>NC_057812.1:433948613-434548613 GCF_018294505.1 Triticum aestivum
GGCGGATTTGGCCGCGGCGGCGGCGATGCGAGATGCGGGCGAGGCGAGGCGGCGCGAACGGCGAGGAGGAGAGAGAGGGGGTCCGGGCGGCGCTATAAAAGGAGGGGAGGAGGCGGCCTTGGAGGAGGGGCGACGGCGCCGTGGAGAGGACGGACTCCGGCGAGTCCTGCTGAGGCACGCGAGGAGGAAGGCGGCGGCGTGCTGGCTGGGCTGGGTCGTGGCCTATTGGGCCGGCCCAGTTTAGTGGCGGAGGAGAGAAGAAGTTTTTTTTAACATTATTTTCCAGACAACAAAAATAACAAAACCAAAATAAATAAAAATATTATATAGGCATATAATATATCAAAAATTTTAGAAAAAGATTTTCTACACGGTGAACATTTTTATAACTTCAAATAAAATCCACACAAATTCAGATAAATCAAAGAGTACCACTGGTCTATTAAAATCCAACAAAATCATTTAAAAAAATACCAAAATGATTTCAAATTAATTTTTCTCCAATTTTCTGTTGTAGGGAATCATGTTACCCTATTTTCCATATATTTTATTTTTGGAGAAAAATAATTTGAATAAAACTCAAATAACTCCAAATTGTAAATAGTTTCCAAAAGGACTTTGAATTTGATCCTTTTAAACTTCTAACTCATATTTCATATGTTTTGAAGAAGTCATTTTATCTTCTCTCATGAAAATCATTGAGTTGCTTGAAGTTTATGAATTTGAAATATTTTCAAACGAAATTCAAATCTTTTTCAAAACCCCTTTTCATTTATTTTAAATGGAAGAAGTCATGTCATCTTCTCTCTAGGGTTTTGTGTTGAAAAGAATTTGAATTCATGGAGATCACGAATGAAAGATGAAAGTTTGGGAAAGTCCTTTTATTCCCTCTCATTTAACTTTCAAAAAGTTTCGAATTTCACTCACTTTCAGTAAATCAATCAAATAGTCAATCAAATATATCTATTTAATATAACATTCCAAAATTTAGAATTTTGGGATGTTACATTAGCTAATAACCTTTTGAGTTCATATCTATCTTTGCAAGCTAAAATAGCTAAAGAAGCTTCTTGATCAAATAAATAACCCTTAGGAATAACAAGTGATTCTTCATCATCATAATCAGATTCAATATTTTCAATCTCTCTATCCCTAGCAAGTCGTTCCTCGAGAAAATCACTAAGTGGCACAGTAGTATCAAGCATAGAAGTAGTTTCATCATAAGTATCATGTATAGCAGAAGTAGCATCATCAATAACATGCGACATATCAGAACGAATAGTAGAAGCAGGTTTAGGTGTCGCAAGCTTACTCATAACAGAAGGTGAATCAAGTGCAGAGCTAGATGGCAGTTCCTTACCTCCCCTCGTAGTTGAGGGATAAATTGTTGTCTTAGCGTCTTTCAAATTCTTTATAGCGTCCAGCAGATATAAATACCAAGTGACTCAAAGAATAGAGCTATGCTCGCTCCCCAGCAACGGCGCCAGAAATTAGTCTTGATAACCCACAAGTATAGGGGATCGCAACAACTTTCGAGGGTAGAGTATTCAACCCAAATTAATTGATTCGACACAAGGAGAGCCAAAGAATATTATCAAGTATTAGCAGCTGAGTTGTCAATTCAACCACACCTAGAAACTTAGTATCTGCAGCAAAGTGTTTAGTAGCAACGTAATATGATAGTGATGGTAATGGTAACAAAATAGTAACAAAAGCAAAGTAATGTTTTTGGTATTTTGTAGTGATTGTAACAATAGCAACGGGAAAGTAAATAAGCATAAACCAGTATATGGAAAGCTCATAGGCATCAGATCAATGATGGATAATTATGCCGGATGCGGTTCATCATGTAACAGTCATAACATAGGGTGACACAGAACTAGCTCCAATTCATCAATGTAATGTAGGCATGTATTCTGAATATAGTCATACGTGCTTATGGAAAAGAACTTGCATGACATCTTTTGTCCTACCCTCCCGTGGTAGCGGGGTCCTAATGGAAATTAAGGGATATTAAGGCCTCCTTTTAATAGAGAACCGGAACAAAGCATTAACACATAGTGAATACATGAACTCCTCAAACTACGGTCATCAACGGTAAGTATCCCGATTATTGTCACTTCGGCGTTAACGGATCATAACACATAATAGGTGACTATAGACTTGCAAGATAGGATCAAGAACTCTCATATATTGATGAAAACATAATAGGTTCAGATCTAAAATCATGGCACTCGGGCCCTAGTGACAAGAATTAAGCATAGCAAAGTCATAGCAACATCAATCTCAGAACATAGTGGATACTAGGGATCAAACCCTAACAAAACCAACTCGATTACATGATAAATCTCATCCAACCCATCACCGTCCAGCAAGCCTACGATGGAATTACTCACGCACGGCGGTGAGCATCGTGAAATTGGTGATGGAGGATGGTTGATGATGACGACGGTGACGAATCCCCCTCTCCGGAGCCCCGAACGGACTCCAGATCATCCCTCCCGAGAGGTTTTAGGGCTTGGCGGCGGCTCCGTATCGTAAAACGTGATGAATTCTTCTCTCCTATTTTTTTCTCCCCGAAAGCAGTTATATAGAGTTGGAGTTGGAGTCGGGAGATCTCCAGGGGTCCCACGAGGTAGGGGCGCCCCCACCCTTGTGGCAAGGGTTTGGGCCCCCCTGGTCTTCATCTTTGGCGATGAGTTTTTATTATTTATTGTAAGATATTCTGTGGAGTTTCAGGTTATTCTGAGAACTTTTGTTTTCTGCACATAAAACAACATCATGGCAATTCTGCTGAAAACAGCGTCAGTTCGGGTTAGTTCCATTGAAATCATACAAGTTAGAGTCCAAAACAAGGGCAAAAGTGTTTGGAAAAGTAGATACGACGGAGACGTATCACCAATATTGTGATTATCAAGCTTCAAAAGATTTCACTTTCTAAACCCAATGTGAAGCTACTACTAGGCATGATATGAACATATAATTCCAACTTCATGATATTCAATTCATTCAACAATTTACTCTTAGTATATACGTGAAGCACAAGAGTAGATGACAAACTACTCCAAAAAGATATAAGTGAAGATCAAGCGAGTAGTTAAGTAAATGGGTAGCTATTTGAGGACTCTCTCTCTCTCATTTTAAAAATTTAAGATCTAAGTATTTTATTAAAACAACAAGCACAACAAAATAAAATGACATTCTAAAAATAGCACACATCATGTGAAGAAGCAAAAACTTAGGCTCAACCGAGACTAACCGATAATTGTTGATGAAGAAAGGTGGGATGCCTACTAAGGCATCCCCAAGCTTAGATGCTTGAGACTTCTTGGAATATTATCTTGGGATTCCTTGGGAATCCCCAAGCTTGAGCTTTTGTGTCTCCTTAGTTCCCTTTATATCACGGTTTCCCTAAATCTCAGAAACTTCATCCACACAAAACTCAACAAGAACTCATGAGATAAGTTAGTATAAATCAATGCAAAACCTTATCATTCTCTACTGTAGAAAATCACTAAAATTATTATTTAACATTGCATACTAAATGCCTCTACATATTTAATACTCCTATCCTCAAATAGAATCATTAAACAAGCAAACAATGCAAACATAACAACAATCTGCCAAAATAGGATAGTCTGTAAAGGATGCAAGAAGAATCATAGTTATTTAACTCCAAAAATTCTGAAAATTTACCACACTGTAGGAATTTTTTCATACCTTATTGTGCAAAAAAAATCAAAATTTTATCACATTCTGACTTTTCTCAAGAATTCACGCACTAGCGTCGAACTTTCTGTTTTCAAACAGCCACATATAGACTTGCAAAATAAGCATGGTAAAGGCTATACTTGACATTTTTATTTAAATGAAAGATAAAAAACATTATTATAAATAATAGCAAGCAAATCCTCACAAAATAAAATGATGCTCCAAGAAAACACATATCATGTGACGAATAAAAATATAGCTCCAAGTGAGGTTATGAATAATGTTGGAGACGAAAGAGGGGATGCCTTCCGGGGCATCCCCGAGCTTAGTTGCTTGTATGTTCCTTGAATATTACCTTGGGATGCCTTGGGAATCACCAAGATTAGGGTATTTTCGCTCCTTATTATCCTCATATCGACATCTCACCCAAAACTTGAAAACTTCAATCACACAAAACTTAACGGAATATCGTGAGATAGGTTAGTATGATAAAGACAAATCACTGACTTTGGTACTGTCAAAGACAAGATCCATATTTTTTTCTCACACAATGCTAATGTACCTTATAATTTCCACAATTTATATTGAGCAATATAAGCCATAGAAACTAGGAAACAAGCAAACTATGCATTGGAAACAGAATCTGTCAAAAACAAAACAGTTTGTAATTATCTGGACAATGACCATACTTATTGTCGGTGTACTAGAGTAGGGGTACCCTAGTATCCCGAACTTGTGCACGGGCAGTCGCAACATCCCGCAGCAAGGCTTGCCGGGTGACCGCCAAGGTCCTCCGTGGTTCCTTTGGAGCCATTCAAGAACAAAGTATCCAAGCCAAGGCATCTCAAGACCCCGGCAAGAGGAGCTTGCCGGGAAGGCCAACCAAGGCATCTCAGGACCCCGGCAAGAGGAGCTTGCGGGAAGGCCGACCAAGGCATCCCAAGGAACTTGCCGTGACGCACCACGCATCCCGGCAAGGCCCGGTGAGCGACAAGCTCCCGGACGCGACAAGACAACGACCGCGGCAAGGCGCTTGCCGCGGCAAGCCACCACTCTGTGCCCGCGCTCCAGCACATCCACCAACGTGTCGCTCTGGGACCCTTCCAGGCGTGTGTGGTGGGAGGCTGTGCAGCCAGCGGTGCGCGGTGGCAAGCGGCGCTGACAAGATTGCCATCGTGGCAAGCGGTGGCGTCCCTGACGGTCCCTTTTGCACTATTTAGGCGACGCAGACGGGCATTTAATGCCCTTGTCCCCTGCCGTCAGGGTTAGGTATGATACACTGTAGCAGGTAGCTGTACCTACCGCTACACCTTTACATTTTTACCCTTGTCTACGTTGCCACCTGTCGGTGACCCCTTGAGCATATAAAAGGAGGCCCGTGCGCAATGTAGGAGGGGGGGGGGAGAAAAACTCTCAGGCTCGGTCTCGTTAGCTGCTGGGGTGTACTGTAGCACTCCGCGCTCCCGAGCAAGAACTCAATACAAATCACAAAGCAGGAGTAGGGTTTTACGCATCCGTGCGGCCCGAACCTGGATAAATTGCTCGTGTGCTCCGCCTCGATCCGCTCTTCGTGCAACCTCCGCCCCCGCCGAACCGAAAGGGACTCGGCCCGCCGGTCCCATAGGTGTTCGTGGATCAGTCCCCCGACATCTTTGGCGCGCCAGGTAGGGGGGCGTCGAGGTTGTGTGAACCAGATCCGGCATTCACACGAGCTAGATCTTCATCATCTTCATCGACATGCCGCCGAAGAAGAAGGCTTCGGAGGCGGCTGCTCCGTCCGCGCCGAACCCATCACCGCCGGAGCAAACGGCTGATGGGGCGGACACCGGTGGAAGAATGAGCGTCGACGAGGGAGCTCACGGTGCTGCCAGGACCAAGGACAAGGCTGCGCTGCCCATCGGCGGCGTAGCCGGCTCCCACAACGACCGGGCGCACTCCAAGACCTCGGCGTCCGTACATGCACCGCGCCCATCTCAGGAGGCGCGGGACCGGCAGCGTCATGGTACTCACGGTATCATGCGTTTGCTGGACCAAGATCGAGCTGGTGGACCTCGGAGTGCTCAAGACCAGCATGCATGCCAACATGCTGGCACGAGCGAGGCACGGTCGCCCGGATGGGATACTGCTCCTTCTAACATAGTTAGAAGTCCGAGCATATCCCGCTCCTCGCACCGTTCACCACCGCCACCCGCCACTGCAGCAGAAGCTTTGGCGCGAGCTCAACTGCTCCTGGACTACCCTCCAACGGCAGACAAGATTGACGACTGGAGGGCCACCATTCAGAGTCTCATCGGCTTCGCCAACGGCGACGCTCAGCAGCAGCCGAGCACGTCGCAGCCGCGGCAAGTCAGCCAGGCACGAGCCGGTGACGACAAGACCGGTGGAGGTGCAACCACTGTGCACTCCCCGCCCCGAAGGCCAAGATCGCCGACTCGCCGGATCCACCTCGACAGCGACTCCACCGCGTCATCAGATCCACGGGTTCGTCGCGATCAGCGCCAAGTTCTTTACGAACGACAGCAAGAAGACGCTCGTACTCGCATCGAGCGCCGAAGAGAAGCGCGACGTCAATCGGACCAGCGTGCTGGGCCCTCTGTCGACATGCATGCACCAGGGGAACCAGGCGACTTGCCGTACGAGGTAGGTTGCCCTGCGTTTACTCGTGAGCTGCGGCAAGTCCAGTGGCCCAGTACGAAGAATTTCAAGCCAGACGTACCAGAGAAGTACGACGGCAAGTCGCATCCGTCGGAGTTCCTTAGCATCTACACCATCGCGGTGCAGGCTGCCGGGGGGCGGGACGACAAGATCCTTGCCAACTACTTCCCGCTGGTGCTCAAGCCCAACGTCAGGTCCTGGCTCATGCACTTGCCGGACAACTCCATATCCTCCTGGGCAGACCTATGCCATCAGTTTGTCGGCGCCTTTACAGGCGGCCACAAACCTCATGGCCAAGAGAGTGACCTTCATCTGCTCGCCCAGAAGGAAGGAGAGCCCCTGCGCAAGTACATTCAGAGATTCAGCCGTGTACAACACAACATGCCAGATGTCCACCCTACCGCGGTCATCAGCGCGTTCCATCAAAACGTGCGTAACCGCAGGATGCGGGAGGAGATGGCGATGTGCAAGATCAGAGACGTTAGTGAGCTGTATGCCCTGGCCGACAAGTGTGCACGTGCTGAGGAAGGGAGGAAACTCCCCGGAGAGAATGTAGGAGCAGGAGGATCTGACAGCGAGGATGCTGCCCCGGCAAAGAAAAACCGGCGGCGGAACAGGAAGAAGAAAGGCAAAGATGTGCTAGTCGTTGAGAAGTCCGGCAACGAAGGTGGCGCCAAGAAAGCCAAAGTTGGTAGCTCCGGCAAGGAGATTGTCGCATGCACCAATTGCCAGGCTGTGGCAGTCGCCGACAAGCAGGACGGCACCGACAAGCAGTACTGCAAGATTCACCGCACCAAGGGCCATGACCTCCAGAGCTGCAAGAAGGTCGAGCAGCTTGTCCAGCAGCAAAAGGTTGAATATGAGCAACGAGACAAGGAGAGGGCCCAAGGAGGCGCTGGAGAATCTGGCAAGAAACACGCCGGCCGGGGAGGACGCCGCGGCAAGGCCAAGCAGCGGCAAGGAGACAGACCTCCCCGCGGCCGCGATAAGGATGAAGATGACGACGACGACGAAGACATGGATGATGTCGAGACCAGCGAGTAGGAGTTCCAGAAAGCCACAGAGGTCTTGTGCATTGACGGCGGTGCTTCTCTGCATACTTCGCACCGCCAACTCAAGCAGTGGGTGTGGGAAGTCAATGCACTGGAACCACCTGTCGAGTCACGCAAGCTTCTGAAATGGTCTAGCACGCCTATCATCTTTGACATTGAGGACCACCCTGATCGCACAACCGCAGTCGGGTGCTTGCCGATGTTGGTTTCACCAACTATCTGCAACCTCAAGGTCACTAAGATGCTAGTTGACGGCGGGGCCGGCTTGAACCTGATCTCCTCCGCTGTACTCCAAAAACTCCAGATCCCTGACAGCGAGCTTGAAGAGACTGCCACATTCCAAGGAATCAACCCGGGAAGGAGCAAGCCGAAGGGGAAGGTCACGTTGTCAGTAACATTTGGCAGCGAGGTGAACTTCAGGACTGAGAGGGTCACTTTTGACGTTGCCGATTTTCGATTGCCTTATAATGGGATACTCGGCCGTCCAGCACTCGCCAAGTTCTTGGCAGCCTCTCACTACGCATACAACATACTGAAGATGCCAAGCCCGATAAGCATCATCTCTGTCCCTGGCGACAAGAAGGATGCTCTTATTTGCGCCAACAAGATCTACCGGGAAGCGGCAGCCGCAACAGATCGCCAGTCACTTGCCGTTGAAGCTCCCGGGGGGAAGAAGAAGACCAAGTCCGGCAAGAGTTCTGATGCCCACTCCGGCAAGCGCACCTCTTTGGAGTGCTGCGCTGCCGTCGAGGACGCGCCATCGAGCTCCATCGGCAAGTATAAGAAGACAATGGCAGCTCCGCCAGAGACGAAGAAGGTGCCTGCCGAGGAGGACGGCACTGGTGGTACCTTCACCATCAGTGCCACTCTTGACCCTAAATAGGAAAGCGCGCTCATTGCTTTCCTGCGGGCGAATGTCGACGTGTTTGCGTGGCAACCGTCTGACATCCCCAGTGTTCCCAGGAAAGTAATTGAGCACCACCTTGCCGTTTGTCCTCATGCGCGGCCCGTCAAGCAGAAGGTCAAGAAGCAAGCAGTGGAGCGCCAAGAATTCATCACAGAAGAGATCAAGAAGTTGGAAGCAGTAGGCCTTGTTAGAGGAGTGCTCCATCCTACATGGTTGGCCAATCCTGTAGTCGTGCGCAAGGCGAACGGGAAATGGAGACTTTGTATCGACTTTACAGATGTTAACAAAGCTTGTCCCAAAGACCCATTTCCTTTGCCGCACATTGACCAGATTGTTGACTCCACGGCCGGATGTGATTTTCTTTCATTTATTGACGCATATTCAGGATACCATCAGATCTTCATGGCAAAAGAGGATGAGGAGAAGACCGCATTCATCACTCCATGTGGCACGTACTGTTTCATACGGATGCCTTTCGGTTTGAAAAATGCTGGTTCAACATTTGCAAGAGTAGTCCAAGTCGCTCTTGAGCCGCAAATACACAGAAATGTGGAAGCCTACATGGATGACATAGTGGTCAAGAGCAAGGACAAAGCAACTCTGATTCAAGACTTAGAAGAGACCTTTGCAAATCTGCGCAAGATCAACCTCAAGCTCAACCCCGAGAAGTGTGTGTTTGGAGTTCCCTCCGGCAAGCTTCTCGGGTTCTTCGTATCCCAGCGGGGAATCGAAGCCAATCCGGACAAGATCAAGGCCATTGAGCAGATTGAAGCACCAAAGCGCGTCAAGGATGTACGAAGACTTGCCGGTTGCGTGGCTGCTCTCAGCAGGTTTATCTCTAGGTTTGCTGAGCGCGCCCTGCCGTTTTTCAAAATATTGAAAAAGGCAGGTCCAATGAAATGGACTCCGGAAGCGGAGGCTGCGCTGCAAGACTTGAAGAGATACCTGTCCTCCACTCCAACACTTGTCGCACCTAAGCCACAAGAGAAGTTGCTGCTCTATATAGCGGCAACCAATCAAGTGGTTAGTGCTGCGTTAGTGGCAGAGAGGGAGGCAGATGACGAGCCAGCAACCACGGCAGGTGCATCCAGCGACAAGCAAGGGGCTTCCCCGGCAAGCTCTGGTCCCGACAAGGATGGATCTGCGCAGACGCGCGAGGAGATACAGAAGAGAATGGTGCAATGCCCAGTTTACTTTGTCAGTTCCCTTATGCAGGGGGCTAGGTCAAGGTACTCTGGCGTGCAGAAATTGCTTTTCGGCCTTCTCATGGCCTCGAGAAAGCTGCGCCATTACTTCCAAGCACATGACATCACAGTTGTCACTCGCTTTCCGCTGAAGAGGATACTACAGAATCCAGAAGCGACAGGCAGGATTGTTGAGTGGGCACTGGAACTGTCAAGCTTTGGCCTCAAGTTTGAGAGTACTTCAACTATCCAAAGCAGAGCATTGGCAGAATTCATAGCAGAATGGACGCCAACACCAGATGAAGAAATTTCAGAAACGAGCATCCCCGTCAAGGAAGCAAGCAAAGAGTGGTTGATGTAGTTTGACGGTGCCTTTTCGCTGCAAGGCGCCGGCGCGGGCGTGCTGCTTGTCGCACCCACCGGAGAGCACCTCAAGTACGTAGTCCAGATGCACTTCCCCAAGGAGCAAGCGATAAACAATACTGCAGAGTATGAAGGCTTGCTTGCCGGTCTCAGGATCGCGGCAGACCTTGGGATCAAGAAGCTCATTGTCAGGGGTGACTCGCAGCTTGTCGTCCGCCAAGTGAACAAGAGCTATCAGAGTCCGTTGATGGAAGCCTACGTCGACGAAGTGAGAAAGCTAGAAGAGCACTTTGATGGCCTACAGATGGAGCATGTCCCAAGAGCTCAGAACGCCATTGCCGATGGCCTGTCAAAGTGCGCCGCACTTAAGTTACCTGTGGAACCAGGGATCTTTGTGCTCAAGCTGACTCAGCCGTCTATAACACCATCAACTGGGCAAAGCAAGAAGAGGAAGTTGATTTCTGGTGACTATTTCCCGGCAGAGCTTCCCGAAGCCGCCGCCAAGAAGGTCCCCAAGATCAACGCCAAGAGTGCTAAGGAGCAGTCTGCTCCGGCAAGCCCTAGAGTTTGTTCCGTTGAAGCAGACGCTCCCGACAAGTTTTGCTCTGGCAAACTTGCCGGGGAACGTCAAGCTCCGGCAGAGCCGCAGATTCTCGCCGTAGAAGCGAACGTTCCCGCAGCAGCAGATTTGCCTTGCGCTGAGGAGCAGTCTGCTCCGGCAAGCCCTAGGGTTTGTTCCGTTGAAGCAGAAGCTCCCGACAAGTTTTGGTCCGGCAAGCTTGCCGGGGAACGGCAAGCTCCGGCAGAGCCGCAGGTTCTCGCCGTAGAAGCGGATGGTCCCGCAGCAGCAGATTTGCCTTTAGTCCTTGTTGTCGAGCCACAGGCTCCAGCATGGGCGCAGCAGATTGTCCGTTTCCTTTAGACAGGAGAACTTCCCGAAGAGCAAGAAGAAGCGGAAAGAGTAGCCCGGCAGTCAAGTATGTACCAGTTCGTCGACAAGACACTGTACAGAAGAAGACTCAACGATGTGAAATTGAAGTGTATTCCCCGGGAAGACGGACAAAAGCTGTTGGCAGAGATACATGGAGGCATATGTGGACACCACATTGGCGCAAGAGCACTTGTCGGCAAAGCATTCCGGCAAGGTTTCTTTTGGCCGACAGCCCTCCAGGATGCAACTGCACAAGTAACCAAGTGTGAAGCGTGCCAGTTCCATTCCAAGCAGATACACCAACCAGCTCAAGCTCTCCAGACGATCCCTTTATCCTGGCCATTTTCGGTCTGGGGGCTCGACATCCTCGGCCCCTTTCCCTGAGCAGTCGGGGGCTTTGAGTACTTGTATGTAGCAATCGACAAGTTCACAAAGTGGCCAGAAGTGGAACCAGTGAGGAAGGTGACAGCACAGTCAACAGTCAAGTTACTCAGGTCGATTGTTTGCCGCTTCAGAATCCCTAACAGGATAATCACCAACAACGGCACACAATTCACGAGCCGCACCTTCATGCAGTACATCCAAGATCTTGGCGCCAAGGTCTGCTTCGCTTCTGTTGCTCACCCGAGAAGCAACGGTCAAGCGGAGAGGGCAAATGCTGAAGTGCTGCACGGGCTCAAGACCAGAACTTTCGACAGGCTGCACAAGTGCGGAAGAAACTGGATCGAGGAGCTGCCGGTGGTTCTTTGGTCGATCAGGACGACGCCAAATCGATCCACTGGCCAGACACCTTTCGCTCTAGTCTATGGAGCAGAGGCAGTTCTCCCCACGGAACTCGTATACGGGTCACCTCGAGTGCTCGCTTATGATGAGCTTGAGCAAGAGTAGCTGCGACAAGATGACACGCTGCTCCTCGAGGAAGACTGTCTTCAGGCTGCTGTACGAGCTGCTCGCTACCAGCAAGCTTTGCGCCGCTACCATAGCCGCAAAGTTAACGCCAGAAGTCTCGAGGAAGGCGACCTTGTTCTTCGGCGTGTTCAGTCCGCCAAGAATTCCAACAAGTTGACGCCGAAGTGGGAAGGCCCTTACCGGGTGAAACGAGTCACTAGGCCTGGCGCTGTCCGCCTTGATACCGAAGATGCCATTCCGGTGAGCAACTCCTGGAACATTGAGCATCTTCGTAAGTTTTATCCGTAAGGCGCGGTTGCTGGAACCTGTTCCGGCAACCACCTTTTGTACAAGTCTTGCCGCTGTTGCATGTAATCCTTTGTACGAAGCCGGGCGCAGACCCCGTGCATAAGTAAAGCTCGTGTGCTCCGCACATCTTGTCAATTTCATGCTTTCTATCTTTTGCATGTGTTATTTGACACTTTGTGCAGCACCTACTCCCCGGTAAGCAATAACAAGCTGTAAGGCTCCATATCTTTATTTTCTCTTCTTTCTGTTTTCTCAAGGAAAGGAAGGTTCCCTCGCCCACAAGTTTGCCGGGGGGGGAGGAGAAGATAATGGTATGGACCAGACATCGTTCAAGGAAGTTTCGCCTTGCCGGGAAGCAAACAACAGAAAAGCTAAGTGCCAAAATTTGAGCAATCAGATTTTTTAAATTTTTAAGTTATCTCCCTTGAACGACCGCACTTTGTATGGAAAACCTGTGCGCGGAGGAACCAACTCGTAGCTAGTTGCGCCCTTACTTTGTTTCGAGTCCACTCAACAACTTAAGTGAGCTGCAACTAGTTGCGACAAGGTTTCTTGTTGGTAGCGGCACTGCCAGCAGGCTGCTGACGTCCCCCACTCAGCGCTCACGGCTCAGGTGCCTGCACCGGCAAGTTCCCTAAAAGCGTAGGGCAAAAACATACAAAGGGAGGAATCAAGTAAAGGGAATAACATGGCAATCATTACCCAGATTAGAGTTATATTACAAGATATCTTGTCGCAGCTCTAACAGATTGTTCCCATAACATGACCAGCAGCGACAAGAAAAGAAGAAAACGGGCGGCCTAGTCTACGCGATCGCCCTCGATCCTCTTGATCCCGCTCACCTTGTCCACAATGGGTGCGACAAGGGTCTTGAGCGCCTCCAGATCAGCATCCGGTGGCAGGGTCTTGAGGACGTTGGTGAGGTTGAGGCCCGGATTGCGGAAGGCCACCTTCACCAACACCTTTTGAAGAGCTCTCGCGCAGATCTTGCGCAACTCGTTGGTCAGCTGCTTTGGGATCGTCTCCCGGAGTCGCTAGAGGGCCGTCGCCACGCCTTTGAAGAACAAGACAAGCTTGGCATTGGGTTGGAGGTTCTCGTCGGAGGGATACCCGAGATCCTCCATCCCCAGCTGCGCCAGCTCCCTGTCAATGTTTGCGGCAACACTCACAAGACTCTCCGTCCAGTGCTCCACAGTCTCCCTGAAAGCATTTTGGGTGGCGGCAGCACTCTCCAGCAACGCCTTGTCGGCCCTGATCTCCTCCTTCAAGACTGCTTCTTGCTCCTTGGCGCCGTCCAGCGTCTTGGTCAAAGTGGTCAGCTTCAACTCAAGATCCACGTTGGAGACCTTGGCGGCGCTGAGCTCTTTTCCCTTCTCGACGAGATCGGCCTCCAGCTGTGCCACCTTCGTCTCCAGCTCCTTCTTGGCGGCCTCGGCGGCTGCGGCAGCATCTTCCGCTTGCTTGAGGGCTCCGCCAAATTTTTCCTCGCGCGCGGCAAGCTCCTCCTCGTGGGCGTCAAGATTGACCTTCCGCTGCGCCAGCTCGCCTTCCTGCGCGGACAGCTTCTCAGCGGCAAGCCGCTCTTGCTCTCTGATTTTAGCCTTCTCGAGGAGGAAGGCCTTCTGCGCTTCGGCAAGTTTCTCCCGCTCCTCTGCCAAGGACTAGAGAGCTTCCTGGTGGAGACCCCAGAGCTCCTCTGCGCGCTTCTCGATGTCCGCTCCCGCCTTCGCGACAAGCGCCTCGCGGGATTCCAGCTTGGCTTGCCGCGCGCGGTAAAGCGACAACAACTTCCGCAACAGCCGCTCTTCCTTAGGCTCATTGCTGCTGCTCGGCGCGTCAACCAGCGTCAACCCAGCGGAGGCGAGCACCTCCCCGTCGAAGATCTCTCCCTCGACCGGCGCCCTGGAGCTTGACGCCCAGGGGAGGTTGATGAAGATGTCATCGCCGGCCTTCAAGTAGACGCCGGGCTGGGGCTCTTCGGAGCCTGGCGCTGCAGCAGCGGCGGACGGGTCGGCGGTCGACGCAACGCCTGGCGCTCCTGCGGTCTCGGGACCGTCAGTGCGATCGCCGAACCCCTCGCCAGTTGCTGCGGCGGCAGCCTTGGCGGCCTCTGCGCCGGCAGGATCGTCAACACCGGCGTCGGCGGCGGTAACCTCGGTCTCCATCGGCTCCGTAGCAGATGGGTCTGACAGCCGGAAGAGGGAGAAGAGTCAAGCAAAATCCAACAAAAACCCAAGAAGAAGATCGAAAGAAGAAGAACCCAAGGGAAATCTTGCAGCGAAAGGATTACCTGTATCGGGATCTGCAGTCGTGGTCTCCGTCGTCGGGGGACCGCTGGTGCTGTCCCTTGCCAGAGACTTCTCCCTTACCGGAAAGCTCTCCCTTGCCGGAGGACTCTCCCTTGGCTCCTGGTGGGGCTGCTCTGCTCCTACACAAACCAACAAACAGATATCAGCAAAGACAGAGTATCCATGCGCACCTCACAGCGGAAAGCAAATCATATACTTACGCTAGGGGCTGCTCTGGAGGAAAGTTGCTGGGTCCGGCAAGGTTGTCTCGGGCGCACCCCCTGCTGTCGCAGTGGGCTCGTCCTTGATAACGATCACCGGGACCTTGGCTCTCTTTGCTGCTCTCTGGGCCAGAGTCCTAAAGAGGAACAAGTTCAGAGTAAAGCAAATGAAATACAAGACAAGACAACAAGGATTGAAGAACTACAAATACAACAAGAGAATCTTACTCTTCTTCTTCTTCCTCGTCGGAGCTGAACGCGGAGAAGTCGAAATCCGGCTCACGCCCGGCGCGATGAGGCGGAGGAGTAGTTTCCCTTGGCCGCTTGGCGGGGACGGTGGCGGTGGTCTGAGACGACCCCGCTCCGGTTGCCGTCGCGGCGTGAGAAGCGGTAGGAGCAGAAGCGGTGGTCCGGCTAGACCCCGCTCCAGTTGCCGTCGCAGCGTGAGGTGCTCCCGCGGCAACAGTGCTTACCACGGTGGAGCGTGTCACGCGGCGCGGCGACTGTTGACCCGCCTGCCGCTCCGCTACGTCACCGGCTTTGCGGAGACGCCTTCTTGGTGGGGATGGAGGATTTGCTTGCGGCGAGCTGCCCGAAGATGAGGATGAAGAGGAGTTGATGTCCAGCGAGCCGCTCGTATCCTTGGTGGGCTCGCTCTGCTCGACGTCATGCCCGGCAAGTCTTTTCTCGCCGGCGGACTCCCCTCGCTCGGCATGGCTTGCCGCCTCTGCTGCATCTGCCTCCTCCACGGTGAATCCAAATTCGCCCGTGGCTGCAGCTGCCGCCGCCTCTTCCAGCCTAGTGGTGATGAGCGCCATCTCCGCATCGGTGGTGTCGCGGGTGAGGCTGTCCTTCTCGTCGGGGCGGATCGGCACTTCTACCAAGCCATCAAAGAATTGCTGCACGACGTCGTCTGCAGGCTCTTGCCAAGTTGGCACAATTCCATGCGAGTCGCATAGTGGCATCATTGCACGGTTGCGGTCGAGCGAGGAGTTGTTGCACAGCGGAACGACGCCCCCCGGCAACCTAAACACTTCGGGATATTGGGGGTCATACTTGAACAGCTCCTGCAGCATCGCGTTGAGCTCCAGAACAGTGAAGTTGAAGTTGAGGCCCGGCCGCAGCCTCATGATATCCGCCGCATTCTTGAACTCCCAGGCGGGTCTCCCTCACTCCTGCAGGGGGGCGATGCGGCGGCGAAGAAAATCTGCGCCAACAGCACCCACAGTGAGCCCGGCAAGCCTGAGGCGCAAGATCCGGGTGACAGCAATCTTCAACCTGTCGTCTTCCGGGGCCACGTTGCTCTAGTCGCTGCCGCGTGCTACTGGGGCTTGGCGCCGGGTGGTGAATGGCTGCGGGTTCTCCTCGTCAATCCAGCACCAGTCTGCTCTCCACTCCTCCCACTTGCCGCGGAATTCTCCCTCCAAATAAGTTTCCTTCTTGCCGGCCCTCGAGATCCAGGCGATTCCGTCGGATAAAGGCTCTCCTCTCTCTACTCGGGGTATAAAGAAGTGGCGGAAAAGGGCTACATTGGGATGGACTCCGACAAAGTTTTCGCAGAGATGTGCGAAAACTGCCATGGTCAGAACGGCGTTGGGGGTGAAATCAAGGAGGTGGAACCCGTAGGTGTTCATGATATCGCAGAAGAATTCAGAGAAGGGCGGCAAGAGCCCGCAGTAGAAGAACAAGGCGAAGAAAGGGTATCTGTTTGGAGCTGCCTTCCAAGCGGCAGCGGGGAGTACCTTCGTGCGCGGATGCGCGCGCGTCTCTGTCGACCAGAAGAGGTAGTAGTTCTCCCTCAGCTCCCTCGCGGCGAGCTTGGGGGGGAAGACTGCCCGCTCCTTTCGCAGCGCCGCAAGCCGCTGCGCCTCGGTCGACTTCACGACCTTCCCCTTGTCGGCTTTCAAAGCCATGGCGGAAGTGGTGGAGGAGGCTGACGGCGTTGGTGGTGCTGGTGGCGATGGGGGAGGGGCGCTGCTCTCTTTTGGCTTTGGGAAGACGAGGGAGCGGCGGAAATTTCCGAGATTGAAGCAGCAACTGGCGAATGGGCGAACTGCCCCTATTTCCTCTACTTATAAAGAGGGAGGGGGCGGACGTTCCGCATTACCAAATAAAGAAACCACCCATGATCTCTCCCACGACGCCGCATTTAACGTGTGCCGTTCGGGGAGGGCACAGTGGATACGGAGAGAGATACGGCGTAACCGAGGCCGCACATGCCCGTGCCCTGATTTGGGCCTGGCCCAACAGCGCTCGGCACCGTGTATGGCCCAGGCCCGGGGGCTCCTGTCGGTGTACTAGAGTAGGGGTACCCTAGTATCCCGAACTTGTGCATGGGCAGTCACAGCATCCCACGGCAAGGCTTGCCGGGTGACCGCCAAGGTCCTCCGTGGTTCCTTTGGAGCCATTCAAGAACAAAGTATCCAAGCCAAGGCATCTCAAGACCCCGGCAAGAGGAGCTTGCCGGGAAGGCCAACCAAGGCATCTCAGGACCCCGGCAAGAGGAGCTTGCCGGGAAGGCCGACCAAGGCATCCCAAGGAACTTGCCGCGACGCACCACGCGTCCCGGCAAGGCCCGGTGAGCGGCAAGCTCCCGGACGCGACAAGACAACGACCGTGGCAAGGCGCTTGCCGCGGCAAGCCACCACTCTGTGCCCGCGCTCCAGCACATCCACCAACGTGTCGCTCTGGGGCCCTTCCAGGCGTGCGTGGCGGGAGGCTGTGCAGCCAGCGGTGCGTGGTGGCAAGCGGCGCTGACAAGATTGCCATCGTGGCAAGCGGTGGCGTCCCTGATGGTCCCTTTTGCACTATTTAGGCGACGCAGACGGGCATTTAATGCCCTTGTCCCCTGCCGTCAGGGTTAGGTATGATACACTATAGAGGTAGCTGTACCTACCGCTACACCTTTACATTTTTACCCTTGTCTACGTTGCCACCTGTCGGTGACCCCTTGAGCATATAAAAGGAGGCACGTGCGCAACGTAGGAGGGGGGGAGAAAAACTCTCAGGCTCGGTCTCGTTAGCTGCTGGGGTGTACTGTAGCACTCCGCGCTCCCGAGCAAGAACTCAATACAAATCACAAAGCAGGAGTAGGGTTTTACGCATCCGTGCGGCCCGAACCTGGGTAAATTGCTCGTGTGCTCTGCCTCGATCCGCTCTTCGTGCGACCTCCGCCCCCGCCGAACCGAAAGGGACTCAGCCCGCCGGTCCCATAGGTGTTCGTGGATCAGTCCCCCGACACTTATGTAAATCCAAAAATTCAAGAAAAAATTAGAACAACGTAGGAAATTTGTATATTAATCATATGTAAAAAATTCATAATTTATCATGCTCCAGTGAATTTAAACAATTATGTTACTGGAAGCAAAAAATTCTGTTTTTGTAGGGAATCAAGTCAACTATCATCCACACTATCCCAAAGGCTTTACTTGGCACTTTATTGAAAAAAACTATAAAACATGATTACTACAATAGCTTAATAATCTTAATACACTAAAATAGTAGGTAAAAGTGTTGGGTTGTCTCCCAACAAGCGATTTCCTTTAATGCCTTTTTAGCTAGGCATGATGATTTAAATGATGCTCACATAAAAGTAAAGAATTGAAACATAATGGGAGCATCATGAAGCACATGACTAGCACATTTAAGTCTAACCCACTTACTATGCATAGGGATTTTGTGAGCAAACAATTTATGGGAGCAAGAATCAACTAGCATAGGAAGGCAAAACAAGCAATACTTCAAAACTTTCAACACAGAGAGGAAACTTGATATTATTGAGATATGTAAAAGCATATGTTCCTCTCTAATAATAATTTTAAGTGTCATCATGAATGAATTCAACAATATAACTATCACATAAATCATTCTTTTCATGATCTACAAGCATGGAAATTTTATTACTCTTCACATAAGCAAATTTATTCTCATGAATAGTGGTGGGAACAAACTCAACAAAATAACTAACATGTGATACTTGATTTACATAATCAATTTGAGCACTAAAATCATGATGACAAGTTTCATGGATATCATTATTCTTTATAGCATACATGTCATCACCATAATCATTATAGATAACAACTTTTTTTTATCATAGTCAATTGGAACCTCTTCCAAAATAGTGGATTCATCATTACATAAAGTCATGACCTCACCAAATCCACCTTTATAAACATAATCATCATAAATAGAGGCATGCTATCATAATAATAAATTTTCTCATCAAAACTTGGGGGACTAAAAATATCATCTTCATCAAACATAGCATCCCCAAGCTTATGGCTTTGCATATCATTAGCATGATGGATATTCAAAGAATTCATACTAGCAACATTGCAATCATGCTCATCATTTATGCCAAACATTTTATTGAATTCTTCTTCTATCAATTGAGCATAATTTTCCGATCCATCATTTTCAAGAAAGACATTATAAAGATGAACAATATGAGACCACCTCAATTCCATTTTTGGTAGTTTTCTTTTATAAACCAAACTAGTGATAAAACAAGAAACTAAAAGATTCAGTTGCAAGATCTAAAGATATAACTTCAAGCACTCACCTCCCCGACAATGGTGCCAGAAAAGAGCTTGATGTCTACTATTCAACTTTATTCTTGTGTACTCGTGTTGGGCCTCCAAGCGCGGAGTTTTGTAGGACAGTAGCAATTTTCCCTCAAGTGGATGACCTAAGGTTTATGAATCTGTGGGAGGTGTAGGATGAAGATAGTCTCTCTCAAACAACCCTGCAACCAAATAGCAAAGAGTATCTTGTGTCCCCAACACACCAAATACAATGGTAAATTGTATAGGTGCACTGGTTCGACGAAGAGATGATGATACAGGTGTAGTAATGATAGTAGATATTGATTTTTAATAGGAACAATAAAAAATAGCAAGGCAGCAAGTAATAAAAGTGAGCACAAATGGTATTGCAATGCTTGAAAATGAGGCCCAGGGTCCGTAGTTTCGCTAGTTCAACAGTTCATTCCGTGAAAACACAACCAGCACAACTATCTAGGGAGTCCCTAGAAGCATCGGTTAGTCCATTATAGAAGATATCAAGTATTTCATTTTTCTTAAGTGGATGAGCACGCAAAGCATTAAGCAAGTGGAGAAGCCTCCCCCAAGCTTGTGGGAGACTCTCTTCTTCAATTTGCACAAAGTTAAATATTTCCTGTAAGGCAGCCTGTTTCTTATGAGCAGGAAAATATTTTTCAGAGAAGTAATAAATCATATCCTAGGGACTACGCACACAACCAGGAGCAAGAGTATTGTACCATATCTTAGTATCACCCTTTAATGAGAACAAAAATAATTTGAGAATATAATAGTAGCGAATTTTACCATCATGAGCAAAAAGGGTGGCTATATCATTTGATTTGGTAAGGTGTGCCACAACAGTTTCAGTTTCATAGCCATGGAAAGGATCAGATTCAACCAAAGTAATTAACTCTGGGTCGATAGAGAATTCATAATCCTTATCGTCAACAAAGATAGGTGAAGTAGCAAACTTAGGATCACATTTCATTCTAGCATTCAAAGATTTTTCTTTTAGTTTGCTTAATAATTTCTTAAGATCATCTCTATCATTGCAAGCAAGAAAATCTCTAGTTGTCTCCTCATCCATAACATAACCTTCAGGTATTTTAGGTAATTCATATCTAAGAGAGCTAGGCCTAGTACGTGTTTCAAGATTTTCAGTTTCAATAATTTCATCAGTTTCAACATTCTCAATATCTTTAGCTCTAGCAATTTGTTCATCAAGAAATTCACCTAGTGGCATATTATCATCAAGCAAGGTACTACCATCATCATGAGTAGCATTCATAGAAGTAGCATCATCAATAACTTGCGACATATCAGGATTAATAGCATGTGGTGGTGTTGCAAGTCTACTCAAAATAGAAGGTGAATCAAGTGCAGAGTGTGATGGCAGTTCCTTACCTCCCCTCATTCTAGAGGGAACAATCTTGGTTTTTGTATCCTTCAGATTCTTCATAGTGATAAATAGATAATAATCCCAAGTGACTCAACAAATATAGCTATGTTCCCCGGCAACGGCGCCAGAAAAAGGTCTCGATAACCCACAAGTATAGGGGATCGTAATAGTTTTCGAGGGTAGAGTATTCAACCCAAATTTATAGATTCGACACAAGGGGAGCCAAAGAATATTTGCAGGTATTAGCAGTTGAGTTGTCAATTCAACCACACCTGGAGATTAAATATCTGCAGCAAGGTGATCAACAACAAAGTAATATGATAGTTTTGATAGTAATAGTGACAACAATAGTAACGGTAACAGTGATAGCAATGATTTTGTAGTAGTAGTAGTAGTAACTAGCAAGAACAATATGTAGGAAATTCGTAGGCATTGGATCGGTAGATTCATTGGATGATATTCGTCATATAACAGTCATAACCTAGGGCGATACAAAACTAGATCCAGTTCATAAATATAATGTAGGCATGTATTCCGTAAATAGTCATATGTACTTATGGAAAGAACTTGCATGGCATCTTTTTTCCTACCCTTCCGTGGCAGAGGGGTCCATAAGGAAACTAAGGGATATTAAGGCCTCCTTTTAATAGAGAACCAGAACAAAGCATTAACACATAGTGAATACATGAACTCCTCAAACTACGGTCATCACCGGAAAGTATCCCGATTATTGTCACCCCGGGGTTTACAGATCATAACACGTAATAGGTGAATATAACTTGCAAGATTAGATCTATAACATAGATATAATGGTGAAAATATAAACGGTTCAGATCTGAAATCATGGCACCCGGGCCTAAAGTGACAAGCATTAAGCATGGCAAAGTCATAACAACATCAATCTCAGAACATAATGGATACTAGGGATCAATCCCTAACAAAACTAACTCGATTACATGATGGATCACATCCAACTCCTCATCGACCAGTTAGCCTACGAAGGAATTACTCACTCCCGGTGGGGAGCATCATGGAATTGGCGATGAAGGAGGGTTGGTGATGAAAAATATCAAAGATCCCCCTCTCTGGAGCCCAAAACGGACTCCCTATTTGGCCTCCCGATGAAGAACAAGAGGTGGCGGCGGCTCCGTATAGTGAAACACGATGAAACTTCCTTCCTGATTTTTCTCTCCAAATATGGGATTTTATAGAGTCGGGATCAGGGTCTGCGGGGCCACCAGGCGGACACAACCCACCTGGGCGCGCCTGGAGGGGGGCGTCCTGGTGGGTTGTGCTCACCCAGGGGCCCCTGATACGTCTCCGTCGTATCTATAATTTTTTATTATTCCATGCAATTATTCTACAACTTTCATATACTTTTGGCAACTTTTTATACTAATTTTGGGACTAACATATTGATCCAGTGCCTAGTGCCAGTTCCTGTTTGTTGCATGTTTTTTGTTTCGCAGAATATCCATATAAAACGGAGTCCAAACGGGATAAAAACTGACGGAGATTTTTTGGAATATATATGATTTTTGGGAAGAAAAATCCACGCGAGACGGTGCCCGAGGTGGCCACGAGGCAGGGGGCGCACCTGCCCCCCTGGGCGCGCCCCTGACCCTCGTGGGCCACCATAAGGCGGTTGATGCCCTTCTTTCGCCGCAAGAAAGCTAATTTCTGGATAGAGATTGTGTCAAAATTTCAGCCCAATCGGAGTTACAGATCTCCGGGAATATAAGAAACGGTGAAAGGGTAGAATCTAAAAAACGCAGAGACAGAGAGAGACAGAGAGACAGATCCAATCTCGGAGGGGCTCTCGCCCCTCCCGTGCCATGGAGGCCATGGACCAGAGGGGAAACCCTTCTCCCATCTAGGCAGGAGGTCAAGGAAGAAGAATAAGGAGGGGGCTCTCTCCCCCTCGCTTCCGGTGGCACCGGAGTGCTACCGGGGGCCATCATCATCACCGCGATCTACACCAACACCTTCGCCATCTTCAGCAACATATCCATCACCTTCCCCCCTCTATCTACAGCGGTCCACTCTCCCGCAACCCACTGTACCCTCTACTTGAAACATGGTGCTTTATGCTTCATATTATTATCCAATGATGTGTTGCCATCATATGATGTCTGAGTAGATTTTCGTTGTCCTATCGGTGGTTGATGAATTGCTATGATTGATTTAATTTGCTTGTGGTTATGTTGCTGTCCTTTGGTGCCCATCATATGATTGTGCGCGTGGATCACACCCTAGGGTTAGTTGTATGTTGATAGGACTATGTATTGGAGGGCAAGAATGACAGAAGCTTCAACCTAGCATAGAAATTGATGCATACGGGATTGAAGGGGGACCAATATATCTTAATGCTATGGTTGGGTTTTACCTTAATGAACGTTAGTAGTTGCGGATGCTTGCTAATTGTTCCAATCATAAGTGCATAGAATTCCAAGTCAGGGATGACATGCTAGCAGTGGCCTCTCCCACATAATACTTGCTATCGGTCTAGTAAAGCAGTCAGTTGCTTAAGGGGCAATTTCAAAACTCCTACCAACACTTTTCCACACTCGCTATATTTACTTTATTGTTTCTTTACTTAAACAGCCCCTACTTTTTATTTACGTACTCTTTATTATCTTGCAAACCTATCCAACAACACCTACAAAGTACTTCTAGTTTCATACTTGTTCTAGGTAAAGCGAACGTCAAGCGTGCGTAGAGTTGTATCGGTGGTCGATAGAACTTGAGGGAATATTTGTTCTACCTTTAGCTCCTCGTTGGGTTCGACACTCTTACTTATCGAAAACTGTTGCGATCCCCTATACTTGTGGGTTATCAAGACCTTTTTCTGGCGCCGTTGCCGGGGTGCAATAGCGTGGGGTGAATATTCTCGTGTGTGCTTGTTTGCTTTATCACTAAGTAATTTTTATTTGCTGTTCTTAGTTGTTCTCTATCTTTAGTTATGGATATGGAGCACGAAATACCAAAAAAGGTGTACTTGCTACTCATGGAGATGGGGAACCTCCTAAAACCCTCGATGCTGGTTATGTGAAAAATATTATGTACTACTTTAATAACCCTGAGAAAACCCCATTCAATTATGTAATGGGAGTAATGTTGGATCAACGTGAATACTTTAGGGATTACCGCTTGACACAAAAAGGGAAACTATTATGGGATCAAATTCATATATTGAATTGGTATGCTAGGCAACTATGCTTGAGATATGATTATACGTGTTGCTCTAAGATGAAGGCTCCACACCTTCCCTTTTTATGCGAATTTAATGATAATAAAACCTTAGCTTCTTGTGCTAGAGGTATATATGATTACTATGATGTGGAACAAATAGAATAATTTGTTGCTTTTATGGGTGCTTATGAAATTGAATCTATGTTTAAAGAGTTTGAAGACTATGATGATTCGGTTTATAGACCTGAAAATTTAGCTATCCTTAAATACTATTATGAGAATTACGAATACAATTATGATATTAATGCACTTATTGAGAAAGTCTCCGCTGTCCAAGAAGAGACTAATATTTTGCAGGAGTCTATGGAATAAGAAATTGATGAAACTGTGAGCTCATTGGATGAAAAAGATGAGGAGGAGAGTGAAGAACAAAAGGAGGAAGAGCGGATTAGCTACCCGTGCCCACCTTATAATGAGAATAACTCTTCAACTCATACATTGTTTAATTTCCCTTCGTGCTTACCGGAGGATGATTGCTATGATGATTGTTATGATCTCGTTGATTCTTTTGAAATATCCCTTTTTGATGATGCTTGCTATGCTTGTGGCCAAGATGCCAATATGAATTATGCTTATGAAGATGAACTTGCTATAGTTCCTTATGTTAAATCTGAAATTGTTGCTATTGCACCCACGCATGATAGTCCTCTTATATTTTTGAATTCTCCCGACTACACTATATCGGAGAAGTTTCCACTTATTAAGGATTATATTGATGGGTTGCCTTTTACCGTTCCAAATGATGATTTTGATGAATTAATATGCATGTGCTTGCTTCTCCTACTTGCAATTATTATGAGAGAGGAACTATATCTCCACCTCTCTATGTTTCCAATATGATAAAATTGCAAGAAACTGTTTATACTATGCATTGGCCTTTACTTTGTGTGCATGAATTGTTCTTTTATGACATGCCGATGCATAGGAAGAGAGTTAGACTTCGTCATTACATGATATATGTTACCTTGTGCTCACCACTAAATTACAAATCATTGTTAATTAAAATTGGCTTTGATATACCTTGGGATCCGGGTGGATCCATTACTTGAGCACTATATGCCTAGCTTAATGGCTTTAAAGAAAGCGCTGCCAGGGAGACAACCCGGAAGTTTTAGAGAGTCATTTATTTCTGTTGAGTGCTTTTATATAGTTTAAAAACAACAAAAACAAAGAGGGGAACCCAAAACTTTTTCAAAAAGGTAAGCGAAAGTGAGAAAGACAAGCATTGTTGAAGTGGGAGCTAGCCTTGAACTTTGTTCATGCTCACAGAAAATTTGTGAATCTTGATTACAGAAAATTTTCAATAAAAATAATTATCCCCTTGTACAATTCCATTGTATTATAAAAATAATGTGCCAAGGTTTGCCTTTAGATGTTTACATTTGCTTGATGGTTTGTACGGTGCAGGACAGAAACTTTGGCTGTAGTGCGCGATTTTACATTTTTTTGGAACGTCAAATGGTTCTGATTCTTTTTGCACTGTCTTACTATACAAATTGTTTATTTTTCCAAATTTTGGTAGAATTTTTCAAGTATCATAAGTATGGTGAATGTCCAGATTATTACAGACTGTTCTGTTTTAGACAGATTCCGTTTTTGATGCATAGTTTGCTTGTTTTGATGAAACTATCAATTCATATCTGTGGATTAAGCCATGAAAAATTTATATTACAGTAGACACAATGCAAAAACAAAATATAAATTGGTTTTCAACAGTACTTAGAGTAGTGATTTGCTTTATTATACTAACGGATCTTACCGAGTTTTCTGTTGAAGTTTTGTGTGGATGAAGTGTTCGATGATCGAGAAGGTTTCGATGTGAGAAGAAGGAAGATAGGAAAGAGATCAAGATTGGGGATGCCTGAGGCACCCCAAGTAAATATTCAAGGATACTCAAGCATCTAATCTTGGGGATGCCCCGGAAGGCATCCCCTCTTTCTTCAACAAGTATCGGTATGTTTTCGGATTTGTTTCGTTCATGCGATATGTGCAATCTTGGAGCGTCTTTTGCATTTAGTTTTCATCTTTCTTTTATGCACCATGCTGGTATGAGATAGTTCTTGGTTGATTTATAGAATTCTCATTACACTTCACTTATATCTTTTGAGTATGGCTTTATAGAATGCTTCATGTGCTTCGCTTATATCATTTGAAGTTTGGATTGCCTGTTTCTCTTTACATAGAAAACCGCCATTTGTAGAATGCTCTTTTGCTTCACTTAGATTTGTTAGAGCACGGGCATATATTTTGTATAAATAATTAAACTCTCTTGCTTCACTTATATCTATTTAGAGAGATGACAGGAATTGGTCATTCACATGGTTAGTCATAAAATCCTACATAAAACTTGTAGATCACTGAATATGATATGTTTGATTCCTTGCAATAGTTTTGCGATATAAAGATGGTGATATTAGAGTCATGCTAGTGGGTAGTTGTGGATTGTAGAAATGCTTGTGTTGAGGTTTGTGATTCCCGTAGCATGCACGTATGGTGAACCGTTATGTAACGAAGTCAGAGCATGATTTATTTATTGATTGTCTTCCTTATGAGTGGCGGTCGGGGATGAGCGATGGTATTTTCCTACCAATCTATCCCCCTAGGAGCATGCGCATAGTACTTTGTTTTGATGACTAATAGATTTTTGCAATAAGTATGTGAGTTCTTTATGACTAATGTTGAGTCCATGGATTATACACACTCTCACCCTTCCACCATTGCTAGCCTCTCTAGTATCGTGCAACTTTCACCGGTACCTTAAACTCACCATATATCTTCCTCAAAACAGCCACCATACCTACCTATCATGGCATTTCCATAGCCATTCCGAGATATATTGTCATGCAACTTCCATCATCATCATATACATGACTTGAGCTTTCATTGTCATATTGCTTTGCATGATCGTAAGATAGCTAGCATGATGTTTTCATGGCTTGTCCGTTTTTTGATGTCATCGCTATGCTAGATCATTGCACATCCGGGTACACCGCCGGAGGCATCCATATAGAGTCATACTTTGTTCTAGACATTGAGTTGTAATATTGAGTTGTAAGTGAATAAAAGTGTGATGATCATCATTATGAGAGCATTGCCCCAGTGAGGAAAGGATGGTGGAGACTATGATTCCCCCATAAATCGGGATGAGACTCCAGACTTTACAAAAAAATAAAAGAGGCCAAAGCAGCCCAAATAAAAAAAGAGGCCAAAGAAGCCCACCAAAAAACAAAAAAACAAAAAAAACAAAAGAAATGAGAGAAAAAGAGAGAAGGGGCAGTGCTACTATCCTTTTTCCACACTTGTGCTTCAAAGTAGCACCATGTTCTTCATATAGAGAGTCTCTTGAGTTATCATTTTCATATACTAGTGGGAATTTTCATTATAGAACTTGGCTTGTATATTCCAATGATGGGCTTCCTCAAATGCCCGAGGTCTTCATGAGCAAGCAAGTTGGATGCACACCCACTTAGTTTTCAGTCTGAGCTTTCATACACTCATAGCTCTAGTGCATCTATTGCATGGCAATCCCTACTCACTCACATTCATATCTATTGATGGGCATCTCCATAGCCTGTTGATACGCCTAGTTGATGTGAGACTATCTTCTCCTTTTTGTCTTCTCCACCATCATATTCTATTCCACCTATAGTGCTATGTCCATGGCTCACGCTCATCTATTGCGTGAAAGTTGAAAAGGTTTGAGAACGTCAAAAGTATGCAACAATTGCTTGGCTTGTCATTGGGGTTGTGCATGATGTGAATATTTTGTGTGGTGAAGATGGAGCATAGCCAAACTATATGATTTTGTAGGGATAACTTTCTTTGGCCATGTTATTTTGAAAATACATGATTGCTTTATTAGTAGGCTTGAAGTATTATTGTTTTTATGTCAAATGATAGACTGTTGCTTTGAATCACTCATATCTTAATATTCATGCCATGATTAGATATGTGATAAAGATTATGCTAGGTAGAATTCCACATCAAAAATTATCTTTTTATCATTTACCTACTCGAGGACGAGCTGGAATTAAGCTTGGGGATGTTGATACGTCTCCATCGTATCTATAATTTTTGATTGTTTCATGCCAATATTCTACAACTTTCATATACTTTTGGCAACTTTTTATACTAATTTTGGGACTAACATATTGATCCAGTGCCCAGTGCCAGTTCCTGTTTGTTGCATGTTTTTGTTTCGCAGCCCCCCTCTGGTGGTTCTTGGCTCCAGTATCTTTTATATATTCTGAAATAATTCTCCAAAAAGTTTCGTTCCATTCAGAGAACTTCTATTTCTGCACAAAAACAACACCATGGTAGTTCTACTGAAAACAGTCTTAGGCCAGGTTAGTTTCATTCGAATCATGCAAATTAGAGTCCCAAACAAGAGGAAAGTGTTAGTAAAAGTAGATACGACAGAGACATATCATTGCCCTGCGGGTGGGTGTGCGCGTGGGGTTGCGATGGGCTTGTCTGTTCAGCCTTGTTTGTGTATGGTCGGATGGTGGATGGTGGGTGTTGTCGGGGTTGATGCAACGGTTGTTATTGTTTTTGTCTGCTTGCGTGTGTGGGTTGTTGTTGGCCTTTTTTCGTGTGCTCGGCTGTTGGATGTTGTTAGCTCCTTGCATGCGCGGGTGGGTGTGTGAGGAAGACTGGACGCGTGCTCAAGCTTTTTGTCTAGCCGGTTGTTGGGTTCCCCTTGCCACATGCTTGTTCCGCGCTGGCGTGTCCACTCATCTGCTCGTTGTTCCTGGAGTTAATTGATATTTTGAGTTTGTTTCCTCTACAATTACCTGGATGCCAAGGATGCTTGTTCGGTGGAGTAGATCTCGCTGGTGCACCTGGCTATTGTACGTTGATGGGGTATCTAGATGGTGGAGACTATTTTTTGTTTCATTTGTCAGGCTCTTTGTAATCCGTGGATGGACGATGATGTCTTCTACACACTTCTTTTCTTGAAGGCTTTGTTTCGCCTGGATAACCCACAAGTATAGGGATCGCTTATAGCCTTTTTCAACAAATAGGAGTGTCGAACCCAACGAGGAGCTAATGGTAGAACAAATATTCCCTCAAGTCCATCGACCACTGATACAACTCTAGCACACTTAACGTCTGTTTTCTGGCCCTTCACCGTTTCTTAAATTCCTGATACGTCTCCAATGTATCTATAATTTTTTATCATTACATGCTATTATATTATCTGTTTTGGATGTTTTATATGCATTAATATGCTATTTTACATTATTTTTGGGACTAACCTATTAACCTAGAGCCCAGTGTCAGTTTCTGTTTTTTCCTTGTTTTTGAGCTTCGCAGAAAAGGAATACCAAACGGAGTCCAAACGGAATAAAACTTTCGCGATGATTTTTCTAGGACCAGAAGACACCCCAGAGACTTGGAGTTCAAGTCGGAAGAGCCACGAGGCAGCGACAAGGGGGGAGGGCGCGCTCAGGGGGGTAGGGCGCGCCCCCTACCTTGTGGGCCCTCGCTGACCCCCTAACCTAGATCTTCCTCCTATATATTCACATATATTCCCAAACCTCCAGAAGCATCCACGAAAACACTTTTCCACCGCCGCAACCTTCTGTTCCCGTGAGATCCCATCTTGGGGCCTTTTCTGTCATCCTGCCGGAGGGGGATTCGATCACGGAGGGCTTCTACATCAATTCTATTGCCCTTCCTATGAAGCGTGAGTAGTTTACCATAGACCTACAGGTCCATAGCTAGTAGCTAGATGACTTTTTCTCTCTCTTTTATTCTCAATACCATGTTCTCCTCGATGTTCTTGGAGATCTATCCGATGTAATCTTCTTTTGTGCTGTGTTTGTCGAGATCCAATGAATTGTGGATTTATGACCAGCTTATCTATGAATATTATTTGACATACTTAAATATTGCTATGAAAACTATGCTCACAATGCCTATGTCATAGAATTTGGAAGAAAATAATGATATGCATGAATGTATAGATAGTTATGATTCCGTTGATTTGATTGAAATATCCTTGATAAACACGATGCTTGCTATTCTTGTGGCCAAGATGCCAGTATTTATGGAGATGAATTTGCTATAGTTCCTTATGTTAAACATGAGATTATTGCTATTGCACCCATACTTGATAGTTCCTTGAATCAAAAGCATGATTGCAATGATGTTATTATAAATTCGATTAATGTCAATTTTGCTAATAATATGCAAAACTCTAAGATTGGGGATGCTAGTTTTTCTATGCCCGCTACTTATTGCAATGATCATGATTGGGGTGATAATGCTTCTTATGATCTTGAAAATTTATTTAAGCCCCGTGATGAATATGAGATTGATAATAATGTTTGCAATAATGTTGAAAGTGGGTATGGAAGAGTGTCAACTTTAGATCCCACATATTTGGAGAATGTTCAATCTTATGATTTTTTTTGATAAAAGTGGGTTTGGAGAGGTCATGGCTTTAGTTAATGTTGATCCCACTATTTTGGAAGAGTGTCAACTTGTCATGCATATGGATCGTGTTGAGAATATGTTATGTGATAGATATATTATTGAATTTGATTATGACCCTACATGTAATTATTATGAGAGAGGAAAATATGGTTTTAGAAATTTTCATGTTACTAAATTACCTCTCGTTATGTTGAGATTGCTATTGTTTCTTTCTTCTTCCTTGCATATGCTAGATCTTGCTTGTCTTGCTAATTTTTTTTCCTATAAAATGCCTATGCATAGGAAGTATGTTAGACTTAGATGTGATTTTCATATAATACATGATGCTCTCTTCATGTTTCAATTGCTATCTTTCATGTGAGCATCATTAAAGTTATCGATGCCTAGCTTAAAGGCTTTAAAGAAAAGCGCTTGTTGGGAGACAACCCAATATTTTTATTTTTTGTTTTGCAATAAATAATTCATCTAGCCTCTGGTTAGATGTGTTTTTGTGTTTTAATTAGTGTTTGTGCCAAGTAAGACCTTTGGGATGGCTTACAATGATAGTTGATTTGATCTTGCTGAAAAACAGAAATTTTTGCGCCCAGGAAAATAATTCTCTTTTTTAATAGAAGCATGATAAAATACTGATTCCTTTGCAAGAATATTAAGATAAAATTTTCCCAGGTTGTCCTAATTTTTCAAAAAAATTAGAGTTACAGAAGTATTCAAAGTATTCAGATTACTACACACTGTTCAGTTTTTAACACATTTTGTTTTCTATGTGTTGTTTTCTTATTTTTATGAATCTATGGGTAGTATCGGGGGTATGAACCATGGAAAAGTTGGAATACAATAGATATTACACCAATATAAATAAAGAATGAGTTCACAACAGTACCAAAAGTGGTGACTTATTTTCTTATACTAACGGAGCTTATGAGATTTTCTGTTGAGTTTTGTGTTGTGAAGTTTTCAAGTTTTTGGTAAGGATTTGATGGACTATGGAATAAGGAGTGGCAAGAGCATCAGCTTGTGGATGCCCAAGGCACCCCAAGGAATATTCAAGGACAACCAAGAGCCTAAGCTTGGGGATGCCCCGGAAGGCATCCCCTCTTTCGTCTTCGTCTATCGGTAACTTTACTTGAGGCTTTATTTTTATTCACCACATGATATGTGTTTTGCTTGGAGCGTCTTGTATGATATGAGTCTTTACTTTTTAGTTTTCCACAATCATCCTTGCTATACACACCTTTTGAGAGGGACACACATGAATCATGATTTATTAGAATACTCTATGTGCTTCACTTATATCTTTTGAGCTAGGCAATTTTGCTCGAGTGCTTCACTTATATCTTTTTAGAGCATGGTGGTGGCTTTATTTTGTAGAAATTATTAAACTCTCATGCTTCACTTATATTATTTTGAGAGTCTCTAAACAGCATGGTAATTTTCTTTGGTTATAAATTTAGTCCTAATATGATAGACATCCAAGAGGGATATAATAAAAACTTTCATATAAAGTGCATTGAATACTATGAGAAAGTTTATTCCTTATGATTGTTTTGAGATATGAAGATGGTGATATTAGAGTCATGCTAGTGAGTAATTGTGAATTGTAGAAATATGTGTGTTAAGGTTTGTGATTCCCGTAGCATGCATGTATGGTGAACCGTTATGTAACGAAGTTGGAGCATGAGGTATTTTTGATTGTCTTCCTTATGAGTGGCGGTTGGGGACAAGCGATGTTCTTTTCCTAACAATCTATCCCCCTAGGAGCATGCGCGTAGTACTTTGTTTCGATGACTAATAGATTTTTACAATAAGTATGTGAGTTCTTTATGACTAATGTTGAGTCCATGGATTATACACACTCTCACTCTTCCACCATTTCTAGCCTCTCTAGTGACGCGCAACTTTCGCCGGTACCATACACCCACCATATACCTTCCTCAAAACAGCCACCATACCTACCTATTATGGCATTTCGATAGCCATTCCGAGAAATATTGTCATGCAACTTTCCACCGTTCCGTTTTATTATGACACGCTCCATCATTGTCATATTGCTTTGCATGATCATGTAGTTGACATTGTATTTGTGGCAAAGCCACCTTTCATAATTCTTTCATACATGTCACTCTTGAGTCATTGCACATCCCGGTACACCGTCGGAGGCATTCATATAGAGTCATATTTTGTTCTAAGTATCGAGTTGTAATTTTTTTGAGTTGTAAGTAAATAAAAGCGTGATGATCTTCATTATTAGAGCATTGTCCCATGTGAGTAAAAAAATTAAAAGAGTCCAAAGAAGCTACCAAAAAAGAGAGAAAAGTTAGAAGGGGCAATGTTACTATCCTTTTTCCACACTTGTGCTTCAAAGTAGCACCATGATCTTCATGACAGAGAGTCTCATATGTTGTCACTTTCATATAATAGTGGGAATTTTTCAGTATAGAACTTGGCTTGTATATTCCAACGATGGGCTTCCTCAAATTGCCCTAGGTCTTCATGAGCAAGCAAGTTGGATGCACACACACTTCGTTTTCTTTTGAGCTTTCATAAACTTATAGCTCTAGTGCATCCGTTGCATGGCAATCCCTACTCACTCACATTGATATCTATTGATGTGCCTCTCCATAGCCCATTAATATGCCTAGTTGATGTGAGACTATCTCCTCTTTTTGTCTTCTCCACAACCACCATATTATATTCCACCTATAGTGCTATGTCCATGGCTCACGCTCATGTATTGCGTGAAAGTTGAAAAGTTTCGAGAACATCAAAAGTATGAAACAATTGCTTGGCTTGTTGATACGTCTCCAACATATCTATATTTTTTTATTGTTCCATGTTGTTATATTATCAATCTTGGATGTTTTATAATCATTTCATAGTCATTTTATATCATTTTTTAGTACTAACCTATTGACATAGTGCAACTGCCAGTTACTGTTTTTCCCGTGTTTTTTACATCGCAGAAAATCAATATCAGACGGAGTCCAAATACCACGAAACTTTACGGAGATTTTTTATGGGCCAGAAGGAACATGTTGGGCCCTGGTTGCACCTACGGGGAGTCCCGAGGAGGGGACAACCCACCAGGGCGCGCAGGAGGCCCAGGCATGCCCTGGTGTGTTGTGCCCACCTGAGGTGCCCCCTGGACCGCCTCTTTGCTCTATAAATACCCAAATATTCCCAAAACCCTAGAGGAGTCAAAGAAATATTCATCCAGCCGCCGTAGAGTCCAGAACCACCAGATCCAATCTAAATACCATCTCGGATGGGGTTCACCACCTCCATTGGTGCCTCTCCGATGATGCGTGAGTAGTTCTTTGTAGACCTTCGGGTCCGTAGTTAGTAGCTAGATGGCTTCATCTCTCTCTTGATTCTCAATACAATGGTCTCTTGGAGATCCATATGATGTAACTCTTTTTTCGGTGTGTTTGTTGGGATCTGATGAACTTTGAGTTTATGATCAATCATATCTTTTTATATCCATGAAAGTTATTTGAGTTTCTTTGATCTCTTATATGCATGATCTCTTATAGCCTCGTATTTCTTCTTCGATATTTGGGTTTTGTTTGGCCAACTTGATCTATTTATCTTGCAATGGGAAGAGGTGCCCGGTAGTGGGTTCGATCTTACAGTGCTTGATCCCAGTGACAGAAAGGAAACCGACACGTATGTATCGTTGCTACTGAGGATAAAAAGATGGGACCTATATCTACGCAATAGATAAATGGATCTTGTCTAAATCATGTCATCGTTCTTATTGCATTACTCCGTTTTTCCATGAACTTAATACACTAGATGCATGCTGGATAGCGGTCGATGTGTGGAGTAATAGTAGTAGATGCAGGCAGGAGTCGGTCTACTAATCTTGGACGTGATGCCTATGTAATGATCATTGCCTGGATATCGTCATAATTATTTGAGGTTCTATCAATTACCCAACAGTAATTTGTTTACCCAGTGTTTGCTATATTTCTCGAGAGAAGCCACTAGTGAAACCTACGCCCCCCGGGTCTTCTTCCTCATATATTTGCTTCCGACCTACTTTTCCTTTGCATTTTTATTCATATGTATTAAACTAAAACTAGAAAAATACTTTGCTGTACTTTATTTTATTTTCGATCTACTATTTCAATCTACTACAATTATCTGGCATCGTTACCCGAAAGGGATTGACAACCCCTTTAACATGTCGGGTTGTGAGGTGCTGTTATTTGTGTGCAGGTGTTGTTTATGTTGTGTTGCTTGGTTCTCCTACTGGTTCGATATGCTGCATCATCCCTTCCTCTTTGGGGAAATACCGACGTAGTCCTAGCAGACAGGAGCTTTTCTGGCGCTATAGTCAGAGAGCAATCAAAAGGAATTTCTAGAGCCGTTACCGGGGAGGATCTTCTTCATATACCAGGTTCCTAATCACAAATCTCATCTCCTCGCAATTTACATTATTTCCCATTTGCCTCTCATTTTCCTCTCCCCCACTTCACAAAAAATTGCCGTTTTATTCGCCTCTCTTTCTCGTTCGCCGTTTTCTTGCCGGATCTGTTTTTGTGTGCACTCTTAATTGCGTAATCATGATGCCTCAAAAAAATATTATGATGTTCCTTACCCAAATATTTTTCTTGAAATTGAGAAAAGTACTAAGGAATATATGACTACACAATTTGAGCATAATAAATATTTTATTGAAGAACTTAAGGAGCACTTTGTTGTGCTTGATGCGATTACTAAACAGCTTGATGATGTCAGTAGAGAAGTTTGCAATCTCCGATCTAAGTATGCTTTTGCCAAAAGTTTGCTAGAAAAAATATCCGATGCACAAGCTACCTTAGTAAATCAAATGGCCGCTAAACCAATATCACTAGAGGATAAAAGTGATGAAGATCTCAAAATGATTGGTGTTTCTTCTATTGATTCCTTGTTTAGTAAAGTTAATATTGATGAAAAAGGGACTAGAGAAGAGTCAACTTTAGGTAGAAGGCATCCCAATATTTCGGAGGGTGAAAATCTTGTTGAAAAAAATTGATGAAAGTGAGTTTGAAGAGGTCAAAACTTTAGCTAGTGATGTGCCCACTCTTTTGGATTACAAAGACTTTAATTGTGATAGTTGCTCTTTGATTGATTGTATTTCTTTGTTGCAATACATGATAAATTCACCCCATGCTTATGAACAAAATAAAGCTTTTACTAAACATATTGTTGATGCTATGATGAAAGCTCTTGAAGAAAAATTGGAATTAGAAGTTTCATTTCCTAGAAAATTTCATGATGAATGGGAACCTACTATCAAAGTCAAGATTAAAAATTATGAGTGTTTTGCTTTGTGTGACTTGGTGCTAGTGTTTCTACAATTCTGAAATCTTTATGTGATGTGCTTGGTCTTACCGATCTTGAATCATGCTCTTCAAATTTGCACTTGGCGGATGCTACTATTAAAAAGCCTATGGGAAGAATTAATGTAGCGATCCGACCTCAAATGGTCAAATCTCTGTGTATAAGTGTCATCCCCGGATCGGTAATGCTGACACAATAGTACTTGAAGGATTTATAACAGAGTTCAATCACACACTTATTACATTGAATATCTCAAAGAGAGTACTTATTACAATAATATGGCTGAAGGCCATCTAATGAAGATAACAGCAGAAGCTTCGAAGGTAAAATGAGTCCATCGACTCCAACGGCATAGCTGAGTGCACGACAACGACCTAGCACACCTTACTCTTTGTCTAAAAACTCTGCAACATAATACGTTGCAGCATGTGTAAGTCAGCACATGGAATATGCTGGCAAGATAACACTATAGAGCAATGAACAAGTAACAGCTACAAATATATGCATATATGGCTGGTGGAGGCTCTACGATTATCATTTGCATAAAGCTAGTTTTCTCCTACAACAAAGGAATATACATTATTTAACTACAAAGTTTGTTGAAAACATTGAGAATGGTAACCCCATCTCAATCCCAATTAAAAAATATTCATCAAACCAACAAATTAATTAAATTAGAGTGATGAGATCAACATAGTAATTCAAGCACCGGATACTCAAGATGTCCATAACCAGGGACACGGCTAACCATGATTAGTTTATACACTCTGCAGAGGTTTGCGCACTTTTCCCCACAAGACTCGATCTCCTACGTTGTATTTCTCGCACTGCAATGATGTTTGTGAAACGGATGACCGAGACACAGTCTTTTCGAAGAGGTCCCCTTAACCGATAGATAGGTCGGTACACCTACAATCCCCTACATCTGCGAGCCCATCATGGAAAGGGTTCCCACAACTTACTCAACTATGCCAGAGCCCATAATGGCTTGTGGTTGCACACGGAAGATTCCAACATGAATAACATAATGATCCCTTTGAGCCTGGGTGGCGAACCATAGGAAAAATCACACGGATACCCCGGGATTCTCCTTTGGACAACACTGGATTCCCCGGGTGCCCACAAACCAATCCACCCAGATGTGTGTTAAAGTAGCCACCTTAAGTTTAACCATTAATTAAAACTCTCACATCTGTCATGGATCACTCTAACCAAACCACGTCTACGAGCATAGCATAGTAAAGTATAATAAGCGTAACGTAGTAACTCCTAGGGTTTGAATATAAGGGCAATAGGTACTACCTCAACAACTACTTCCCGAAACCCACATGTTAACAAGTCCTAACCATGCAGTGTTTGAGGATTGAGACTAATGCATAAAAACTGGGTAATAAGGGATATGATCAAAGTGTTACTTGCCTTGTTGACGATATGAAAACCCTAGTGACTCGTAGTAGCACGCTTCGCACTCCGGAAACGCAATCATGAACAAATGATAACATACATAAGCAATCAAGCATAAGATGCAAGGGTAAAACTCAAATGAAAAGATCCAAACTGAAAGGTCAACTAAAGAGCTTCGATTTGCAAAAAGAATCAACTGAATCGGAGCTATGAAACTCAAACTGCGGTCAAAAGAAGTTCGAATTCAAATCTGCTTGCAACCAAATTTTAAATTGTCAAAACCATTTTCAAGTTGGTTATCTATAAAGAGGGGAACAAGACGAAGATTTTGGCGTTGGTTTCACTAGATTTGGACAAGCGAGCAAAAAGTTGCGAGGGTTTGAAGATCAGGGGCTAATCTACGATAAAAATAATCGTGGATAGGTCCCTGGCCGAAAATAAAATGAAAAGAAAAACCCAACGAACGAACGTTCTCTATCAGGAACAAACAGACAAATACGTCCGCTAACAGTGATGTTCGAGTGAACGTTCGCTAATTAGTGAAACCGAAAAAACAACAAAACCGATCTAACGAAAACCAAAAAAACTAGGGCGTCGGTTCGATGGTCTTTACCGGTTCTTAAAAAACCGGCGGGTCGACGGCGGTGGGATCCGCGAGTCCAGCGAGGCGGCGTCAATGGTGGCTCGCTGTGGCGGGGCGAGGCAAGCGGGCGGCGGCGCGGCAGCGCGAGCGGGTAGCGGCGACAGGTGGCGACGGCTGCGGCGGTGGGATGGGGTGAGGAAGGAGGCGACGGGGGCGACGCCTTATAAAGGCCCGAGGGGGGTTCCTTGCGGGAGGGGGCGCGTGTCCGGCCGGGACACGACGGCGGCGGCGAGACTCGGGACTTTGTCCCGAGTCGGAGTGGGAGGCGGCGCGGCTGGTGGGCCGGCCTGCTCGGCTAGGCTTCGGCCCGGTCGGGCGGGAAAATATTTTTTTAATACAATTTCGCCCAAAGAAAAATCCTAATAAAATATAAAAGAAATTCTAAAAATACCAGAAACAATTTTCACCGTCTAAACCTATTATTTAGAACAAAGTGAACATTTTTCTCGCCTAGAAATGTAATTTTCAAAAATGCATATTTTTTAATTCAAATAAAATAGCAAATAAAATCCAAATGAAATATAAATTTTATTTTAAATTTTCTTCTCCAATATTCCTGTCTTTTGAAGAGGTCATGTTATGTTCTCTCTTTTATTTTAAATATTGGAAATAATTGGGGAGAAAATATTAAAACCAAATTGATCCTCTTTTCAAATTTGAGAAAATTCAAATATGAAAATTTATGAAATCCCCAACTCTCTCCTTGGGTCTTTGAGTTGATTAAGATTTCTAGGATCACTACCAAATATGCAAATAAAATATGATATGCATATGATGACCTAAGTATAACATCCAAATTGAAAATTGGGATGTTACAATTAATGATGTTCCTATTCTTGCAAATAGGAATTATGTCCCCATAGATTTTATTGTTCTTGATATTGATTGCAATCCGTCTTGTCCAATTATTCTTGGTAGACCGTTTTTACGCACTATCGTGTCGTGATTGATATGAAAGAAGGTAATATTAAGTTCCAATTTCCTTTGAGGAAGGGTATAGAACACTTTCCTAGAACTAGAATTAAGCCACCCTATGAATCAATCATGAGGGCATCTTATGGATCTCGAACCAAAGATGACAAAACCTAGATCCTTGCTTTATGCCTAGCTAAGGGCGTAAAACTATAGCACTTGTTGGGAGGCAACCCAATGAATAAAATTTATTTTTGCTTTTTGCTTCCTGTTTTGTGTGTTAGCACAATTATGCTACTGTTATGATTGTGTTTTTTTACGTTTTAATTAGTGTTTGTGCCAAGTAAAGCCTTTAGGATCTTCTTGGGTAATAGTTGTTTGATCTTGCTGGAAAAAACATAAACTTTTACTCTCACAAAATTAATTTTCATTTTTTACCAAGGAGCGATAAAATACCAATTCCACTTTCAGTAGATCACTATACAAATTACTCAGGTAGTCCTAATTTTTCAGAATTTTTGGAGTTACGGAAGTATTCGAAATAGTCAGATTGCTACAGACTATTCTGTTTTGATAGATTCTGTTTTCTTTGTGTTGTGTGCTTATTTTGATGGCTCTATGGTTTTCTTTGATGAGTTTTTGCCATAGAAAAGTTGGAATACAGTAGATATAATACAAAAACAAAATATGAATTGGTTTGATACAACACTTATAGTAGCGGTTTATTATTCTTATACTAACGGATCTCGCGAAGGTTTTGTTGAGTTTTGTGTTATTGAAGTTTTCAAGTTTTGGGTTATCTTACGATGGATGAAGGAAGGATAGAAGAGCCTAAGCTTGGGGATGCCCAGCATCCCAAGATATTATCCAAAAATGAGAAACCTACTAAGCTTGGGGATGCCCCCAAGAGGCATCCCCGCTTTCTTCCAACAACTATCGATATTTTGCTCGAGACTATATTTTTATTCGTCACATGATATGTGTTTTGCTTGGAGCGTCTTGTATGATATGTGTCTTTACTTGTTTTACTTTGTGTTTTATGTCATCAATCCTTGCTTGACACACCTATTCGAGAGAGCCAAAATTATGTCATGACTTGTTAGAATTGCTCTCTATGCTTCACTTAAATCTTTTATGAGCTAGGACTTGCTCTAGTGCTTCACTTATATCTTTTTGAGCACGGTGTGCTTAGTATTTTTGAAGAAATGCTCACTTGCTTCACTTAGATTTATTTGAGAGTTAGTAAAATTTTGAAGAAATTCTCTCTTGCTTCACTTAAATTATTTTGAGAGAAAGAAATATTATGCTCATGATCTTCACTTATATTTGTTTGACCTTATGAAAAGCGACACATGAAAATTAGTCCCAAAGTGATAGATATCCAAGGATAAAGAAAATAAAAATGTCATGAAGATCATTGGACAAAATAAATTTGATTCTTAGTAATAGTTTTGAGATATGATGATGTGATATGTGAGTTATGTTGATGAATAATTATGCTCAAGTAGGAATATTGGTGTTAAGGTTTGTGACTCCCGAAGCATGCACGTATAGTCTCTCGTTATGCTATGATGTTGGAGCATGATTTAGTTTTGATTGTCTTCCTTATGAGTGGCGGTCGGGGACAAGCGATGGTCTTTTCCTACCAATCTATCCCCCTAGGGGCATGCATAGTAGTACTTTGCTTCGAGGGCTAATAAACTTTTGCAATAAGTATATGAGTTCTTTATGACTAATGTGAGTTCATGGATTATACACACTCTTACCTTTTCGCAATTTGCTAGCCTCTACGGTACCGTGGATTGCCCTTTCTCACATTGACACGTGGTGCAAACTTCGCAGGTGCATCCAAACCCCGTGATATGATACACTCTATCACACATAAGCCTCATTATATCTTCCTCAAAACAGCCACCATACCTACCTATTATGGCTTTTCCATGGCCATTCCGAGATATATTGCCATGAAACTTCCACTGCTTCCGTTTGATGACTTGAGCATTCATTGTCATATTGCTTTGCATCATCATATAGCTGACATAGTGTTTATGGCTCAGCCACCGTTCATCATTTTTCATACATGTTACGCTAGATCATTGCACATCCTGGTACATGCCAGAGGCATTTATATAGTCATATTTTTTCATAGGTATCGAGTTGTAATTTTTATTTCTTTTGAGTTATAAGTAAATAGAAGTGTGATGATCATCATTATTCATTTTTAGAGCAGTGCCCCAGTGAGGAAAGGATGATGGAGACTATGATTCCCCCACAAGTCGGGATGAGACTCGGGACAATGAAAGAAGAAAAAAAGAAAAAAAGAAAATAAAGAAAGAAAGAAAGAAAAAAGAGAAAAATAAACAAAGAGAGAAGGGGCATTGCTAGTATCCTTTACCATGCTTGTGCTTCAAAGTAGCACCATGTTTTTCATATGGAGAGTCTCCTATGTTGTCACTTTCATATACTAGTGGGAATTTTTCATTATAGGATTAGATGCACACCCACTTAGTTTTCATATTGAGCTTTCATACACTTATAGCTCTTAGTGCATCCGTTGCATGGCAATCCCTACTCCTCATGTTGATATCGATTGATGGGCATCTCCATAGCCCGTTGGTTAGCCGCATCGATGTGAGACTTTCTTACTTTTTTGTCTTCTCTATATTTACCCCTATCATACTCCATTCCACCCGTAGTGCTATATCCATGGCTTGCGCTCATGTATTGTGTAAGAGTTGAAAAAGCTGAAGCGCGTTAAAAAGTATGAACCAATTGCTTGGCTTTTCATCGGGGTTGTGCATGATAAATACTTTGTGTTAAGAAGACACAGCATGACAAGACTATATGATTTTGTAGGGATAACTTATTTTAGCATTGATATTTTGAAACACATGGTTGCTTGTTGATATGCTTGAGTATCTAAATCATCATGTCAAAACTAGACTATTACTTTGAATCACATAAAAAGTCCAATTATCCATGCTATAAAGAAAAGAATATGATATGACATGTTAAACAGCACTCCACATCAAAATTTCTGTTTTTATCACTTACCTACTCGAGGATGAGTAGGAGTTAAGCTTGGGGATGCTGATACGTCTCCAACGTATCTATAATTTTTTATTGTTCCATGTTGTTATATTATCAATCTTGGATGTTTTATAATCATTTTATATCATTTTTTGGTACTAACCTATCTACATAGTGCCAAGTGCCAGTTCCTGTTTTTTCCGTGTTTTTACATCGCAGAAAATCAATATCAGACTTTTGGGAGAATTTTTTATGGACCAGAAGGAACATGTTGGGCCCTAGTTGCACCTGGGGGTAGTCCCGAGGAGGGGACAACCCACCAGGGCGCGCCAGGAGGCCCAGGCGCTCCCTAGTGGGTTGTGCCCACCTCGGGTGACCCCCAGACCGCCTCTTTGCTCTATAAATACCCAAATATTCCCAAAAACCTAGGGGAGTCGACAAAATATTCATACAGATGTCGCAGAGTCCAGAACCACCAGATCCAATCTAGACACCATCTTGGATGGGGTTCGCCACCTCCATTGGTGCCTCTTTGATGATGCATGAGTAGTTCTTTGTAGACCTTCGGGTCCGTAGTTAGTAGCTAGATGGCTTCATCAATACAATGGTCTCTTGGAGATCCATATGATGTAAGTCTTTTTGCCGTGTGTTTGTTTGGATCTGATGAACTTCAAGTTTACGATCAGTCATATCTTTTTATATCCATGAAAGTTATTTGTGCTTCTTTGATCCCTTATATCCTCGTATTTCTTCTCTGATATTTGGGTTTTGTTTGGCCAACTTGATATATGTATCTTGCAATGGGAAGAGGTACCCAATAGTGGTTCGATCTTACGGTGCTTGATCCCAGTGACAGAAAGGGAACCGACACATAAGTATCGTTGCTACCAAGGATAAAAAGATGGGATCTATATCTACGCAATAGATAAACATGTCTTTTCTACATCATGTCATCGTTCTTATTGCATTACTCCGTTTTTCCATGAACTTAATACACTAGATGCATGCTGGATAGCGGTCGATGTGTGGAGTAATAGTAGTAGATGCAGGCAGGACTCGGTCGACTAATCTTGGACGTGATGCCTATGTAATGATCATTGCCTGGATATCTTCATAATTATTTGAGGTTCTATCAATTGCCCAACAATAATTTGTTTACCCACCGTTTGCTATCTTTCTCGAGAGAAGCCACTAGTGAAACCTATGGCCCCCGGGTCTTCTTCCTCATATAATCTTGCGATCTACTTTTCCTTTGCATTTTTATTCAGATCTATTAAACTAAAAATACAAAAATACTTTGCTGCACTTTATTTTATTTGTGATCTACTATTTCAATCTACTACAATTTTCTGGCATGGTTACTCGAAAGGGATTGACAACCCCTTTAACACGTCGGGTTGCGAGGTCTTGTTATTTGTGTGCATGTGATGTTTACGTTGTGTTGCTTGGTTCTCCTACTGGTTCTATAACCTTGGTTTTTTCACTGAGGGAAATACCTACCGTCGCTGTGCTGCATCATCCCTTCCTCTTTGGGGAAATACCGACGTAGTCCTAGCAGACAGGAGCTTTTCTAGTGCTATAGTCAGAGAGCAATCACTTGTCATCGGGGTTCTGCATGATTTGAATATTTTGTGTGATGAAGATGGAGCATAGACAGACTATATGATTTTTTAGGGATAACTTTCTTTGGCCATGTTATTTTGAGAAGACATAATTGCCTTGTTAGTATGCTTGAAGTATTATTGTTTTTATGTCAATATTAAACTTTTGTTTTGAATCTTATGGATCTGAACATTCATGCCACAATAAATAAAATTACATGGATAAATATGTTAGGTGGCATTCCACATCAAAAATTCCATTTTTATCATTTACCTACCCAAGGATGAGTAGGAATTAAGCTTGGGGATGCTTGATACGTCTCCAACGTATCTATATTTTTTGATTGTTCCAAGCTATTATATTATCTGATTTGGATGTTTTATAAGCATTAATATGCTATTTTATATTGTTTTTTGGGACTAACCTAGCCTATAGCCCAGTGCCAGTTTCTGTTTTTTCCTTATTTTTGAGCTTTGCAGAAAAGAAATATCAAACGGAGTCCAAACGGAATAAAACTTTCGCGGTGATTTTTCTTGGACCAGAAGACACCCCAGAGACTTGGAGTTCAAGTCAGAAGAGCCACGAGGCGGCGACAAGGGGGGAGGGCACGCCCCCACTACCTTGTGAGCCCCTTGGTGGCCCCCTAACCTAGATCTTCTTCCTATATATTCACATATATTCCAAAACCTCTAGAAGCATCCACGAAAACACTTTTCCACCGCCGCAATCTTCTGTTCCCGTGAGATCCCATCTTGGGGGCTTTTCTGGCATCCTGCTGGAGGGGGATTCGATCATGGAGGGCATCTACATCAACTCTATTGCCCTTCTAATGAAGTGTGAGTACTTTACCACAGACCTACGGGTCCATAACTAGTAGCTAGATGGCTTCTTCTCTCTCTTTGATTCAATACCATGTTCTCCTCGATGTTCTTGGAGATCTATCCAATGTAATCTTCTTTTGCGGTGTGCTTGTCGAGATCTGATGAATTGTGGATTTATGACCAGCTTATCTATGAATATTATTTGAATCCTTTCTGAATTCTTATATGCATGATTTGATATATTTGTAATTCTTTTCGAACTATCGGTTTAGTTTGGCCAACTAGATTAGTTTTTCTTGCAATGGGAGAAGTGCTTAGCTTTGGATTCAATCTTGCGGTGTCCTTTCCCAGTGACAGTAGGGGCAGCAAGGCACGTATTGTATTGTTACCATCGAGGATAAAAAGATGGGGTTTACATCATATTGCTTGAGTTTATTCCTCTACATCATGTCATGCGTTACTCTGTTCTTCATGAACTTAATACTCTAGATGCAGGCAGGAGTCGGTCGATGTGTGGAGTAATAGTAGTAGATGCAGGCCGGAGTCGGTCTACTTTACACGGACGTGATGCCTATATTTCATAATCATTGCCTTAGATATCATCATAACTTTGCCCTTTTCTATCAATTTCTCGACGGTAATTTGTTCACCCACCGTATTATTTTCCTTCAAGAGAGAAGCCTCTAGTGAAACCTATGGCCCCCGGGTCTATTTTTCCATCATATAAGTTTCCAATCTACTATATTGCAATCTTTTACTTTCCGACCTATAAACCAAAAAAACCCAAAAATATTTACTTTACCTTTTGTTTAGTTTCATCTATCTCTATTAAATCTCACCTTTGCAAGTGAGCGTGAAGACATTGACAACCCCTTTATCGCGTTGGGTGGAAGTGTTTAATTGTTTGTGCAGGTATTGGTGATTTGTGCGTTGTCTCCTACTGGACTAATACCTTGGTTCTCAAACTGAGGGAAATACTTATCTCTACTTTGCTGCATCACCCTTTCCTCTTCAAGGGAAAAACTAACACAAGCTCAAGAAGTAGCAATTCCTGGAGATCCGTAACTCCGATTGCGCTGAAATTTTAACACAATTTTTTCCCGGATATAAGCTTCCTTGCGGCCGAAGGAGAGCCCCAACCGACTTACATTGTGCCCACTAGGCATCACCGCGCACCAGGGGGCAGGCCGCGCCCTGGTGGGTTGTGGAGGCTGTGGGCCTCCGTTTGGGTTGATTCCACCTCCCAAAAATCACATATATTCCAAAATAAATCTCTATAATTTTTTATTGCCTTTGGACTTCATTTGATATGGATATTCTGCGAAACAAAAACATGCAACAAACAGGAACTGACACTGAGCACTGGATCAATATGTTAGTCCCCAAAATAATATAAAATGTTGCTAAAAGTATATAAAAGTTGTAGAATATTGGCATGAAACAATCAAAAATTATAGATACAACGGAGACGTATCATGTCGGGAACGCGGTATTTCAAAAAAAATACCTACGATCACGCAATATCTATCTAGGAGATGCATACCAATGAGCGGGGAGAGTGTGTCCATGTACCCTCGTAGACCAAAAGCAGAAGCGTTTAGTAACACGGTTGATGTAGTCGAACGTCTTCTCGATCCAACTGATCCAAGTACCAAACATACGTCACCTCCACGATCAGCACACGTTCAGCTCGGTGACGTCCCTTGAACTATTGATCCAGTTGAGGCCCAGGGAGAGTTCAGTCAGCACGACGGCGTGGTGACGGTGATGATGAAGTTCACCGCCGCAGGGCTTCGCCTAAGCACTATGACGATATGACCGAGGTGTGTAACTATGGAGGGGGAGGAGGAGGCCGGCCAAGGTGTGGCGCGCCAAGGGGGGAGTCCTACTTGGACTCCCGGTCAACAAGGATTCGCCCCCCCCCTTTCCTATTCCAAGAAGGAGAAGGGGAAAAGAGAGGGAGGATAAGAAGGAAAGCCCCCCAACCCTAGTCCAATTTGGATTGGGCTTGGGGGGGGGCGCCTCCACCTGGCCGCCGCCTCCTCTCTTCCACTAGGGCCCATGAAGATCTATTAAACCCCCCCGGGGGGGGGGGTCTGGTAACCCCTCGGTACTCCGGAAAAGGCCCGAACATAACCTTCCAATATATCAATCTTTATGTCTCGACCATTTCGAGACTCCTTGTCATGTCCGTGATCTCATTCGGGGCTCCGAACAAACTTTGGTTCATCAAAACACATAACTCATAATACAAATCGTCATCGAACGTTAAGCGTGCGGACCCTGCGGGTTCGAGAACTATGTAGACATGACCGAGACACATCTCCAATCAATTACCAATAGCAGAACCTGGATGCTCATATTGGCTCCTACATATTCTACGAAGATCTTTATTGGTCAAACCGCATAACAACATACGTTGTTCCCTTTGTCACCGGTATGTTACTTGCCCGAGATTCGATCATCGGTATCATCATACCTAGTTCAATCTCGTCACCGGCAAGTCTCTTTACTCGTTCCGTAATGCATCATCCCGTGACTAACTCATTAGTCACATTGCTTGCAAGGCTCATAGTGATGTTCATTACCGAGAGGGCCCAGAGATACCTCTCCGATACACGAAGTGACAAATCCTAATCTCGATCTATGACAACTCAACAAACACCATCGGAGACACCTGTAGAGCATCTTTATAATCACCCAATTACGTTGTGATGTTTGATAGCACATAAGGTGTTCCTCTGGTATTCGGGAGTTGCATAATCTCATAGTCATAGGAACATGTATAAGTCATGAAGAAAGCAATAGCGTAAAACTAAATGATCATTATGCTAAGCTAACGGATGGGTCTTGTCCATCACATCATTCTCTAATGATGTGATCCCATACATCAAATGACAACACATGTCTATGGCTAGGAAACTTAACCATCTTTGATTAAGGATCTAGTCAAGTAGAAGCATACTAGGGACACTCTGTTTGTCTATGTATCCACACATGTACTAAGTTTCAGGTTAATACAATTCTAGCATGAATAATAAACATTTATCATGATATGAGGAAATATAAATAACAACTTTATTATTGCCTCTAGGGCATATTTCCTTCATATCAGGCCTCCAAGCGTAGAGTATTGTAGGACAACATCGAATTTCCCTCAAGTGGATGACCGATGATTTATCAATCTGCGAGATCTGTAGGTTAGAAGTAGTCCCTCTCAAACATCCTGCAAACAAATACAAGTAGTCTCATGTGTCCCCAACACATCCAATACAATCCTTAGTTGTATAGGTGTACTAGTTCTATGAAGAGATTGATAATTTGGGTGATAGACTGATAGTTTGGATGGAAACAATATTTTCTATTTTCAAAATAAAAAAGGACATCAAGAAAAAAGTACAAGTGAGTAAAATAGTGTCTCGATTCTTGAAAAGCAGGCATATGGTTCATACTTTCACTATGGCCAACTCTCAACATCATTAACATAGTTAAACAACATGATATGCCCTCAAAAAGTGCAATAGAGAATCACTCCAAGTTCCCTCTTTTGTGGGATCAATGTAGGATGAGATCGCGTAGGTGCACTAACATCAAACGACCTGAAAGTTGTCTTCCTATTCTTAATATAATGAACCACCACAATACCACCTCAGCTAGCCCTAGATATTATACCACGACAACATCATATAGTCTTGATCGTTCTACTATAATGCGTACATGAAAGTGCAACTAATCCCTGGGTGGTTTTGGTAATTATTAACAACATATAGCTCATTGAACTAATATCCATTCAAGATAATCTTTTCAGAAAGTTCAATGATTGGCATGGCATGACCTAGAGATGTGGACCCCTCAAAATTCTAAGGACACATATTGGCACGAGCTCAAGACTCTACATTTTCATTTTAGTGATCCAAGATCACATTGAGTCCATAGGAAAAGCCAATTCTATTAAAAAGGGGATGAGGTGTTGCTTATGGCATGCTTGCTCAAAATGCTTAGTGATATGCTCCAAAAGCCCTCAACCACTTTCTCATTTCCACATATGTCCCAAACCAAAAGTCAAACTCGGCCCCACCGATTTGATCTATTCGGCACCACCGAGTTCACTTGACATAGCCAGAAACCCTAATCATTTCGGTCTCAGATAGGGATCTCGGTCTCACCAAGATGGGATTGCAAACTCTCTGTTTCCCTTCGTAACATTTCGGTCTAACCGAGATGAACGATTGGTCCCACCGAGTTCGCAATGCAAACTCTCTGTTTCCTTTTTGTAACATTTCGATCTTCCCGAAATGAGCGATCGGTCCCACCGAGTTTGCTTGACCAACTCTCTGTTTGCCTATTACTGAAATCGGTCTCACCGAGTTCATGTGATCGGTCTCACCGAGATTAAGTTATGCCCTAATCCTAACAAAATCGGTCCCACCGAGTTGATCGTGTCGGTCCCACCGAAATGCCTAATGTTCACATTTTGAACTAAATCGGTCTAACCGAGTTTCACTATTTGGTCCCACCGAGTTTGGTAAATTATGTGTAACGGTTAAATTTTGTGTGGAGGCTATATACCCCTCCACCCTTCATCCATTCGTGGAGAGAGCCATTAGAATGTGCCCACACTTCCACTATATTCATTTTCTGAGAGAGAACCACCTACTCATGTGTTGAGACCAAGACATTCCAATCGAACCACAAGAATCTTGATCTCTAGCCTTCCCCAAGTTGTTTTCCACTCAAATCATCTTTCCACCATATCCAAATCTGTGAGAGAGAGTTGAGTGTTGGGGAGACTATCATTTGAAGCACAGGAGCAAGGATTTCATCATCTACACACCATCTATTACCTTTTGGATAGTGGTGTCTCCTAGATTGGTTAGGTGTCACTTGGGTGCCTCCGTCAAGATTGTGGAGTTGAACCAAGGAGTTTGTAAGGGCAAGGAGATCGCCTACTTTGTGAAGACCTACCCAAGTGAGGCAAGTCCTTCATGGGCGATGGCCATGGTGGGATAGACAAGGTTGCTTCTTCCTGGACCCTTCGTCGGTGGAGCCCTCCGTGGACTCACGCAGTTGTTACCCTTTGTGGATTGAAGTCTCCATCAACGTGGGTGTACGATAGGAGCTTGTCGGAGAAGCCCCCTGCTTGTCGCTGGATTCACTTGTCGCGATCGCTGGCTCATCATCCGCCTCCCTCTCCGCTACTAACGCAGCACTAACCACTTGATTGGTTGTCGCTAGGTACAGCAGCAACTTCTCTTGTGGCTTAGGTGTGACAAGTATTGGAGTGGAGGACAGGTACCTCTTCAAGTCCTGCAGCGCGGCCTCCGCTTCTGGAGTCCATTTCATTGGACCTTCCTTTTTCAATATTTTGAAAAACGGCAGGGCGCGCTCAGCAGACTTAGAGATAAACCTGCTGAGAGCAGCCACGCAACCGGCAAGCCTTCGCACATCCTTGACGCGCTTCGGTGCTTCAATCTGCTCGATGGCCTTGATCTTGTCGGGGTTGGCTTCAATTCCCCACTGAGACACAAAGAACCCGAGAAGCTTGCCGGAAGGGACTCCAAACACGCACTTCTCGGGGTTGAGCTTGAGGTTGATCTTGCGCAGATTTGCAAAGGTTTCTTCTAAATCTTGGATCAGGGTAGCCTTGTCCTTGCTCTTGACCACTATATCATCCATTTAGGCTTCCACATTTCTGTGTATCTGTGTCTCAAAAGCGACATGGACTTCCCTTGCAAATGTTGAACCAGCATTTTTCAACCCAAAGGGCATCCGTATAAAACAGTATGTGCCGCAAGGGGTGATAAATGCGGTTTTTTCCTCATCTTCTTCTGCCATGAAGATTTGATGGTATCCTGAGTATGCATCAAGAAATGAAAGCAAATCACATCCAGCTGTGGAGTCAACAATCTGGTCAATGCGCGGCAAGGGAAATGGATCTTTGGGACAAGCTTTATTGACATCAGTGAAGTCTATACAAAGCCTCCATTTCCCGTTCACCTTGCGCACGACTATAGGATTGGCCAACCATGTGGGATGGAGCACTCCTCTGACAAGGCCTGCTGCTTCCAATTTCCTGATCTCTTCTGCAATGAACTCTTGGCACTCCACCGCTTGCTTCCTGACTCTCTGCTTGACGGGCCGCGCATGAGGACAGACGGCAAGGTGGTGCTCGATTACTTTCCTGGGAACACCGGGGATATCAGACAGTTGCCATGCAAACACGTCGACATTCGCCCGCAGGAAAGCAATGAGCACGCTTTCCTATTTGGGGTCAAGCGTGGCACTGATGGTGAAGGTACCACCAGTGCCGTCCTTCTTGGCGGGCACCTTCTTGGTCTCGGGTGGAGCTGCCATCGTCTTCTTGCACCTGCCGGTGGAGCTCGATGGTGCGTCCTCGACGGTAGCGCAGCACTCCGAAGAGGTGCGCTTGCCGGAGTGGGCACCAGAGCTCTTGCCGGACTTTGTCTTATTCTTCCCCCGGGAGCTTCAGCGGCAAGTATGTTGTGATCAGCTGCGGCTGCTGCTTCCCGGTAGATTTTGTCGGCGCAGATAAGGGCATCCTTCTTGTCGCCGGGGACAGAGATGACACTTATCGGACCTGGCATCTTGAGCATGTTGTATGCATAGTGAGAGGCTGCCATAAACTTGGCGAGCGCTGGACGGCCAAGGATCCCATTGTAGGGTAATGGAAAATCGGCAACGTCAAATGTGACCCTCTCAGTTCTGAAGTTCATCTCGCTGCCAAATGTGACCGGCAGCGTGATCTTTCCCTTCGGCTTGCTTCTTCCCGGGCTGATTCCTTGGAATGTGCCGGTCTCCTCGAGCTCGCTGTCAGGGATCTGGAGTTTCTGAAGGACCGCAGAGGAGATCAGATTCAAGCCGGCCCCACCGTCAACTAGCATCTTCGTGACCTTGAGGTTGCGGATAGTTGGTGAAACCAACATCGGCAAGCACCCGACCTCAGTTACGCGATCAGGGTGATCCTCAATGTCGAAGATGATATGCGTGCTGGACCATTTCAGAGGCTTGCGTGACTCTATGGATGGCTCTGCTGCATTCACTTCCCGCATCCACTGCTTGAGTTGGCGGTGCGAAGTATACAGTGAAGCACCACCGTCAACGCACAGGACCTCTGTGGCTTTCTGAAATTCCTGCTCATCGGCCTTGTCATCATCCATGTCTTCGTCATCGTCGTCATCTTCATCCTTGTCGCGGCCGCGGGGAGGTCTGTCTCCTTGCCGCTGCTTGATCTTGCCGCGGCGTCCTCCCCGGCCGGGACGTTTCTTGCCGGATCCACCAGCTCCTTCCTGGGCCTTCTCCTTGTCGCGTCGCTCGTATTCAGCTTTCTGCAGCTCAGCGAGCTGTTCGACTTTCTTGCAGTTTTGGAGATCGTGACCCTTGGTGCGGTGAATCTTACAATACTGCTTGCCGGAGCCGTCCTGCTTGTCGGCGGCCGCCACAGGCTGGGCCTCCTGACCGGAGCCACCACCCTTAGCTTCCTTGGCGCCACCTCCGTTGCCGGACTGCTCGACAGCTAGCACTTCCTTGCCCTTCCTCCTTCTGTTGTTCCGCCGCCGGCCTTTCTTTGCCGGGGCGGCATCCTCACTGTCAGATCCTCCTGCTCCCGTATCCTCTCCGGGGAGCCTCCTCCCCTCTTCAGCGCGTGCACACTTGTCGGCTAGGGCATAAAGCTCGCTGACGTCTCTGATCTTACACATCGCCATCTCCTCCCTCATCCTTCGGTTTCGCACGTTCTGATGGAACGCGCTGATGATCGCGGCGGGGTGGACGTCTGGGATGTTGTGCTGTACACGGCTGAATCTCTGAATGTACTTGCACAGTGGCTCTCCTTCCTTCTGGGCGAGCAGATGAAGATCGCTTTCTTGGCCATGTGGCTTGTGGCCGCCTGTAAAGGCGCCGACAAACTGATGGCACAGATCAGCCCGGGAGGATATGGAGTTGTCCGGCAAGTGCATGAGCCAGGATCTGACATTGGGCTTGAGTACCAGCGGGAAGTAGTTGGCAAGGATCTTGTAGTCCCGTCCCCCGGCAGCCTGCACCGCGATGGTGTAGATGCTGAGAAACTCCGACGGATGCGTCTTGCCGTCGTACTTCTCTGGTACGTCTGGTTTGAAATTCTTTGTGCTGGGCCACTGGACTTGCCGCAGCTCACGAGTGAACGCAGGACAACCTACCGCGTACGGCAGATCGCCTGGTTCCCCTGGCGCATGCATGTCAACAGAGGGCCCAGCGCGCTTGTCGGATTAACGTCGCGCTTCTCTTCGGCGCTCGATGCGGGTTCGAGCGTCTTCTTGTTGTCGTTCATGAAGAACTTGGCGCTGGTCGCGACGAGCTCGTGGGCCCGACGACGCGGTGGAGCCGCTGTCGGGGTGGACCCGGCGAGTCGGCGACTTTGGCCTTCATAGTGGAGATTGCATGGAAGTCGCACCTCCCCCGGTCTTGTTGCCATCGGCTCGCGTCCGGCTGTCCTACCTTGGCAGCGAGGTGCTTGGTTGCCGCGCAGTGTCGCCGTTGGCAAAGCCGATGAGGCTCTGGATAGTGGCCCTCCATTCGTCGGTCTTGTCCGCCGTCGGAGGGTAATCCAGGAGTAGCTAGGCCCGCGCCAAAGCTTCCGCCGGCGTGGTGGGCGGCAGAGGTGAACGGTGCTAGGAGCAGGACATGCTCGGACTCCTAACCAAGTTAGAAGGAGCAGTGTCTCGTCCAGGCGACCGCACCTCACTGGGGCCAGCATGCTGGCGTGCATGCTGGTCTTGAACGCCACGCGAACCACCAGCTTGATCTTGGGCCAGCGGACGTATGGTGCTGCGAACGCTATGACGCAGCTGGTCCCGCGCCTCCTGAGATGGGCGCGGTGGGCGTATGGACGCCGAGGTCTGCGCGGCCTTGTCCTTGGACTTGGCAGCGCTGTGGGCACCCTCGTCGATGTCCATTCTTCCACCGGCGTCCACTCCACCGTCCGCCTGCTCCGGAGGTGGTGGAAGCGACGCAGACGGGGCTGTTGCCCCCGAAACCTTCTTCTTCGGTGGCATGTCGGTGAAGACGATGAAGATTTAGCTCGCGTGCACGCCGGATCGGGTTCGCACGATCTCGACGCCCCCTACCTGGCGCGCCAGAGATGTCGGGGAGGCTGATTCCACCAACACCTATGGGGACAGGTCCCCTTTCGGTTCGGTGGGGGGCGGAGGCCGCACAAAGAGCGGATCGAGGCGGTACACACGAGCGGTTTTTACCCAGCTTCGGGCCGCACAGATGCGTAAAACCCTACTGCTGCTTGTTTGTGTATATTGGATTCTTGCTCAGGAGCGATGGACGCTGCCAGACTGAGCGTGAGAGTGTTCCTGGTGCTTCCGAATGAGCCCAGCCGGCCGAACCTCCGAACCCCTTCTACGTTGCACCTGGGCCTCCTTTTATACTTTCAAGGGGTCACCGACAGGGGGCAACGTAGACAAGAAGGGTAAAAATGGAAAAGGATGCGGTAGGTGCAGCTACCGCTACTGTGGATACGGTGCACCCTACCTAACTCTGACGGCAGGGGACAAGGGCATTAAATGCCTGTCTGAGTTGCCTAAACAGTGCAAAAAGTGACCGTTAGGAGCGCCACCGTTTGCCACGATGGCCTTCTCTTCATCTCCGCTTGCCACCTCGCACCCCTAGCTGCACAGCCTCCTGCCACGTGTGCTTGGGAGAGTCCTAGAGCGACACGCTAGCAGGTGTGCTGGAGCGCGGGCACGAAGTGGGGGTTTCCCGCGGCAAGCTCCTTGCCGCGGTCGTCGTCTTGTCGTGTTTGGGAGCTTGTCGCTCACCGGGCCTTGCCGGGACACAGGGCGCGTCGCGGCAAGCTTTCTTGGTATGCCTTGAGTGGCCTTCCCGGCAAGCTCCTCTTGCCGGGGTCTTGTCTCTTCCCGGCAAGCTCCTCTCGCCGGGGCCTTGGTCGGCCTTCCCGGCAAGCTCCTCTTGCCGGGGCCTTGGTTTGGGTACTTTGTTCTTGAATGGTCTTCAAGGGAGCCACGGAGGGTCTTGGCGGTCACCCGACAAGCCTTGCCGCGGGGCGCTGCGACTACCCGTGCACGAGTTCGGGATACTAGGGTACCCCTACTCTAGTACACCGACAGGAGCCCCCGGGCCTGGGCCATACACGGTGCCGAGCGCTGTTGGGCCAGGCCCAAAACAGTGCACGGGCACGCGCGGCCTAGGTCACGCCGCATATCTCTCCGCTCCCACCGCGCACGCCCAGAACGGCACGCGTCAAACGCAGCGTCGTGGGTGACGCGGACGGCGTGCGCGGGGCTAAGCCCTTCGAGCATGCGTCAGGCCACAATGATGGGGATGGTTCACACCCTCCTCCCTAAACGGAGGTAGGCGTGGGGGCGTGGTGCATTTACTGGACGGGGCCGGTGCGCGGTTTTCGGGACGTCCACTCCCCCGCGATCACGGGGCGGAGCGAGGCCGCCTCACCCGTCGCCTTGGTTCTGCATCTCCGCCACGCGGCTCCCATGCGCTCGGGGTCATGGACGGTGGAAGTGGGAAACTGGGCCGTCGCGAGCAGAGGCAGCGGGTTAGCCTCGACTCCCTGCTCTTCCCGTGCCTTGATTCGCTGAGCGGGGCGGCCGAGCCCCCACCTCGCTCCTTTATAAAGAGCGGGAGGGGAGCGCAGAAACCCGCACTCTCTCATCTCCTCCTTTCTTCAGCTTCTGCTCCCCTTTCTCTCATCCGCCATGGAGAAAGGGAACCCAGGCCCTTCATCGGTGGCGGCGAGGGTAGCCGCCAGACAGCGCATCTCTCCCTCTTCCGCGCCCGTGGTGGCAGAGCCAGCCATAAGGGGAAGAGGGAGGGGGCGAGGTCGCGGACGAGGTCGAGGACGAGGTCGAGGCGCTCGGGGAAGAGGCGGACGGGGCGGTGCGTTAGCTTCACCTCCGCCGGCGGCTCCTCCCCCCACGGCGGTCCATATAGGGGACGACCCTTGCGAGTTCTTTGTCAGGCTACGCCGGGCGCCTCGTCGTCGCCTCCGGCTTCCAGCTCCATTTGCGCGCGCGATGGAGTTGGACCCACCCGAGACACTGAGACTACACATGAGGGGCTGTGGGATCAGCGGCACGTGAGTCCGTGTTGTATTCCCAGCCCCTAATGTGATGTATCTTGATCGAGGGTGGAAGACGTTCGCCCGCATCCACAGCTTGATGGAGGGGTTTACCCTCCATTTTAAGTTGATGGAGGGCGATCTCCTCTCCGTCAAGGTCTTCGGGTGCTTCGGCACTCGGGCGAAGTGCTGCGTGGACAGCTCCTCCGACAGCGAAGGCTCCTCCTCGAGCGAGAGTGACGAGGAGGAGAGCGATAGCGACGACGAGGGTAGCGGGCGGCGGGGTAGCGGGTCCGACTAGGCGTCGGGCGCCGCTTCGCGCGGCACTGGCGGCCCCATCATCCGTGTCGCCGGCTCCTTGAATTCCCCGGGGTCGTCTCCTTGGGCGGCTGGCGTAGGGAGGCTGCGGAAGGGGAAGAGGGCTGGCGACAAGGCCGTCAGGTCGGAGTACGAGGGCGTGGTGCCCTCGACAGCATGCTGACGTCCTGCCGCCCCGTCTTTGAGCCCCGCTTCCGGCGCCGCCATCGCCGTCCAGCCCTCGGACGGCCCCCGGGATGTTCTCTTGGTGTCTTCTGGCACCCGTAGCTCGCCTAGGCGCTCCTTTTGCCCTTTTCGCCTCCTTGACCTGCCTCCTGAAGCGAGGGACAGGAAAGGGATTACGGGCATCTTATCTTTTTAATTTGTAAGCCTTCGGGCCTTAGCTGTATCTAGAACTTGTAATCCTCTCTTTCATGTTTTTCATCCTCTATGGACTGTACCTGAGTGGGATGTTTTTTAATGAAAAGGGGATGCTTGCCGGGTTATTTGTCTCGGGAGTTGAACCCACGCCAAGGAGCAAATCCTTGGTGTCCCTCGGACAGACATTTCATCTCCCGGCAACAAGCCCCGCCGCCTTCCCACGTCGCTCAACCTTTCTCACGCCTTTGACGGAGGCGGGAACGAGGTGGGTGCGGTCTCCTCATTTCATCCCTTTGCTGCCGCGACTACGACCAAACTTGGCCCCGGGAACGAGCCCCAGGGCCTAGAGTTGAGGGAGCACGGCAGTTTTCGGGAAGAAACACGGTTTCGCATTCCCCAGTCCATAAGAGGATGCATGATGAGGGATGAAAGACTTATCTAATATTGCAGCCCCCGGCAACTCTGGTTTGCCGTGGACGATTCTTGGCACTCGCAGCCCCCAGCGATACTGGCTTGCCGGGGCCCAGGTGCCGTCCGTTTTCTTCTTCTCTTGTCGCTGCCAGTCATGTCATGGGAACACTTTATTAGAGGCGCAACAAGTTATTTTTGTGATATAACTCTATCTTAGGCAAAAAATTGTTGGGTTACTTCCTTTACTCGACTCTTGGCTTTGTATGGTTCTGCCCTACGCTTTCTAGGGAAACTTGCCGGCGCAGGTACCCTTGCCGCGAGCGCCGAGTGCGGAACTTCAGCAGCCTGCTGGTGAGGTCGCTACCGACAGGCAACCTTGTCGCAACTAGTTGCAGCTCACTTAAGTTGTTGAGCAGACTCGAAACAAAGTAAGGGCGCTAGCGGCTCACTTAAGTTGCTGAGCGGACTCGAAGCAAAGTAAGGGCGCTAGCAGCTCACTTAAGTTGTTGAGCGGACTCGAAACAAAGTAAAGGCGCAACTAGCTACGAGTTGGTTCCTCCGCGCACAGGTTTTCCATACAAAGCACGGTCGTTCAAGGAAAATAACTCAAAAACTTAAAAAACTGATTGCTCAAGCTTTAGCAACTTAGCTTTTTTGTCGTTTGCTTCCCGGCAAGGAGAAACTTTCTTGAACGGCCTGGTCCACACCATTATCTTCTCCTTCCCCCCCCCCCTCGTTAAACCTTGTGGGCGAGGGAACCTTCCTTCTTTTGAGAAAGAAACAGAGAAATAAAGTAATGATATGGAGCCTTGGGCTCGTTATTGCTTACCGGGGTCTAGTGCTGCACAAAGTGTCAGATAACATATGCGAAAAAGGATTATAGCATAAAAAACTGACAAGATGTGCGGGGCACATGAGCTTTACTGGTGCACGGGGTCTGCGCCCGGCTTTGTACAAAGGATTACATGCAACAGCGGCAAGACTTGTACAAAAGGTGGTTGCCGGAAAAGCTTCCGGCAACCGCGCCTTACGGGTAAAACTTACGAAGATGTTCAATGTTCCAGGAGTTGCTCACCGGAGTGCCATCTTCGGTCTCAAGGCGGACAGCGCCGGGCCTAGTGACTCATTTCACCCGATAAGGGCCTTCCCACTTCAGCGTCAACTTGTTGGAATTCTTGGCGGACTGAACGAGCCGAAGAACAAGGTCGCCTTCCTCGAAGCTCCTGGCTTTAACTTTGCGGCTATGGTAGCGACGCAAAGCTTGCTGGTAGCGAGCGGCTCGCACAGCAGCCTGGAGACGGTCTTCCTCAAGGAGCAGCGCGTCATCTTGCCGCAGCTGCTCTTGCTCGAGCTCATCATAAGCGAGCACTCGAGGTGACCCGTAAATGAGTTCCGTGGGGAGAACTGCCTCTGCTCCATAGACTAGAGCAAAGGGTGTCTGGCCAGTGGCTCGATTTGGCGTCGTCCTGATCGACCAAAGAACCACCAGCAGCTCCTCGATCCAGTTTCTTCCGCACTTGTGCAGCTTGTCGAAAGTTCTGGTCTTGAGGCCTCACAGCACTTCAGCATTTGCCCTCTCCGCTTGACCGTTGCTTCTCGGGTGAGCAACAGAAGCGAAGCAGACCTTGGCGCCAAGATCTTGGACATACTGCATGAAGGTGCGGCTCGTAAATTGCGTGCCGTTGTCGGTGATGATCCTGTTAGGAACCCCGAAACGGCAAACAATCGACCTGAAGAACTTGACTGCTGACTATGCTGTCACCTTCCTCACTGGTTCCACTTCCGACCACTTTGTGAACTTGTCGATTGCAACGTACAAGAACTCAAAGCCCCCGACAGCTCGGGGGAAGGGGCCGAGGATGTCGAGCCCCCAGACCGAAAATGGCCAAGATAAAGGGATCATCTGGAGAGCTTGAGCTGGCTGGTGTATCTGCTTGGAATGGAACTGGCACGCTTCACACTTGGTTACTTGTGCAGTTGCATCCTGGAGGGCTGTCGGCCAGAAGAAGCCTTGTCGGAATGCTTTGCTGACAAGCGCTCTTGCGCCAATGTGGTGACCACATATGCCTCCATGTATCTCTGCCAACAGCTGTTGTCCATCTTCCCGGCGAATGCACTTCAATTTCACACCGTTGAGTCTTATTCTGTACAGTGTGTTGTCGACAAACTTGTACATACTTGACTGCCGGGCTACTCTTTCAGGTTCTTCTTGCTCTTCGGGAAGCTCTCCTGTCTGAAGGAAATGGACAATCTGCTGCGCCCATGCTGGAGCTTGTGGCTCGACAACAAGGACTAAAGGCGTATCTGTTGCTGCGGGAACATCCGCTTCTACGGCAAGAACCCGCGGTTCGGCCGGAGCGTGATATTCCCCGGCAAGCTTGCCGGAGCAAGACTTGTCGGGAGCGTTTGCTTCAATGGAACAAACCAAGAGGTTCGCCGGAGCAGACTGCTCCTCAGCACTCTTGGCGTCGATCTTGGGGACCTTCTTAGCGGCGGCTTCAAGAAGCTCTGCCGGAAAGTAGTCACTAGAAACCAACTTCCTCTTCTTATTATGTCCAGTTGATGGTGTCACGGATGGTTGAGTCAGCTTGAGCACAAAGATCTCTGGTTCCACAGGCAACTTTAGTGCAGCGCACTTTGACAGGCCATCAGCAATGTCGTTCTGAGCCCGTGGAACGTGTTCCATTTGCAGGCCGTCAAAGTGTTCTTCTAGCTTTCTCACTTCATCAACATAAGCTTCCATCAATGGACTCTGGTAGTTCTTGTTCACTTGGCGGACGACAAGCTGCGAGTCACCCCTTACAATGAGTTTCTTGACCCCAAGGTCGGCTGCGATTCTGAGGCCGGCAAGCAAACCCTCATACTCTGCAGTATTGTTCGTTGCTTGCTCCTTGGGAAAGTGCATCTGGACTACGTACTTGAGGTGCTCTCCGGTGGGTGCGATAAGCAGCACGCCAGCACCGGCGCCTTGCAACGAGAAGGCACCATCAAAGTACATCAGCCACTCTTTGCTTGTCTCCTTGACGGGGATGCTCATCTCTGGAATTTCTTCATCTGGAGTTGGCGTCCACTCTGCTATGAACTCTGCCAATGCCCTGCTTTGGATCGTTGCAGTGCTCTCAAACTTGAGGCCAAAGCTTGACAGTTCCAATGTCCACTCGACAATCCTGCCTATTGCTTCTGGATTCTGCAGTATCCTCTTCAGCGGAAAGCGAGTGACAACTGTTATCTCATGTGCCTGGAAGTAATGGCGCAGCTTTCTCGAGGCCATGAGGAGGCCGAAAAGCAATTTTTGCACACCAGAGTACCTCGACCTAGCCCCCTGGAGAAGGGAGCTGACAAAGTAAACTGGGCGCTGCACCATCTTCTTCTGCACCTCCTTGCACGTCTGCGCAGATTCAACTTTGTCGGGACCAGAGCTTGTCGGAGAAGCCCCCTGCTTGTCGCTGGATTCACTTGTCGCGGTCGCTGGCTCATCATCCGCCTCCCTCTCTGCTACTAACGCAGCACTAACCACTTGATTGGTTGCCGCTAGGTACAGCAGCAACTTCTCTTGTGGCTTAGGTGCGACAAGTATTAGAGTGGAGGACAGGTACCTCTTCAAGTCCTGCAGCGCGGCCTCCGCTTCTGGAGTCCATTTCATTGGACGTGCCTTTTTCAATATTTTGAAAAACGGCAGGGCGCGCTCAGCAGACTTAGAGATAAACCTGCTGAGAGCAGCCACGCAACCGGCAAGCCTTCGCACATCCTTGACGCGCTTCGGTGCTTCAATCTGCTCGATGGCCTTGATCTTGTCGGGGTTGGCTTCAATTCCCCGCTGAGACACAAAGAACCCGAGAAGCTTGCCGGAAGGGACTCCAAACACGCACTTCTCGGGGTTGAGCTTGAGGTTGATCTTGCACAGATTTGCAAAGGTTTCTTCTAAATCTTGGATCAGGGTAGCCTTGTCCTTGCTCTTGACCACTATATCATCCATGTAGGCTTCCACATTTCTGTGTATCTGTGTCTCAAAAGCGACATGGACTTCCCTTGCAAATGTTGAACCAGCATTTTTCAACCCAAAGGGCATCCGTATAAAACAGTATGTGCCGCAAGGGGTGATAAATGCGGTTTTTTCCTCATCTTCTTCTGCCATGAAGATTTGATGGTATCCTGAGTATGCATCAAGAAATGAAAGCAAATCACATCCACCTGTGGAGTCAACAATCTGGTCAATGCGCGGCAAGGGAAATGAATCTTTGGGACAAGCTTTATTGACATCAGTGAAGTCTATACAAAGCCTCCATTTCCCGTTCGCCTTGCGCACGACTACAGGATTGGCCAACCATGTGGGATGGAGCACTCCTCTGACAAGGCCTGCTGCTTCCAATTTCCCGATCTCTTCTGCAATGAACTCTTGGCGCTCCACCGCTTGCTTCCTGACTCTCTGCTTGACGGGCCGCGCATGAGGACAGACGGCAAGGTGGTGCTCGATTACTTTCCTGGGAACACCGGGGATATCAGACGGTTGCCATGCAAACACGTCGACATTCGCCCGCAGGAAAGCAACGAGCACGCTTTCCTATTTGGGGTCAAGCGTGGCACTGATGGTGAAGGTACCACCAGTGCCGTCCTTCTTGGCGGGCACCTTCTTGGTCTCGGGTGGAGCTGCCATCGTCTTCTTGCACTTGCCGGTGGAGCTCGATGGTGCGTCCTCGACGGTAGCGCAGCACTCCGAAGAGGTGCGCTTGCCGGAGTGGGCACAAGAGCTCTTGCCGGACTTTGTCTTCTTCTTCCCCCCGGGAGCTTCAGCGGCAAGTATGTTGTGATCAGCTGCGGCTGCTGCTTCCCGGTAGATTTTGTCGGCGCAGATAAGGGCATCCTTCTTGTCACCGAGGACAGAGATGACACTTATCGGACCTGGCATCTTGAGCATGTTGTATGCATAGTGAGAGGCTGCCATAAACTTGGCGAGCGCTGGACGGCCAAGGATCCCATTGTAGGGTAATGGAAAATCGGCAACGTCAAATGTGACCCTCTCAGTTCTGAAGTTCATCTCGCTGCCAAATGTGACCGGCAGCGTGATCTTTCCCTTCGGCTTGCTTCTTTCCGGGCTGATTCCTTGGAATGTGCCGGTCTCCTCGAGCTCGCTGTCAGGGATCTGGAGTTTCTGAAGGACCGCGGAGGAGATCAGATTCAAGCCGGCCCCACCGTCAACTAGCATCTTCGTGACCTTGAGGTTGCGGATAGTTGGTGAAACCAACATCGGCAAGCACCCGACCTCAGTTACGCGATCAGGGTGATCCTCAATGTCGAAGATGATATGCGTGCTGGACCATTTCAGAGGCTTGCGTGACTCTATGGATGGCTCTGCTGCATTCACTTCCCGCATCCACTGCTTGAGTTGGCGGTGCGAAGTATACAGTGAAGCACCACCGTCAACGCACAGGACCTCTGTGGCTTTCTGAAATTCCTGCTCATCGGCCTCGTCATCATCCATGTCTTCGTCATCGTCGTCACCTTCATCCTTGTCGCGGCCGCGGAGAGGTCTGTCTCCTTGCTGCTGCTTGATCTTGCCGCGGCGTCCTCCCCGGCCGGGACGTTTCTTGCCGGATCCACCAGCTCCTTCCTGGGCCTTCTCCTTGTCGCGTCGCTCGTATTCAGCTTTCTGCAGCTCAGCGAGCTGTTCGACTTTCTTGCAGTTCTGGAGATCGTGACCCTTGGTGCGGTGAATCTTACAATACTGCTTGCCGGAGCCGTCCTGCTTGTCGGCGGCCACCACAGGCTGGGCCTCCTTGCCAGAGCCACCACCCTTAGCTTCCTTGGCGCCACCTCCGTTGCCGGACTGCTCGACAGCTAGCACTTCCTTGCCCTTCCTCCTTCTGTTGTTCCGCCGCCGGCCTTTCTTTGCCGGGGCGGCATCCTCACTGTCAGATCCTCCTGCTCCCGTATCCTCTCCGGGGAGCCTCCTCCCCTCTTCAGCGCGTGCACACTTGTCGGCCAGGGCGTAAAGCTCGCTGACGTCTCTGATCTTACACATCGCCATCTCCTCCCTCATCCTTCGGTTTCGCACGTTCTGATGGAACGCGCTGATGATCGCGGCGGGGTGGACGTCTGGGATGTTGTGCTGTACACGGCTGAATCTCTGAATGTACTTGCGCAGTGGCTCTCCTTCCTTCTGGGTGAGCAGATGAAGATCGCTTTCTTGGCCATGTGGCTTGTGGCCGCCTGTAAAGGCGCCGACAAACTGATGGCACAGATCAGCCCAGGAGGATATGGAGTTGTCCGGCAAGTGCATGAGCCAGGATCTGACATTGGGCTTGAGTACCAGCGGGAAGTAGTTGGCAAGGATCTTGTCGTCCCGTCCCCCGGCAGCCTGCACCGCGATGGTGTAGATGCTGAGAAACTCCGACGGATGCGTCTTGCCGTCGTACTTCTCTGGTACGTCTGGTTTGAAATTCTTTGTGCTGGGCCACTGGACTTGCCGCAGCTCACGAGTGAACGCAGGACAACCTACCACGTACGGCAGATCGCCTGGTTCCCTTGGCGCATGCATGTCAACAGAGGGCCCAGCGCGCTTGTCGGATTGACGTCGCGCTTTGCTTCGGCGCTCGATGTGGGTTCGAGCGTCTTCTTGTTGTCGTTCATGAAGAACTTGGCGCTGGTCGCGACGAGCTCGTGGGTCCGACGACGCGGTGGAGCCGCTGTCGGGGTGGACCCGGCGAGTCGGCGACTTTGGCCTTCGTAGTGGAGAGTGCATGGAAGTCGCACCTCCCCCGGTCTTGTTGCCATCGGCTCGCGTCCGGCTGTCCTGCCTTGGCAGCGAGGTGCTTGGTTGCCGCGCAGTGTCGCCGTTGGCGAAGCCGATGAGGCTCTGGATAGTGGCCCTCCATTCGTCGGTCTTGTCCGCCGTCGGAGGGTAATCCAGGAGTAGCTGGGCCCGCGCCAAAGCTTCCGCCGGCGTGGTGGGCGGCAGAGGTGAACGGTGCGAGGAGCGGGACATGCTCGGACTCCTAACCAAGTTAGAAGGAGCAGTGTCCCGTCCAGGCGACCGCACCTCACTGGGGCCAGCATGCTGGCGTGCATGCTGGTCTTGAACGCCACGCGAACCACCAGCTTGATCTTGGGCCAGCGGACGTATGGTGCTGTGAACGCTATGACGTTGCTGGTCCCGCGCCTCCTGAGATGGGCGCGGTGGGCGTATGGACACCGAGGTCTGTGCGGCCTTGTCCTTGGACTTGGCAGCGCTGTGGGCACCCTCGTCGATGTCCATTCTTCCGTCGGCGTCCACTCCACCGTCCGCCTGCTCCGGAGGTGGTGGAAGCGACGCAGACGGGGCTGTTGCCCCCGAAGCCTTCTTCTTCGGTGGCATGTCGGTGAAGACGATGAAGATTTAGCTCGCGTGCACGCCGGATCGGGTTCGCACGATCTCGACGCCCCCTACCTGGCGCGCCAGAGATGTCGGGGAGGCTGATTCCACCAACACCTATGGGGACAGGTCCCCTTTCGGTTCGGTGGGGGGCGGAGGCCGCACAAAGAGCGGATCGAGGTGGTACACGCGAGCGGTTTTTACCCAGCTTCGGGCCGCACGGATGCGTAAAACCCTACTGCTGCTTGTTTGTGTATATTGGATTCTTGCTCAGGAGCGATGGACGCTGCCGGACTGAGCGTGAGAGTGTTCCTGGTGCTTCCGAATAAGCCCAGCCGGCCGAACCTCCGAACCCCTTCTACGTTGCGCCTGGGCCTCCTTTTATACTTTCAAGGGGTCACCGACAGGGGGCAACGTAGACAAGAAGGGTAAAAATGGAAAAGGATGCGGTAGGTGCAGCTACCGCTACTGTGGATACAGTGCATCCTACCTAACTCTGACGGCAGGGGACAAGGGCAGTAAATGCCTGTCTGAGTTGCCTAAATAGTGCAAAAAGTGACCGTTAGGAGCGCCACCGTTTGCCACGATGGCCTTCTCTTCATCTCCGCTTGCCACCTCGCACCCCTAGCTGCACAGCCTCCTGCCACGTGTGCTTGGGAGAGTCCTAGAGCGACACGCTAGCAGGTGTGCTGGAGCGCGGGCACGAAGTGGGGGTTTCCCGCGGCAAGCTCCTTGCCGCGGTCGTCGTCTTGTCGTGTTTGGGAGCTTGTCGCTCACCGGGCCTTGCCGGGACGCAGGGCGCGTCGCGGCAAGCTTTCTTGGTATGCCTTGAGTGGCCTTCCCGGCAAGCTCCTCTTGCCGGGGTCTTGTCTCTTCCCCGCAAGCTCCTCTCTCCGGGGCCTTGGTCGGCCTTCCCGGCAAGCTCCTCTTGCCGGGGCCTTGGTTTGGGTACTTTGTTCTTGAATGGTCTTCAAGGGAGCCACGGAGGGTCTTGGCGGTCACCCGGCAAGCCTTGCCGCGGGGCGCTGCGACTGCCCGTGCACGAGTTCGGGATACTAGGGTACCCCTACTCTAGTACACCGACAGACCACCTATCGGAACCATGCCAAAAATTTCCGTGTCTACATTGCGTTTGCTCCCCTCAAACTCCTCCCATTTACCTTCATATGCAATGATTTACATTCCGCTGCTATACTCTTAGAATTGCATGTGTAGGTTGATTGCTTGACTTGTGATAAGTTGCTAAAATCTACCAAGACTTAAAATTGGGAAAAGGCTAGATTTTTATTTGGTCCAGTTGTCTAATCACCCCCCTCTAGACATACTTTCGATCCTACAAGTGGTATTAGAGCTTTGTCTCCATTTGCCTTGATTTCCATAGCTTTGGTGATCATAGCATTGGTTTCACAGCCAAGGAGAGTATGGCGTCTAGCGAGGGGAATTACCACCATAGAGGTCCTAACTTTGATGGTACTAATTTTGCTAGTTGGAAGCATAAGATGAAAATGCATATTCTTGGACATAACCCCGCCGTTTGGGCTATTGTGTGCATTGGCTTGCAAGGTGAATTCTTCGATGGGAGAGAATCAAATCGCGAAGCTACCATGGAAGAATTGAAGATGATGCAATACAATGCTCAAGCTTGCGATATCCTCTTCAACGGATTGTGCCCCGAAGAATTCGACAAAATCAGCCATCTTGAGAATGCAAAGGAAATTTGGGATACTTTGATTGATATGCACAAAGGTACCAACTCCGTCAAGGAATCCAAATTGGATGTGCTTCAAAGTCAACTTGACAAGTTCAAAATGAAGGATGGTGAAGGTGTCGCTGAAATGTACTCTAGGCTTGCTCTCACCACAAATGAGATTGTCGGCTTAGGAAGTGAAGAGATGACCGACAGATTCATCATCAAGAAGATCCTAAGAGCCTTGGATGGAAAATATGACACCATGTGCACATTAATCCAAATGATGCCCAATTACAAAGATCTCAAGCCAACGGAAGTCATTGGTAGAATTGTTGCTCATGAGATGTCACTCACGGATAAAGAAGAGCTTCACCAACAAGTCTAGTGGTTCTTACAAAGCCTCATGTGATGCTCCTACATCATCAAGTGAGAAACAAGTCTTCAATGAGGAATTGAGCTTAATGATGAAGAACTTCAACAAGTTCTACAAGAGTAGAAGCGAAGAAAGAAGTTCCAAGTCAAGGTCCTACAATGACAAAAGATCTTCTAGTCGTGAACGTAATTGCTACAATTGTGGAAGACCCGGACACTACTCCAATGAGTGTATGGATCCCTACAAAAGAAAAGAAGACTCACCTAATAGGTGAAGTAGAAGAGAAGAATCACCTCCAAGAGAGAGAAGGAGTAGAGATGATCGTTATGAACGAAGAACCTATCGCAGAAGCAAGGATTCGAAAAGGAAGGACAAGTCATCAAGGAGCTATACGAAGCGAATACATCAAGTTCATGTTGGTAAATGGGTATCCGGCTCCGACTCCGACCACCACTCCGAGACAAGTTATCACTCCGACTCCGAATATACTCAAGATGAAGGTGTTGCCGGTCTAGCACTTGTGTCAACCAACACCTATGACATATTTGACCCACCAAATGAAGGAATTGGACGATGCTTCATGGCTAAAGGCCCAAAGGTATCACACCCCGAGTATGTTGATTTCAATAGTGATGAAGATGATTTGCTAGGTCATGATGATTGATAACCCACAAGTATAGGGGATCACAATAGTTTTCAAGGGTAGAGTATTCAACCCAAATTTATAGATTCGACACAAGGGGAGCCAAAGAATATTTGAAGGTATTAGCAGCTGAGTTGTCGATTCAACCACACCTGGAGATTAATTATCTGCAGGAACGTGATCAATAGCAAAGTAATATGATAGTTCTGATAATAGTAGCAGTAGTAACAATAACAGTAACAATGATAACAGTAATTTTGTAGCAAGTGTAATAATGATGATAACAATAGTAACTTAGCAAGAACAATATAGGATAAATTCGTAGGCATTGGATCGCTGACTTGTTGGATGATATTCATCATGAGACAGTTATAACCTAGGGTGATATGGCACTAGCACCAGTTCATCGATATAATGTAGGCATGTATTCCGTAAATAGTCATACGTGCTTATGGAAAGAACTTGCATGACATCTTTTTTCCTACCCTCCCGTGGCAGCGGGGTCCTATTGGAAACTAAGGGATATTAAGGCCTACTTTTAATAGAGAACCAGAACAAAGCATTAACACATGGTGATATATGAACTCCTCAAACTACGGTCATCACTGGGAGTGGGCCCGGCTATTGTCACTCCGGGGTTGCTGGATCATAACACGTAATAGGTGACTATAACTTGCAAGATCGGATCTAGAACATGGATATAATGGTGATAACATAAATGGTACAGATCTGAAATCATGGCACCCAGGACCAAAGTGACAAGCATTAAGCATGGCAAAGTCATAGCAACATCAATCTAAGAGCATAGTGGATACTAGGGATCAAGCCCTAAGAAAACTAACTCGATTAGATGATGAATCTCATCCAACTCCTCACCGACCAGCGAGCCTACGAAGGAATTATTCACTCCCAGTGGGGAGCATCATGGAATTGGCGATGTAGAAGGGTTGGTGACGACAAAGAATGAAGATCCCCTCTCCAGAGCCCCAAACAAACTCCAGATCTGGCCTCCCGAGGAAGAACAGGAGGTGGCGGCGGCTCCGTCTCGTGGATTGCAATAATTCTTTCTCCTTGATTTTTTTCTGGAAAATAGGATTTTATAGCGTCGGTTTCATGGTCTGCAGGGCCACCAGGTGGGGACAACCCAGCTAGGCGCGCTAGGAGAGGGGGGCATGGTCGGTTGTGCGCACCCAGGTGCCCCTCTCCGGTAGGTCTTGGCTCCAGAAATTCTTATTTATTATATAAAAATTCCTCGCAAAGTTTCGTTCCATTCCGAGAACTTTTATTTCTGCACAAAAACAACACCATGGTAGTTCTGCTGAAAACAGCGTCAGTCCGAGGTTAGTTTCATTCAAATCATGCAAATTAGAGTCCAAAACAAGAGGAAAAGCATTAGGAAAAGTAGATATGTTGGAGACGTATCAACTCCCCCAAGCTTAAACCTTTGCTTGTCCTCAAGCAATTCAGTTGATAAACTGAAAGTGAAAAAGAAAAACTTTTATGAACTCTTTTGCTCTTGTTTGCCTAAATCAGCTTAAACAACACCCAGGTTTTCAGCCAACATTATAACTAACCATGCCGACAATAACTCTTAAAGATTATATTAACTCATATCAATGACATAATCAGCTAGCGAGCAATAATAAGACATCTCAAATGGCAACATGTTGTCAAAACAACCATGATATAATATGACAATAGTGATATCTCGCTATCCCTTTCTGAGACTGCAAAACATAAATGCAGAGCACCTCGAAAGTCCAAGTAGCGACTAAACATTGTAATTCATGGTAGAAAATATCCAGTCATGATGCACCCAACATTAGCTACGCACAATGCATAAGTCATGACAGCTGTGCTCTCAGGTTCTAGCGCTTGTTTTAGAAGGTGATGACACAACATAAAAGTAAATATATAGTCCCTTCGCAGAGGGAAGCAGTGATTTGCAGAGGTGCCAGAGCTCAAGTTTTTAAAACAGAGATAAATGATATTTCAACACATGCACCCTTCTCATTTACTTCACGACCATCAGTTATCAATATCTCCCATGCTAAACAAGCTAGTGGCGGTTCCCAAGCGATAAAAAGAAAAGGTTTTGACTCCATTGAGAGTTTTTGTTTGATTATTTGAGCGATTAACTCTTTTTGTGTTTGCAGTTTGTGATTGGGCATCCCTATTACCGCCCTTTTCTCGTGCGATGGAGAGTGAATAAACACTCGACTTGAGAATAACTGGCTTAGCATGGAAGATACCGACCACCTCCCATCGTTCCATGAACGATCCAGGCACACAAAACATATATTTTTTAGAAGTTTTTAGAGGCACCACATGCAAATTTACTTAGGACGACAGGGTAATACCGCATATAGGTAGGTATGGTAGACTCATCTGGAATAACTTTGGGTTCAAGGTTTTTGATGTACAAGCAGAATCCCCACTTAGTACAGGCGAAGGCTAGCAATTAGATTGAGAAGCGACCAGCTAGAGAGCAACAACGATCATGATCATACATTATGCATAAGTAACATTGGACACTAGCATGAGTAGGATATGATCACCATGAACATAAATATCATAGAGGCTATGTTGGTTTTGATTCAACTACATGCATGAACATGTGCCAAGTCAAGCCACTCGAACATTCAGAGGAGGATACCATATCATCATACTACATCACAATCATTTTAACGCAATGTTGATATCCAAGATAAATCATTATTCACTCCCAGCTACTTATGCATGGCATGAGAAATATAATCTCTAATTGTCATTGCAAACATGTTTAATCATAATGGGATGAATCATGGATACTAGGATAAACATATTTACACAAACATGACAAGTCGAGTTCATACCAGTTTCTCTCTGCCACGACCAGTTCATCGAATATCGTCATTATTGCCTTTCACTTGGACGGTCGAACAATGTGAAAATAATAATAGTGCAAGAGTGCTATGGACTAAGCTAAAATCTGCAAAACATTTTATTCCACGGGAGAAGACAAGGTAAAACGGGCTCTTTATTAGTTCAACAATTATTCATATGAGAGCCACTCAACATTTTCATCGTGGTCTTCTCCTTGTTACAACTTGAATAAAAGAAGAAAAATTCAAAGAAACACATTGAAATATTTTTGGAGTTTTTGGTTTTCTTGAACAAGCAAATAAAAGGGAAAAGCAAAAAACGAGAAAAACTATTTACACGAGAAAGCTCCCAACAAGCAAAAGAAGAACAAGGAAATCTTTTTGGGTTTTCTTTTTAATACTACAGCTAAGCATGCATGGAAAGTAAACTAGCTACAACTAATTTTTTTGATTTTTCTAAAGTTTTTCAAACACATAAGAAGAAAGCAAAAAAGTAGAATTTAAGCATGGATGATACAATGGAAAAGTCTGAACACCAACAAGATGAATAAGTGGACATGAATGTAATGTTGGTGAGAAACACGTACTCCCCCAAGCTTAGGCTTTTAGCCTAACTTGGTAGTCGATCAGAAGTCTCGATGGTAGTAGGGGTACTAAGGAGCGGGCATCCACTGATCCCACTGCTAAGGCTCCTGCTTTGCCTCCTGCGTTCCTGTAGGCGATGATGTCCGCAAGCATGATCCTATATCCGCCCCTGGCAACAGAATCAAACAAAGCAGGAGCAGGTAGTGGAATAATATCATGAGTTTCAATACTAAAAACCAGGTTATAAGGAATAGGAATGTCAAGAGATCTATCATCAGTAAAATGGTGGTGATCCATGGCAGCACGGTCTAGGTAAACCTTGGTCAAAGGGTAATCATGAGGGTGTATCTCAACCTCAAAGTGAGCCGCCAAACAAGTAGCATAAATCCCACCATGAACTTTACCCTTGGATTTATTAAGGTGGAAGTGACGAGCCACAGTAGCTCCCAAGCTATAAGTGTTGTCGCCCTCTAATGCACGATGCACAACAGTAAGGTATGGTGAGTGATGACCCACAAGTGTAGGGGATCTATCGTAGCCTTTTTGATAAGTAAGAGTGTCGAACCCAAGGAGGAGCAGAAGGAAATGATAAGCGGTTTTTAGCAAGGTATTCTCTGCATGCACTGAAATTATCGGTAACAGATAGTTTCGTGATAAGGTAATTCGTAACGGGTAAAGAGTAATGAAAGTAAATAAGATGTAGCAAGATGGACCAATCCTTTTTGTAGCAAAGGACAAGCCTGGACAAACTCTTATATAAAGGAAAGCGCTCCCGAGGACACATGGGAATTATCGTCAAGCTAGTTTTCATCACGTTCATATGATTCACATTCGGTACTTTGATAATTTGATATGTGGATGGACCGATGCTTGGGTACTTCCCTTCCTTGGACAAGCATCCCACTTATGATTAACCCCTATTGCAAGCATCCGCAACTACAACAGAAGTATTAAGGTAAACCTAACCATAGCATGAAACATATGGATCCAAATCAGCCCCTTACGAAGCAACACATAAACTAGGGTTCAAGCTTCTGTCACTCTAGCAACCCATCATCTACTTATTACTTCCCAATGCCTTCCTCTAGGCCCAAACAATGGTGAAGTGTCATGTAGTTGACGTTCACATGACACCACTAGAGGAAAGACAACATACATCTCATCAAAATATCAAACGAATACCAAATTCACATGACTACTTATAGCAAGACTTCTCTCATGTCCTCAGGAACAAATATAACTACTCGCAAATCATATTCATGTTCATAATCAGAGGGGTATTAATATGCATAATGGATCTGAACATATGATATTCCACCGGGTAAACCAACTAGCATCAACTACAAGGAGTAATCAACACTAGCTACTAGCAACCCACAGGTACCAATCTGAGGCTTTGGGACAAAGATTGGATACAAGAGATGAACTAGGGTTTGAGAGGAGATGGTGCTGGTGAAGATGTTGATGGAGATTGACCCCCTCCCGATGAGAGGATCGATGGTGATGACGATGGTGATGATTTCCCCCTCTCGGAGGGAAGTTTCCCCGACAAAACAACTCCGTCGGCGCCCTAGATTGGTTCCGGCAAGGTTCCGCCTCGTGGCAGCAGAGTTTCTTCCCGAAAGCTTGCTTATGATTTTTTCCTCCATGAAAGACTCCATATAGCCAAAGATGGGCATCAGAGGGCTGCCAGGGGGCCCACAAGGCAGGGGGCGCGCCCAGGGGGTATGGCGCGCCCCCCACCCTCGTGGACGGTGGGTGGCCCCCCTCTGGTACTTCTTTCGCCAAATATTTTTATATATTCTGAAACGTGCTCCCGTGAAGTTTCAGGACTTTTGGAGATGTGCAGAATAGGTCTCTAATATTTGCTCCTTTTCCAGCCCAGAATTCCAGCTGCCGGCATTCCCCCTCTTCATGTAACCCTTGTAAAATAAGAGAGAATGGGCATAAGTATTGTGACATAATGTGTAATAACAGCCCATAATGCAATAAATATCGATATAAAAGCATGATGCAAAAATGGACGTATCAACTCCCCCAAGCTTAGACCTCACTTGTCCTTAAGCGAAAGCCGGTATCAAAAAATATGTCCACATGTTTAGAGATAGAGGTGTCGATAAAAATAAAATATGGACATGAGGGCATCATGATCATTCTTAGAACAACAACATATACATATATTGCCATATGATCTCTTATGCTAAAGTGACAATTCAATCACAATTTCAAGTATGAATCAGAAACTTTATTGAGAACCAACAAACTATAATCTCAGTCATTGAAGCAATTGCAATTTATCATAACATCAGAAAGAGTCAATATAAGAGCTTTTCAGCAAGTCCACATACTCAACCATCATTTAGTCTTTCACAATTGCTAACACTCACGCAATTTTTATGGTTATGAAGTTTCAAACAGACACAGAGAAAGATAGGGGCTTATAGTTTTGCCTCCCAACCTTTTACCCCAAGGGTAATGTCAACAATAATAGTTCATGAAAACTTACATCCAATTAGCTATATATATCAGGATCTTTCCAACACACTGTGCTTGCCAAAGGATAAAATGTAAAAAGGAAAGGTGAAGATCACCATGACTCTTGCATGAAATATAAGACAAGAATAAAAGATAGTCCCTTCGCAGAGGGAAGCAGAGGTTGTCGTGTACTTTTATGGTTGGATGCACAAAATCTTAATGCGAAAGAACGTCACTTTATATTGCCACTTGTGATATGGACCTTTATTATGCAGTCCGTCACTTTTATTTCTTCCACATCACAAGATCGTATAAAGCTTATTTTCTCCACACTAATAAATCATACATATTTAGAGAGCATTTTTTATTGCTTGCAACGATGACAACTTACTTGAAGGATCTTAATCAATCCATAGGTAGATATGGTGGACTCTCATGGAAAAACTAGGTTTAAGGATATTTGGAAGCACAAGTAGTATCTCTACTTGGTGCATAGAATTTCGCTAGCATGAGATGGAAAGGCAAGCTCAACATGTTGGATGATCCATGACAATATAATTTATCTCAGATGTAAGAAAACATAACCCATTACGTTGTCTTAATGAGTGCTCAGAATCATAAAAGATGTCCAAGATAGTATATTTATATGTGAAAGCCTCTCTTTCTTTATTACTTCCTATTAATTGCAACGATGACCAAAACTATGCTTGTCAACTCTCAACAATTTTTATTCATCATACTCTCTATATGTGAAGTCATTACTCTCCATAAGATCCATATGATCTATTTATTTATTTTTATTCTTTATATTTTATTTTATTCCCTCAAGATCATAGCAAAATAATCAAGCCCTTGACTCAACACTAATCTTTATTATATATAGCTCACGGACTCGATTACATAGAAGGGTCATAAAGCAAAACTAAAAACTAGATCATACTAAAACTTTATTCTACTAGATCAAGATATTACCAAAAGGATCGAACTAAGAAAAACGGTAAAGACAAAAGTGTGATGGTGATACGATACCGGGGCACTCCCCCAAGCTTGGCAGTTGCCAAGGGGAGTGCCCATACCCAATGCTCAGTTCTTCTTTGTTGGTGAAGAAGGTGTTGGTGATGATGGATAGTCGCACATCGAGCATAGGAGATCCTCCAATTTGTGGATAATGCCCTTGAGTGTGATGATATGCTCCTTCAACAAAATATTTTCACTTGTGAGATACTTGTTTTGAATGCAAGCTAACTCAATCATCTTGAAAGCTTCAATCTCCGTTGAGGTAACGAGATTGTGGTGAGGTGGAAGGATGTATTCTTCTACTACTGTCGGAACTTGATCCCCCATGGCCTTCTTGATCCCATCATCCTTGTTGATCTCTCCGGGCTCATCTCTCTTCAGCTCTATCTTCATTAGCCAAGCATCGTTGCCCTCATTGTTGGAGGAGGAGGGAGACGACATGATGCTTGGCCTTGACAACCCTGGCAGAAAACAGCTCGAAACAAAAAACAGGAGATATTTGCGTGATACAGTGGTCAAAACCTTCGGGAGATTATATAATGAATTTTTACCCACCAAAAGAAGTATCATGCAAGAAACGTAGTCCGGAGGGCACACGAGGCAGGGGGCGCGCCCTCCACCCTCGTGGACGCCTCATGTCCTTCCCGGACTACTTCTTATTTTTCTATTTTCTTAAATATTCCAAAACGGAGAAAAATTGCTATTAGAACTGTTTTGGAGTCGGTTTACTCACCGTACCACATACCTATTCCTTTTTGGAGTCTGAAACATTCTGGAAAGTGTTCCTTATGTATTCCTCCGGGGTTACGGTTTCAATAACATTAGTTTCAACATTTATGGGATTACCTGAGATATAATGTTTGATTCTTTGACCGTTCACCACCCTCGGATTTGTTCCTTCGAAGTTGTTGATTTTTATGGCACCGGAACGGTAGACCTCCTCGATAATGTAAGGACCTTCCCATTTAGAGAGAAGTTTGCCTACAAAAAGATCTTAAACGAGAGTTGTATAAGAATACATAGTCACGTACATTAAACTCACGTTTTTGTATCCTTTTGGCATGCCATCTTTTAACCTTTTCTTTAAATAGTTTGGCATTCTCATAGGCCTGGGTTCTCCATCCATCAAGTGAGCTAATGTCAAAAAGCCTCTTCTCACCGGCAAGTTTGAAATCATAATTGAGCTCTTTAATGGCCCAATATGCCTTATGTTCTAGTTCAAGAGGTAAGTGACATGCTTTACCATAAACCATTTTATACGGAGACATACCCATAGGATTTTTATATGCAGTTCTATAGGCCCATAATGCATCATCAAGTTTCTTGGACCAATTCTTTCTAGATCTATTAACAGTCTTTTGCAAAATTAATTTAAGCTCTCTATTACTCAATTCTACTTGACCAGTAGACTATGGGTGATAAGGAGATGCAATTCTATGATTAACGTCATACTTAGCAAGCATTTTACGAAAGGCACCATGAATAAAATGTGAACCACCACCAGTCATTAAGTATCTAGGGACTCCAAACCTCGAAAAAATAACTTCTTTAAGCATCTTAATAGAGGTGTTATGATCAGCACTACTTGTTGGAATAGCTTCTACCCACTTAGTAACGTTATCAACAACAACTAAAATATGAGTATACCCATTAGATGAAGGAAACGGTCCCATATAATCAAAGCCCCAAACATCAAATGGTTCAATAACAAGTGAATAATTCATAGGCATTTCTTGACGTCTACTAATATTACCAATTCTTGATATGCTACTAGAGGAGCCCGAATGGCGCTCCCACCCCCCACCACGGCTCTCCCACCCTCTCCGGCGATCTCCCTCTTTCTCCACTAAGTTGTGGATTCTCACCGATCATCTGCTCTGGCGTCCTCTTTGGATCAAGGAAATACCCATCTCCAATGGGTTCTTCTGGTGGATCTACCCTTGCCTTGGATTTCTCCAAGGGTAGGGTTTTTGCAGATGAGGTTTTCAGATCTACTGGGCATACGGTCCATCCTTCAGGACATAGGAGGTCATTCATCTTAGTGGTTTCATTCAGCCGCCATGCCTTTCGTCTCTCGGAGGATTCTGTGGCCGCGGTTTTGGAGGCAGTAATTGGAGGTTCGGCAATTGATCTTCATGTTGATCACATCAAAGATAAGGTTTACTCCTTTCATGTATCTTGCAAGCAAGTTGGTTTTCTTATTATGGATCTCCGTTCCTATGCATGTGATCTGTTCAAGTGCTATTTTCATTTGTGGGGAAATGGGGGACCTAATTGGATTAGAGAGCTCCAAATATGTAGGAAGGAATGTGACGCTGAATGGATTCTACTTAGTCCTACTAAGTGTCGATCATCTTTAGGTCTTTTGGCCATGAATAAGCCTCCAGTTAGATCAGCTATTAAGACTGCTGCATCTGCTCATAAAAAGCTTTCTTTTGCCACGTTTGAGCGATACTCTGCTTGCAAGGGATATAGATATCCGGCTACGCAAGAGTGCATTGACATCATGACAGATGCGGGGTATGATCTTCCTGCTCATGAACGTGTAGTCATACATCAATCGCCACCCGCGGACTTGTTTTGGACGGTGGCTCGTCCACCTATTGTTTTTGGTACAGTCACTCCTTTGCCGGTGTTGAGCCGTCTGGAATCTTCTTCACCGGTAATTGATCTGGTTTCGGAGGAACTTTCCCCTGTGCATGCGGAGATTTCGCGCGTAAGTTGCGCACAGGCGGGATTGTCACCCATTCAAAACAATTGTCAGGTTTCCGGCCCAGTGGCTTTGGAGGCCCGTCAGGTCAATACCCCACCTTTGCTGCTTAGCCCATCTGCCTCTGGGCCTTCCACGCCTCCGGTCCCAACTCCTCTGGGCCATTGTCCAGATATCCCTACATCTCAGGAGGCTGCGAGGCAGTTTGAAGCTATGGTCGATGACATGGTGGACCGTGTGGTTACCTGCACTATTTGTTCTCAGAAGGGCCACTTGTCAACGACTTGTGGAATGCGAGTAGTCTATACGGCTTGCTCTCGTCCTGGTCACTCTAGCCATGACTGTAATGATTTCGCGCGCTCCAATGGATTGGTTTGGAGGCCAATTTCGGTGCAACAAAAAACGAGTTTATTGGAATCTGCTGCTTCTCATGGGAACAGAGCCGGAGTTATTGGGATAGACTGTCCAGTCCCATCGCCGCTGCCTCCATTGCATCTTCCCTCTCCCCAAGCCAAAGAAAACCCCTGACAAGCTTCTGGCTCTTCCATGGTGAACTACAAGCTCGATCCACAGCGCTTTGTGCCCCCTGGCCACCACATCATTGACGATGGCGATCGTCGGCTACCACGCACCTTCTTCACACCCGCCGCACGTCCGCTCCGTCGGCATGAGGACTTCATGGCTGCCTAGGTGATGCCGGCGCCGGAGGGGCCATTCGGCCCGGTGCGGGAAGAAGTTGTCCAATTTCTGCAAAACAGAGGTATTTTGGTCCGATCTGCTCAGCCGTGGTTCCATGGGGTAGGGCTGTTTCAAGTCAGGGATCCGTCAGTTAGGTATACCTTGGTTCAGCATGCACCTTTTCCATTGGGCAATGATCGTTTTGTCAGATTTATGAAGCATGATGAGGGAGAAAATTTCAAAGGAACACATGGTTTTCGCAAGGGTTGGTTAATGTTCATTGGGATTCCCCTGGATTACCGCACCACTGAATACATCTCGCAGGCCGTAGGCAGTTTTGGAAAGTTTATTTCTTGGGATAGTGAGGATCCTTATCTTGTCCGGACTTTGGTTGAAGCTAGTTTCCCTGACACGCCGTTGGTTCCAAGAGATGTTGTGTTTGGTGATTATGCGGAGTATGGAGGTGCTCAAGTGTCTTGGACTGCTGCTTGCTATGTTCTTGGCGCAGATTTTGCAGACCAGATGCCAAATGACGAAGACCATATGCCCTTGGATGGAAACCCTCACCCTTTGCCTGGTAATCTGGTTCCAGATAATTTGATGTTTGTCTTACCACCATACCCAATGTTGGGTTGAAATGATGCACCTGTCGCTCCACCTCCTCCACTAGTGAATGACGAAGTGCCTGGTTGGGGCAATGCCATGTGGGGAGATGAAGCTGGGAATAAGCAGGCCCCACACCCTGCTGCTCCCGAACAGGATCAAGTTTCAATAGTGATTGATCAGCCCGAAGGATCTGCTTCTGTAGAGCAACAAGAACAAGAAGTTGAAATCCAACAACATCATGATTTACCACTTCCAGAACTTCAGCACCCTGTCTTTGAGGAGAATCAGCTTGCCATTGTGCCCTACCATCCTCCTATGATTCAGCAGCAGGAAATCTTTATTGGCATGGCACGCATTGTGGCTGGACCTCCTCTTCCCCCGGAGATGGTTTGGAAAAGGTCTTTCCAGAACCTTATGTTCGATTTCTCAGTAAAGGAAGTGCCAAGGTCTATCTTCTTCAAGCCGATGGGCACAATCATTTACTCCAAGAGGTCGTGGTCCATTGCTTTTGACGAATCAAGGATGATTTCTTGTTTGGCTGCTTCTCTGCCTGTGGTTCCTGCTGTTAGAAAACCTGTCATGGTGAAGCGCCCGGTGGACAGAGCTTTATTTGAGGCGCTGCCGGCTATTTCAGATTTTGTTTCTGAAGAAGTTGGGTCTGATAGTTCTGCTGTTCCTGTATCGGTTCAATCATCACCTTTGGTTTTCTCTGTGGAACAATCCTTTGCGCGTAAGTGAAGAGAGAAGAAGAAGACTCCTGTTGTCGATACGTCACTAAGGCGTTGCACTCGGAGCGTGGCAAAGTTGGATGGCTACAAAAACGTGGTTTTTGAGCAGCTTTCTCTATAGCCATCTAAGAAGCGCCCCCGTGCAAAGCCCATGGAGGACAAGGCCCAGCCCACTTCTGTGGATGATTCTGAAGGTGCTCTGCCTACTGCACCACCACACACCCCACTTCATGTTCTCCAAGCTGTGGGCGTGGAGCTTGAGATTGATCCTTCGCTTCTATCGGTAGACAAGCTTATGGCTAATACACAGGAGGACTTGTCTGCATCTTCTGCTTAGTATTTATGTTATCTTCTATGTCGAGGCCGAGGGCGCCTGTTATGCTTGTCTTTTTTTCTATTGAACCGAGTCCGGTCTGGGATGTGGCACATTGGGGTTCTGAACTTTACTTTATTTTGGATGGTATGGCATTATGTGCCATGCTCTTTTTGCTACTCTACGCAATGGTTATTCATGAATCGTGTTACAATGCGTAGTTCGAAAGTTTTATGTTGGAATGTTCGCGGTCTGAATTTGGATGCTAGGCAGCGCTCTGTCAGGGAGAAAGTGACAGAGAGTCAGTGTTCAGTGTTTTGTTTGCAAGAAACTAAGCTATCCTCTTGCTCGCATTCAATCATGAAAAGCATTTGTCCTCATGGGTTTGATCAATTTGCTGAGTCTCCCTCTAGTGGAGCCTCTGGGGGTCTTTTAACAGCGTGGCAATCTGATGTGTTCTGTGGCACCCTGCTCGAAGTCAAACCCTACGCTATCGTTATGCAATTTACCTCGGTTTATAATAATGAGCAATGGTTTCTGGTTAATGTGTACGGCCATGTCAGGGTGAGTTGCGCGATGAGTTTGTTTCCTGGATTTACAACTTGGACATTGATCCGGATCAGATGTGGATGTTGATGGGGGACTTCAACTTCATCCGTTCCATTGATAATAGGAATCTCCCCGGGGGCGATATAAATGATATGTTTATTTTCAATGAAATAATTGGCCATTTGGGCCTGTTGGAACTTCCTCTAAAAGGACGAAAATTTACTTGGTCTAATATGCAGGACAGGCCTCTTCTGGAACAGTTGGACTGGGTTTTTACTTCTGCAAGTTGGATTAACATTTATCCCATGACCCAACTGACCCCTTTGGCCAAGACTGCGTCTGATCATGTTCCTTGTCTGGTGACCATCAGTACAGCAATTCCAAAAGCACATATCTTCAAGTTTGAAATTTTTTGGATCCATCAGGCTGGTTTCATGGAGTGTGTTCAGGAGGTTTGGACTCGTCCCCCTCGTAAGACTCATATTTCGGCAATAATTGTTGACAAACTAAAGGCGTTGAGGTTTGCATTGAAGAAATGGCAGAAAGGTTTATCGCATATTAAAAGGTTAATTGAGAAGTGTAACTGGGTAATTCTTTGGTTGGACAATCTTGAGGATAAGAGATCTCTGTCCAGGCCTGAGTTTAGTTTCAGGAAAATCACAAAATTGCACCATAAATCCTCCATGTATCCCATTAATGTAAGTGATCAAGATGCTTCTGACCTTACTGCCTATTTTGGTTGCAAATTAGGCAATATGCCTTTTACTTATCTAGGTCTGCCAGTGGGGACCACCAGGCCCAAAATTGTGGACCTTCTTCCTCTTGTGGATTGTATGGAGAGAAGATTGACAGCAAGTTCTTGGTTCTTGCCTCAAGGGAGCAGATTGCAATTAGTTAATTCTGTCATTTCTTCATTGCATATCTTCTTCCTTTGCAGTTTGTCAATTCCTCAGGGTATTTTGAAACAATTGGAAAGAATCCAGAGGCAGTGTTTATGGAGGAAATATGGTCAGGAAAGGGGACATTCACTGGCGGCTTGGCCACTTGTTTGCAGGCCTAAGTCGAAGGGGGGGCTTGGAATCTTAAACCTTGGCTTGCAGAATGATGCTCTCCTACTGAAACATCTCAATAAATTTTATAACAAGATGGATGTGCCCTGGGTGCAGTTAGTTTGGGATTCTTACTATTTTGAAAGGATTCCACATGATACTGTTCTTTGTGGCTCTTTTTGGTGGAGAGATGTCTGTAAGTTGATGGATAATTTCAGGGCAGTTACTTCAGTTGATGTTCATAGTGGAGATACGGTGCAGTTCTGGTCTGACTATTGGCAAATTGGAAACAGTTCTGTCCCTCTGCAAGATTGATTTCCTAGGCTATATTCTTTTTGTCTCCACAAAAATCTCTCAGTCAAGGAAGTCTTTGAGGCTAGTAGTTTCCAGGACCTTTTTTACTTGCCTCTTACTGAACAAGCTTTTCAGGAACTACAACAGCTTTCCTCTTTAATGGGGTCTTTCCATTTGGACAGTAACTCCCATGACCACTGGGGATGGAGGCATGGCAAGAAATCAGAATATACTGCAAAAAGGTTTTATGATTTTGTCTATCAGCCAATGGTATCAAACCCCATTCTGGGGTGGATATGGAAAAGTTGTTGTACTATGTCGATCAAGATGTTTGCTTGGCTTGTTATAATGGACAGGGTTAACACCAAGGACATGATTTAGAGGAGGCATTGGAGGATTAATGAAGGACCAGAATGTGTTCTTTGCCCGACTGGAATACTGGAGGACAAAAATCACCTCTTTTTCCAGTGCACTTTTAGTGTTCGCGTGTGGAACTATCTGCAAATTGAATGGAAAGATTGTGATGATATGGTGGAAATTGCTCGTCATGCTAGGAAGGATTTCAACAAGCCTTTCTTTGGGGAGGTGGTTTTCACGGCCTGGTGGAATATTTGGAAGATCAGAAATGATAGAGCTTTCAGGAACATTCAACCATCTTTCAGGGCATGGAGGAATGGCTTCATTCATGATCTTACTCTGCTCTCTCATCGAATCAAACGGAAATATAGAGACGCCCTTCTTAAGTGGATTGATTTTCTTCCTCCTTGAGGAGAGTTGCTTCTTTGTTTCTTTGTAATTAATAGGTATAGTGCACCCCTTCTCTGTATAGCCTTCTTTAGAGCCTTCCCTCTTTTCTTTTATTCTTTTATTTCTTTCCTCATCTTGAGGAAACCCTGTATGCCTTTTGCTTTATTAATAAAATGCTGTGGGGTGCAAGCCCTGCAGTCTTCATGGTCAAAAAAAATATTACCAATTCTTTGACATTCATCACAAGACAAAACAAACTTACGGGCATCCTTGAAGAGAGTAGGCCAATAAAAACCGGATTGCAATACCTTATGTGCAGTTCTATCTCCAGCATGGTGTCCTCCATAAGCCTCAGAGTGACACTTGCGTAGGATCTATTCCTGTTCATGCTCAAGCTCACAACGTCTAATAACACCAACTACTCCTTCTTTATAAAGGTGTGGGTCATCCCAGAACTAATGTCTTAAATCATAGAAGAACTTTTTCTTTTGCTGGTATGTGAAACTAGGTGGTATAAACTTAGCAACAATATAATTAGCATAATCAGCATACCATGGAGCAGTACGAGAAGCATTTATCACAGCTAGTTGTTCATCAGGGAAGCTATCATCAGTAGGTAGTGGGTCATCAAGAACATTCTCTAACCTAGACAAGTTGTCTGCAAAGGGGTTCTCAGCTCCCTTTCAATCAATAATATGCAAATCAAATTCTTGTAGTAGGAGAACCCATCTAATAAGTCTAGGTTTAGCATCTTTATTTTCCATAAGATATTTAATAGCAGCATGATCAGTGTGAACAGTTACTTTAGAATCAACAATGTAAGGTCTGGACTTATCACAAGCAAATACAACTGCTAAAAATTCTTTTTCAGTAGTAGCATAGTTTCTCTGGGCACTGTCTAGAGTTTTACTAGCATATTTAATAACATTTAATTTCTTATCAACTCTTTGTCCCAGAACAGCCCCTACGGCATAATCACTAGCATCACACATGATTTCGAATGGTAAATTCCAATCAGGAGGCTGAACAATAGGTGCAGAAATCAAAGCTTTCTTAAGTATTTCAAATGCTTCTACACAATCATCATCAAAAACAAAAGGAACATCTTTTTGTAAGAGGTTAGTCAGAGGCCGAGAAATTTTAGAGAAGTCCTTAATGAACCTCCTATAAAAACCGGCATGACCGAGGAAGCTTCATATACCTTTAATGTCCTTAGGACACATTATCTTTTCAATAGCATCAACCTTAGCTTTATCAACTTCAATACCTCTTTCCGAAATTTTATGCCCCAAGACAATACCTTCATTAACTATAAAGTGGCACTTCTCCCAATTAAAGACAAGATTAGTTTCTTCACGTCTCTGCAAAACTCGATCAAGGTTGCTTAAGCAATCATCAAAAGAAGTTCCATAAACAGAGAAATCATCCATGAAAACCTCAACAATCTTTTCACAAAAGTCAGAGAATATAGTAGTCATACATCTTTGAAAGGTAGCGGGTGCATTACATAAACCAAAAGGCATATGTCTATAAGCAATGGTACCGAAAGGGCAAGTAAAAGCTGTCTTTTCTTGATCCTCTTTTGACACAGGTATTTGAGAGAAACCAGAATAACCATCTAGAAAGCAAAAATGTGTATGTTTGGATAATATTTCTAGCATTTGATCAATAAAAGGTAAAGGGTAATGATCCTTTTAGTAGCTTTATTTAATTTGCGGAAATCAATTACCATTCTATAACCTATAACAATTCTTTGTGGGATCAATTCATCTTTATCATTAGGAACAACAGTAATACCTCCTTTCTTAGGGACACAATGGACAGGACTTACCCACTGACTAACAGCAACGGGATAAATTATACCTGCCTCTAGAAGCTTTAGTATTTCTTTTCTTACCACTTCTTCCATCTTAGGATTTAACCGTCGTTGGTGATCAACAACCGGTTTCACGTAGAGTGGGACTAATGCCCTTAAGATCATCAAGAGTATATCCAATAGTAGCACAGCGCTTCTTCAGATTTCTCAATAATTTCTTTTCTTCATGCTATGAAAGGTTAGCACTAATAATAACAGGATATATCTCTTTCTCATCAAGATAAGCATATCTAAGAGTATCAGGTAAAGGTTTAAGCTCAAACACGGGATCACCCTTGGGTGGAGGAGGATCCCTAGAATTTAAACAGGCAAGTTATGTTTCAAAATAGGTCCCTATTTAAAGAATACTTCATCTATTTCCCTTCTTTCATTCATAAACATATCATTTTCATGGTCTAGCAAATATTGTTCTAAAGGATTACTAGGAGGCACGGCAATAGAAGCAAGACCAATAATTTCATATTTGCAAGGCAATTTTTTATCATGGGGTTGTCTACGAAATTTAGCAAAATTAAATACATGAGATATATCCCCTAAACCAACAAAAACAATATCCTTATTGCAGTCTATCTTAGCATTAATAGTATTCAAGAAGGGTCTACCAAATATAATGGGATAAAAGTCATCTTGTGGGGAACCAAGAACAAGAAAATCAGTAGGATATTTAACTTTCCCACACAAGACTTCAACATCTCTAACAATCCCAACTGGTGAAATAGTGTCTCTATTGGCAAGCTTAAGTGTAACATCAATCTCTTCTATCTCAGCAGGTGCAATATCATGCATAATTTCTTTGTATAAGGAATGAGGTATTGCACTTGCACTGGCACCCATATCACATAAGCCATGATAGCAATGATCTCCTATTTTAACAGAAATAACAGGCATGCCTACAATAGGTCTATGTTTATTTTTAGTATTGGGTGTAGCAATTCTAGCAGCTTCATCACAGAAGTAAATAACATGTCCATCAATATTATTGGCCAAGAGATCTTTAACCATAGCAACACTAGGTTCAACTTTAATTTGCTCAGAGGGTGTAGGTGGTCTAGTTTTACTCTTACGAACCACAGTTGAAGCTTTAGCATGATCCTTTATTCTAACAGGGAAAGGTGGTTTCTCAATATAAATAGTAGGAACAACAGAATCATTATAAGTGATAGTCTTTTCTTCAACTTTACTAGGTTCAACTACTTTTACTTCAATGGGAGAATTATATTTAAACCACTTATCCTTAGGGAGATCAACATGAGTAGCAAAGGATTCACGGAAAGAAGCTACTATCTCAGAGTCAAGTCCATATTTAGTGCTACATTCACGGAAAGCATCGGTATCCATAAAAGATTTAACACAATCAAACTTAGGTGTTATACCTGACTCCTTACCTTCATCGAGATACCAATCTTCAGAGTTGCATTTAATTCTTTCCAATAAATCCCATTTGAATTCAATAGTCTTCATCATAAAAGATCTAGTACAAGAAGTATCGAGCATGGAGCGATTACTAAGAGAAAGCCGAGCATGAAAATTTTGAATAATCATTTCTTTGAGAGCTCATGATTGGGGCATGAATATAACATTGACTTAAGCCTCCCCTAAGCTTGAGCTATGCTTTCTCCTTCGCGAGGCCAAAAATTATATATATAATTACGATCACGATGAACAAGATGCATAGGATAAAACTTCTGATGAAATTCCAATTTCAATCGGTTGTAGTTCCATGATCCCATATCATCGCATAGCCTAAACCATGACAATGACTCTCACTTCAAAGATAAAGGGAAGACCTTCTTCTTGATAACATCCTCGGGCATACCTGCAAGCTTAAATAATCCACAAACTTCATCCACATAGATTAGGTGTAAATTGGGATGTAATGTTCCATCACCTGTGAAAGGATTAGCTAGCAGTTTCTCTATCATACCCGAAGAAATTTCAAAGTAAACATTTTCAGTAGGTTCAGTAGGTTGAGGTAAATTTCAGCACGCTATATAAATTTTTCCTTACCAAATTCCACCTACCAAAGGCGCTTCACTCCCCGGCAACGGCACCAGAAAAGAGTCTTGATGACCCACAAGTGTAGGGGATCTATCGTAGCCTTTTCGATAAGTAAGAGTGTCGAACACAACGAGGAGCAGAAGGAAATGATAAGCGGTTTTCAGCAAGCTATTCTCTGCAAGCACTGAAATTATCGGTAACAGATAGTTTTGTGATAAGGTAATTTGTAACGGGTAACGAGTAATGAAAGTAAATAAGGTGCAGCAAGATGGCCCAATCCTTTTTGTAGCAAAGGACAAGCCTGGAAAAACTCTTATATAAAGGAAAGCGCTCCCGAGGACACATGGGAATTATCGTCAAGCTAGTTTTCATCACGTTCATATGATTCACGTTCGGTACTTTGATAATTTGATATGTGGGTGGACCGGTGCTTGGGTACTGCCCTTCCTTGGACAAGCATCCCACTTGTGATTAACCCCTATTGCAAGCATCCGCAACTACAACAGAAGTATTAAGGTAAACCTAACCATAGCATGAAACCTATGGATCCAAATCGGCCCCTTACGAAGCAACGCATAAACTAGGGTTTAAGCTTCTATCACTCTAGCAACCCATCATCTACTTATTACTTCCCAATGCCTTCCTCTAGGCCCAAACAATGGTGAAGTGCAATGTAGTCGACGTTCACATGACACCACTAGAGGAAAGACAACATACATCTCATCAAAATATCGAACGAATACCAAATTCACATGACTACTTATAGCAAGACTTCTCCCATGTCCTCAGGAACAAACATAACTACTCGCAAATCATATTCATGTTCATAATCAGAGGGGTATTAATATGCATAATGGATCTGACCATATGATCTTCCACCGGGTAAACCAACTAGCATCAACTACAAGGAGTAATCAACACTACTAGCAACCCACAGATACCAATCTGAGGCTTTGGGACAAAGATTGGATACAAGAGATGAACTAGGATTTGAGAGGAGATGGTGCTGGTGAAGATATTGATGGAGATTGACCCCCCTCCCGATGAGAGGATCGATGGTGATGACGATGGTGATGATTTCCCCCTCTCGGAGGGAAGTTTCCCCGGCAGAACAGCTCTGCCAGATCCCTAGATTGGTTTCGCCAAGGTTCCGCCTCGTGGCGGCGGAGTTTCTTCCCAAAAGCTTGCTTATGATTTTTTTCCTCCATGAAAGACTCCATATAGCCAAAGATGGGCATCAGAGGGCTGCCAGGGGGCCCACGAGGCAGGGGCACGCCCCCACCCTTGTGGACGGTGGGTGGCCCCCCTTTGGTACTTCTTTCGCCCAATATTTTTTATATATTCTAAAACATGCTCCCGTGAAGTTTCAGGACTTTTGGAGATGTGTAGAATAGGTCTCTAATATTTGCTCCTTTTCTAGCCCAGAATTCCAGCTGCCGGCATTCCCCCTCTTCATGTAAACCTTGTAAAATAAGAGAGAATAGGCATAAGTATTGTGATATTATGTGTAATAACAGCCCATAATGCAATAAATATTGATATAAAAGCATGATGCAAAATGGACATATCAGTGAGCTGAGCGCACCCACCTTCTCCCTAGCAAGCAGGCATTTTGCAATGAAAAAGAGCAAAGTAATGAACCGCGGGAAAATGCAAACCAGCGGCAGTGATAGCTGGCACCCCTCTCTCATCTCCCACTGTTAAAGTGCGATAAAAAGTCTCAAACTCCGCCGGCTTAGGCTCGGCTAAGCTCCCATCAGAAGGGATCATGCATATGTCACAAAATTCAGTAAGTGGTATTTGATGGTTTTCTGCATATAAATCAAAACTCACTTCAGGAGGATTATTTCTATGCAGGAAAGTAAAACTTTGAACAAAGATGTTTGTGAGGATTTGGTGCTGTTCACACTCATCTGCGATGAAGTCAGTGAGGCCGGCATTAGCAGCATATTGTGTGAACTCCTGAAGGATTCCCGCCTCTTCCAGGAACGGGGTGTGCGGCCATTCACATGGTCGTACTTCCACCAACCTCCGAGGATGAACATAACTATCAGATGACTCCCTAATAACACCCTTGGAGTTCTTCTTAGAGCCAAACTTCCTAAAGATATTCATGGTTTTCCTATGAACAAAATTCTGAAATTTATTAGCCCAAAAAATTTTCTCAACAAAACTTCACAAAAATGATACCAACTACTCATAGGGATACATAGAGGCCATAGCAAGCATTCAAACTACTTACAATACTAAGAATTCAACATGCAAGCTCATCTACAGCAGCACCAAGAGTAGCTAATTATTCAAAATATAAACCACTAAAACAAAAACTAATTGGACAAACGGTGGAGTCACATATCAAGCAACAATCCCCCGAAACAGTTTCAAAAACGGAGCTTCGAGCAAGGAGATCGAAATCCGCGGGTTTGAGATCAAGAACACGGGAGAGAGAACAATGGATATTTTTTTCTAGAGGTAGGTGATGATGTGGTATGAAGAGATAAGTGAGGGGGCCCATGTGGGGACCACAACCCACCAGGGCGCGCATGGGGGTCCTGGTGCGCACAGGTGGGTTGTGCCCACCTGGTGCACCCCTCTGATGTTATTTGCACCAAAAAATCTTAAATATTCAGAAAAAAATCATCTTAAATTATCAGGGCATTATGAGAACTTTTATTTCTGGGTCATTTTTTATTGCACGGCAAATTCAGAAAACAGACAGAACATGGCATTTTATTTATTTAACTAATAATAACAGAGAATAAAAAGTAGGGATAGAAAGTGGTGCTTACTAAATTCATCAACTTCATACCGCTAAAAATGATCCATTAATAAGGTTGATCAAGTCTTATTAACAACCAATTTTCAATTAGCATGAAACCGAAGAACTTATGTAAATCACTAAGTTACCTCAATGGGGATATGAATGTCCCCAACAATAGGAGTTTCATAGTTCTTCTGATAGTAGGTAAGAGTATTTGAAAACTTCCAATAGTGATTGTCGGAGATTTTTCAATAACATTAATACCATTCACTTGGAATTGTTTCTTCGGAAAGTGCACCGTATGCTCATTACCATTGATATGAAAAGTGACCTTGATTTTATTGCAATCAATAATAGCCCCTGCAGTATTCAAGAAGGGTCTACCAAGGATAATCGACATGTTGTCGTCCTCGGGCATCTCAAGTATAACAAAGTCAGTCAAAATAGTAACATTAGCAACAACAACGGGCACATCCTCACAGATACTGATAGGTGTGGCAGTTGATTTATCAGCCATTTGCAAAGATATTTCAGTAGGTGTGAGTTTATTCAAATCAAGTCTTTTATATAAAGAGTAAGGCATAACACTAACACCAGCTCCTAAATCACACAAAGCAGTTTTCACATAATTCTTTTTGATAGAGCAAGGTATAGTTGGTATTCCCGGATCTCCAAGTTTTTTAGGTACTCCATCTTTAAAAGTATAATTAGCAAGCATAGTGAACATTTCAGCTTCTAGTATTTTTCTCTTATTTGTGATGATGTCTTTCATATACTTTGCATAAGGAGGCATTTTCAAGATATCAGTCAAGTGATTACGCAAAAAGACCGGCCTCAACATTTCAGCAAAGCATTCAAACTCTTCATCATCATTTCTTAGTTGACTTAGGTAGAAAGGGCATAGGTTTTTGAACCCACAGTTCTCTTTCTTTACCATGTATTCTAGCAATGAAGTCTCTTTTATCATGTCTTTTATTCTTTGGTTGTGGGTTATGAAGACCAACAGGTGGTTCTATCTCAACATCATTGTTTGGTTCTTTATTATTTGGTTGAGATTCTTCATGAACATCAGCATTATATTTTTCATTATCACTAGGTGAGTGTTCACTACCAGACTGAGTTTCAGCATCAGAGATAGAAACTTCATTATCATTGTCAGGAGGTTTCTCTATTTTAGGTTCACTAGGAGCATGTGAAGTCCTATCATTTTTCTTTTTCATTTTCTTTTTAGAAGAACTAGGTGCACTAGTGTTGGCTCTTCCTGAATCCTGTTCAATTCTTTTTGGGTGTCCCTCGGGATAAAGTGGTTCCTGGGTCATTTTACCTCCTATAGTTGCAACTCTAACAACAAAGTCATGGATATTATTATTCATTTCATCAAGCAACTCTCTTTGAGATTTAGCAACTTGTTCTAACTGAGTTTGAACCATAGAAGCATGCTTTCCAACACCTCTAACATCATTTGATATTCTAAATAACAAGTCACTCAAGCAAGCAATCATATCAGAATTGTATTTCAATTGTTTCATAACATTTGTATTGAAGTGATCTTGTTTTCTAATATATTTTCCAAACTCATCAAGGCATTGACTAGGATGCATATTGTGAGGATTATCATTATCATTGAACTTCATAAGAGAATTTACCTCTACCACCTTAGGCAGTTGTGGTGTATTAATCCCATGTATTTCTTCAATACGAGGTAAATTTTAACATCCTCAGCTTTAATACCCTTTTCCTTCATAGATTTCTTTGCCTCTTGCATATCTTCATGACTGAGATATAATATACCCCTCTTCTTCGGAGTGGGTTTAGGCGGTGGTTCAGGAAGAGTCCAATCATCATAATTTTTTATATATTATTCAATAATTCTTCATCTTGTCCAACGGTTCGTTCCCTGAAAACACAACCGGCACAACTATCTAGGAAGTCACTAGAAGCATCGGTTAGTCCATTATAGAAGATATCAAGTATTTCATTTTTCTTAAGAGGATGATCAGGCAAGCATTAAGTAATTGGCAAAGCCTCCCCCAAGCTTGTGGGGGACTCTCTTCTTTAATTTGCACAAAGTTAAATATTTCCTGTAAGGCAGCTTGTTTCTTATGAGCAGGGAAATATTTTTCAGAGAAGTAATAAATCATATCCAGGGGACTACGCACACAACCAGGAGCAAGAGTATTGTACCAAGCCTTAGCATCACCCTTTAATGAGAAAGGAAATAATTTGAGAATATAGTAATAGCGAGTTTTCTCATCATGAGTAAAAAGGGTGGCTATGTCATTCAACTTAGTAAGATGTGCCACAACAGTTTCAGTTTCATAACCATGGAAAGGATCAGATTCAACCAAAGTAATTAACTCTGAGTCGACAGAGAATTCATAATCCTTATCATCAATAAAGATAGGTGATGTAGAAAACTTAGGATCATATTTCATTCTAGCATTCAGAGATTTTTCTTTATACTTGCATAATTATTTCTCTAGATCATCTTTATCTCTGCAAGCAAGAATATCTCTAGTTGTTTCTTCACTCATAACATAACCTTTCGGTACCTTAGGCAATTCATATCTAGGAGGGCTAGTTCTAGTAGGTGTTTCAGGAGATTCAGTTTCAAGATTATCATCAGATTCAACAACATCATGTTGTATAACTCTAGCAATTTGTTTATCAAGAAATTCACCAAGTGGCACATCATCATTAAGAAAGGTACTAGCATCATCATAAGCATTATCCATAGCAGAAGTAGCATCACCAATAACTTGCGACATATCAGAATTAATAGCATGTGGTGGTGTTGCAAGTTTACTTATAACAGAAGGTGAATCTAAAGCAGAACTGGATGGCAGTTCCTTACCTCCCCTCGTCTTTGAGGGAAATATCTTGGTCTTAGCATCCTTTAGATTCTTCATAGTGATAATATGATAATAATCCCAAGTGACTCAACAAATATAGCTATGCTCCCCGGCAACGGCGCCAGAAAAAGGTCTTGATAACCCACAAGTATAGGGGATCACAAAAGGTTTCGAGGGTAGAGTATTCAACCCAAATTTATAGATTCGACACAAGGGAAGCCAAAGAATATTTGAAGGCATTAGCAGCTGAGTTGTCAATTCAACCACACTTGGAGATTAATTATCTGTAGCAACGTGATCAATAGCAAAGTAATATGATAGTTTTGATAATAGTAGCAGTAGTAACAGTATCAGTAATAGTAACAGTGATAGCAGTAATTTTGTAGCAAGTGTAACAATGATGATAGCAGCAGTAACTTAGCAAGAACAATATAGGATAAATTCGTAGGCATTGGATTGGTGACTTGTTGGATGATATTCATCATGAGACAGTTATAACCTAGGGCGATACGGTAGTAGCTCCAGTTCATCGATATAATGTAGGCATGTATTCTGTAAATTGTCATACGTGCTTATGGAAAGAACTTGCATGACATCTTTTTTCCTACCCTCCTGTGGCAGTGGGGTCCTATTGGAAACTAAGGGATATTAATGCCTCCTTTTAATAGAGAACCGGAAAAAATCATTAACCCACGGTGAATACATGAACTCCTCAAACTACGGTCATCACCGGGAGTGGGCCCGGCTATTGTCACTCTGGGGTTGACGGATCATAACACGTAGTAGGTGAATATAACTTGCAAGATCGAATCTAGAACATGGATATAATGGTGATAACATAAATGGTTCAGATCTGAAATCATGGCACCCGGGCCCAAAGTGACAAGCATTAAGCATGGCAAAGTCATAGCAACATCAATCTAAGAAGATAGTGGATACTAGGGATCAAGCCCTAACAAAACTAACTTGATTACATGATGAATCTCATCCAACTCCTCACCGACCAGCGAGCCTACGTAGGAATTACTCGCTCCCGGTGGGGAGCATCATGGAATTGGCGATGGAGAAGGGTTGGTGATGACGAAGAACGAAGATCCCCCTCTCCGAAGCCCAAAACGGACTCCAGATCTGGCCTCCCGAGGAAGAACACGAGGTGGCGGCGTATCCATCTTGTGGATTGCGAGAATCCTTTCTCCCTGATTTTTCTGGAAAAATAGGATTTTATAGCGTCGGTTTTAGGGTCTATGGGGCCACCACATGGGGACAACCCAGCTGGGCGCGCTAGGAGAGGGGGGCATGCCCTGGTGAGTTGTGCCCACCCAGGTGCCCCTCTCCGGTAGGTCTTGGCTCCAGAAATTCTTATTTATTATATAAAAATTCCTCGCAAAGTTTCGTCCCATTCCGAGAACTTTTATTTCTACACAAAAACAACACCATGGTAGTTTTGCTGAAAATAGCGTCAGTCCGGGGTTAGTTTCATTCAAATCATGAAAATTAGAGTCCAAACTAAGAGGAAAAGCGTTAGGAAAAGTAGATACATTGGAGACGTATCAATGATTTACTTGTTGACAACTCTAGTGATGAAAACTATGATGAACTTGCTATTAATCATGCTAATCAAGATAAAGCGAATGATGATGATAAGAAGGTGATTGAGCTTCTAACTAGAGAACTAAACACTCTTAAGTTAGCTCATGAAACTACCTTAGAAGATCATCGAGAACTTTTAAAGACTCATGAGAAGCTACGCTTTGAAAAGCTCAACCTAGAGCAAGAGCATGGGTTCTTAAAAGCAATAAATGATGATCTTCGTAAGAAAAGTTCTTCTTACATTGCCAAGCGTTTACTCTTGTCTACTTACATGCCACAAGTAAAATCTAGCAACAAGAGTAAGAAAGATTCTTGTTCTAGTAGTAACAATAATAATGCTAAATCCAATGTTGTTGCTTCTAGTAGTTCTCTTGATTCCACTAATGATTCTCTTAGCCAAATTACAGTTGAGCAAGAAAATAGCTTATTGAAGGGAATTAAAGGTGTTTACAAGAGCCTTGCCGGAAGTAAGCAATTTGAGGAAATTGTACGCAGGCAAGGAAGGCAACAGAAGAATCAAGGTGTTGGTTTTGAATGAAAGTTCAATGCCAATGGAGTTGAGTGGGAAGAAGATCAATACCCCAAGATGAAGGTTGTTCCTCAACAAGAGAAGTATGATCCTACTTCCTTCAAGGGAACACAAGCTCAAGATGATCTTCCACCACAAGACCACAAGCTAAAAGGCAAGGACAAGCTTCAAGAGGAGATTGATGCATTTGAAGAAGCTTCTAAGGCCTTGGTCAAGTGGGTTCCCAAGACTACATCAAGTTCCACTTCATCAAGTACTACTACAACTCTAAGGATTCCCATCAAGATGATGTGGATCCCGAAGAAGAAGAGCTAGAGAGTTCTTGAGGGTGACTCGACCAACATACTTCACTCATATTCAGTTTGGCAAGAACAAGTGCAAACAACCTCCACATCTTGCACTAGTTCAAGGAGTCACAAACCCTCTTATTGGTAAGACAAGGGACAAGGTAACCTAATGCTTTCATGGACATCATCTTGTGTGTACTTCACTCTATGTCTATGGATATCCTTGTTTGTTCCTTGTGGGGCTAACCCATGTAGGTATTGAAAGTGCACTCACTCCAATAGATTGCTCCAAATGATCTACATCAACATTGAGCATCCACATCTTCAACATCTACATGAAGTCATCATCGACAAAACCCAAGGTTAGTTCATCCCTCTTAGGGGGGATATCACATCTAGGGGGGAGCTTTACTCTAAGAATTGAGCTAAAGCTACTCTAATGGTGTGAACACAACAATGCTTTATGTAAATGTGGTAACCCCACTTGTGCTTAAACGGTGAGTATGACCTACGATCAAATGTTCTCATTTGACTCCTCAGTCAATATACTCATATATAGATGACCTAGTCATCACCAATTGCTTGATAGATGCTAGAGTGTTTGTGCATGCTTTGCCACATATTCCATTTTCCATCTTATTGTGTGAGCATGTTGATTGCATATTTTTCTCATTCCATGACATCTATTTGTTGCTTTGATTGTTTGGTCTTTTTCTTTTGCCAAATGGATGGACAAGAATGCCTAAGTACTCCCTCTAGCTATCTATGCTTTTCTCATCTCAAACTCTATTCATGCTACATCACAAAGTTTCATCAAGTCAGATTCGAACCCTCTTGGTGAGGAGCACTTGGAGCAACCGATTCGTCATAGACTTAAAACTTCCAAAACCTATCTGTGTATCTCGGTCTGACCGATTCATATCTTTCGGTCATACCGAGTTCATTGAGTTGATCTAGGTTTTCAATCTCGGTGCAACCGATTTGAACAGCTCGGTCACACCGAGTTGTTGTAACCGCTTGCGATTCTGCTTCTCGGTGCCACCGAGTCGTTCCACTTGTTTACATCGACAGGGTTGGGATATATATACTCACGAGTCAAGTTTTGGAAATTCCTCCGAAACCTTTCACCCGCGTGTGTCCTATTCTGCTGACTCAGGTCTCCCAATCGTATCGTCATCGCCAGCGACCTCCCGCCGCTGGTCTCCTTCGCCATCAACGGGAATCTTCACCGCCGTTGCCCACCGTAGCGAGTTCACCGCCGAGTTAGGGTATGAAATCGACCCCTATGTGCAATGTTAACCTCTGATTCCTGCACTTAGGTCATTGCCATGATTCTTACCATGTATGAGATCACTCTATCCAGCTAAAACTTCCTTTAGATTAGTTTTGATTCGAAAATTTAGGGTTAGATTTCCGCCGAACTCATCTCGGACCGAGCGAGTTGTAGAAATTGGTCTCACCGATTTGGCTTAGGCCATTGCACTTGTGATTTTTGGTCTGACCGAAACATGCAAATCAGTGTGACCGAGTTCGATTCTCAGTGAAACCCTAGCAATCTCGGAGCCACCAGACTGTGTCTCGGTCTGACCAATTCCACCAGTTCAGACTCCAATGTTGCTTCGGTGGCATCGAGTTTAACAAATCGGTAGCTCCGAAATGCTTTCTGTGGAAAACTAAAACTAAGTTTTTTGACTCAATTGTTTGCAAAATCTCTGCACTTTGTGATGCTCATCCACTCTATCTCAACTATATCTATTCACAGGGTTAGCTTTCAGTTTGTAGTGTCAGCAATGTCTGATCAGAGTGACAGACAGAACAAGTCTGAGGAGCAAGTCAACTTGAGTGAGGGCACTAGTCCCTCTGACAACTATGATGATGGAAGCAGAAGCACCCCAAGCAACTTGCCCAAGGCAGCAACCAGGACAAGGAGAAAGAGAAACTCTGATTCCGAGGATGAAGATTATGTTGCTGTTGAGGAGGAGGTCAGCTCTAAGAAGAAAGTTGTCAAGAAGGAATTTGGCACAGCAGCTTCAACCAAACCTGGTATGCACAAGAAAGCTCCTGCCAAAAGGGTGCCCATGTCAAAGGCCAGAGCCTCAACTCTTGAAGCCTCCAAATCAACTGAAGAAGAGGATTCCAGTGAGGGAAAGAAAAGGAAAGAAAGGGCCAAAAATACTATGGCAAGAGTTATTGGAAAGCCCTCAATGATGATCCAATCAGATGAGGAAGAGTAAGAAGAGGATGTTGCACCAGCATCAAAGACTCAGAAGCTGATGGGGGCTGCCATCAAGTGTGGGGCTGCTCCATCAAATCCCAAGACTGCCCCCAAAGCTACTACTCAAGCTTCAAAGGCTGCACCAAAGAGATCCACCAGGAATATACCAGCTGCTGAGAAAAACAAGGCCCCAGTGCCTAAAATAGAAAAGGAAGATGATGACGAAGCTCAAGTGCTCAAAACATTGAAGCCAAAAATTCCGACAATCACCCAGAGAAAGGATGCAGGTCACAGGTTGTGGAGACAATCAGACCCTTATGTTGTGAGGAGAAGGACTGCTGTGGACTACAGATTTCACACCAAGGAACAGCAGGACTTCTATGAGACAATCATTTTGGATAAGAAGCCCATCATGTGTGACATGAAGTGGGTGGATTGGAAGTACATTGACAACAATGAAGATCACTTCCCTGGAGTGCATGAATGTCGGGGAAACTGATCCACGAACACCTATGGGGCCGGCGGACCGAGCCCCTTTCGGTTCGGCGGGGGGCGGAGATCACACGAAGAGCAGATCGAGGCGAAGCACACGAGAAGTTTACCCAGCTTCGGAGCTCTCCGGAGAGATAACACTCCTACTGCTGCTTGTTTGATTATCTGGTGTTCTTGCTCCAGAGAGAGAGCGTAGTGTTTTTATGGGTTCCGAACCAGTCGAACCTTGCGAACCCCCTCTACGTTGCGCATGGGCCTCCTTTTATACGCTAAAGGGGTCACCGACAGGTGGCAACGCAGAGAAGGGCACAAATGTAAAAAGTGAGGTGGTTGGTACAGTTACTTGTACAGTGCACCCTACCTAACCCTGACGGCAGGGGACAAGGGCATTAAATGCCCGTCTGAGTCGCCCAAGCAGTGCAGAAAAGGACCGTTAGGGGCGCCACCGTTCGCCACGATGGCGATCTTGTCAGCTTCGCATGCCACTGTGCACCGCTGGCTGCACAGCCTCCCGCCACGTGCGCCTGGAGAGGCCTCCAGAGCGACACGTTGTTGGATGCGCTGGAGCGTGGGCACAGAGTGGCCGCCTGCCGCGGCAAGCGCCTTGCCGCTGCTATTATCTTGTCGGGTCCGGACGCTTGTCGCTCACCGGGCCTCGAGGTACCTTGGTTGGTCTTCCCGGCAAGCTCCTCTTGCCGGGGCCTTGTTGCCTTGCTGGAGCGCGTGGTGCGTCGCGGCAAGTTCCTTGGAGTGCCTCGGTTGTCCTTCCCGGCAAGCTCCTCTTGCCGGGGCCTTGTCTCCTGAGCTTAAATACTTTGTTCTTGAATGGCTCCAAGGGAACCACGAAGGATCTTGGCGTTCGCCCGGCAAGCCTTGCCGCGGGGTGCTGCAACTGCCCGTGCACAAGTTCGGGGTACTAGGGTACCCCTATTCTAGTACACCGACAGGAGCCCCCGGGCCTGGGCCAGACACGGTGCCGAGCGCTGTTGGGCCAGGCCCAAGATATGGCACGGGCACACGCGGACTGGGCCACGCCGAATCTCGCTCTGTATCCACCGCGCTCTCCCCTAACGGCACGCGTTGAATGCGCATCGTGGGAGAGATCGTGGGTGGTTCTTTATTCGGAAGGGCGAAACGTCCGCCCCGTCCCTCTTTATAAGCAGAGGAAACAGGGGCAGTTCGTTCCCCCTTGCTGGTTGCTACTACTCCATCTTCACGAACCTTCGCCGCTCCTCCCCCTTCTTCTCGAAGCCGAGAGAGCAGCGCTCCACCCCCCATTGCCACCAGCATCACCAACGCCGTCGACCTCCCCCACCACCTCCGCCATGGCTCCGAAAGCTGACAAGGGAAAGGGCGTGAAGTCGGCCGAGGCGCAGCGGCTCGCGGCGCTGCGGAAGGAGCGGGCGATCTTCTCCCCCCAGCTCGGCGCGAAGGAACTGAGGGAGTACTTCTACCTCTTTTGGGCGACGGAGACGCGGGCGCATCCGCGCACGAGGGTACTCCCGGCCGCTGCTTCGGGACTGGCTCCAAACGGGTACCCATTCTTCGCGCTGTTCTTCTATTGCAGGCTCTGCCCGCCCTTCTCGGAGTTCTTTTGCGATATCATGAACACCTACGGCCTCCGCCTCCTTGATTTCACCCCCAACGTCGTTCTGACGATGGCAGTTTTCGCACATTTGTGCGAAAACTTTGTCGGAGTCCACCCCAATGTTGCCCTTTTCCGCCACTTCTTCATGCCTCGGGTAGAGAGAGGAGAGCCGCTTGCCGGAGGGATCGCCTGGATCTCGAGAGTCGGCAAGAAGGAGGCGTACTTGGAGGGTGAGCTCCGCAGCAAGTGGGAGGAGTGGAGAGCGGAGTGGTGCTGGATCGTCGAGGAGAATCCGCAGCCCTTCACCGCCGTGCACCAAGCTCCAATAGTGCGCGGCAATGACTGGAGCAACGTGGCCCCGGAAGACGAGAGGCTGAAGATCGCCATTACTAGGATCCTTCGCCTCAGGCTTGCCAGGCTCACTGTAGGCGCTGTAGGCGCAGATTTCCTCCGCCGCCGCATCGCCCCCCTGCAGGAGAGGGGGAGGCCCGCCTGGGAATTCAAGAACTCGGCGGACATCATGAGGCTGCGGCCGGGCCTCAACTACAACTTCACCGTCATGGATCTGGATGCAATGCTGCTGGAGTTGTTCAAACGCGATCCCCAGCACCCATTCACGCTGCCGAGGGGCGTCGTTCCATTGTGCAATAATTCTTCGCTTGACCGGATCCGCGCCATGATGCCGTTGTGCGATTCACACGGAATCGTTCCAACTTGGCAAGAGCCTGCGGATGACGTCGTGCAAGCGTTCTTCGACAACTTGGAAGAAGTGTCGGTCCACGCTGACGAGAAGAAGAGCCTCACCCGTGACACCACCGACGAGGAGCTGTAGCGCATCGCCACTAGGGCGGAAGAGGTTGTGGCCGCAGCTATCGCGGGCGCGTTCGGGTTCACTGTGGAGGAGGCGGAGGCGGCGGAGGTGGCAAACCTCGCCGAGCGCGCGGAGTTCATTGGCGAGGAAGAGCCTGCCGGTTCTGAAGCTGAGCCGAGCGAGGCCGGCGAGGAAGAGCCCGAGCCTTCAGAAAGCTTGCCACAGGCGGAGCCCCCGGCCCCGCCAAGAAGGCGTCTTTGCAGGGCCGCGGACATAGCGGGGCGGCAGCCGGGTCAATAGCCACCGAGCCGTGCGACACGCTCTACCGCGGCAAGCAATGTTGCCGCGGGAGCGCCTCACGCAGCAGCGGCAACTGGAGCGGGATCTTCCCGGGCCACCGCCACCGCCCCCGCCAAGCGGGCAAGGGATCCTACTCCTCCGCCTCGCCGCACCGGAGGGGAGCCGGACTTCGATCTTTTCGCGCTCAACTCCGACGAGGAGGAAGAAGAGTAAGTTTCTTTGGTGCTCTTGTAGTTCTTCAATTTTGCTGTTTTTATCTTGTATCTGACTTGCTTCAATCTGGACTCCTTTCTTTTCAGGACGCTGGCCCAGAGAGCGGCGAAGAGGGCCAAGGCCGCGGTGATTGTCGTCGAAGATGACCCCACCGTGTCAGCAGGGGGTGGGTCCGAGACCACCTTGACGGACCCGGCAACCACTCCTCAAAGCAGCCCCCAGCGCAGCCCTCAGCGTAAGTTCATAGTTAGCTTTCTGCTGTCAGGCGCGCATGAGTGCTTTTTCCTTTGTTGATATCTTGCTTGTTGATTTGTGTAGGAGCAGAGCAGCCACATCAGGAGCGCCCGGAAGGTGGTTCCGAAGTGCCATCTGCTTCGACTACGCCGCCAAGGGAGGAGTCCCCGGCAAGGGAGCGCTCTCCGGCAAGGGAGAACTCTCCGGCAAGGGGCAGTTCTCCAGCAAGGGACAGCACCGTCGATCCTGCAGCGGCCAAGACCGCAACTGCAGATCTTGGCACAAGTAATTCACTTGTCCAAAAACTTTCCCTTGGGTTCTTCTTGTTCTGATTTTCTTCTCTTGGATTTTTGATTGATTTTTCTCCCTTCTTCGTTCTTCAGACCCATCTGCTGTTGAGCCAATGGAGACAGAGGGCGCCGGCGAGGAAGGGGCCGGTGCTGATGAGACCGCCGGCGAGGAGGCCGCCAAGGCTGCCGCCGCAGAAGCTGGCGAGGGATCGGGCGATTGCACTGACGACCCTGAGGCCCCAGGAGCGCCAGGCGCTGCGCCGACCGCCGATCCCTCTGCCGCTGCTGCAGAGCCAGGCTCCGAGGAGCCCCAGCCCGGCGCCTACTTGAAGGCCGGCGACGATATCCTCATCAAGCTATCCTAGGCGTCGAGCTCCAGGGCGCCGGTCGAGGGGGAAACTTTCGATGAGGAGGTGCTCGCCTCTGTTGGACTGTCGTTGGTCGACGCGCCCAGCAGCAGTAGTGGCGATCCTGAGGAGGAGGAGCTGCTGCGGAAGCTTCTGTCACTCTACCGCGCACGGCAAGCCAAGCTGGCTTCCTGGGAAGCGCTTGTCGCGAAGGCGGGAGTTGATATGGAGAAGCGCGCGGAGGAGCTCCGGGGCCACAATCAAGAAGCTCTCCGGTCCCTGGCACAGGAGCGGGAGCGACTCGCCGAGGAGCGCACGGCCTTCCTTCTCGAGAAGGCCGAAGCTGAGGAGGAACAAAGGCTGGCCGCCGAGAAGCAGTCTGCGCGAGAAGGCGAATTGGTGCAGCGGAAGGCCAACCTCGACAGCTACGAGGAGGAGCTCGCCGATCGCGAGCAAGCACTTGGCGGGGCGCTCAAGGAAGCAAAGGACGCTGCCGCAATCACAGAGGCCGCCAAGAAAGAGCTGGAGGAGAAGGTGGCGCAGCTGGAGGCCAACATTGGGAAGAGCGGCGAGGATCTTGCCGCGCTCAAGCGTGAGCGTGAGAAGGATGCTGCCGCCCACGGTGAGCTGCAAGGTCTTCTCGCTGAGAGGGGCAAGGAGCTCAGCGCCGCCAAGGATTCCAATGCAGACCTGGAGTTGAAGCTGGCCACGCTGACGCAGACGCTGGAGGCCGCCAAGGAGCGGGAGAAGACCTTGTCGGAGAAGGTCAAGGCTGACACGGCGCTGCTGGAGAGCATCGCAGTTACCCAGAACTCATTCAGAGATACTGTGGAGCACTGGACCGAGGGTCTGGTGAATATTGCCGCAGTCATCGACGAGGAGCTGGCGCAGCTGGGGATGGAGGACTTTGGGTATCCCTCCGACGAGAATCTCCAACCCAGCGCCAAGCTCAGCCTGTTCTTCAAGGGCGTGCCGACGACACTCCAGCGGCTCCGGGAGAGGATCCCAAAGCAGCTGGCCGACGAGTCGCGCAAAATCTGCGTCGGGGTTCTCCAGAAGGTGCTGATGAAGGTGGCCTTCTGCAATCCAGGCCTCAGCTTCACCAACGTCCTCAAGTCCTTGCCGCCAGACACCGATCGGGACGCACTCAAGGCCCTTGTCGCACCCATTGTGGACAAGGTGAGCGAGATCAAGAGGGTTGAGGGCGACCGCGTAGACTAGGCCGCCCATTTCTTCTTTTCCCTTGTCGCTGCTAATCGTGTTATGAAAACAGTCTGTTAGAGTTGCGACAAGTTATCTTGTAATATAACTTTATTTCTGTTATCAATTGCTATGTTATTTCCTCTACTAGATGCCTTCCTTTGTATGTTTTTACCCTACGCTTCTAGGGAACTTGTCGGCGCAGGCACCCGAGCCGCGAGCGCTGAGTGCGGAACTTCAGCAGCCTGCTGGCGGCGCTGCTTCCGACAAGAAACCTTGTCGCAACTAGATGCAACACACTTAAGTTGTTGAGCGGACTCGAAACAAAGTAAGGGCGCAACTAGCCACGAGCTGGTTCCTCCGCGCACAGGTTTTCCATACAAAGCAGGGTCGTTCGAGGAAGATAACTCAAAAATTTAAAAACTTATTGCTCAAACTTTGGCAACTTAGCTTTTCTGTCGTTTGCTTCCCGGCAAGGCAAAACTTTGCTTGAACGACGCCTAGTCCATACCACAATCTTCTCCTTCCCCCCGGCAAACTTGTGTGTGAGGGAACCTTCTTTTCCTTTGTTGAGAAAAAAAGACAGAAGAGAAAATAATGATATGGAGCCCTTCGGCTCGTTATTGCTTACCGGATGTAGGTGCTGCACAAAGTGTGAGATAACGCATGCAAGAAAGAAACTAATGCATGAAATGGACAAGTTGTGCGGAGCACATGGGGTTTTACTTATGCACGGGGTCTGCGCCCGGCTTTGTACAAAGGATTACATGCAACAATGGCAAGACTTGTACAAAAGGTGGTTGCCGGAACGGGTTCCGGCAACCGCGCCCTACGGGAAAAACTTACGAAGATGTTCTATGTTCCAGGAGTTGCTCACCGGAATGCCATCTTCGGTCTCAAGGCGAACAGCGCAGGGCCTAGTGACTCGTTTCACCCGATAAGAGCCTTCCCACTTCGGCGTCAACTTGTTGGAATTCTTGGCGGACTGAACGCGCCGAAGAACAAGGTCGCCTTCCTCGAAGCTTCTGGCCTTAACTTTGCGGCTATGGTAGCAGCGCAAAGTTTGCTGGTATCGAGCAGCTCGTACAGCAGCCTAAAGACGATCTTCCTCAAGGAGCAGCGCGTTGTCTTGTCGCAGCTGTTCTTGCTCAAGCTCATCATAAGCGAGCACTCGAGGCGATCCGTATACGAGTTCCGTGGGGAGAACTGCCTCTGCTCCATAGACTAGAGCGAAAGGCGTCTGGCCAGTGGCTCGATTTGGCGTCGTTCTGATCGACCGAAGAACCACCGGCAGCTCCTCGATCCAGTTTCTTCCGCACTTGCGCAGCCTGTCGAAAGTTCTGGTCTTGAGCCCGCGCAGCACTTCAGCATTTGCCCTCTCTGCTTGACCATTGCTTCTCGGATGAGCAACAGAAGCGAAGCAGACCTTGGCGCCAAGGTCTTGGACGTACTGCATGAAGGTGCGGCTCGTGAATTGTGTGCCGTTGTCGGTGATTATCCTGTTAGGGATCCCGAAACGGCAAACAATTGACCTGAAGAACTTGACTGCTGACTGTGCTGTCACCTTCCTCACTGGCTGCACTTCCGGCCACTTTGTGAACTTGTCGATTGCGACGTACAAGTACTCAAAGCCCCCGACAGCTCGGGGGAAAGGGCCGAGGATATCGAGCCCCTAGACCGAAAATGGCCAGGATAAAGGGATCGTCTGGAGAGCTTGAGCTGGCTGGTGTATCTGTTTGGAGTGTAACTGGCACGCTTCACACTTGGTTACTTGTGCAGTTGCATCCTGGAGGGCTGTCGGCCAAAAGAAACCTTGCCGGAAAGCTTTGCCGGCAAGTGCTCTTGCGCCAATGTGGTGGCCACATATGCCTCCATGTATCTCTGCCAACAGCTTTTGTCCATCTTCCCGACAAATACACTTCAATTTCACACCGTTGAGTCTTCTTCTGTACAGTATGTTATCGACAAACTGGTACATACTTGACTGCCGGGCTACTTTTTCCGCTTCTTCTTGCTCTTCGGGAAGTTCTCCTGTCTGAAGGAAATGGACAATCTGCTGTGCCCATGCTGGAGCTTGTGGCTCGACAACAAGGACTAAAGGCACATCTGTTGCTGCGGGAACATCCGCTTCTATGGCAAGGACTTGCGACCCTGCCGGAGCTTGATGTTCCCCGGCAAGCTTGCCGGAGCAAAACTTGCCGGGAGCGTCTGCTTCAACGGAACAAACCATAAGGCTTGCCAGAGCAGACTGCTCCTCAGCATCCTTGGTGTTGATCTTGGGGACTTTCTTGGCGGCGGCTTCGGGGAGCTCTGCCAGAAAGTAGTCACCAGAAACCTACTTCCTCTTCTTGCTTTGTCCAGTTGATGGTGTTACGGATGGTTGAGTCAACTTGAGCACAAAGATCCCTGGTTCCACAGGTAACTTTAGTGCGGCGCACTTTGACAGGCCATCAGCAACGACATTCTGAGCTCTTGGGATATGCTCCATTTGTAGGCCGTCAAAGTGCTCTTCTAGCTTTCTCACTTCATCAACATATGCTTCCATCAATGGACTCTGGTACTTCTTGTTCACTTGGCGGACGACAAGCTGCGAGTCACCCCTGACAATGAGCTTCTTGATCCCAAGGTCTGCTGCGATTCTGAGACCGGCAAGCAATCCTTCATACTCTGCAGTATTGTTGGTTGCTTGCTCCTTGGGAAAGTGCATCTGGACTACGTACTTGAGGTGCTCTCCGGTGGGCGCGACAAGCAGCACGCTCGCACCAGCGCCTTGCAGCGAGAAAGCACCATCAAAGTACATCAGCCACTCTTTGCTTGCCTCTTTGACGGGGATGCTCGTCTCTGGAATTTCTTCATCTGGTGTTGGCGTCCATTCTGCTATGAACTCTGCCAATGCTCTGCTTTGGATAGTTGAAGTGCTCTCAAACTTGAGGCCAAAGCTTGACAGTTCCAGCGCCCACTCGACAATCCTGCCTGTCGCTTCTGGATTTTGCAGTATCCTCTTCAGCGGAAAGCGAGTGACGACTGTGATCTCATGTGCTTGGAAGTAATGGCGCAGCTTTCTCGAGGCCATGAGGAGGCCGAAAAGCAACTTCTGCACACCAGAGTACCTTGATCTAGCCCCCTGTAGAAGGGAACTGACAAAGTAAACTGGACGCTGCACCATTCTCTTCTGCATCTTATCATGCTCCTGCATAGATCCATCTCTGTCGGGACCAGAGCTTGTCGGCGAAGCCCCCTGCTTGTCGCTGGATGCATTTGCCGTGGTTGCTGGCTCATCATCTGCCTCCCTCTCCGCCACTAACGCAGCACTAACCACTTGATTGGTTCCCGCTATATACAGCAGCAACTTCTCTTGCGGCTTAGGTGCGACAAGTGTTGGAGTGGAGGACAGGTATCTCTTCAAGTCCTGCAGCGCAGCCTCCGCCTCCGGAGTCCATTTTATTGGACCTGCCTTTTTCAAAATTTTGAAAAATGGCAGGGCGCGCTCAGCAGATCTAGAGATAAACCTACTGAGAGCAGCCACGCAACCGGCAAGCCTTCGTACATCCTTGACGCGCTTTGGTGCTTTTATCTGCTCAATGGCCTTGATCTTGTCGGGATTGGCTTCAATTCCCCGCTGAGACACGAAGAACCCGAGAAGCTTGCCGGAAGGGACTCCAAACACGCGCTTCTCGGGGTTAAGCTTGAGGTTGATCTTGCGCAGATTTGCAAATGTCTCGTCTAAATCTTGAATCAGGGTCGCCCTGTTCTTGCTCTTGACCACTATGTCATCCATGTAGGCTTCCACATTTCTATGCATCTGCGGTTCAAAAGCGTGGTGGACTACCCTTGCGAATGTTGAACCAGCATTCTTCAAACAGAAAGGCATCCGTATGAAGCAGTACGTGCCACACGGGGTGATAAATGCGGTTTTCTCTTCATCCTCTTCTGCCATGAAGATCTGATGGTATCCTGAGTATGCATCAAGAAATGAAAGCAAATCACATCCGGCTGTGGAGTCAACAATCTGGTCAATGCGCGGCAAGGGAAATGGGTCTTTGGGACAAGCTTTATTAACATCAGTGAAGTCAATACAAAGCCTCCATTTCCCGTTAGCCTTGCGCACGACAACAGGATTGGCCAACCACGTGGGATGGAGCACTCCTCTGACAAGGCCTACTGCTTCCAACTTCTTGATTTCTTCTGCGACGAATTCTTGGCGCTCCACTGCCTATTTCCTGACTTTCTGCTTGACGGGCCGTGCATGAGGACAGACAGCAAGGTGGTGCTCAATTACTTTCCTGGGAACACCGGGGATATCAGACGGTTACCACGCAAACACGTCGACATTCGCCCGCAGGAAAGCAACGAGCGCGCTTTCCTATTTGGGGTCAAGAGTGGCGCTGATGGTGAAGGTACCACCAGTGCCGTCCTCCTTGGCGGACACCTTCTTGGTCTCAGGTGGAGCTGCCATTGCCTTCTTACACTTGCCGGTGGGGCTCGATGGTGCGTCCTCGACGGTAGCGCAGCACTCCGAAGAGGTGCGCTTGCCGGAGTGGGCATCAAAGCTCTTGCCAGACTTGGTCTTCTTCTTCCTCCCGGGAGCTTCAGCGGCAAGTGTCTTGCGTTCTGCTGCGGCTGCTGCTTCCCGGTAGATCTTGTCGACACAGATAAGAGCATCCTTCTTGTCGCCAGGGACAGAGATGACACTTATCGGGCCTGGCATTTTCAGTACGTTGTACGCATAGTGAGAGGCTGCCATGAACTTGGCGAGTGCCGGACGGCCAAGGATTCCATTGTAAGGTAATGGAAAGTCAGCAACATCAAACGTGACCCTCTCAGTCCTGAAGTTCAGCTTGCTGCCAAATGTTACCGGCAACGTGATCTTTCCCTTCGGCTTGCTCCTTCCCGGGTTGATTCCTTGAAATGTACCGGTCTCTTCGAGCTCGCTGTCAGGGATCTGGAGTTTCTGGAGCACCGCGGAGGAGATCAGGTTCAAGCCGGCCCCGCCGTCAACTAGCATCTTAGTGACCTTGAGGTTGCGGATTGTTGGTGAAACCAACATCGGCAAGCACCCGACCGCAGTTATGCGATCAGGGTGGTCCTCAATATCAAAGATGATAGGCGTGCTGGACCATTTCAGAGGCTTGCGTGACTCGACGGGTGGTTCTGCTGCATTAACTTCCCGCACCCACTGCTTGAGCTGACGGTGCGAGGTATGCAGAGAAGCACCACCGTCAACGCACAGGACCTCTATGGTTTCTGGAACTCCTGCTCATCAGTCTCCTCATCATCCATGTCTTCATCGTCGTCGTCATCTTCATCCTTGTCGCGGCCGCGAGGAGGTCTGTCTCCTTGCCGCTGCTTGGCCTTGCCGCGGCGTCCTCCTCGGCCGGGACGTTTCTTGCCGGATCCCCCAGCACCTTCCTGGGCCTACTCCTTGTCGCGCCGCTCGTATTCAGCTTTCTGTTGCTCAACAAGCTGCTCGACTTTCTTGCAGCTCTAGAGATCATGGCCCTTGGTGTGGTGGATCTTGCAATACTGCTTGTTGGTGCAGTCCTGCTTGTCGGTGACCGCCACCTCCGCGGCAACCTCCTTGCCGGAGTCACCAGCTTTGGCTTTCTTGGCGCCACCACCGTTGCCGGACTGCTCAACAACTAGCACCTCTTTGCCTTTCCTCCTCCTGTTGTTCCGCCGCCGGTTTTTCCTTGCCGGGGCAGCATCTTCACTGTCAGATCCTCCCGCTCCTACATTCTCTCCGGGGAGTCTCCTCCCTTCCTCGGCACATGCACACTTGTCGGCCAGTGCATGTAACTCACTGACGTCCCTGATCTTGCACATCGCCATTTCCTCCCGCATCCTGCGGTTTCGCACGTAGGGGGCGTCGAGATTGTGTGAACCTGATCCGGCGTTCACACGAGCTAGATCTTCATTCCCTTCATCAACATGCCACCGAAGAAGAAGACTTCGGCGGCAGCCGCTCCGTCCACGTCACTTCCGCCACCGTTGGAGCAAACGGGTGGTGGAATGGACGCCGGCGGAAGAATGGACGTCGACAAGGAAGCTTATGATGCTGCCAGGTCCAAGGACAAGGCTGCACAAACCTCGGCGACTATACATGTTCCGCGCCACTCCCAGGAGGCGCAAGACCAACAACATCATGACACTCGCAGTGCCATACGCATGATAGGCCAAGACCAAGCTGGTGGATCTCGGGGCGCTCAAGACCAGCATGCACGCCAGCGTGCTGGCACGAGCGGGGCACGGTCGCCTGGACGGGATACTGCTCCTTCTAACATAGTTAGAAGTCCGAGCACGTCCCGCTCCTCACGCCGTCCGCCACTGCCACCCACCACTCCAACAGAAGCTTTGGCGCAAGCTCAACTGCTCCTAGATTACCCTCCGACGTCGGACAAGATCGACGAATGGAGGGCCACCATTCAGAGTCTCGTCGGCTACGCCAACGGCGACACTCCACGGCGGCCGAGCGCGTCGTCGCCGCGGCAGGGTTGCCGGGCGTGAGCCGGTGGCGACGAAACGGGTGGAGGTGCAACTACCATGTAATCACCACCCCGAAGGCCAAGATCGCCGACTCGCCGGATCCACCTCGACAGCGACTCCACCGCATCGTCGGATCTACGATCTCGTCGCGATCAGCGCCAAGTTCTTCATGATCGACAACAAGAAGACGCTCGAACTCGCACCGAGCGCCAAAGAGAAGCGCGACGTCAATCCGACAAGCGCGCTGGGCCAAAGATGTCGGGGAAACTGATCCACGAACACCTATGGGGTCGGCGGACCGAGCCCCTTTCGGTTCGGTGGGGGGCGGAGATCACACGAAGAGCAGATCGAGGCGAAGCACACGAGCAGTTTACCCAGCTTCGGAGCTCTCCGGAGAGATAACACTCCTACTGCTGCTTGTTTGATTATCTGGTGTTCTTGCTCCAGAGAGAGAGCGTAGTGTTTTTCTGGGTTCCGAACCAGTCGAACCTTGCGAACCCCCTCTACGTTGCGCATGGGCCTCCTTTTATACGCTAAAGGGGTCACCGACAGGTGGCAATGCAGAGAAGGGCACAAATGTAAAAAGTGAGGTGGTTGGTACAGTTACTTGTACAGTGCACCCTACCTAACCCTGACGGCAGGGGACAAGGGCATTAAATGCCCGTCTGAGTCGCCCAAGCAGTGCAGAAAAGGACCGTTAGGGGCGCCACCATTCGCCACGATGGCGATCTTGTCAGCTTCGCATGCCACTGCGCACTGCTGGCTGCACAGCCTTCCGCCACGCGTGCCTGGAGAGGCCCCCAGAGCGACACGTTGGTGGATGTGCTGGAGCGCGGGCACAGAGTGGCCGCCTGCCGCGGCAAGCGCCTTGCCGCTGCTATTATCTTGTCGGGTCCGGACGCTTGTCGCTCACCGGGCCTCGAGGTACCTTGGTTGGTCTTCCCGGCAAGCTCCTCTTGCCGGGGCCTTGTTGCCTTGCCGGAGTGCGTGGCGCGTCGCGGCAAGTTCCTTGGAGTGCCTCGGTTGGCCTTCCCGGCAAGCTCCTCTTGCCGGGGCCTTGTCTCCTGAGCTTAAATACTTTGTTCTTGAATGGCTCCAAGGGAACCACGAAGGATCTTGGCGTTCGCCCGGCAAGCCTTGCCGCGGGGTGCTGCAACTGCCCGTGCACAAGTTCGGGGTACTAGGGTACCCCTATTCTAGTACACCGACAATGAAAGTTTGAGACTCAATGGAGTAGACACCTTTGTTGGTCAGAAATTGACCAAGTGGAATGATGAGCTTATTATGCAGTTCTATTCAATAGCTCATTTTTATCCAGATGGGAGAATTGTATGGATGACTGAAGGAACAAGGTATTAGTCTACTGTTGCTGAGTGGGCCAAGCTTATCAATGCCCCTGAAGAGCATGAGGATGACATTGATGTCTATGCTAAACCTAGGAAGCGTCACAACTCCAGGGCCAACATGTACAAGGAGATACCTGACAAGGCCTTGGAGACACACAAGATAGGCTCAGTGTATTATCTGTTGTCTGGACTGGCCACCATGAACACCATATTGAGGCACACCTTGCTGCCCAAATCAGGAGATCACAGGATGATCAGAGGCCACTCCATCAACTTGCTTCAGATGTTTGATGTGCCCCAGAAATTTAAAGTGATGAGTTTGATTGTTGAAACCATCAAGAGAACTGCAGCAGACCAAAAGAAATCATGTGGGTATGCTCCACACATTCAGATGCTCATCAACTCCAAGATGGGCAAAGGCATGTATCTCTTGGACAAAGAGCACCTTCCCTCGAGGCCTGATCGTGAGGACAACACAGTTCTTATGGATGCTTCAGATCCTACATCTGTAGAGGCTCAAGAGAAGAGAGAGAGAGAAGGCAGCCAAGATGCCAAGTGTTGAAGAGCTTCACACGTTTTTCTCAAGTCAAAACAAGACCAACTTGGCTATCTCATTCAGGCTCCTTTGATGATTGAGAAAGGTTTGGCCAACCTGACTCAAAATCAAGAGAGTCTTGAGAGAATTTTTTAGACAAAACTTCATGACTTGGATGTCAAGGTGATAGAAATTTAGACATCAGTGGAGAAGATCCAAGAAGAGCTTGAGGATAGGGTGACAAGACCACTACTGATGCCTATCAAAGGGTGCCTGGGAGGCAGAGGTCTGCAGCAGTGCCAGTGACAGATATTAGAGCTACAACTTTAGCTCCTGTAGCCACAACTTCAGTTGCCCCTCTAGTTGCAACTCCACCAGCTCCTACAACCTCTACACATGCATTTGTTGCAGGACTCCTCTCCACGCCACCTTCGCACTCCGAAGGTCCCGAAGATCAAGCTTAGAGAGTCGCATAACATAAAGCATTTTCAAGCTTTTTGGTAACTTGTTGCCAAAGGGGGAGAAAGTGTATAGATCATAGGCTTCGAGAGAGAGACACTACTGCAGGATGCTGCTAATGCAACACTATGATCAGAGACCCTTCGACGAAATTGTGTGCGATGCCATAATCGCGAACAGTGGTGTAAAAAATGTCAAAAAGGTGCAAAACATTTGCGATGGAGGATGCATCAAACACGGTTCAAATTTTAGTTGCGTGTGCAATGCAGGGTATACGGTTCAGCTCAATTAACTGTTTGTGATGAGGAGGGAAACGGGCAGCCAGATGAAGGTGTGTGCGATGTACATCATACGGTTCACTCGGATGAACTGTTTGTGATTAGGAAACACAAAAGAAATGGTCAGCCAGATCAAAGGTGTGTGCGATATATGGCATGCGGTTCACTCGGATGAACTATTTGCGTTGAGACATGAGAATAAAAATGGTTCAAATGAATAAGATGTGTGTGATACGCGGCAAACAGGTCTGTAATCGAAAACGTGTGTGAAGACCGATAACAACACAGACGATTACTACTAACAAGCCGTGTGTGTTGTGAGCAAACGATTGCTGGTATACAATTGTGAGTGATTGATGAAAACATCACCGACGAGTTCCATTGCTTAGTCCGTGTGCGGTGTGATTTTCTTTGTCCGCACAACATCTACACTCTATCTACAGAGCATCAACATATATACTTAAAAAGACAGCATTGCATAACCAAATTAAGCATACAATTACACAAGTGACTACACACATAACATTTCCACACACCAAAGTAAGCAATTACATGCATACTAACGTAGGAGAAACGAGGATCTAATCATCTACTTATTGTTGCGACGACGCTTGCCATTGCTCTTCTTCCGGCTAGATCCCTGGCCATTTTGGGGAAGGAGGCACTTCCTCATGTCAACGATCTGCCTGTACATGTTGTAGCTTGTGTACACCTCCTTGGCCGCGTACACGACGTGAGATTTGTCGAGTTTCTCCATCCAGGGCGAGTGCTAGGCATGCTTGTCCTTGTTGCACGAATCCTTCATGTCTCTGTAGTAGGGGTCGATGATGGCCTCGACGAGGTGAACCAGTGAGTCCTTCTCATGCTCCTTGTTGCCCCAGATCTTGTATTGGCCCTGGATGTCGACAAGATTCTGGCAGGCAATGCCTGAATTCTCGAGTGCCTTTACATTGTTGGTGATGTCCACCGTAGCGAACATGTAGTGGGGGCTGTTGACAAACCTGGCAAAACGCTCGCAAGGTCTTGTGGCGAGGTAGTAGTGGTAGACGACGACATGGTGGTGCACACACATCTGGGCGACGGTGACCTCGGGACGAGACCCGGCACGAGCGCGGGTATACTCGAGGTCGAACCCGACCACCTTGTACTTCTCCGCGGCAAGCAATGGCTCCATGATGTGGATGGAGTGCTCCACCCAGACCGGGTCGTTAGTGTACACCACCGAGAGGTCCATGAACCTTCTGTTGGTGTCCACCATGGCACACATGGTGAACTGTTGCTCGTTATCGGCAGCCGCTCGGAGCGCCATTGGAGCCGCGCAAGATACCCTCTAAGAATTTCTCATGGTGGGTGTGCTTCTTGCAATGGTGGGGCGCGATCGAAAGGTTGAAGAGACACAAGGATTAGATGGCCACTGTAATAAATGGGGGTTGGCCGTCCTGTAATCGTCACGTCTTGTCACGGCGTTCATCGAGGAGGATTCTAGTGCACGCTTGACAACACCGCACCGCACGCATGGGCTCGAAGAGGAGCCAAATGTATCGTCAGTGAGCCTCTTCCCGTGCTACCGTGCTGTTTACCGCGCAAGCTTCCCGCCCGGCTAGTTTGGCCACGCGTCGGCTAGAAGAGGGACAAATCATGGGCGTTTATTGGCAAAAGCTTTGTAAAAATCAAGTGTGTGGAATGACTTCGATCATAAGTTTACCCGTGGGTGATGAGGTCAAAGTTACATAGAAGGGTGATGATGGACACTCGAGTGCGATAATTAATTATGCGCTCTATAGTGCACACGGTGGAAGAAACCAACTGTGTGCAATAATGTCGAAGATCGCAGTCGAGTTAGCTATACAGACCGTGTGTTGTGAGATCGACAAGGTAAACTAACTCGAGAATGGTTAATAAAATCTAAGACCATTGCATATTAAGGTCAAAATAGTGCTAGCAATATACGAGTCTCATACGATGCCATTTCAATGATTGTACCACAAAAGCTCTAAATGTTACAAGGTTCAAATTCCAGAGTTATATGGCTCAAATTCGAAGATTACAAGATTCAAACTGATATTAGAAATGAAATTCAGCTCATCAGCTGCAAACGCTCGCGCTGATCCACTGAACATGGATATCATAGAGGTTCAAACTAATATCACCACCTCTAAGTCTGGTTTCGAAACCTCACAATTTTTGCAAAGGGGTCAGCCATTGAGAAGTCATGTATGGGGTTGACACGATGACTTCCGATTACTCTGTCATCTGAAGTCCCAAAATGAAATTCGGCATTTTTGGAGCCTTCTCCATTCTGCCGCAGGCGCCGGCGCTGATCAGCAAACCACGAAATAAATGTAGGGCAAACCTCATTTCCTTCAACACCCTTGCTCTGAGAACAAAGAACCTGGCGAATATAATCTCCGGTAAGGTCCCTCGGTAGGAGTTCAAAGTAATTTCTGAGAGATGCAGATCTAGGCATTCGACATGATTGTTATATTGTATCACATTATCCACCACTGGGCCTAATCTTATCTGCAAAAGAAGAAAATGTGTTAGTGCCTACATGCATTTTTGAACATTACTACATGCCTATTTGGTTTGCAGGATTTGTAAAATGCACTAACATGCCATCTTCGATCTGGATTAACATGGGCATTTGATTACATTCTAGAAAAATGTAGCCTTCTTCACAAGAGGTTGGAGTGGATGAAAACTTCCCTAAGAAAACTATTACAGATGAATCCAAAGGAGAAATGCTTATTGATTGTAACCATATGGATCAAGCAACCAATATGGGGGGGGGACATGTATGTACTGAAATCCTCCAAAAGAACCTTCAGAAATCATAGTACATTTTCATTATAAACTTGGAAAAAGGTGTCACAAATTGAACACCCTTATGGTTAACATTTAACAGGAAATGAACATCACCTCGATATATAGCTTCTCCAGGCATGGAAAGCATCTTAGGAAACTGACAACTTGCTCCAGGTTGGGGCCGATAGATTCTAGTGCCAAGACCTTCATTGTGCACAATTTCGGGGTCAAGATTGTCGGAATCATTTTCTGAATGACAGATGAACACACATCTTCAAAATTAGAAATAATGTTAATTTGTAAAAGGAGAGGTAGAAGGCGGCTGTTGTACCTAAACGGGTGTGGATCCAATAACAAGTTCGGAGTATTTGTGAGACGAGTAGCCCACCACTGTCAATTTTGGCGTAGAAATGACATTGATTCTTGTTGGACCTTCTTGATCAACTACAAGTAATCTCTCAAGTGCAGATGTGTCCTCAGTGACCATACCGTGGTACACATCTTATGATGTCTTCCTGCCGCACCAGCAACACACATAAATAGTCCGGAGAGTCATGGAGGTGATGTGGAAGGTACTCAACACATTGATCGCCTGAAGACGAAGGTACTCGAGTGCAGTACAGCCATGGAGCAGGCGCTCCATGTCACCGTTTGAGAGGTAGATGATGTCTACTACACAACCTTCTTCTTGTAGACGTTGTTGGGCCTCCAAGTGCAGAGGTTTGTAGGACAGTAGAAAATTTCCCTCAAGTAGATGACCTAAGGTTTATCAATCCGTAGGAGGCGTAGGATGAAGATGGTCTCTCTCAAGCAACCCTGCAACCAAATAACAAAGAGTCTCTTGTGTCCCCAACACACCCAATACAATGGTAAATTGTATAGGTGCACTAGTTCGGCGAAGAGATGGTGATACAAGTGCAATATGGATAGTAGATAATAGTTTTTGTAATCTGAAATAATAAAAACAGCAAGGTAGCAAGTGATAAAAGTGAGTGTAAACGGTATTGCAATGATAGGAAACAAGGCCTGGGGTTCATACTTCCGCTAGTGTAAGTTCCCTCAACAATACTAACATAATTGGATCATAAAACTATCCCTCAACATGCAACAAAGAGTCACTCCAAAGTCACTAATAGAGGAGAACGAATGAAGAGATTATGGTAGGGTACGAAACCACCTCAAAGTTATTCTTTCCAATCAATCCGGTGGGCTATTCCTATAAGTGTCACAAACAGCCCTAGAGTTCATACTAGAATAACACCTTAAGACACAAATCAATCAAAACCCTAATGTCACCTAGATACCCCAATGTTACCTCAAGTATCTGTGGGTATGATTATATGATATGCGTCACACAATCTCAGATTCATCTATTCAACCAACACAAAGGACCTCAAGGAGTGCCCCAAAGTCCTACCGGAGAATCACGACGAAAACGTGTGCCAACCCCTATGCATAGGTTCCCAATGTCACGAAACCCGCAAGTTGGTCACCTTAACATACATCAAGTGGCACGTGCTATCCCATTGTCACCATAGATATCCATGGCAAGCCATACATCAAGTGTTCTCAAATCTTTAAAGACTCAATCTGATAAGATTACTTCAAAGGGGAAACTCGATTCATTACAAGAGAGAATAGGGGAGGAGAAACATAAGATCCAACTATAATAGCAAAGCTCGCGATACATCAAGATCATGCCAAATCAAGAACACGAGAGAGAGAGAGATGAAACACATAGCTACTGGTACATACCCTCAGCCCCGAGGGAGAACTACTCCCTCCTCGTCATGGAGAGCACCGGGATGATGAAGATGACCACCGGTGAGGGTTCCCCCCTCCGGCAGGGTGCCGGAACAGGGTCCCGATTGACTTTTGGTGGCTACGGAGGCTTCTGGCGGCGGAACTCCCGATCTATGTTGCGTTCTGGAAGTTTTAGGGTACGTGGAGTTATATAGGCAGAAGAAGTACGTCAGGGGAGCCACGAGGGCCCCACGAGACAGGGGGCGCGCCCTAGGGGGGGCGCCCCCCACCCTCGTGAGCACCTTGTTCCTTCCTTGACGTGGGGTCCAAGTCCATCAGGTGTGTTTCCTTCCAAAAATAACTTCTCTAGTTGATTTCGTTCCGTTTCGACTCCGTCTGATATTCCTTTTCTTCAAAACACTAAAATAGGCATAAAACAGCAAATCTGGGCTGGGCCTCCAGTTAATAGGTTAGTCCCAAAAATAATATAAAAGTGGATAATAAAGCCCAATATTGCCCAAAACAGTAGATAATATAGCATGGAGCAATCAAAAATTATAGATACGTTGGAGACGTATCAGCAGACGGCGACGAGCTCGAGGTGCTTCAGTCATGGTAGAATAAGAGCGGGCGCATAAGGGGGAATGGTAGTTCCTAACCTTGGCGACGCGTAGCGTGGGCGCGAGGCAGAGTGCGGACGTTGGCAGCGACCGCATATGCCCATCATCAAAAGTGAGCTCCTCGAGCTGATCTAGGGCAGGGGATCGGAACCAGTCGTCAAGCTTGGCTCGGTCCTTGCCGTTGGAACGGAACTTGCCCATTCTAAGGCCTTTGGTTGGGCCAAGGTGACTGCCGAGGATCTTGGAGAATGCATCCAAGCTTTTGCGATAGCCATGGCAGAGCTCGTGGGTGTCGCTGAGGTCGAGAGGGCTGCAGTTCCATAGGGGGCGCCACCGCCGGGAAAGGACGGTTGTATGCACCCCATATTTGATTGGGAGGAGGGAGATGATGACTCTCAACATATCATCGGGGAGGCTGTTGATGAAGTCTAGGCCTGCTGGAGTCACTTGCGGTTCTATCTCGCCCCGCCTCTGCTTGTTGGCAGCCCCGATCTCCACCTCCGGAGTCTCCTTGTCAACGGCACTTTCTGATAAATATGGGAGTACAGGGAATATTTAGTTAAAACAGGGCAATATAAAAGTGTATTGCTAACTAGAAGTTATTAGGTAGGAATGTAGTAAGAAAAGGGAATAGCAATTGGTTGCTTAAATACTACACAATTCATTTGACATTGCTGGATAAGTCAACATGCAGATAGTTGAAAAGAAAACTTACTTCGAAGAAAGTCTGGACGGATGATTTTGTCGGGGAAGTTAGCATATATCTCATGACCAGGCCCTTTTATGTGTAGTGCAATTTTAGTGCCAACTTTCAGTACATAAAACTTAGAAATTTCTTTCCAAAAGCCAGTGCCAAAATAGGAGTCACCATGTTCATCAAGTCTTACAGTAGCAACGATTGTAAATCCATGGTTTGTGTGCAGTATGACATCGATGGAGCCTTGATCTATGTAAAGGGAAAAATTGTGCACTGCATAATCTATTGCATAGCAAGGGATGTGCTACAGAAAATGGTAGGATTGTTAAAGAAAATACGGTAACATGCAAATATGGGCCCAAATTGAAAGAATTGTACAACAGTTGAAATCGAAGGACAAAAATCTATAATTAAACAGATAGGGTAAACATAATTTCATGGAAATATGAGAGTAATCGAAAGAACAACACATCATTAATTTGCCTGATATAGAAAGAAGAGGGGGAAAATCCCCTTTGACGTATATGGTGCATGTGGCACCTTTTATCCAAATGTAGCAATATTTAGAATATGTTCAAGAAAGTAGGCCATGGCCGATTTAGGGTGAGATTGAACATACCGCACGCATCCTCAAGTTATCTAGTACGGTGAGATGGAATATCTGGCGGAGGTCGCAAAGTCCTAAAGTGTCGGCGCACTGTACATTTTATGAATGAAAGAAAACCCTCAAATCAGCTTGAATAAAAATGAATTCACGATGATTTCTGCCGGGTGATTAAAGGAGGCAGATTAACTGGGATAAGAGATGAGATAATATCTCATTAAATTCGTTACCTTGTTATCCATGAGAAAGAACCCTCAGTATGGCAAATTCCCCAACCGAGCGGAGCTGGATCGACCACGAGCAGCGTCGAGAAAGTCGATGGCGATAGGCGACGACAAGCGGAAGTGGCGAAATGCGGTGGACTTTGCCGGTAGCCTGGCGGCGGCGGCAGGCGGCGAGCTAAGTGTTTACCGCCGCGATAGGCGGTGCCATGGCATAGACGCGGAGGGGCTTGTGTAGGTGTGAATGGGAAACGTACCGGAGGGGGTGGCGGGCGGGGTGAGGGTTTTTGTGACGTGGGGATGGTGAGGGTTTTCTTTTTTCTTTTTTGAATTGGGTGGTGAGGGTTTTCTGTCCCACAAAGAATTTTGGGGGCGACGGTTTGCTAGAGCGAACCGTGTGTGATTGACGCAACAGGCAAAATGAAAGTCATTGCACATGGTTCCAATTTTGGGAATCATGTGTGATTGATGTACTACCTCCGTCCTGGTTTATTGGTCCCCCTTTGTATTTTTTACCAAATATTTAACATACTCAGACATAGATAATAAGCGTACACGTACATAAGAGTTCAACCATAAGTACATAGCTCAACCGTCATTAAGCATACTCAAGCGTACATAGTTCGATCCATCCCACATCTCATCTCACATGCCGGCACGATCCTGAATCTTCTCCAGGTACTCGGCGTACGCATCGTACGCCACCCTGCGAGAATACTTCTGCTTGAAGGAGCCTATGGCCCGTCCTCTTGCATGCTCCAGAACACTTAGATACGCGTCATGAAGCTTCTGGTTGCAAAATGGGCATCCATATCCGTCGTTCCAGGTCCTAATATGCCTGTTATGCATTCCGGCATAAAGCTCCCTCAGGATTTGCCTCTTGTACCTCCTCTGGCCATCTTCATCCTCGCTGTCCACATCGTCAGACAGCACCTATACAAATAGTAAAACAAATTTGGCATCAAATCAATGATTACATGCCGTGAAGTAGGATTAGGAATTTAGGGCTATTTATTTATACATATCCGGAGATTATGGTTCGATTTTTAAGCACGGTCGTCTATGTACAGACCAATCTTGAAGAAAATAATGGCACAAACATATGTAGGTCATTCAAAATCAATTGTTAAGTCCTGGTTAGGAATTATTAGCACGAACACTAACCCTAGTCGGACTACTAGCAGAAATCATTTGCACAGATGAAACAACTAATCACTTATCACATGTACCATTCAAACAATCAATACACTACACGGATCTAACGAAACTTACTCAGATTTCATGGATTAGGAGAACATAACCATAGGATTTCTATTCCAAAAAGGGGGGAGGCAGGAGTAACCAGAGAAACCCTGTGATCTATTTGACACATAAATGGGTACAGATGACTAACCAGCTGTCCGTCGTCGCCGGAGTGATCATCGAAGTCGGTGTGGAACTCCGCCTCCGGCTATGGAAGCTCGACGCCGTCGACGACGTTAGGGTGCAGCGATAACTCGCCGCCGGTGACAACAACCTCTGTCTCCATCTCCACGCCGTGCTCCAGTGCTTTAGCAACCCTGACATCGCCACTCCCTCCGATGGGGCGCTTCGGCGGCATGCTCATACACTGACGGCTTTGAGGACTCAGAGTGGCATCGAGGATGCAAGCAGAGAGAGAAAGGATTGTGTGTGTGTGGCGAGGATGGGGGGTGCCGCCGCTCGGGCGCACCATTAATATGGAGTAATGGGAGTTGTGGGAGAGAGCGGGTGGCAGTCAAACCGATGGCTCACTCCTGGTGAGCCTGCGCACTGGCTGCTGGCATGCCTACCAAAGTTTCACACAGCTACTCGCACGCCTCTTGATGACACTATGCAGCGAGCACGCCTCTGTCAATTCACAAACCTGCACGCACGCCTCCCCGTCTGCCTACGCAGCGGACTGCTCGCATGCATCCTGTCAACTCATGTCTGCTCGCATGGCACACGGGTTGCGCGGCGGCACGTATATTGTTTTTCTATTTGGATGATTAATGTTGCCGCTTTATTGCTTAACCGAAGCATGGCACGTATCCATTGTTGGTCTAATTCTCACGGGTCGAATAAATAATCCATTTGGGATATTGGTTCCCAATTATTAATAATCTCCCATCTGTAATTAGATAAAGATTACATCAAAACTGGTCTCAAATTTGACAAAAAAGTACAATGCCACTTTGTATTGGCGTCCATATGACAACACGATAAGTTTCATGAACTTCAAATAAGTTTTGGATGTACTAGAATTTAAAAATCAAGATTCTCAATGTTTGAAATTTGTTGCACACGGAGTAAACATGCACCCAGTGAGACACATGTGTTTTTGCAATCCATTTAGGTGCACTGTCACATGTGCATGTAGCTCAAATCTGATTTTTGCACATTATACCCGTAGAAAATCAATCAATTAATGTACTAAAACGTCTTAATGATCTCTGTGATTTTTTTGAAATTAAAACGTCCCTCCTTTGATAACATATATGTTCACCACGGGATAATTAATTTAACATGCATCGTAGTTGCGGTGGATTCGCGGTGTGTGTGTGGGTGGGTGCGTCTCGGGGTGGCGGGTGGCTCGCAGTACACTATGAGTTGTGAGCCACCGTGTGGGTTGGCCGTTTTGTTAGGCAGGCCGGTGCCACATCAGAGTCGAGAAATCTTTATTTAAAACATTACACAACCCTTTCATACATACATGTTTTGGGCACATGCAGTCGATGGTTGTCCTACACGACACTCGATACTCGCGTGTGACGCTTTCTATGGGCCCGCAAGGTCATCGTCCATCACTTTGACGAACAGCTGGCAGTGAGGTTAATTTGACCAGCAAGATAGAATCTTTTTTGTTTGTGTTATGGTGGTATATAGTACGCGTCGAAGAGGTGGGAGGGGACTATCATATATACTATACGTACACATCCGTGAACAAGTACACCTCAGTCAATGTCGGGACTTTTTAGTTTCTGAGGCATGTGCCACATCAAAATTGTGAAATTGGTTATTCAAACATCACACAACACCTTTTTGGGCCACATGCATATCCTAGCTAGGACACTCATGTGTGACGCTTCCATCTGTGGGCCCAGGAGGCCATCATCGATGCATGCATGCATCACTTTGACCTACATCGGGAGAGGTTAATTAATTTCACCATCGATGAGGATTCTTTTGGGTTGTACATATATTACGGCAGGAGCATATAGTATGCGGTGAAGAGGGGGGGAAGGGGACCATCATATGTAGTACGCTTGATGAACCTCGCTCTGTGTGGGTGCATGGTTTACGTTTTTTGAGGCATGTGGCACATCAAAGTTATGCATTTTGGGTATTCAACATATATATGTTTGGCCCACATGCAAAGCGGTGGTGGTTGTCCTCTCGCACCCACTTAAGCGGTTATCAGCGATATCGATGCTTTCCATTTGTGGGCCCGCTTGGTCCATCACTACTTTTTGCCTGATAACAAGAGAGGTTAATTTGATGACTTAGGAGGGGATTATTATTTTTGCTCTGGGATGACATGCATGATACAGTTTGAGCACACACACATGCATGTGTACGCATGAATCCCTCCCATCGAGTCGAAGTGGCTAGTACAACGACACATCATGAACCGATCTCGCTCTGTGTGGGGAGCTAGTGTACGATTTTTGACGCACGCGCCACATCAATGTTGTGTATTCAAACATGCATGCACGCATCACCTCCATACATATGCATGTAGTGGTTGCCTTCGAATGGTACACTCCCTCACGTGGTTATCGGTGACAAGCCTATATATTCGTGGGCCCGCGTGGACATCCATGATCACCTTGACCAACAACAAGATAGGTTACCATGGCAGATTCTTCATTTGGTTCATGTTATCGTAGTATAGGTCATGGTGAGATTCAGACCTTAAGTTTGAGCGCATATATTATGCACGCATGCATGCATGAATCCCCGTCATTGGCTTGAAGTGTGGTGTAACATTCATATGTATCGTCAACCTAACCCTCACTCGATGTGGGGATTTCTAGTTCGAAATCACGGCACCACATCAAAGTTGTTCCATTGTTACTCAAAACACACCTCTCCATACATATGTTTGGGCCACACGCATGCAGTGGTTGTCTTCGGGGACTAGCTACTTGCGTGATTATTGGCGAGCTAGTCCATCTCCGGGTCACTTTGACCAACAACAAGAGAGGGGTTATACGACCAAGGTGGATTATTCTTGGTCCGTTTTACGATCCATCTTGGTGAGATATGCCTCTCTAGCCTGCCGACTGAAAGTGTGTGTGTGGGGGGGGGGGGGGGTTGCTACTTCGCACTTTGCTAGGTGAACCTCGGTTGGGGGGCATGCATTCATACATTAGGATTCCCTTCGTGGAGACACGAGGGGGGCTGCTAGCTACTTCGCACTTTGCTAGGTGAACCTCGGTTGGGGGGAGGGGCATCCATTCATAGCTTAGGATTCCCTTCGTGCCGACACGAGTGGGGGCTGCTAGCTACTTCGCACTTTGTTAGGTGAACCTCGGTTGGGGGGCATGCATTCATAGCTTAGGATTTCCTTCGTGCCGACACGTGGGAGGGGGGCTGCTAGCTACTTCGCACTTTGCTAGGTGAACCTCAGTTGGGGAGGGCGGGGCATGCATTCATAGCTTAGGATTCCCTTCGTGCCGACACGAGGGAGGGGGGCTGCTAACTACTTTGCACTTTGCTAGGGTGAACCTCGATTGGGGGGCGTGCATTCATAGCTTAGGATTCCCTTCGTGCCGACACGAGGGAGGGGGCTGCTAGCTACTTCACACTTTGCTAGGGTGAACCTCGGTTGGGGGGCATGCATTCATAGCTTGGGATTCCCTTTGTGTCGACATGAGGGAGGGGGCTGCTAGCTACTTCGCACTTTTCTAGGTGAATGAACCTCGGTCGGGGGGGTATGCATTCATAGCTTAGGATTCCCTTCGTGCCGACACGAGGGAGGAGGGGGGCTGCTAGCTACTTCGCACTTTGCTAGGTGAACCTTGGTTGGGGGGAGGGGGCATGCATTCATAGCTTAGGATTCCCTTCGTGCCGACACGAGGGGGGTGGGGGCAAGCAATACCGTGCGCTTTGCGAGAGAGGTGCCACATCGAAGTTGCATTTGGTATTTGAAAATCAAACCACCCTTTTGATACATAAATTTGGTCCACATGCGAGTGTGTTCATGTTCTGACCCTCTCCCACGTCATTTTTTTGCCAAATTTATGAACATTAGACAAGTCGGATGACGCAACAGACATAGTTCACTCAAACTAACCGTGTGCCACGTCGGTGCCCCTATCACGCACACATCCGCACAGTACATTGGGCTCCACGAGGCTCCCCCTCTCAAAAATATCTGCCCGCCTCGAGGGTTTTTCTGTTTCATAACACACGGTTGTTATCTCTGGACCGTGTGCGATGCACTATCATCAAAATTTTCAATAGCCCGGCATTTCACTCCCATGTTTGACTCCCGTGTAGTAAAATTTTCAGTACCCACGCCATTTCCTCAAACACCCCGCGCCCCCTCCACACACAACACACACACACACACACACACACACACACCAAAACCTCCTCGGGTGTGCGCGCACACACACACACACTCCCTTGCTCGAAACCCTAGCAAGGTCCCCGCCGCCGCAAGGCCTCCATTGTCAACATCTCCCGGTTTTTACCGTGCAGCTTACCCACCGATCTCCATACCTAGGCCGCCCTAAGTTTTTTAGATGACACCTGCAAAATGCCCCCTTTCCCACAGATCCCCATCCCCATCCCCCGCTCCAGAGTGTCACAGCCTAAGCCTGGCTACGCTTCCCATGGAGCTCGACGAGCGACTTGCCCAAAAGAGGTGTATAGCGGTCTCTTCGCCCGACGTCGCCGAGTAAGCTGACGACCATTACTAGCGGCAGGCACTCAAGCATCGGGCTAGAGTATGCGGGAATGTCTCGGCCGCCGACTACGACATCGAGGTCATCGACAGCGATGGCCTGAGGCGGGCTATGTCACAGGTTAAGTGGCCTACCCCCAACCCCTCGGGTTCAACCGTCGTCGATCTCATCCATGGTCCCGCCGCTAATCTCCCCTGGCTCGCTGTCAACAATTTGCCATTCTACATCGCCATCGAGCCCCTTTTGTCATTTCTGAAGGACACATTCTACGACGCTGGCCTGGGATCCACAGCTTCCAAGTCAGACCTCATCGACGGCGACCACGAGGAGGGCACCCTCTCCGGCTCTTCCAAGCGGAAAGAGCCCATCTGCTCTTCCAAGGGGAAAGCGCACGTTTGCAACATCAGGGAGGGCACCCTACAGCCGTGCTCTTCCAAGGGGAAGGAGCCCATCTGTGACAACATGGAAAGCATCTAGGGTCCATGCTCTTCCCACGGGAACGAGCCCATCTGTGATAAGTGAGGAAACCCATGATTTATTTTGCCATGCCTCTTCATAGGGGGAAACCCATGATTTGTTTTGTCGAGTCCCTTTTGTAGTGTAGTGAGAATATGTCCAGTTTTAATTGCTATATCTGGTTGTCTGTAGTATGCCTTGTTTATTTCAGTTGTTCACAATGTGATGCTCTATATGTGCAATTATTTACTGTGCAGTACATTTCATCAATCCAATTTTAAACATACCGATAGGAATGCATATATTTGCTTGTTGTTAAGCCTGTTATAGCTAGAATATGCCTCTTTTAAAGTTTTTTGATTGTTCGGTTGTTTGTAGTTAGCATATGTCCAGTTTCAAATGCTATGTTTGGTTGTTCGTAGTATGCCTTGTTTATTCCAGTTATTCACAATGTAATGTTCTATATGTGCAAGTATGAACTATGAAGTTCAATTTCATCAGTACCAGTTTCAACAATACCACTATGAATGACTGCATTCAGTTGCTGCATCTTGTAGTTAACACGCCTTTCCATTTTTATTTAACAATAACTAGTGTGCTTAGATTGGCACAATACCAATTTGAATGACTATGTTTGCATGTTGTTAAATGTTAGGCCTGTTGCAGTTAGCACACCTTTCCACTTGTTTTGCTTTACAAGCGTGCTTAAACCTGCACATTGAAGCTATCTTTTGGAGATTATTTTGTCTTCCATGGATAATTTTGGTTGATGTTTAGCCTGTTGTGCTTAACATGCTTCTCGACGTACCTACACAGGACAATTTTGGGAACGACTGTTGTTTTCCATTGAGGTTAGTTTCATCCCATGGCTTATATCTGCTCACTGTTAAGGATATCGGTAGTTGGTACCATATAGGCTGGCGGCTGATAAGGGACTAATCGGTGAATCAGACTTTTAACTGAATATATTTACAACCCATTTATCATTAGGTTAACTAGGGCCATATGTAATATATCTGAGGCTACATAGCAACATGTCTAAATATGCAATCCTAGGCTACATAGCAACAAGGAAGAGTGTTACATTAATGTTCTAATGATGTCTAGATATATGTAGAAGAGCAGCAGCAACAACAACAACAACACAACCATGTTTGGATACTCAACTTAGCTAGAGGTTAGAGTTAGTTTCTAGCTCATGACTAACCCTGAACTAACTCCATCCAAAGAGTTGTTCGGATGGCAGGGTTAGACTGGCAATAAATGCACTAGGAGAACTAGCTCCAATAAGCACCTCTTGGGTTGGATAGTTCTTTGGGTGGGTTATAGATGCAACTAGCTCAAACTAGCCCTCATGTTTAGATATACTTTAGGGCTATTTGAGCCCGAACTAGCTCAAACTAACTGTAACCCATGGATACGGCAGCAGTTAATCAGCCGATAATTTGTAAGAATGCACTAAACTCCTTCCGGCCCATAATAGAAGATGTTAATTCATCTAATATGTGAGTATATTGGATGTTATAAGATACTCCCTCCATTCCTAAATATATGTCTTTTTAGATATTTCAAATGGACTACCACATACGGATGTATATAGACATATTATAAGAGAGTGTTGTACTACATCATTGTGCAATTGTTGTTTAGCTTCTAATATTAACTTGGTGCTTTTATGTACATATGTCATTGGTAAATATCCGCGCTTCGACCCTTTCTGCGTATGGGGCAATGAGATATCGATGAACCAGCATCAAGTGAGGAAGCTAATAAAGATTGTTAGTAAAATGGGTCCAAAGATGGCAATTAAACTATTTGTTTACACTTTATGCAAGACAACAGCGAACTACAGGATGGTAAGTAAGAACTCTGCAGCCTTCTTTTTACTGCCCATAATGAGTTGTGTTAGATGACAATGTCTGAATCTTTTTCCTTTGTAGTGGTTGCCAAAGCAGTTTACTCAAGATTACCTCTCAAACTACATGATTGGTGGGCATGCAAAGGTTAAAGTATTTCTACTAGAACACGATGATTATCTAGATGTTTTCATGAAGACTGTGAAGGATGGGCGGTCGGCCATCATAAGGGGTTGGACTAGAGTCATGTGTGCCTTCTGCATGGAGGAGGGCACAATATGGGCATTTCGCTTCACCTTGTTCAGCAACCAGAATATATTTCACCTCTTTCTTTACCGTCTTTCATAGTACAAGTATACAACTGTGGCTCATCATTCTTTATTTCGTTCTTATGTAATTTTTGAACATATGTACCTATGAATCGAATAATGCATTGGTTGTTTGAACCTGATGGATATGAATAAAGCTGTAGCATACATTAAAATTAAAATTCAAATTCAAATCCAAATCCGGTATAATTTGAAAAGGCAGCAATTAAATTATGGTGAAATTATGCTCTCCAGGTTGTTACGGCACACACGGTTGGTAAAACACAAACGTTTGTGATATGCACCATAATTTGAGACGGTTCACAGAGAGGAAACGTGTGCAACCATGCACACGGTTGCCGTTTACAAAGCATGTGCGATGTCAGACAATATCACAAATGGTGTGGGCAAACTAAATGTTTGTGTTAGTTGCCTTATCGTACACGACTCGCAACCATGAATTGTTTCTGATGAAGTATGCATCGTAAACGTTGCACCACAGAATAGCGTGTGCGATAGTTATCGTGTACGATGATGTTATGACGATCTGACATTTCGTAATCTTGTCCGACACTCGTACGATGATTAGCTAATCTTCTTAACAGTGAACCATTTGTGATGGGCCGCGCATCATACACATTCTATAATAGTGAACCATTTGTGATGGGACACGCATCGTAAATGTAGCACCACAGAATACCGACTACGATGGCAATGCAAGCAGAAACGAGTAGGAGTAGTGTAGGGGCCCTACCCCCAACGGTTTCTGGGTCGTGTGGGAAGGACCCCCCTATCGCCCACATTCACTTGGTGACAGTTCCAAATGCCATCGCGGAAAGGGGTTTAAAACCGTTTGTATAGCACCGACGCGCACCAGTGAGAGCTTTGCTTCTTTTTGCTACTTATTTGTTTGCTTGCTTGGATGATACTCTATGGTTGTGTGTGTGAGTATCATACTTTAATGTTTATGCTTGGATGATGATATTATCTATCTCTCATGTATGATCATTCACTTTGTCTTGGTGATGAGTGCATATTTCATATTCTGTCATTTTGAGCGCTCCACCGAGATGTATGTGACATGGAAGAGTAACCCATGATCCTAATTGATTGTGCATTTGCATTCAAAAGAAAATTTTAAATAATGCACAAATTTAGGGGGGGCTCTTACTTATCACATACTTCTCAAAGAGATGATGTATTTCATTCCTTTTATAGTTTGTCAAAGCTTTGATCTATATGTTGCCATCAATTACCAAAAAGAGGGAGATTGAAAGTGCAACTAATCCCTGTGTGGTTTTGGTAATTATTAACAACATATAGCTCATTGAACTAATATCCATTCAAGATAATCTTTTCAAAAAGTTCAATGATTGGCATGGCATGGACTAGAGATGTGGACCCCTCAAAATGCTAAGGACACATATTGGCACAAGCTCAAGACTCTACATTTTCATTTTAGTGATCCAAGATCACATTGAGTCCATAAGAAAAGCGAATACTATTAAAAGGGGATGAGGTGTTGATTATGGCTTGCTTGCTCAAAATGCTTAGTGATATGCTCCAAAAGCCCTCAACCACTTTCTCATTTCCACATATGTCCCAAACCAAAAGTCAAACTCGGCCCCACCGATTTGATCTATTCGGTGCCACTGAGTTCACTTGACATAGCCATAGCCAGAAACCCTAATCAGTTTGGTCTCACCGATAGGGATCTCGGTCTCACTGAAATGGGATTGCAAACTCTCTGGTTCCCTTCGTGACGTTTCGGTCTAACCGAGATGAGCGATCGGTCCCACTGAGTTCGCAATGCCAACTCTCTGTTTCCTTTTCGTATCATTTTGGTCTCACCGAAATGAGTGATCGGTCCCACCGAGTTTGCCTGACCAACTCTCTATTTGCCTATTACTGAAATCGGTCTCACCGAGTTCATGTGATCGGTCTCACCGAGATTAAGTTATGCCCTAACCCTAACAAAATCGGTCCCGCCGAGTTGATCGTGTCGGTCCCACCGAAATGCCTAACGTTCACATTTTGAACTAAATCGGTCTAACCGAGTTTCACCATTCGGTCCCACCGAGTTTGGTAAATTATTTGTAATGGTTAGATTTTGTGTCGAGGCTATATATACCCCTCCACCTTCCTCCATTCGTGGAAAGAGCCATCAGAACGTGCCCACACTGTCGGCGTCCTAGGAACGGGGGTCCCTAGACTTGCCTGCCTGCGACCCACGGCGTGGCTCCGTCAGCGGCCCCGTACGGCCCTCTTCACCAGCAAACACTCAAGACCCTTGTGAGGGGCCGAGCCTCATGAGGCAGACGATGCAAGACCTCCTCGGGGGTGACCTCACCAGGCTGGATCGCGAGGGGCGGAGAGATCAAGGCAAGGGGCATCTCGCGAGGTTCCTGTGATGCAAGCCATGACGACCAAGGCCAGGCAGGCGCCAGCGTGCACAGTGTCCTCGCTTCCTCTTTGGTTCTAAAGAGGCAAGCGCAGGCGAGGAGTCCCGAGGCATCGGGCAAAGGTTTCCATATCGGTGCAACGAGACCAAGACCAGCAGGACGGCAGGACGGAGGTCACCATGGAGCCCAGGACAACGTCACCACCAGAGCCTTTGGCAGGCGAAGACCATCTTTTGTCAGGATAGCTTGTACTAGCTGCCCCCCTTCAAATTGGCCGTTGTGGGATCGCTTCCTGCCTAATATTTGGGAAGAGGACCCGGGCCTCTATATATAGGACTAGCCACCACCGTGGGAGAGAGATCATCTTGGACCGGATCCATTCCACCAAGGCCACCACACTCACCAAGCACAAGAGCACCTCTCCTCAGGAGGCCGTTCTTCCCTTGTAACTGTTCATCCTCAGCCCAAGAGGCAACCCACCACACCACACTAGAGTAGAGTATTACACCACATCGGTGGCCTGAACCAGTATAAATCTTGTGTCCCTTTCTTCTGCAAGTTCGACGCGCTGAGCCTTGAGATTGCGGTGAGGGCGTGAGCTAGAGGAGGAGAGATCTTCATGCGCACCCCAGTGTTCGAACCTCAAGTGTTTTGCCGGAACCCAAAATCCGACATTTGGTGCGCCAGGTAGGGGTGCGCTGAAGCTTTCCTTCTGCTGATCCGCGTTCCACCGCTACACCGCATCCATGTTAGACGCATGTCGAGCCCGCGCCGAGCGCCGGGCCGCCCTCACCGCTCGCGTCGCTCAGACAGCCCCTGTCGGCAGGCCTCCCCATCGTTCTCCATCTCATGTTGCCAACACCGCTATCGGCTCGGCAGCAAACGAGCAGCAAGCGTCCTCACTGCACCCCTCCGTGCGGCGGGACGGCCGCACCGCCACCCCGTCGCTGACTCCAGCCGACTCATCGTCTCACGCTCGCCGTGCACCCACGGACGCGTAGGCTGTGCTGCTCATGGCACGTGAGCTCCTGTGTTACCGCCCAGTCGACGACCTGTATGAGGACTCGTTAGACCGCATTGCCGAGCTCGTCAGCTCCGCTGGGGACTCTCCTGCACCATCCCTCTTGCTACCTCGCCCACCTCCAGCCGCGGGCGATGTAGCTCACGGAGCGCCTCTGCCGCCTCCGCATCAAGACGGCGCCCTTGCGCCGACACGCGCAGCTCACGGAGCGCCACCGCCCCCTCCGCGTCAATACGGTGTCCTCGCCCCAAGACGCACGGTCCCGCGGCGTGATCTACCATGCCGTGTGCCCGCGCACGAAGAAGGAAGCTGCCAAGGGGTTCCTCGGCCGCAAGAAAACGCTCCAGCGCTCCTAGCGCCACCACGCCAAGACCGCGTGCCGCCTGCGGCGGCGGTGCACAGACATCAAGGGCAGGCCCCATCCCGGCCGAGGGCCCCAGTGGCCACCGCAGGCTCCCGAGCTGCGCACCATCGTGTGGCTAGGCAAGTTCAAGCTGGATCTGCCTCCGCGCTACGACGGCACCCCCGACCCCGCGGAGTTCTTGCAGCTCTAGAGCTGAGCATCGAGGCGGCCAACGGCGACGAAAAAGTCAAGGCGAACTGGTTTCCCATGACTCTCAAGGATGGCGCCCGCTCATGTCTCCTGAACCTGCCCGCGGGATCGATCTCCTCCAGGGGTGAGATGTGCAACCGCTTCATCGCCAACTTCCAGGGTACTCGCGACCGTCCTCCGGCCGCGGGTGACCTGCGCCACATCAAGCAACAGCCGGGAGAGACCCTGCAGAAGTACATCTAGCGCTTCAACAGCGTCCGCCTCAAGATCCCCAAGGTGACGGACGAAGCCATCATCTCAGCGTTTTCCGATGGCGTCCGTGACATCAAGATGAAGGAGGAGCTTGCCATCCACGAGGAGCTATGCATGACTCTAGAGTTGTTCAACATAGTGACCAAGTGCGCAAGAGCTGAGGAAGGGCATCCCTCCCTCCTTGAGCTCCCTGCTGCCGACCCAGAGGAGAAGAAGGCCAAGGTCAAGGACGTGAAGTGCAAGGGAGTGGCCGTACTCGCGGCAGAGCCGGACACGAAGCGCGGCCGGGACCACCCCGAGTCGTCCAAGGGAAGCCATCCATTCTGCGCTTTCCACAACATACACAGCCACAACACCAACGATTGTCAAGAGCTCAGGGCCATCCGAGATGGACACTTCGGTCGATGCCCCAAGCGCGACGACCGGGGCTACGGCCGAGGAGGGGGTGAGGTGGAGGACGCTGGGACGACCGCGGCCCCTACCAGGAGTGGCGCGACCGGCCTCGTGAGGACCACTGGCAAGAGCAGCCTCGTGAGGGCGCCTGGCGTGACCAGCCTCGCGAGGACCATCCTCAGGGCAATCCTGGCCTCCCTCCGCTGCCGCCACCACCAAGAAGGAACAACGACCACCATCAGGACGAGGGGGATGGAGGCTTCCAGGAACCGCGTGCCATCGCTTGCATCTTGGGTGGTGCTTAGGCCTCGACTTCCCAGCGCATCTTCAAGCAGTTCTCTCGTGAGGTGAATGCAACCCTCCTCAGGCTCAAGGCCACACGCCCGCTCAGGTGGTCCAAGTACACCATCAGCTCGACGAACCAATGATACGTCCATTTTGCATCATGCTTTTATATCGATATTTATTGCATTATGCACTGTTATTTCACATTATGTCACAATACTTATGGCTATTCTCTCTTATTTTACAAGGTTTACATAAGGAGGGAGAATGCCGGCAGCTGGAATTCTGGGCTGGAAAAGGAGCAAATATTAGAGACCTATTCTGCACAACTCCAAAAGTCCTGAAACTCCACGGAATACCTTATAATAAATAATGAAAAATCCTCGCCAAAGATGAAGACCAGGGGGCCCACACCCTGCTCACGAGGGTGGGGGCGCCCCCCCCCCTAGGGCGCGCCCCTACCTCGTGGGCCCCCTGGTGGCTCTCCGATGACCATCTTCTCTTATATGAAGTCTTTTGTCGAGAAAAAATAAGAAGCAACCTTTCGGGACGAAACTCCGCCGCCACGAGGCGGAACCTTGGCGGATCCAATCTAGAGCTCCGGCAAAGCTGTTCTGCCGGGGAAACTTCCCTCCCGGAGGGGGAAATCATCGCCATCATCATCACCAATGCTCCTCTCATCGAGAGAGGGCAATCTCCATCAACATCTTCATCAGCACCATCTCATCTCAAAACCCTAGTTCATCTCTTGTATCCGATTCTTGTCTTCAAGTCCCGGATTGGTGCTAGTAGGTTGCTAGTAGTGTTAATTACTCCTTGTAGTTGATGCTAGTTGGTTTAATTGGTGGAAGATCATATGTTCAGATCCTATATGCATATTAATACCCCTCTGATTATGAACATGTTTATGCTTTGTGAGTAGTTACATTTGTTCCTGAGGACAAGGGAGAAGTCTTGCTATTAGTAGTCATGTGAATTTGGTATTCGTTCAATATTTTGATAAGATGTATGTTGTCTAGCCTCTAGTGGTGTTATGTGAACGTCGACTACATAACACTTCACCATTATTTGGGCCTAGAGGAAGGCATTGGGAAGTAATAAGTAGATGATGGCTTTCTAGAGTGACAGAAGCTTAAACCCTAGTTTATGCGTTGCTTCGTAAGGGGCTGATTTGGATCCATATGTTTCATGCTATGGTTAGGTTTACCTTAATACTTTTGTTGTAGTTGCGAATGCTTGCAATAGAGGTTAATCATAAGTGGGATGCTTGTTAAAGTAAGAAAATCACCCAAGCACCGGTCCACCCACATGTCAAATTATCAAAGTACCGAACGTGAATCATATGAACGTGATGAAAACTAGCTTGACGATATTCCCATGTGTCCTCGGGAGCGCTTTTCCTTATATAAGAGTTTGTCCAGGCTTATCCTTTTCTACAAAAAGGATTGGGCCACCTTGCTGCACTTTATTTACTTTTGTTACTTGTTGCTCGTTACAAATTATCTCATCACAAAACTATCTCTTACCACTTATTTTAGTACTTGCAGAGAATACCTTGCTGAAAACCGTTTATCATTTCCTTCTGCTCCTCGTTGGGTTCGACACTCTTACTTATCGGAAGGACTACGATAGAACCCCTATACTTGTGGGTCATCAAGATTCTTTTCTGTCGCCGTTGCCGGGGAGTGAAGCGCCTTTGGTAGGTGGAATTTGGTAAGGAAAAATTTATATAGTGTGCTGAAATTTACTGTCACTTGTTACTATGGAAAGTAATCCTCTGAGGGGCTTGTTCGGGGTATCTTCACCCCGACCAGTAGAGCAAAGAGTTGCTCCTCAACCTACTGAACCTATTGAAAATGAAATTCCTTATGAGTATCCTTCGAGTATGATGGAAAAACTACTAACTAATCCTTTTACAGGAGATGGAACAAAGCATCTTGATGAACACCTTATATATGTGGATGAAGTTTGTGGATTATTTAAGCTTGCAGGTATACCCGATGATGTTGCTAAGAAGAAGGTCTTCCCTTTATCTTTGAAGGGAGACGCATTGACATGGTATAGGCTATGTGATGATATGGAATCATGGAACTATAGAAGATTGAAATTGGAATTTCATCAAAAGTATTACCCTATGCATCTTGTTCATCGTGATCGCAATTATATATATAATTTTTGGCCTCGCGAAGGAGAAAGCATCGCTCAAGCTTGGGGGAGGCTTAAATCAATGTTATATTCATGCCCCAATCATGCGCTTCCAAGAGAAACAATTCTTCAAAAAATTTATGCTCGACTTTCTGAAACTAATCGCACCATGCTCTATACTTCTTGTGTTGGCTCTTTTATGATGAAGACTATTGGATTTAGATGGGATTTATTGGATAGAATTAAACGGAACTCTGAAGATTGGGACCTCGATAAAGGTAAGGAGTCAGGTATGACACCTAAGTTTGATTGTGTTAAATCTTTTCTGGATACCGATATTTTCCGTAAGTTTAGCACTAAATATGGACTTGATTCTGAGATAGTAGCTTCTTTCTGTGAATCTTTTTCTACTTATATCGATCTCCCTAAGGAGAAGTGGTTTAAATATCATCCTCCCATAGAAGTAAAAGTAGTTGCACCTATTAAAGTTGAAGAAAAGACTATTACTTATAATGATCCTATTGTTCCTACTTCTTATGTTGAGAAACCACTTTTCCCTGTTAGGATAAAGGATCATGCTAAAGCTTCAACTGTGGTTCGTAAAAGCAATATTAAAACATATACACCTCCTGAACAAGTTAAAGTTAAACCTAATGTTGCTATTGTTAAAGAGCTCTTGTCTGATAATATTGATGGGCATGTTATTCAGTTCTGCGGTGAAACTGCTAGAATTGCTAAACCTTGTGCTAAAGATAAACATAGACCTGTGGTAGGCGTGCCTGTTATTTCTGTTAAAATAGGAGAACATTGTTATCATGGCTTATGTGATATGGGTGCTAGTGCAATACCTATTGACTTATACAAAGAAAGTATGCATGACATTGCACCTGTTGAGTTAGAAGAAATTGATGTTACTATTAAACTTGCTAATAGAGATACTATTTCACCAATGGGAATTGTTAGAGATGTTGAAGTATTGTGTGGGAAAACTAAATATCCTGCTGATTTTCTTGTTCTTGGCTCCCCACAAGATAGCTTTTGTCCCATTATATTTGGTAGACCTTTCTTGAATACAGTTAATGCTAGGATAGACTGCAAAAAGAATGGTGTTACTATTGGCTTAGATGATATGACTCATGAATTTAATTTTTCTAAATTTAGTAAACAACACCGTGAAGAAGAATTGCCTAGTAAGGATGAAATTATTGGTCTTGCTTCTATTGTCGTACCTCCTAATGATCCTTTAGAACAATATTTGCTAGACCATGAGAATGATATGTTTATGAATGAAAGAAGGGAAATAGATGAAATATTCTTTAAACAGGAACCTATTCTGAAACACAATTTGCCTATTGAAATCCTAGGGGATCCCCCTCCACCTAAGGGTGATCCCGTGTTTGAGCTTAAACCGTTGCCTGATAATCTTAAATATGCTTATCTTGATGAAAAGAAGATATATCCTGTTATTATTAGTGCTAACCTTTCATAGCATGAAGAAGAAAGATTATTGAAAACTTTGAAGAAGCACCGTGCTGCTATTGGATATACTCTTGATGATCTTAAGGGCATTAGTCCCACTCTATGTCAACATAAAATAAATTTGGAAGCAGATGCCGAACCAGTTCGTGATCCTCAACGACGTCTGAATCCTAAAATGAAAGAAGTGGTAAGAAAAGAAATACTAAAGCTTCTGGAGGCAGGTATAATTTATCCCGTTGCTGATAGTCAGTGGGTAAGTCATGTTCATTGTGTCCCTAAGAAGGGAGGTATTACTATTGTTCCTAATGATAAAGATGAATTGATTCCACAAAGAATTATTACTGGTTATAGGATGGTAATTGATTTCCGCAAATTAAATAAGGCTACTAAGAAAGATCATTACCCCTTACCTTTTATCGATCAAATGCTAGAAATATTATGCAAACATACACATTAGTGCTTTCTAGATGGTTATTCCGGTTTCTCTCAAATACCTGTGTCGGCTAAAGATCAATCAAAGACTACTTTTACATGCCCTTTTGGTACTTTTGCTTATAGACGTATGCCTTTTGGTTTATGTAATGCACCTGCTACCTTTCAAAGATGCATGATGGCTATATTCTCTGACTTTTGTGAAAAGATTTGTGAGGTTTTCATGGACGACTTTTCCATCTATGGATCTTCTTTTGATGATTGCTTGAGCAATCTTGATCGAGTTTTGCAGAGATGTGAAGAAACTAATCTTGTCTTGAATTGGGAAAAGTGCCACTTTATGGTTAATGAGGGTATTGTCTTGGGGCATAAAGTTTCTGAAAGAGGTATTGAAGTTGATAAAGCCAGGGTTGATGCTATTGAAAAGATGCCATGTCCCAAGGACATCAAAGGTATAATAAGTTTCCTTGGTCAGGCCGGATTTTATAGGAGGTTCATTAAGGACTTCTCGAAAATTTCTCAACCTCTGACTAATTTATTACAAAAAGATATACCATTTGTATTTGATGATGATTGTGTAGAAGCATTTGAAATACTTAAGAAAGCATTAGTCTTTGCACCTGTTGTTCAGCCACTTGATTGGAATTTACCCTTTGAAATTATGTGTGATGCTAGCGATTATGCTATAGGTGTTGTTCTAGGGCAAAGAGTTGATAAGAAATTAAATGTTATCCATTATGCTAGTAAGACTCTAGACAATGCTCAAAGAAATTATGCTACTACTGAAAAAGAACTTTTAGCAGTTGTATTTGCTTGTGATAAGTTCAGACCTTATATTGTTGATTCTAAAGTAACTATCCATACTGATCATGCTGCTATTAAATATCTTATGGAGAAGAAAGATGCTAAACCTAGACTTATTAGATGGGTTCTCTTGCTACAAGAATTTGATTTGCATATTGCTGATAGAAAAGGAGCCGAGAACCCCGCTGCAGACAACTTATCTAGGTTAGAGAATGTTCTTGATGACCCACTACCTATTGATGATAGCTTTCCTGATGAACAATTAAATGGCATAGTGTAACGCCCCGAGACCGATGCTCGAGAAGACTTCCATATATTCCAGGTTTCGCCGTGTGTTTCATTTGTGCCTGCCCTTTTATTTTTGCATTGCATCATGTCATCATGCCTTCATCTCATAAATCTTTTGCAACTCAACTAAATAAATGGCATGGATCTTTGATCCATTTAAATCGAGGGAATTCACTTGTGATATCTCTTTATAACATATTGAAGCCTCTCAATATTATTAGAGAGCTATAATAAAAATATTCCATTCTTTTGGAATTAACCAAAACACACTTGAAAAATCCCCACTCCCTTTCTACTTCAAGTTTGGTCCCCAAACTTTGCCAACATTTCTTTTCCCATTTATCGAGGCTCCTCCTAAATTCTGAACATTTTTGGACTCTTCTAAATCCTAGTCCTTGTTCAAACCTTTTAAATTAAATTCAAATGACTTTGAATTTAATTCTTGCAATCTTGCCCACTCCATTTTTCTTGGGTCAAGCTCATTTTTGTGAGTCCGGGAAAATAATCCCCATGCCCAAATTCTTGTCCACTCATTTCTTTTCTCTCCTTCTCTTTCTTTGCTTTTCTGTTTTTAGTAGAGATTTGAAAAGAGAGAGAGAGAAGGAGCCCAGCAGCCTGGGCCTCCCAACCTCCCGCGCTGGCCCAAGGCCAAGGCCCAGCCGCCCCCACCAATCCCTCCTAACCCTCGACCGAACCCTAGCCCGATCCCCTCGCGCCGCCAGAACGACCCATCTCCCGATCCCCATCTCTCTCGCTTTCACCCTCTCCCGATCCCCATCTCTCCTCCTCCCCGTTCGTCTTTCTCGCCGGGAGCTCGAGCTCCTCCTGGAGACGACCTGCCCGTGCCCCTGCCGGCCCTCCTCTGACCTCATCCCCACGAGCACGGCCGCCGGGACGCCACTTCGCCGGTCCCCGTCGCTCCGCCTCTCCAGGGAACAGCAGGCGCGCCGCTCCACGCCAAGAGCAGCGCCTCGCATCGCCGCCTCCTCGCCATGGCGCCCTGCCGGCCGGCGAGCCCAAGCCTGCCGCCGCGCCGACCGAGTCTCCTTCCACCTCGCCTCTCTGCAACTCCCGTGGATGCCGTCCAGGGAACCCGTGGCGTCGTCGTCTCAAGGCCATCACCGGTGGGATCCTGCGTCCCTCCGCCATCTTCCTGGTCAAGTGACGCCAGGGCCGACCCCGCCGCGTTCCTCTACTCCTCTCGCCTCGAGCACCTGCCGCTGAACACCACCTTCGTCTTCTGCTGCTGCTTCACCGATGAGCACAGGTCGCCGACGCGTTGCTTTGCCTTCGCCTCCCGGCTTCGTCCGCGAGAACGGTTACAGTCACTTGGGTTCGACAAGTTGCCGAGTACCACTACATTTACCATGTACATCTACACCGAGACGAGACCGCCAAGATGCATCCTGATGTCTCCGAAGACACGTGAACATCTACACGACGATCGCCGAGTACCTCTTCGCAAGCACCCCTACGCGCGAAGATGCCAAGACAGTTTCGGAATTCACCAAGTACCACTACGGCCGGAGACTTCGATGCCCGACGCCTAAACGATCACCGAACCGGAAACAACGCCAAGTACTAGGTCAACGAGTACAGCCAAGTTTGTCTTCCGCCGTCTTCGAAATCGCCAAGTACCACGACGAACCGAGAACAACTACCGTCGACGTGCATTTTGCCAAGTACCACTACCGCCGTCGCAAGAACAGGACCGGAAAGTCCGAAGACCCCAAGTACCACGACACCGATGACATGAACATCTACGGAATGTGTACGACTACGCGATGTGACGCCAAGTTCGATGACGACCGTGTACCCCTACCGCTCCTCGAACATGAACGTCTACTTCCTCTTCGACTCGTGAACGTCTACTTCCACTACGAACGTCCTGAGAACGTCTACTTCCTCTACTTGGCACTGATCAAGAACCGTCCCATTTGCACACTTCGAAGGTATAACCCGAGACGACGTCCGTGTAACGAATGCTTGCGATGTTTGGGATGCTCATGTTTGCACCGTGTCCAGATTGTCACTCGTTTCCTTGTCACCAACTCGTGGGACACCCGGTATCCGGGAGTGCCCCGCCATCTTTTGCACGCATACGCATACTTGTCCTTTGCATCGGTATCTCAATCCAGTTACCGGAACCGAAACGCTGTCGTGGCATCGTTGTCGTTACCGTCACCGTGGCACCCTTTCTTTCCACCACGATGACGAAATGCCCCATATCTTATAACATGCCAACATTTTCATAAATATTGCACAAAACTTGCTCATGTCATTCGCATCATGATAATAACATTTAAATGGTTTAAATTGTTGTTGCACCAAATTGAGTAATGCATATGGGGATTTACTGGAATTGTTGTTTGGCATTCCGGCCTCATTTAAACTTGCCTAGATAGGTAGTTTTACTTTGCTTCACCTCTTGCCCTGTTAATCAACATTTAATATTGTTGGGTACATAAACGAGATCAAACTAAATTACTTGTATGTGGTCTTTCGTCAATATGCAACGGAGTTGCATATTGAGCTCCACTTAATTTGTAGGATTGTTTGTGCACTTTGCCATGCCATGTTTCATTAAACCGGACATGCATCATACTTGTTTGTGCATCATGCCATGATTATGTGTTGGTTTGTTTACTATGTTGTGTGCTTCTTTTCCGGTGTTTGCTTCTCGGGTTGGTTCCGGTAACGTCGAGTTGTGAGGATTCGTTCGACTACGTCTGTTTGTCTTCTTCATGGACTCGTTCTTCTTCCTTGCGGGATTTCAGGCAAGATGACCATACCCTCGAAATCACTTCTAGCTTTGCTTGCTTAGTTGCTCGCTCTTTTGCTATGCCTATGCTGCGATACCTACCACTTGCTTATCATGCCTCCCATATTGTTGAACCAAGCCTCTAACCCACCTTGTCCTAGCAAACCGTTGATTGGCTATGTTACCGTTTTGCTCAGCCTCTCTTATAGCGTTACTAGTTGCAGGTGAAGATTGGAGGCCGTTCCTTGTTGGAACATTTTTTTACTTGTTGGGATATCACTATATATCTTATTTAATTAATGCATCTATATACTTGGTAAAGGGTGGAAGGCTCGGCCTTATGCCTGGTGTTTTGTTCCACTCTTGCCGCCCTAGTTTCCGTCATATCGGTGTTATGTTCCCGGATTTTGCGTTCCTTATGCGGTTGGGCTATAATGGGAACCCCTTGACAGTTCGCCTTAAGTAAAGCTCTTCCAGCAATGCCCAACATTGGTTTTACCATTTGCCACCTAGCCTTTTCTTTCCCTTGGGTCGGCCAGCCCAAGGGTCATCTTTATTTACCCCCCCCCCCCCAGGGCCAGTGCTCCTCTGAGTGTTGGTCCAAAATGTCAGCCGCCGGTGGCCACCAGGGGCAACTCTGGGCTGGCCTACCGGAAGTTTAGACAATCCGGTGTGCCCTGAGAAAGAGATATGTGCAGCTCCTATCAGGATTTGTCGGCACATTCGAGCGGTGTTGCTGGTTTAGTTTTACCCTGTCGAAATGTCTTGTTGTACCGGGATACCGAGTCTAATCGGAATGTCTCGGGAGGAGGTCTATTCCTTCGTTGACCGTGAGAGCTTGTGATGGGCTAAGTTGGGACACCCCTGTAGGGATTTGAACTTTCGAAAGTCGTGCCCGAGGTTATGGGCAGATGGGAATTTGTTAATGTCCGGTTGTAGAAAACCTGAAGTTGACCTTAATTAAAATGAATCAACCGCGTGTGTAACTGTGATGGTGTCTTTCCGGCGGGGTCCGGGAAGTGAACACGGTTGTTGGAGTTATGCTTGACGTAGGTAGTCCAGGATCACTTCTTGATCATACTTTTATCGAACGTGCTTTGCCTTCTCTTCTTGCTCTCTTTTGCGAATAGGTTAGCCACCATATATGCTAGTCGCTTGCTGCAGCTCCACCCCATACCTTTACCTTACCCATAAGCTTAAATAGTCTCGATCGCGAGGGTGCGAGATTGCTGAGTCCCCGTGGCTCATAGATACTTCCAAACCAGCTTGCAGGTGCCGATGAGACCGTGCAGATGATGCAACCAAGCTCAGGAGAAGCTCGATGAAGATCTTGCTCTTTGTGTTGTTTCGTTCTAGTTGATCAGTAGTGGAGCCCAGTTGGGGTCGATCGGGGACCTTTGTCGCTTTTGGGGTTCTTCTTTTATTTTGGTTCCGTAGTCGGACCTTGATTGTATTTGGTTGATGTAATGCTTTATTCATGTAATTGTGTGAAGTGGCGATTGTAAGCCAACTACGTATCTTTTTCCCTTATGTATTACATGGGTTGTGTGAAGATTACCTCACTTGCGACATATGCCTTCAATGCGATTATGCCTCTAAGTCGTGCCTCGACACATGGGAGCTATAGTCGCATCGAGGGCGTTACAAGTTGGTAATCAGAGCCTTCCCTGACCTTAGGAGCCCATTGCTTGATCGTTTTTAGCGGCCGAGTTGTGTCTAGAAAAATGTTTTGAGTCTTTAGGAATTATATATCAGAGAGTTTAGGAATTCTTTTTACTTCCCAGTCTCCTCATCGCTCTGGTAAGGCATCCTGACGTAGAGTTTTGACTCTTCTCTTCTCAAATTTCACTAAAAAAATAGGATCACGCGGGTATCTTGGAATCGTTCCGATGGTTTTATGATGAGAACATTGTCTTGGTGCCTCCTGTCAGGGGTTTAGTGGAAGTGTCCTGGGGAGTTGAGCTCTGAGGTGTTGTCGTCATAATTTTATCATTGCAGTTCTGGAATACCTGAGTTTAGTACGCCGACATCGAATATCTCTTTTATGCAGTTCGTTGGTGAGATAACCTCGACGCCACCCAGTACTGGGGCGGGAGTTCGGGAGTATCGCCATAACTTGTATAACGGATGCTTTTCGAAGGTTGAGGTAGACGATTTCCGAAGGTTTCTTGGTTATGTGTTGAAGGATGGATACAGCTGGATGTAGGATTTGCTAGTTTTGGGTGAGATGTTATGCTTCCCCTGTATCCCCAACACCTGATTGCATAACCGGAAAGGTTCGGAAGTTTATAAGTGGGAATTCAAGTAGCTCTTAGGATATCTTTCCGACAAATGTATGATATGAAATTGGGGTTCGACGTCTAGTGGTCCGCCTATTCACGGTCGGTTTTACAGTGGTCTCGTTGTGTCTTAAAGAGTCCTTGGCTATGCCGACTCAGGGACGCTTCGTATGCCATGTGCACTGCCTTGTACATGATGGTGCTGTACGATCGAGCCCGTGTAGGCCCCACCACGAAAACTTTGGACGAAATCTCTATCATATGTTTGTTCCGGCTTATTCTGCAAGCCAATTCCTCTGTTTTTGTTTTGAATTGTGGTATTCAAGTTGCTTCGAAGTCAAATGTTGATTCCATACCTTCCCCAAATGGTGTTCTCATATTTCTATGTGAATACTAATCCTTCTCGATCATTGAGTTTCTCTTTTCAATTTCTTTTCAACCGGTGTGTCTCTCCTCAAGTGGATCCGATCATTTCAACATCTGCAAGATCAAGTATCAGCTCTCTCAACGGCGTTCGTTTCATCCACCTCCAAGTTGTCTTTCTTTTTCCCACCCTCCCTCCCTTTTTGTTTCTTCGAGGACCCAGATTTCTTCATCGAGTATCCATCTTATTCATGTGAAGCCTCCCCACTCTTTTTTTCCGTCAATATTCTTACCCGGTGTTGCTCATGAAGATTCTAACGGAGCCTCAAGTTTATCATTCTTTGTTCTTTTATCTTCCCCGGTGTTCTCAATGCAATCTTTCGATGGTGATCACATCCTTTTCTTCGTTTCAAATGTGTCCTCATGCCAGTGCTCATCATATTCATTCGTTTCTCGCTATTCAATTATTCTGGAGTGCTCAAGATATCTCGAAGATTTGTGCTTACACTCTGCTTTCATTCAAGCTCTTTCGAGGATGTCCCCTCATTCAAGTCATTTAATTCAACCGGTGCTTTCTCTCTTTTGAATCGTTCAACGGTGTTTCTTTTGAGTGGGCCCTAAACCACAGGCCTTTTCCCAGGATCTTACCTGAATCTTCTTATTCTCCCGGAGTTAATCTCAAATTCTTTTCCAAATTGTCATCAGTCAAATGTTTTCTCCTAGATCTTTCACAATTATTTTCATCGTTGGCTCAACTTTTCTATTCTTTATTCCGGAATGCCTCTACAATTATTGTTGGTGTTTCTCGTCGTCCCTCTCATCATATGAAGACCGAAGAAGATTGTTCTCTCAATCGTGCTACATTCTCTTCAAGATCCGTGATTCTAGCTTGTTGCCATTCTCTCTTAATTATTTGCGATCGTGAGATATTTTTTCACCCATCCGGAGTAATTCAGAGTATTTTCAGTTTGATTCTTCGGAGCCCATCATCTCATAATTATTCATTCCCAGCTTTCAGTTATCGTTCTCCTAATCTTACCGGTGCATCGTTCAAGTGTTCTCTAGTCAGCTCGTCATCTCTTCGTTCTCTCACATATAAATTCTCTCAAGCATCTTCATTCATTTTATAATTCTTCCCGGTGTTTCTTTATCTTCTCTTCGTTCATTTTTAATTCTTACGGTGGTTCGTTTAAGATTTCTCTTCCTTCTTTATCATACCAATTCATTCGTTGTTTCGATTCCACCGGTGGTTAGTTGAAGACCTTCTCAAGTTGACGCTATATCTATCTTAACCCTTTCTACGAGAATAAGTAGTATGCCAATTCCATTGCTTGTCATCAATTTTAATTGGTGAAGGATACGTATAATGTAATTCTTATTCTTGTTTCATCCGAATGAGTATTTTTTTTCTGGAGTGGTTCATCATATCATATTCGCAGTTTGAGATACCTTATCTTTTCTTTCCCGGAGTTCCAAGCTCTAATTATCATGACAAAGATCTATCTAATCATTGCAAGGGCTCAACTTGTGTTTTCAACTTCTCCTTCATTCCGTTTTGATCATCTTTTCGTTACCGGAGTTCTTCATGGAAGTTCTACATGATGGTTCATCAAGGATTTATGTTTCTTCTCGAAGTGTTCATCGAGATTCTTTTCTAAGAAACTCAAGCATTCTTCATCTTGCTATCCGGAGTGCAATTTCTTTCTACCGTATCTTTGGAGGCGGTATTATGTCCTTCTTGATAATTCCCCTTCGTGCTTCGTGAGTCACAAGCTATCAAGAATGAGATATTTTAAATCCATCAATCTCTTCTTTGGAGTTATCTTGGGTTATATTTCACCTATAGCCTTCCCTAAGGATTGTTGCTAATTTTGGTGCTTATAAATGATCCAAGTTCTACATTTGTCCTTCCGGCGAATAGTTCTCGTCTCCTTGTCATACAAACCCAATCAAATCTATTCCGTGAGTGGCAAGTTGTCACCTCATAATGTTGGGGGTATCTTCTATAAGTCCATATCAAGCTTATCTTTTCGTTGTTGGGTTTTTTTCCAACAACTCCGTTCGACCTTTCTCCTAAAGATGCCTTTTCATACTCTCTTGTGGTAGAAATTGGCATTTTCTTCTCAATTCTCTTATTTCGATTATCTATCTTCTATTCTTTTGTTCCGGAGGCTTTCTGATGTTGCTCTCTTCAACCGATCTTTTCGTTCTGTCAGGATCATGTTCTTTTCTTGGCTAATCCATTTAACTGGAGTGTCGTGTCCTCTGTGCAAGATCCTTTTGCCTTATCAAGTCTCGCATCTCTTCCCAACCGGAGCGCTATACGAATTTGTTCTTCTTTGTTCCTCCTTTCTATCGGTGTGTTTTCAATTTTGTTCATCCCCATTGTATTCTTTCCTCGAAATGGCTTAACCTTTTCAAGGTTCGTGGTTTCACTCGTTTGTCAAAGAAGCAACTTAGTTTTACCTCTTCTTTTCCTCTTCCGTTGTTCCTCCGGTGCCATTCTAGATCTCGGGACGAGATCCTCTCGTAGTGGTGGAGTGTTGTAACGCCCCGAGACCGATGCTCGAGAAGACTTCCATATATTCCGGGTTTCGCCGTGTGTTTCATTTGTGCCTGCCCTTTTATTTTTGCATTGCATCATGTCATCATGCCTTCATCTCATAAATCTTTTGCAACTCAACTAAATAAATGGCATGCATCTTTGATCCATTTAAATCGAGGGAATTCACTTGTGATATCTCTTTATAACATATTGAAGCCTCTCAATATTATAAGTGAGCTATAATAAAAATATTCCATTCTTTTGGAATTAACCAAAACACACTTGAAAAATCCCCACTCCCTTTCTACTTCAAGTTTGGTCCCCAAACTTTGCCAACATTTCTTTTCCCATTTATCGAGGCTCCTCCTAAATTCTGAACATTTTTGGACTCTTCTAAATCCTAGTCCTTGTTCAAACCTTTTAAATTAAATTCAAATGACTTTGAATTTAATTCTTGCAATCTTGCCCACTCCATTTTTCTTGGGTCAAGCTCATTTTTGTGAGTCCGAGAAAATAATCCCCATGCCCAAATTCTTGTCCACTCATTTCTTTTCTCTCCTTTTCTTTCTTTGCTTTTCTGTTTTTAGTAGAGATTTGAAAAGAGAGAGAGAGAGAAGGAGCCCAGCAGCCTGGGCCTCCCAACCTCCCGCGCCGGCCCAAGGCCAAGGCCCAGCCGCCCCCACCAATCCCTCCTAACCCTCGACCGAACCCTAGCCCGATCCCCTCGCGCCGCCAGAACGACCCCATCTCTCTCGCTTTCACCCTCTCCCGATCCCCATCTCTCCTCCTCCCCGTTCGTCTTTCTCGCCGGGAGCTCGAGCTCCGCCTGGAGACGACCTGCCCGCGCCCCTGCCGGCCCTCCTCCGACCTCATCCCCACGAGCACGGCCGCCGGGACGCCACTTCGCCGGTCCCCATCGCTCCGCCTCTCCAGGGAACAGCAGGAGCGCCGCTCCATGCCAAGAGCAGTGCCTCGCATCACCGCCTCCTCGCCATGGCGCCCTGCCGGCCAGCGAGCCCAAGCCTGCCGCCGCGCCGACCGAGTCTCCTTCCACCTCGCCTCTCTGCAACTCCCGTGGATGCCGTCCAGGGAACCCGTGGCGTCGTCGTCTCAAGGCCGTCGCCGGTGGGATCCTGCGTCCCTCCGCCATCTTCCTAGTCAAGTGACGCCAGGGCCGACCCCGTCGCGTTCCTCTACTCCTCTCGCCTCGAGCACCTACCACTGAACACCACCTTCGTCTTCTGCTGCTGCTTCACCGATGAGCACAGGCCGCCGACGCGTTGCTTTGCCTTCGCCTCCTGGCTTCGTCCGCGAGAACGGTTACAATCACTTGGGTTCGACAAGTTGCTGAGTACCACTACATTTACCATGTATATCTACACCGAGACGAGACCGCCAAGATGCATCCTGATGTCACCGAAGACACGTGAACATCTACACGACGATCACCGAGTACCTCTTCGCAAGTACCCCTACGCGCGAAGACGCCAAGACAGTTTCGGAATTCACCAAGTACCAATACGGCCGGAGACCTCGACGTCCGACGCCTAAACGATTACCGAACCGGAAACAACGCCAAGTACTAGGTCAACGAGTACAGCCAAGTTCGTCTTCCACCGTCTCCGAAATCGCCAAGTACCACGACGAACCGAGAACAACTACCATCGACGTGCATTTTGCCAAGTACCACTACCGCCGTCGCAAGAACGGGACCGGAAAGTCCGAAGACCCCAAGTACCACGACACCGATGACATGAACATCTACGGAATATGTACGACTACGCGATGTGACGCCAAGTTCGATGACGACCGTGTACCCCTACCGCTCCTCGAACATGAACGTCTACTTCCTCTTCAACTCGTGAGCGTCTACTTCCACTACGAACGTCCCGAGAACGTCTATTTCCTCTACTTGGCACCGATCGAGAACCGTCCCGTTTGCACACTTCGAAGGTATAACCCGAGACGACGTCTGTGTAACGAATGCTTGCGATGTTTGGGATGCTCATGTTTGCACCGTATCCAGATTGTCACTCGTTTCCTTGTCGCCAACTCGTGGGACACCCGGTATCCGGGAGTGCCCCGCCATCTTTTGCACGCATACGCATACTTCTCCTTTGCATCGGTATCTCAATCGAGTTACCGGAACCGAAACGCTGCCATGGCACCGTTGTCGTTACCGTCACCGTGGCACCCTTTCTTTCCACCACGATGACGAAATGCCCCATATCTTATAACATGCCGACATTTTCATAAATATTGCACAAAACTTGCTCATGTCATTCGCATCATGATAATAACATTTAAATGGTTTAAATTGTTGTTGCACCAAATTGAGTAATGCATATGGGGATTTACTGGAATTGTTGTTTGGCATTCCGGCCTCATTTAAACTTGCCTAGATAGGTAGTTTTACTTTGCTTCACCTCTTGCCCTGTTAATCAACATTTAATATTGTTGGGTACATAAACGAGATCAAACTAAATTACTTGTATGTGGTGTTTCTTCAATATGCAACGGAGTTGCATATTGAGCTCCACTTAATTTGTAGGATTGTTTGTGCACTTTGCCATGCCATGTTTCATTAAACCGGACATGCATCATACTTGTTTGTGCATCATGCCATGATTATGTGTTGGTTTGTTTACTATGTTGTGTGCTTCTTTTCCGGTGTTTGCTTCTCGGGTTGGTTCTGGTAACGTTGAGTTGTGAGGATTCATTCGACTACGTCCGTTTGTCTTCTTCATGGACTCGTTCTTCTTCCTTGCGGGATTTCAGGCAAGATGACCATACCCTCAAAATCACTTCTATCTTTGCTTGCTTAGTTGCTCGCTCTTTTGCTATGCCTATGCTGCGATACCTACCACTTGCTTATCATGCCTCCCATATTGTTGAACCAAGCCTCTAACCCACCTTGTCCTAGCAAACCGTTGATTGGCTATGTTACCGTTTTGCTCAGCCCCTCTTATAGCGTTACTAGTTGCAGGTGAAGATTGGAGGTCGTTCCTTGTTGGAACATTTATTTACTTGTTGGGATATCACTACATATCTTATTTAATTAATGCATCTATATACTTGGTAAAGGGTGGAAGGCTCGGCCTTATGCCTGGTGTTTTGTTCCACTCTTGCCGCCCTAGTTTCCGTCATATCCGTGTTATGTTCCCGGATTTTGCGTTCCTTACGCGGTTGGGCTATAATGGGAACCCCTTGATAGTTCGCCTTAAGTAAAGCTCTTCCAGCAATGCCCAACATTGGTTTTACCATTTGCCACCTAGCCTTTTCTTTCCCTTGGGTCGGCCAGCCCAAGGGTCATCTTTATTTACCCCCCCCCCCCAGGGCCAGTGCTCCTCTGAGTGTTGGTCCAAAATGTCAGCCGCCGGTGGCCACCAGGGGCAACTCTGGGCTGGCCTACCGGAAGTTTAGACAATCCGGTGTGCCCTGAGAAAGAGATATGTGCAGCTCCTATCAGGATTTGTCGGCACATTCGGGCGGTGTTGCTGGTTTAGTTTTACCCTGTCGAAATGTCTTGTTGTACCGGGATACCGAGTCTAATCGGAATGTCTCGGGAGGAGGTCTATTCCTTCGTTGACCGTGAGAGCTTGTGATGGGCTAAGTTGGGACACCCCTGTAGGGATTTGAACTTTCGAAAGTCGTGCCCGAGGTTATGGGCAGATGGGAATTTGTTAACGTCCGGTTGTAGAAAACCTGAAGTTGACCTTAATTAAAATGAATCAACCGCGTGTGTAACTGTGATGGTGTCTTTCCGGCGGGGTCCGGGAAGTGAACACGGTTGTTGGAGTTATGCTTGACGTAGGTAGTCCAGGATCACTTCTTGATCATACTTTTATCGAACGTGCTTTGCCTTCTCTTCTTGCTCTCTTTTGCGAATAGGTTAGCCACCATATATGCTAGTCGCTTGCTGCAGCTCCACCCCATACCTTTACCTTACCCTTAAGCTTAAATAGTCTTGATCGCGAGGGTGCGAGATTGCTGAGTCCCCGTGGCTCACAGATACTTCCAAACCAGCTTGCAGGTGCCGATGAGACCGTGCAGATGATGCAACCAAGCTCAGGAGAAGCTCGATGAAGATCTTGCTCTTTGTGTTGTTTCGTTCTAGTTGATCAGTAGTGGAGCCCAGTTGGGGTCGATCGGGGACCTTTGTCGCTTTTGGGGTTCTTCTTTTATTTTGGTTCCGTAGTCGGACCTTGATTGTATTTGGTTGACGTAATGCTTTATTCATGTAATTGTGTGAAGTGGCGACTGTAAGCCAACTATGTATCTTTTCCCCTTATGTATTACATGGGTTGTGTGAAGATTACCTCACTTGTGACATATGCCTTCAATGCGATTATGCCTCTAAGTCGTGCCTCAACACGTGGGAGCTATAGTCGCATCGAGGGCGTTACACATAAGTACTTCTCGTAGTACCCCTTGGTATGCTGATTATGCTAATTACATACTTGCTAAATTTATACCACCTAGCTTCACATACCAACAAAAGAAAAAGTTCTTCTATGATTTGAGAAATTACTTTTGGGATGACCCACATCTTTATAAAGAAGGAGTAGATGGTGTTATTAGACGTTGTGTACCTGAGCATGAACAGGAACAGATCCTACGCAAGTGCCACTCCGAAACTTATGGGGGACACCACACGGGAGATAGAACTGCACATAAGGTATTGCAATCCAGTTTTTATTGGCCTACTCTCTTCAAGGATGCCCGTAAGTTTGTCCTATCTTGTGATGAATGTCAAAGAATTGGCAATGTTAGTAGACATCAAGAAATGCCTATGAATTATTCACTTGTTATTGAACCGTTTGATGTTTGGGGCTTTGATTATATGGGACATTTTCCTGCCTCTAATGGATATACACATATTTTAGTTGCTGTTGATTACGTTACTAAGTGGGTAGAAGCTATTGCAACTAGTAGTGCTCATCATAACACTTCTATTAAAATGCTTAAAGAAGTTATTTTTCTGAGGTTTGGAGTCCCTAGATATTTAATGACTGATGGTGGTTCACATTTTATTCATGGTGCTTTCCGTAAAATGCTTGCTAAATATGACGTCAATCATGGAATTGCATCTCCGTATCACCCACAGTCTAGTGGTCAAGTAGAATTGAGTAATAGAGAACTCAAATTAATTTTGCAAAAGACTGTCAATAGGTCTAGAAAGAATTGGTCCAAGAAACTTGATGATGCATTATGGGCCTATAGAACTGCATATAAAAATCCTATGGGTATGTCTCCGTATAAAATGGTCTATGGAAAAGCATGTCACTTACCTCTCGAACTAGAACACAAGGCTTACTAGGCTATTAAAGAACTAAATTATGATTTTAAACTTGCTGGTGAAAAGAGGTTATTTGATATTAACTCACTTGATGAATGGAGAACCCAAGCTTATGAAAATGCCAAGTTGTTTAAAGAAAAGGTTAAAAGATGGCATGACAAAAGGATACAAAAGCATGAGTTTAATGTAGGTGATTATGTATTGCTATACAACTCTCGTTTAAGATTTTTTGCAGGTAAACTTCTCTCTAAATGGGAAGGCCCCTATGTTATCGAGGAGGTCTATCGTTCTGGTGCCATAAAAATCAACAACTTCGAAGGCACAAATCTGAAGGTGGTAAACGGTCAAAGAATTAAACACTATATCTCAAGTAATCCCATAAATGTTGAGACCAATATTATAGAAACCGTAACCCCGGAGGAATACATAAGAGACACTTTCTAGAACGTTTCAGACTCCAAAAAGGAATAGGTACTCCCTCCTTCCATTTATATAGGGCCTAATGCGTTTTTTGAGGTTAACTTTGACTAAATGTTAGAACAATAATATATGACATGCAACTTACACAAAGCATACCATCAAATTCGTATGTGAAAGGAGATTTCAATGATATAATTTTCACATTATGCATGTCATGTATTATTAATGTTGTCAATAGTCAAAGGCGGGCTTGAAAAAAGCATTAGGCCCTATATAAATGGAAGGAGGGAGTATGTGGTACGGTAAGTAAACCGACTCCAAAACAATTTTTAAGGCAATATTTCTCCGTTTTGGAATATTTAGAAAAATAGAAAATTAAGTAGCAGTCCGGGAAGGACACGATGGCCTCACGAGGGTGGAGGGCGCGTCCTACCCCCCTGGGCGCGCCCCCTACCTCGTGAGCTCCTCGTGTGCCTTCCGGACTCCGTTTTCTTGCACGATACGTATTTTGGTCGGTAAAAATTCACTATATATTCTCCCGAAGGTTTTGACTCCCGTATCACGCAAAATCTCTTGTCTTTGTTTTGAGTCGTCCTGTTGTAGACAGAGCAACATGTCGTCCCAGGATTCAGAAGGAGAAAGCTATGTGGCTGAATACCTTGCAGACCCTAAGGTCTATGGAGAGGTGGAGCATTATGGTTGGACCACGGAAGAAGAAGAAGACTATGAACCCAAGGGAGAGGAGGAGACGAGCTCAGATGAAGATGAAGTCCCACTACCTCAACCTGGGGACATGCACGTGGAGTTTAAAAAGTCAAGCCTCCCGGATAGGGTAAAGAAACCTAAGATCGGGTTTATCCCTTTTCGACTCTTGCAGGAAAACAAGCAGGAACTATGCAAAAAGATACTGAGCCTGGAACAGGAGATCGAGGACCTAAGGGACCAAAATTCTGTCCTCAAACACAAATTAAGGAAGAAGCCTACGCCATCAACAAAATCACCACCGTCTCCTCCAACAAAGAACAATTGAGTATCTGGTATGGGCACTCCACTTGGCAACTGCCAAGCTTGGGGGAGTGCCCCGGTATCGTATCACCATCACTTTTATCTTTACCGTTTTCTTAGTTCGATCCTTTTGGTAATATTTTGATCTAGTAGAATAAAAGTTCTTAGTATGATCTAGTTGTGAGTTTAGCTTTATTATCCTTCTATGTAATCGAGTCTGTGATCTATATAATAAAGATTAGTGATTGAGTCAAGGGCTTGTTTATTTTTGCCATGATCCCAAATAAAAGAAAAGAAAAGAGAAAAAGAATAAGAAGAAACAAAAGTTCATATTGATCTTATTGATAGTAATGACTTCACATAGAAAGAGTGTGATGATTAAAAGTTGTTGGGAGTTGGCAGACATAGCTTTGGTCATCGTTGCAATTAATAGGAAGTAATAAGGAAAGAGAGGTTTCACATATAAATATACTATTATTGACATCTTTTATGGTTGGGAGCACTCATCAAAATATGACATGCTAAAGAGTTGATATTGGACAAGGAAGACAACGTAATGGGTTATGTTTTCTTATATCTGAGATAAAGTATGTTGTCATGGATCATCCAACATGTTGAGCTTTCCTTTCCCCCTCATGCTAGCCAAATTCTCAGCACCAAGTAGAGATACTACTTGTGCTTCCAAATACCCTTAAACAAGTTTTGCCATGAGAGTCCACCATATCTACCTATGGATTGAATAAGATCCTTCAAGTAAGATGTCCTCGGTGCAAAGCAATAAAAATTGCTCTCTAAATATGTATGATTGATTGGTGTGGGAGAAATAAGCTTTATACGATCTTGTGATGTGGAAGTAATAAAAGCGACGGACTGCATAATAAAGGTTCATATCACAAGGGGCAATATAAAGTGATGTTCTTTCACATTAAGATTTTGTGCATCCAACCATAAAAGTGCATGGCAACCTCTGCTTCCCTCTGCGAAGGGCCTATCTTTTATTATTATCTTCTACCTTATGCAAGAGTCATGGTGATGTTCACCTTTCCTTTTTACATTTTATCCTTTGGCAAGCCCAGCATGTTGGAAAGAACCTGATATATATATATATATAGAGTGACACTATTCTAATCCTGGGATTAGAATAACTATTTGGATCACACCGATCCTATATAGGGCCCTATGGACTTTTCCCGAACTCCCCGAACCCGTGCAGAAAAAAACCCAGCCACTCTTCCACCACTTGCCCTCGATCCCCAATCTCCCCCGATCTCTCTGGTACAGCGTCGTGCATCTCTCCCCGCTCTTCGATCTCCTAGTGTCGCCGTTCCCCATTTCCCCTACCTTCTGGCGCCGCCGTCCCCCGCTTTCCCCCTCCCTCACGGCCGGCCGGCCTCCTCCCCCACCCCGCTCCCCAACGGCCGGCGCGCCTCCCCTCCTCCTCGGGCAGCGCGCCTCCTCTCTCGTGGTCGGATCCAGGCCTGCTCCCATGGCCAATGCTGCCAACTGCCCCTGTGCGCCGCCGTTGCCATCTTCCCTAGCGCGTCGCTGCCGCCATTCCTCGCCGCCAAGATCCAACCTCGCCGGCCACCGACGCACCCGCAGATCGGCGACCACCGTCTCAAGCAGGATCACACGTGGATCGGCGGCAACCGTCTCGAGCAGGATCACACGCGGACCACCCCTAGAGCCATCCCCTGCCCGTCGACAGGCCGCCATCCCTGGATCCATGCTGCTCCTCCACCTCCTCCTCCCGGCAGGGCTCTACAGCCGAAGCGCCTAAGCAGTTCACCGTTATCACCTTGGGTCGTTCAACGACACACCACCTGACCACCAGGACGGTCGCCACTGCAGTGCCAAGATCCGCTTGGAAGACGGAGGTGAGCCACACATGGTTCAACTTTTTCACTCCTTTTTCCCTACCTGATGCGTGCATTGATTGATTGATTAACCCGTTCTTTCCACTGTATTACTTTACTTTTTTGGCAAAACACTCTCACTGTTAATGCATAGTTTCTCTACGGGCTGAATAATGGACACTTCTCTCTCTTTTTTCTACAGTATGAGGCAGAAGAACAGCACCAATACTAGCTAGTTCTGTACTGCACAACAAGACATACAGACATACAGTAACAGTTAAAACAGAGGTGATGGTTGGTCTTGTACTACATGCTAGTGAGATGCGAGCTAAAATGTCATCGGTAAATTTCACCCAGTGCTGAACACGACTTTGCAGAGAAACTAACCATACTTATTCTTGATCATTTTTCTGAATTTTTTGCTCTGTGCATTCATGTGTTATCAAACCTGTATTTTGTCTCCAGGTAGCGTCGTCGGATTCTCCGGTATGGCCCCGGCGCTCCACGCCTCTGCCCCAACTCCCTGCTCGCAACGGCGCGACTCATCACATACTACCAAATTTCATCGGAGGAGGCCCCCCTACTGCACCTCCGCCTCCTGGGTCCCGCTGGCGGAACTCCCCTGTTACTCCTCACGGCTGCACTACTCTCTCTCACTCTCCCTCTCTCTCTCTTTCTGATTGAGGCAATTTCATTGGAACAAATTCATGTACATGCTTGATTGCAAGTATTTTTTTCCTAGATGTGAACAAGAACCCATGGCTTGCTGTTTCTTTTTTGTAAGATTGCGTAATCACGTGTTTGATTCTATGCAAAAAACAAAGAATATGTGTAAGTTCAAATACAGCAATTGCAGCAGTTCAAAATTCCTATCTAGTAAGAACAAAAAAGTATGCTCTCTAAAGCTGCTTGTGTTTATGACTCAAAAAAATTGTTTTCTCTGGAACAAAATACTAAGTGATATTTTGTTCCCTCTGAACATAAATTTTCTATTTCCAACTATAAAAGTAAACACTCTGATGTACAGTAATATCTTTATTTTAAAAAAGAGAGAAAAACACGATGAGAAAGGTTGTAGAGCCCTATGATGTTCAGTTTGTTTCCCTTTCTAAAGTTCAATTTGTTTTGCTTTTTGAAGTTCTGGTTGTTGATTTTCTAAAGAGAAAGGTTGCTTCACTTGCACTCCTCTATCTAGTCATGTGTGGTGATCTCCTCGACTCCTCGGTTTCTATGAAAAATATAAGTATGACATTTAATTCAAAAAAGACGATTTGATGCTTATTTAAAAACCATATTTTTCTAATAATAAAACAAAGAAGTTCAAGTTCAAACTTTATAAAAACCTCAGATTTTTTCTTGTTACTAAAGAATAAAATGAAGAAGTTCAAATTAAAATAAAATGAAGAAGTTCAAAAATTAAATAACAAGAAGTTCAACTTTTAAAAATAGAGCGCTTCAAAATTCATAAAAAAGGATTAAGAAATTCAGATTGAAATTCATAAAAAATCAGATATTTTCACATAACTACCAGAAGTTCACGTACTACACGATGTGCATTTTGTATTAAAAAAAGAATGAAAAAGCAAACGCTGAAAGTTTTGTTGCTACAAGTCCAAGTGCTCAGCCCGATAAAATTCCAAAATTCGTGTGAGAGAGGTTGAACAAAAAAAACATGACAGAAGTTCAAGGTGAAAAGATCGGGAAGTTCAACTACCACATTGAATGCGTTTCACATAAGAATATAAGAATAGAAAACAAAAGGCTTAAAAGGTTTGTTGCAAGAAGTTCAAGTGCTTTGTCCGGGGAAGTTGAAAAATTCTTGCGAGAGAGGTTCACCTTGTATTTCCATGTTCGAAAACACAAAAAAGAATTTTTTTTCTGTGTTTTAAAATAATTCTGTCAATCCACAAATAAGTTCAATTACTATTTGGGAGCAATTTGATTTCAAAAAGAAATAAAAAATTCAAATTATAAAAAGGGAAAAAGTTCATGTAATACATGGTGTGTGTTTGATATGAGAAAAATGAATTAAAAGGCAAGGTCCAATTTTTTTGTTATAAGTTCAAGTCCTCGGTTGGAGAAAGTTAAAAAAATTATTGTGAGAGATGTTGTACAAAAGGAATATTATTTGTGTAACACTAACGAATGGATGAAAAAATTACAAACAAAAATACGTCACAGAAGTTCAATGTGAAAACAGCTGGAAGTTCAACTACTACGCTGAATGAATTTTAGATTAAAAACATTTAAAATCGTCGCGAGTATGAAAAGATGATGAACATGAGAAACTTGCGTGCTTACATCAGCTTTCCATCCGTATATCACCTGCTCAATTTCGGTGAATGGATGGAGAGTTACGAGCAGTGGATGGAGACCTACGAGCAAAAAAATCACATGAAAAACAGAGTGAAGTTCAGGTACACGCGCCGAGAAGTCCAGGTTCTTCACGCAGTGCATTTTCGAAGAATCTGTTTCGCGATAAAGCCAGAACGCATGATCCCGCCGTTTTCGCAATTACTTGAAAACGGCTAGGAATCAGAGAAAACCATCAACATGAAAAAGTTTCACATTTTCCGTAGCTTTTCAGCGGTATATTATTTGCCCCATTCCGATAAAGTTTGTAGAAACTATGGCAAAAATACGGTTTTAACCATTTTCAAAACTGACATAAAACCGTAGTGAATTATGAGAAACAATATATACAAAAAAGTTTCACATTTCTTCAAGCTTTCCAACGCCATATCATTTGCTGCATTTGGACGTACGGTTAAAAAAATAGCTCAAAAATACGAACTCGGAGGAACTTGTACCATTTTCTAAATTACTTTTAAACCATTCAAAATTAGAAAAAACTTTTAACATAAAAAAGTAGCGCATTTTCATAAGCTTTCCAACGCCATATTATTTGCCTCAATTGGATTAGCCGTTTAGAAATGGCGTCAAAAATACGAACTCGGGTGTTCGATTTACGAAATTTTATGATTTTCCGAATTACTCTTTAACCATAGGGAATTAGAGAAAACTTTCAACATGTGGAAGGAGCATTTTTGCAGCAGCTTTCCAACACCATATTATTTGCCTCATTCCGATAAACGGTTTAAAAATGCGATCGAAAATACGATTCATGTTTTTTGTATGAAGAAAAAACGGTTTTCAAAACTGCTCTTAAACCGCTTACATTTTGCCAAAATTTTAACTTGGGTCATGATACTGATGTCCATAGCTATCCAAAGGTATATCGCAAGCCCCATTTGGACACCTTTTAGCTGAAGTTCAACCTAGTACTCAGGGAAGGTCAGGCGCATTACTCGGGAAGTTCATGTTGTGATCAGAATATTATTCGGATCCCGTGATCAGAATAGTGTTTATGTGTATATATATATATATAATTGGATGTAAGGGGGCATGAGTTATTATTGTTGACATTACCCTTGAGGTAAAAGGTTGTGGGGAGAAACTATAAGCCCCTATCTTTCTCTGTGGGGAAAACTTTGTTTTTGCCACTCTAGTTTTTGCCCACTTTGCTTATGCCACTCTAGAATTTCACATTTCACTTTTGCCACTCTAGTTTTTGCCCACTTTGCTTATGCCACTCTAGAATTTCACATTTCACTTTTGCCACTCTTAGCTTTTGACAATATATCACTTTTGCCATTCAGTGGCAAAAGCAAAATTTTCAGAGTGGCAATTGTGATACATTGTCAAAAGCTAAGAGTGGCAAAAGTGAAATGAAAAATTATCGGTTTTGCCACAGAATGGCATTTGTGATGTATTGTAAAAAGCAAAGAATGGCAAAATTGAGATGTCAAATTCTAGAGTGGCATAAGCTAGAGTGGCAAAAACAAAGTTTTCCCTTCTCTGTGTCCGATTAAAACTCCGTAACCACAAGTATTGCGCGAGTGTTAGCAATTATGAAGGACTAGATGATAGTTGAGTATGTGGACTTGCTTTTTAGCTCTAACATAGACTCTTTCTGATGTTATGATAAATTGCAATTATTTCAATGACTGAGGTTATAGTTTGTTGGTTCTCAATAAGGTTTCTGATTCATACTTTTGCATTGTGAATAGATCATCACTTGAACATAAGCAATCATATGACAATATCTATATATGTTGCTGTTATGAAAATAATCATGATGCCCTCATGTCCGTATTTTATTTTTTATCGACGCCTCTACCTCTAAACATGGGGACATATTTATTGTTATCGGCTTTCGCTTGAGGACAAGCGAGGTCTAAGCTTGGGGGAGTTGATACGTCCATTTTGCATCATGCTTTTATATCGATATTTATTGCATTATGCGTTGTTATTTCACATTATGTCACAATACTTATGGCTATTCTCTCTTATTTTACAAGGTTTACATAAGGAGGGAGAATGCCGGCAGCTTGAATTCTGGGCTGGAAAAGGAGCAAATATTAGAGACCTATTCTGCACAACTCCAAAAGTCCTGAAACTCCATGGAATACCTTATAATAAATAATGAAAAATCCTCGCCAAAGATGAAGACCAGGGGGCCCACACCCTGCTCACGAGGATGGGCCCCCCCTAGGGCGCGCCCCCCTACCTCGTGGGCCCCCTGGTGGCTCTCCAATGACCATCTTCTCCTATATGAAGTCTTTCGTCGAGAAAAAAAATAAGAAGCAACCTTTCGGGACGAAACTCCGCCGCCACGAGGCGGAACCTTGGCGGATCCAATCTAGAGCTCCGGCAGAGCTGTTCTGCCGGGGAAACTTCCCTCCGAGAGGGGGAAATCATCGCCATCGTCATCACCAACGCTCCTCTCATCAGGAGAGGGCAATCTCCATCAACATCTTCATCAGCACCATCTCATCTCAAAACCCTAGTTCATCTCTTGTATCCGATTCTTGTCTTCAAGTCCCGGATTGGTGCTAGTAGGTTGCTAGTAGTGTTAATTACTCCTTGTAGTTGATGCTAGTTGGTTTAATTGATGGAAGATCATATGTTCAGATCCTATATGCATATTAATACCCCTCTGATTATGAACATGTTTATGCTTTGTGAGTAGTTATGTTTGTTCCTGAGGACAAGGGAGAAGTCTTGCTATTAGTAGTCATGTGAATTTGGTATTCGTTCGATATTTTGATAAGATGTATGTTGTCTAGCCTCTAGTGGTGTTATGTGAACGTCGACTACATAACACTTCACCATTATTTGGTCCTAGAGGAAGGCATTGGGAAGTAATAAGTAGATGATGGCTTGCTAGAGTGACAGAAGCTTAAACCCTAGTTTATGTGTTGCTTCGTAAGGGGCTGATTTGGATCCATATGTTTCATGCTATGGTTAGGTTTACTTAATACTTTTGTTGTAGTTGCGGATGCTTGCAGTAGAGGTTAATCATAAGTGGGATGCTTGTTCAAGTAAGAACATCACCCAAGCATCGGTCCACCCACATGTCAAATTATCAAAGTACCGAACGCGAATCATATGAATGTGATGAAAACTAGCTTGACGATATTCCCATGTGTCCTTGGGAGCGCTTTTCCTTATATAAGAGTTTGTCCAGGCTTGTCCTTTGCTACAAAAAGGATTGGGCCACCTTGCTGCACTTTATTTACTTTTGTTACTTGTTGCTCATTACAAATTATCTCATCACAAAATTATCTGTTACCACTTATTTCAGTACTTGCAGAGAATACCTTGCTGAAAACTGTTTATCATTTCCTTCTGCTCCTTGTTGGGTTACGATAGATCCCCTATACTTGTGGGTCATCAACCAACTCAAGTGCGCGGCGACCACCGGCGTCCTCCCGATGCTCTGTTCGCCTGTCATCTGCAATGTCCAAGTCACCAAGACCCTCATCGACGGCGGCGCGGGGCTCAGTGTCCTGTCCGTTGAGACATTCGACAGCCTCCAAGTGCCATATGATCAACTTCAGCCCACCAAGCCTTTCTCAGGAGTGACCGACGGCTCCACCACCCTGATAGGGCAAGTTCGTCTCCCTGTCACCTTCAGTCAGCGCGACAACTACCACACCGAGCTCGTCGACTTCGACATTGCTCACATCCTTCTGCCGTACAATGCCATCCTCGGGTATCCAGCCCTGGCTAAGTTCATGGCAGTGACCCACCATACCTACAATGTCCTCAAGATGCCAGGAAGCGGTGGGATCATCACAGTCCCCTGCGAAGAAAGAGACGCGGTGTGCTCCCTCGAGCGCGTCTTCCAAGCCGCAGCAATCAAAGACCCTGACAGCAAGGGCGCGTACCCTCCTAAGGCCACCCCCAAGAAGAAGAAGCAACTACTCCACATAGGGACTCAGGGGAGTGGTGCCTCTAGCGGTGCCACATCAGGATCGGCGCTCGCGCCTGGGGCGCCTCCCTCCGTCGCATAGGAAGGCGTGACCAGCGCCCTCCTCAGGCAGGGCTCGGGGGTTCTCTTCTGTAGGGCACCATGCGAGGAGCGCCCGATGCTCAGGAGTTCATCATCAAGGCCACCTAGGAGCTTCAGGAAGCAAGGGCAATATGCGGTGACCGCCGGCTACCTGGTGCAGCTCCTCGTCCAGGCGAGGGTGGCGCGATGCGCATCTACATCGACATCCCATGGCTCAATAGGGCCGCATCTCAGGAGCGCTTCTGGCCTTCGCGCGCTGGCCGGTGCGAGGGTCCATCTCACAACTACGTTCGCATGCCATTTGGCCTGCCGAGCATGGCAGCCGCCTTCTAGCGCAACCTACAGAGTATCTGGCAACCCAGGAGGCCAGACATCACGCGGTCCTGGCGGAGATGGAGACGGTCCTCAGGGAGCCACCTAAGCCCCCAGAGCCTCCCGACAACAACAAAATCAGGTGACAGTTTCCAAGTTCATTCAGCTGGGAGCGCCCCCTGGGCTGCATTATTCCCAGTTCACGTGGGCATGTCCCTGTGGCATGTATCCTTTCATGTTTTTAGCTTACTTTACTGGGGGCGCCCCTCAGGCTGCATCATCCCCAGGCCGCTTGGGTCCATCCCAGCGGCATGTATCATTCTCGCATCTATCTAAGCTATCCGGTTCCCATGCATGAGTTATTTATAGTCATCGCCTACTTGATTGCCACCCACCATGGGAGCCACGCGCCGATCATTTTTCTTTAGGATCCTTCGCATGAGAAGACTAGGCACGGCGCATGTGCTCGAGTCCGTCCCTGCAGCGTTGATAAACCCAACGGCTGAGCTCTATCTGACGGGCCGGCCCCGTTCAAGTCACCTCCTGGGGTCGTTGGTGCTTGGCCTCCTCATGCGATAGCCTCAGTAGATCCGCTCGGCGCAGGTTGCCTAACCATCTCGCAGGACCACCACAGCCATCAAGAGCCAAGACCAGGCGCAACTTGCCTTTGAGGTAGGGCCTCGTGAGCCCCGCGCTGGCTCACGAGTGCCCAGACACACCTCTTCTAGCCCTGCCATGCAACCCACGTGTCAGGGCGGGGTTGTACACGCCCCGGGGGCTCCACTCAGAGGGAGACCTCACCCACGCACCAGTGGAAGCACCATGCTCCGCGCTGGCAGTCGACACTGCCGAGGAGTGGCTATGCCCGTGCAAGTGCGGAAGCGCTATGCTCCGCGCTGGTGATAAACAACTGAGGGCGGCCTCATGGCCGTATCGACCTCAGGGAGCCTCCGAGCTCAGTGTATGGCCTCATCACAACACCTCCCCTCGGGAGAGTCGCGCGAGGGGGCTGGGCACGGGGGTTGCGCTCAGGTCACGCCTGAGCATACGCCACCCTGTCGGGTCCCTCGGACCTGGTCGTCGCGCGCCCTCCCAAGCGGAGCGAAGGTATGAAGGTCGTTTGGACGTCAAGGGGGAGTCCTGAGCATCGCAACTCAGGATCCTGACTGGCCACGTAGCCCCTCACTCCTTGGCCCATCCTGGTGATCCGGACGGTCCAACGGCGGCTGAGGTATGCGCGGGGTCGGACCCTGCCAACGTAGAACACTAGGCCTACTCTCGCATCTCCTTTCTATAAGTTGTTTGCGCGTCAAGGGGGACTCCTGAGCATCGCGACTCAGGAGCCTAAGTGGCCACGTAGCCCCTCACTCCTTGGTCCGTCCTGGTGATCCGGACGGCCCAATGGCAGCTGAGGTATGCGCAGGGTCGGGCCCTGCCGATGCAGAACACCAAAGCAAACGGAAAGGAAATCGTGGAATTTCAAACAAATATTACAAGACATACTATTTCTCGAATATCAAGCACAAGTTTAAACGCCTCCACGAGGCATGGTTCATGTTGCAGAAGCAACACTGGAAAAGGAGCCATCGGCAAGTCATCCCATCATCCCTGGACGCCGCCGTCGCTTGCAAGAGGCATCCCTTTGACGGTGATGCCGCCCTCACCTGAGCCGCCAGCTGGAGTTGCAGGTTCGGCAGCATCACCAGTTGGGGGCGCTGGGTCGAAGGCGCGGAACTTCCTCAGCAGAGCCTCCACCTGGCCCTCCACGGTTTCGACAGCAGTTGCACAGCGCTCGTCGTCCACAGGCTCCAGCAGCTCGTCGAGATTGGCGGCAGGGTCACGAAGATGGAGGTGGCTGAAGACGCGTGTCAGCGCGGCCGAGGAAAGTATGCGGGCTTCTCCTTCCACCAAGGGGCCGATTCCATCCACGACCTCCTCAAGTGCCCCGACCAGATGAGGAAGCAGCTGGGTGGGGCCCTCGTCGATGGTGGCTAGCGGCTCTTCCAAGCCCTTCTCGTAGAGTGCCCGCAATGCCACGCGGGACCTCTCCTCGAGGGACATGAAGGCTGCACGGTCCTCGGCTAGGACCTCCGCCTTGGCGTTAAGCTCGGCTTTCTCCGCTTCCATCTTCTGCTTCAGCTTCTCCAGCCGGCTGCGCTCCGCGGCCTGCGCCCTCCTCAACTGCTCCAGCTCGGCGTCACGACCCCTGACGGTGTCCTCCCGGGCCTTCATCTTCTCCTCATCCACCTTGCGGCCTCGCGCCTGGGCCGCACGCTCATTGCGCATCGTCTCCAGCTCGGCCTCCAGTGACTGATAGCGATCCTGGGCGGCCCCGGCATCTTTCAGCGCCACTTCGCGAGTGGCCGCGGCCTGGGCGGCGGCCTGCTTGTCCTTCTCGGAGGTTGCTGCCTCCTGGCTTAGCGCCGCCCAAACGGACATGTCTGAGTGAAGCCAGCCAGAGACCAGCTCCAGGCGCCCAGCTACCACGCGGGGGTCCGCGCCTTGAAGATCTTCTCGCAGCAGGGTCATCGCAGAAAGAGCGCGCTCCAGGACGTCAGGGGAGGCAAAAGGATCTGATGTCATCAGTGCGGCAGGAGGCGAAGGAGTCAACGTCGCCACCATGGCCTGGGAGGCTGGGAGCTCCTAAGCCTCGGGGGCCCCAGCAACCGAGCCGGGCGTTAGCACCTCCGGAGCCAGTGGGGCAGCAGGGGCCACCTCCTCTCAAGGACACTCCCCCAAGCCTCGCGAGGACAATCGAGCCAAAGAAACATGAGCGTTGTCACTGCCCTTCTCCACAGACCCCGAGCAATACCACCACTTCCTCCTTCCTCCTCTTTGCCGCGGGTGTAGGCCTGCTGGCGCAGCAGAGAAGCATTAAGAGTCAACAACAGAAGTAGAAACAAGACAGGACAAGAGTACTTACTGGTCCATCCTAGTGTAATCTCTCTGCTTCCTAAGCTTGAAGCCTGAAAGCTTCGCGGCCTGAGGCAGGGGTGCACAAGCACCAGGAACAGAAGAAGAAGAAGCAGGTGGGTTGGAAGCAGCTCTGGGCAGCATCAGAACAGGGGCGTCGTCTCGGGAAATCAGCGTCGACCTCCCTCTCGTCGGAATCGCAGCCGGGGACTGTCGTGGTTCTAAGCCTGACAGTAGAGTGGGGGGTAGGTATGGAGAGGCAAGGTCCTAGCTATGGAGAGGTTGTAAACACAAGAGATGTACGAGTTCAGGCCCTTCTCGGAGGAAGTAAAAGCCCTACGTCTCGGAGCCCGGAGGCGGTCGAGTGGATTATATGTATATGAGTTACAAGATGCCGAACCCCTCTACCTGTGGAGGGGGGTGGCTTATATAGAGTGCGCCAGGACCCCAGCCAGCCCACGTAGGAGAGGGTTTAAGGTGAGTTAAGTCTGGGGCATTACTGGTAACGCCCCACATAAAGTGTCTTTACTATCATAAAGTCTACTTAATTACAGGCCGTTGCAGTGCAGAGTGCCTCTTGACCTTCTTGTGGTCGAGTGAGTCTTCGTGGTCGAGTCCTTCAAGTCAGTCGAGTGAGTCCCTCGTTGGTCGACTGGAAGGTGACCTCTTCTAAGGGTGTCCTTGGGCAGGGTACTTAGATCAGGTTTGTGACCCTACCCTAGGTACATGACCCCATCATTAGCCCCCGAATGGATTGAGGCTTCGAGTGAGGAAGGAGTTGATGTTATTTCCGATTAACTTTTGCACACTGGTCGTGCGTTGTTCTGGACCAAAGAATCTCTTCGTTGATAGTGACCAACTTGTCTTCAGTCGACTCGATCCATTCTCTTCTTTCGTCGAGTGATCTTTCGGGCTTTGACGATTTCCGAGCGACGGATCGCAGGAAATCCCGCGTCTGACAGACCGGTCTGCCGTTCGCGGATTCCGCGGGATGCGAAATTTGGGGAAGCGCGCGAAACGGAGCGGACCGCGGCGTTCGGATGGGACGGGATATAGACGCCTCGATCCCCGCGCCGCTTTCTTCGCCACGTATCCCGCCTGCATAACTGTTCCTGGATATGATTAGATCGACCGGGCCCACCTGTCATCCACTCGGAAGGGACCTTATAAATGCGCCCGGCGAGGGTTTTTTGTACAGTGCCTCAGCATTCTCTTTCTCTGCTCCCTTCGTCTCCGCCCGACGCGCTCGCTCTCGCCTCCGCCCAACCTCTCCTCGCGCGTCTCGCCGGCAACCATGGCCAAGGAGAAGACGGCGGCGCTGGAACGCGCGAAGAAGGCGTCGGCGACGGAGAAGGCGAAGAGGAGATCCACCAGCCGCGGCGGGTCTTCGTCTAGATCCCGCCTGCCGAAGGGCTGGGTCCAAGGAGATTGGATCCAGTCGACCATCACGGAGAAAGATCTCCTCGACATGGCCAACGAGGGCTTGATCCCCCATGGAGCTGCGAGGCTTCCGGGGAAGGAGTGGCAGCCCCAGCCAGAAGAGGGTGAGTGCGTGCTCTTGGCCACCCATGTTGATCGTGGATTTTCTTTGCCGCCGAGTATTTTCTTCCGTGGTTTCTTGAACTTCTTTGGAGCGCAGCTCCACCACTTTACCCCAAATTCTATCGCCTATCTTGCCGCGTTCGTGTCCATGTGTGAGGGTTTTCTGGGCTGTCGACCGCACTGGGGCTTGTTCAAGCATATATTCACGTGTCGCTCTCAGACCGTGAAGAAGGCGAGCCCAGGCGACGAAAGAACCCGAGTCGTCCAAATGTGTGGGGGCCTGGGGATCCAGGTGAGGAATAAGAGCACCTTCCCAGCCATGACTTTTCCCGAGTCAGTCAGAGGCTGGCAGTCGACCTGGTTCTACTGCCAGGATCAGTCGACGCCGGGGCAGTCGAGTGGACTCCCTCAGTTTACCATGGACCGAGTGAACAAGCCCTCCTCTCTGAAGTTGATTCCGGAGGAGAAAGCTGACGTGAAGATGTTGATGGAGCGCGTGGTACAGTTGGTTCGGGAGGGAGTGACGGGCATGGATCTCCTGGAGGTTTTCCTTAGGCGTCGTATCCAGCCCCTTCAGTTCCGGAGCCACTGCATGTGGTTGTACTGTGGGACTGAAGACGAGACTCGAGTCCATCCAGAAGCAGTCGACGATGTCACTCTGGAAAGATGGATGGCCGCCGTTACCGGAAACAAGGATAACCCACGCGGAGCCAGAAGGATTCCTCCACTCGACCACAACAGTGATCCAGACAAGGTATGCCTGCTCTGCTCTCCACTGTGTTCTTGTCATATTCATTTCTGTTTATTCTGCCAATTGGTCGATTGATCCTTGTCTTGATGTCTATCAGGCCCTCACCGAGCTGTACTCGATGCCCAATGGAGCACAGGCTCCGACTGAGGAGGGTGAGGCGAGTGGGGGCGAGAGCCAGGAGGAGGAGGAATGGGACTCGGACGTTGCTGAGGATGATGATGACGATGACGACGATGACGGTGATGAAGATGACGCTGAAGACGAGGAAGAAGAGGAGGAGGAGGTCGTACCACCGCGCTCAGAAAGGCGGTCGAAGCTTGTCCACGACCCTTCGACTGAACGTGGCAAGGGGGTTGCGACCGTTGCACAGTCGACCAAGCGCCCTCGGACCACCTCTCCGGCGCCGACTGAAAAGGCGCCGAAGCAGCCCAGGGCGGCTCCGTCAAAGCCGACCAAGCTCCTGCCGAAGATGAAGGTGTCCATCCCCACCATATCAGGGTAATCATGCTGCTTAAGTCTTCTTATTTTGTGTGAACTTTGTCTCTGGTTGACGCTGAAGTTAGTCGACTGATTCTTTGGAGTTGCAGTGCTGCTACTTCTGAGACCTCAGCCCGGGCTGATGACCATGAGATGGAGGACGCAGCAACCTCAAAACCAGGTACTATATTCTTAACGCCGTTTTTAGTCGACTGACTCATGATCTCTAATCCTGATTCTTCTCTGTAGCTCCACCCAATGTTGTTATCACTCTCCCTGATGATGATGAGGATGAGGAACCGCTGAAGCGCAGAAGGAGTAGGAAAGCGTCCGCCAGCAGGGTGCCCCAGGATGTGACGGCGCCTGAGACTCTGATTGCGGAGGAAGAGAACACCACTCGACACACTGTGTCCTTCGCAGATCCACTGACGAGTGCTCAGCAGCCCTCCCTCTTCACGACGCACCACGTCCCAGAGGACCAAGCTGGCGCCGCGAAGGAGGCGATACGCCAGGCAGGGATCATGATGGAGCAGTTAAGGACCATCCGGGATGCGAGCCAGGCAGCTTACGACGCCAGTTCCGCCCTTCAAAGCAATGTTCAGGTCAGTCGACCACCGCCTGTTCTGTTAGGATATGCTATCAAAAACTTTTCTTTCTAGAATTTATAGTAGTCACCCAGTGGGTGTGTCGATTCAGACTCCGTGTTAGCGGGGGCACGCTGAGTGCACCCGCTGGGTGTAGTCCCCAAGGCTAAGGTCGACTGCTGGCAGTCGGCCTTAGGCTTTATAATTTCAGTCTTTGCGTCATTCGACTATGTCGACTGGATTTCGCAAAACGGGTCGACTGGTCGACTCTGTCTTCAATAGGATTAGTGGGGGCACGCTGAGTGCACCCACTGGGTGTAGTCCCCAAGGCTAAGGTCGACTGCTGGCAGTCGGCCTTAGGCTTTATAATTTCAGTCTTTCCGTCATTCGACTATGTCGAATGGATTTCGCAAACCGGTGGGGGCACGCTGAGTGCACCCACTGGGTGTAGTCCCCGAGACTGTGGTCGACTGCTTGCAGTCGATTACAGTCTTAAAGAATACATCTCTCTTCTTTTTTTTGAGGTCGACTGGTCGACTCTATCTTCAATAGGATTAGTGGGGGCACGCTGAGTGCACCCACTGGGTGTAGTCCCCGAGACTACGGTCGAATGCTTGTATTCGGCTGTAGTCTTAGAAACGTGTGATTTTTCCTTTTTCACTCGGAAGTGAATTATATTTGACATTTAGTCGATTGGTTCTTCGCAGAACTCCTGTGATCTTGTGGCTCGCTACTCTGAGCTGGAAAACAAGCACACTCAGCTCGAGCTGAACTTGAAGCTGGTTCAGGAGAAACTGACGAAGGCAAAGGAGGAGACCGAAGGTATGTTTGGTGAGACCTTGACGACTGCTTTTCCCTTGTTTGTTTCAAAATCTGATCTTGCTGTAACTTGCAGGTAAGGTAAGGGAGGCCCAACAGAAGAAAGACCTTGAACTAGCTGAGAAGATCAAGCTTGCTGACGAGAAGTTAGCTTCAGTCACCAAGCTTGAACAAGACAATACCAATCTGAAAGCTGCTCTTGGGATCGCCAACAAGGAGGTCAGTCGACTGAAAACTGATAAAGCTGCCCTGACCGACCAAGTCAGTAAGTTGACTGGGAAGAAAAATGATCTGGAGGCCTTCCTGAGTGGTCTTGCCAAGAAGCTGTTTCTTATGCTTGAAGGTAAACCTCTATGCTCGGCAATCATTTCCAATCGTGGTTTTTCCATTCGACCATCCCTTGACTCAGTGATCGTCCTTGCAGAATTTTGTCAAAACTTTGAAGAAGAAACTAGCCGGCTGGAACCAAACCTCGACCCCGTCAATTCTCCGGTGAACGACGAAGTTGCCATGAATGTTTTCCGACTGGAGTCCCGTGTTGCAGCTGTCGTGGACTATCTTGCAAGGCTGAAGGTCGCCACATCTCGCATCGACTCGACGCTCTGGCCCGGGGAGACACTTCAGAATGACCTTGAGTCGCTGATGGCTCGCTTGAACACGATCCCTGGTCGAGTGCAGGAGTGGAAGAAGTCCTCGGCTCGGTGCGGTGCAGATGTTGCTCTGTGTCTGGCCCGAGTCCACTGCAAAGATGCGCGAGAAGAGAAGCTGGCGGCCCTCCGGGTGGCCAACACCAAGAAACACGACTTCAGGTCCTTTATGGAAACTTTCCTTGCGGCTGCCACTCGGATCGCAGACGGAATTGATCTTGATGAGTTTGTTGCACCTTCCAGCCCTCCACAGGAGGGGTAAAAAACTTCTTCTAAGCTCGACGCTTTAAATTTGCCTCGGTATGCCGAGTGGAGTTGTAACCGATAAACCTTAACGGGCTTAGCGCCCGAGCACTTTCGGTCCCTTTAGGTATCTATCCGAACTTGAATTTGTCGTTTGAATGTGATTGCTTTTGGCTCGAAATGTCTTTTGCAGGTTCAAAGCAGGGCACTTACTGCAATCGACTTATTCCTTAGTCCACTTGGGTGAGCGCTGGGCTGCAGCTAAGCCCCGAGTGAGAGGTTTACTTACTTTTCACTCGGTAGGATTTCTGATAACTTAGGCGAGCACTGGGCTGCAGCTAAGCCTCCGAGTGAGAGGTTTGCTCTTCACTCGGTAGGGTTTTATATCTTAGGCGAGCACTGAGCTGCAGCTAAGCCCCCGAGTGGAAGTCTGGCTTACCACTCGGTAGGATTTTTATATCTTAGGCGAGCACTGGGCTGCAGCTAAGCCTCCGAGTGGAAGTCCGGCTTACCACTCGGTAGGATTTTTATATCTTAGGCGAGCACTGGGCTGCAGCTAAGCCCCCGAGTGAGAGGTTTGCTCTTCACTCGGTAGGATTTTTGATAACTTAGGCGAGTACTTGGACTGCAGCTAAGCCCCCGAGTGAGAGGTTTGCTCTTCACTCGGTAGGATTTTTATAACTTAGGCGAGCACTGGACTGCAGCTAAGCCCCCGAGTGAGAGGTTTGCTCTTCACTCGGTAGGGTTTTTATATCTTAGGCGAGCACTGAGCTGCAGCTAAGCCCCGAGTGAAGGTCTGGCTTACCACTCGGTAGGATTTTTATATCTTAGGCGAGCACTGGGCTGCAGCTAAGCCTCCGAGTGGAAGTCCGGCTTACCACTCGGTAGGATTTTATATCTTAGGCGAGCACTGGGCTGCAGCTAAGCCCCCGAGTGAGAGGTTTGCTCTTCACTCGGTAGCGAATTTCGATAACTTAGGCGGAGCATTGAGCTGCGCTACCTCCCGAGTGGAAGTCTGGCTTACCACTCGGTAGGATTTTTATATCTTAGGCGAGCACTGGGCTGCAAGCTAAGCCCCGAGTGAGAGTTTGCTCTTCACTCGGTAGGATTTTTGATAACTTAGGCGAAGTTACTTGGACTGCAGCTAAGCCCCCGAGTGAGAGGTTTTGCTCTTCACTCGGTAGGATTTTTGATAACTTAGGCGAGTACTTGGACTGCAGCTAAGCCCCGAGTGAGAGGTTTGCTCTTACTCGGTAGGGTTTTATATCTTAGGCGAGCACTGAGCTGCAGCTAAGCCCCGAGTGGAAGTCTGGCTTCCACTCGGTAGGATTTTTATAACTTAGGCGAGCACTGGGCTGCAGCTAAGCCTCCGAGTGAGAGGTTTGCTCTTCACTCGGTAGGATTTTCGATAACTTAGGCGAGCACTGAGCTGCAGCTAAGCCTCCGAGTGGAAGTCTGGCTTACCACTCGGTAGGATTTTATATCTTAGGCGAGCACTGGGCTGCAGCTAAGCCCCGAGTGAGAGGTTTGCTCTTCACTCGGTAGGATTTTATAACTTAGGCGAAACGGATTCGCAGCTAAGCCTCCGAGTGGGAGTCTGGCTCACCACTCGGTAGGATTTTTACAAACTTAGGCGGAACGGATTCGCGGCTAAGTCACCCACTGAGGGGAAATTTTATTAGACAAAATGAAAAGTGACAAAAATTATGGAGGAACTATGACACTATTATTTTGAGGTCCATGAACTACAGAAGTACTTTATTGCAACTCATCCGAGTGATAAAACTTAAGTGTAAAATGGGCGGAGTAGTTCCGCGTTCCAAGCTCGGGGCTCGTCGATATTATGCTCGACGTTGTAAAGACGGTACGCCCCGTTGTGGAGAACCTTGGTGACGATGAAGGGACCTTCCCAAGAAGGAGCAAGCTTGTGTGGTTTGTGCTGATCCACTCGGAGAACCAAATCTCCTTCCTGGAAGGCTCGACCTCTCACATTTCTGGCGTGGAAACGACGCAAATCTTGTTGGTAGATGGTCGACCGGATCAGAGCCATCTCCCTTTCTTCCTCTAAAAGGTCGACTGCGTCCTGCCGCGCTTGTTCAGCTTCTGCTTCGTTGTAGATTTCAACTCGAGGAGCATTGTGGAGAAGATCACTCGGCAAGACTGCTTCAGCTCCGTAGACCAAGAAGAATGGAGTTCTTCCGGTCGACCGATTAGGTGTGGTCCGCAGTCCCCAAAGCACTGAGGGAAGTTCGTCGACCCAAGCTCCAGCTGCATGCTTGAGATCACGCATCAGTCGGGGTTTCAATCCCTTGAGAATCAGGCCATTGGCTCGCTCTGCTTGTCCATTCGACTGCGGATGGGCGACTGAAGCGTAGTCGACCCGTGTGCCTTGAGAGTTACAGAAATCTCTGAATTCCTCCGAGTCAAAGTTCGACCCATTATCCGTAATGATGCTGTGCGGGACTCCATATCTGAATATTAGTTCCCTGATGAAGCTAACAGCAGTACCGGCGTCAAGGTTCTTGATTGGTTTAGCCTCAATCCACTTGGTGAACTTGTCGACTGCCACCAGTACATGCGTGAAGCCACTTCGCCCTGTTCTCAAAGGACCGACCATGTCCAACCCCCATACTGCGAAAGGCCAGACGAGTGGAATGGTCTTCAGGGCTGATGCAGGCTTGTGCGACATATTCGAGTAAAACTGACATCCCTCGCACTTATCCACTATCTCCTTTGCCATCTCATTCGCCTTTGGCCAGTAAAATCCGGCTCGGTATGCTTTGGCCACGATGGTCCGAGAGGACGCGTGATGACCACAGGTCCCCGAGTGAATATCATTAAGGATGATTCGACCTTCTTCCGGCGTTATGCACTTCTGACCGACTCCAGTCGCGCTTTCTCTGTATAACTGTCCTTTGATTACGGTAAAGGCCTTAGATCGGCGGACGATCTGTCGAGCCTCTTCCTCATCCTCCGGGAGCTCTTTTCTCAGGATATACGCGATATATGGAACTGTCCAGTCGGGAATGACCACCAAGACCTCCATGATCAAGTCGACCACCGCTGGGACTTCAACCTCAGTCGGATCTGTGGCACTCTTGGGCTGTGGAGCTTCTTCGGTGAAAGGATCTTCTTTGACTGACGGAGTGTGTATATGCTCCAAGAACACACCACTCGGAATGGCTTCTCTCTTGGATCCTATCTTTGCTAGATCATCAGCTGCTTGATTTTTCAGTCGGGGTATATGATGGAGCTCCAACCCCTCGAACTTCTTTTCCAGCTTCCTCACTGCACTGCAGTATCCAGTCATGGCTGGGCTTCTCACGTCCCACTCCTTCATCACTTGGTTGACCACTAAATCCGAGTCGCCATAGACCATCAGGCGACGGACGCCGAGTGAAATGGCCATGCGCAACCCATATAAGAGGGCCTCATATTCTGCCTCATTGTTGGAGGAATCAAAGTGAATCTGGAGCACATATCTGAGCTTATCTCCTCTGGGGGAAACCAGGACAACCCCAGCACCGGAACCATTCAACATCTTAGAGCCATCAAAGAACATGGTCCAATGCTCCGAGTGAACTTCAGTCGGCTGCTGCTGTTCAATCCACTCGGCGAGGAAATCTGCTATTGCCTGGGACTTAATGGCTTTCTTTGCCTCAAACTTGATATCAAGGGGAAGAAGTTCAATCGCCCATTTAGCCACTCGACCAGTTGCATCTCTGTTGTGCAAAATCTCTGATAGTGGAGCGTCGCTGACGACTGTGATGGAATGATCAGAGAAATAATGAGCAACCTTCTTTGTGGTCATGTATATTCCATACACAAGCTTCTGATAATGAGGATATCTCTGCTTGGATGGAGTCAAGACTTCAGACAAATAATACACTGGGCGCTGAACTTTGAGAGCTTTTCCTTCTTCTTCCCGCTCGACCGTAAGCACAGTACTGACGACTTGTCCTGTGGCTGCGATATAGAGCAACAGAGGCTCTTTGCTGATTGGAGCAGCAAGCACCGGCTGGGTGGAGAGCAGAGCTTTTAGCTCGGCAAACGCTGCATCAGCTTCTGGAGTCCACTCGAACTTGTCTGCCTTCTTCATCAGTCGGTAAAGAGGCAATGCCTTTTCACCGAGTCGTGAGATGAATCGACTTAATGCGGCCAAGCATCCAGTAAGCTTCTGGACATCGTGCACTCGCACAGGGCGTTTCATTCGGAGAATAGTGCCGATCTTCTCTGGATTAGCGTCGATTCCTCGTTCGGAAACGAGAAAACCGAGTAACTTGCCACCAGGAACTCCAAATGTGCACTTTGATGGATTGAGCTTGATATCATACCTTCTGAGGTTGGCAAATGTTTCGGCGAGATCAGCGAGCAGGTCGGAACCTTTTCGTGACTTGACAACGATATCATCCATATACGCTTCCACATTCCGACTGATTTGAGTGAGTAGACACTTCTGAATCATTCGCATAAATGTGGCTCCGGCATTCTTGAGGCCGAATGGCATGGTGATATAGCAGAAGCACCCGAATGGAGTGATGAAAGCTGTTTTTACCTCGTCGGGTCCGTACAGACGGATCTGGTGGTACCCGGAGTAGGCGTCTAGAAAAGACAGTCTCTCGCATCCCGCGGTCGAGTCAACAATTTGATCTATGCGAGGGAGAGGAAAATGATCTTTCGGGCAGGCCCGGTTGATGTGCTTGAAATCAATGCACATTCGGAGCGATTTGTCCTTCTTAGGAACCATGACGACATTAGCGAGCCACTCGGAGTGGTATATCTCTCGGATAAATCCTGCCGCCAACAGTCGAGCCACTTCCTCACCAATGGCTTTTCTCTTCTGGACGGCGGACCGCCGAAGATGCTCTTTGACTGGTTTTGCAGATGAGTCGACTCTTAGGCGATGCTCAGCCAGTCCCCTGGGAACACCTGGCATGTCAGCGGGCTTCCATGCAAAAATGTCCCAGTTCTCACGGAGGAACTGGATGAGCGCTTCTTCCTATTTCGGGTCGAGTGTTGTGGAGATGTGGGTCGGAGCTGCATCGGGGTCGGTCGGGTGAATGTGAACAGGCTTCGTCTCACCGGACGACTGAAATGCAGACTCTGTGGCGGGTTTCTTGGATCGCAGCAAATCACTCGGATCTGCATTTTGCTTGTATTCTTCGAATTCGACCGCTGTCACCTGGGAATCGGCAATCTTTGAGCCCTTCTGAAAGCACTCTTCTGCCTTTTTCCGATCACCGGTGACAGTGATCACTCCTTTGGGGCCGGGCATCTTCAATTTGAGGTACACGTAACATGGTCGAGCCATGAACCGTGCGTAAGCTGGTCTCCCCAAAATGGCATGATATGCACTCTGAAAATCCACGACCTCAAACGTCAACTTTTCTTTGCGAAAATGTTTCGAATCACCAAACACCACGTCCAGAGCTATTTGGCCGAGTGACTCGGCTTTCTTCCCTGGTATAACTCCATGAAAGCTCATGTTACTGGTGCTCAGTCGGGACATCGGAATGCCCATTCCTTTCAGTGTGTCTGCATACAACAAATTCAGCCCGCTTCCACCGTCCATCAGCACTTTTGTCAGTCGAGTGCCTTCGACAACTGGATCGACCACCAAAGCTTGCCTCCCAGGGGTGGCAATATGAGTCGGGTGATCAGATTGGTCGAATGTGATGGGTATTTGGGACCATTTCAGATAATTTGCTTTTGCTGGGGCAACCATGTTCACTTCTCGGTTAATGACTTTCAATCGACTCTTGCTTTCCACATCTGCAAAGATCATCAGAGTGGAGTTGATATGCGGATATCCTTCCTCACTGTCCTCCTTGTCTTCGGCCTTGTCCGACTCCTTCTCCTTGTCCTTAGACTGTTTTCCCTGAAACTGCTGGATCAGGAGTCGACATTGGCGAGTGGTATGCTTCGGGTAGATGATATTCCCCTCTTCGTCTTTCTTCGTGTGGATGTGACACGGCATATCCATCACGTCGTTCCCTTCTTTATCCTTCACCTTCTTAGGGTTCCAGGATCCTTTTGGTTTCCCTTTAAACTTTCCCTGAGTCACGGCCAGAGCCTCTCCAGGAGCTGCTGGTTCAGCCTTCCGCTTCTGTTTCCGACTGGTGTTTCCCTTTTCCGACTGGCTCGGCTTGTGCTTGCCGCTTCGGAGTCGGTCTTCTTCTTCGCCGTTGGCGTACTTGGTAGCAATCTCCATCATCCGACTCAAGGTCATGTCACCGGTTCGACCAAATTTCAAACTTAATTCTCTGTTCTTGACGCCATCTTTAAAGGCGCAGACTGCCTGATGATCAGACACATTCTCCACAGTATGGTGCAAAGTGATCCATCTCTGAATATACTCTCTGAGAGTCTCATTGGTCTTCTGCACGCAGACTTGCAACTCTGTCAGTCCAGCTGGTCGCTTGCAAGTTCCTTCAAACGTTCTGATGAACACTCGGGACAGATCTTCCCAAGTGTAAATGCTGCTAGGAGGTAATTGAGTCAACCATGCCCTGGCAGAACCTTCCAGCATGAGGGGCAAATGCTTCATGGCCACCTCGTCGTTCCCACCACCAATCTGAACTGCCACTCGGTAGTCCTCAAGCCAAGTTTCAGGCTTAGACTCACCAGTGAACTTGCTGACTCCTGTTGCCAACCTGAAATTGGGAGGGATAACTGCGGCTCTGATAGCTCTGCTGAAACATTCAGGACCAGAAACATGCACTCGACTGCTTGTGGGCGCATCTCTGTCGAGTCCGCCTCGATGGGCTCTGTTCCGGTCGACCAAACCTTGCACGATAATGGATCGCGCGTCGAAGCCTGGTTCTCTGGGGTCGACTGGAACTCTTCGCCCCGTACTGAACTGACGCCTGTCATCTTGCTGCCGAGGAGCGTAAGACCCACCCCTCGGAGGGGAATTGGGCACTCGACGCCTATCATCTCGGTCGAGTCGGTCACCATATTGGTCTCGCCGATTCTCGCGCCCTTCACGCCGCGGAGGCGATCTGGGACTGTGAGCCGACTGAACCGTATTCGCAGCGACGGATCGACTGTGAATTCTGTTGCGCGACTGCGACACGGCCGAATTCTGATCTCCTGCTGCCCGGAGCAGATCCCTGATCTGCATCAAGCCTCTGCCAGCTTCCGACTGAGAAGGCTGGATGGACTCTGCTATACGGGTCGCAGCTGCTAAATTCTGGATTGGGGTTCGATATACCTGAGTCGGCGGGAAGAGTTGACGTCGACTGGTGTCGGGAACTCGTTGCCGCGCGCGCTCGTCGAGTGCTCGCTGAAGATTCTCCAGTCGAGTGCGTTCGGCCAAATTGGCCAAACGTGCCTCCTCCAAGGCGCGAGCCTCGGGGTTTCTCCTGCGATGGGAGTACGCAGGGCATCCACGTTCCTGCGGCGAAGTTCCTCTCTTTGCAGAGAGTCGAGTGGCTCGGGCTGGTACTCTTCGTGGTCTCGTGCGGGGTCGCCTCCGTCGCCTGCTCCACCATCACGGGCGAAGCCAGGGGGACTGCGGGGCCCGTCGACCATCAGATTTCCGCCGCTGGATCACTGCTATCGCACTCGGATGCAGTCTCTACGGAGCCAGTCGACAGATCGAACAGGCCGTAGAGAGATTCGTCGGGCTCGATTGCCGCAACTTGGGTGGTGGCCGTCTGGCGAGCCACCGCGTGCCTCACCCACCGCTGAAGCCTCGACCGGCCCGAGCGCTTGCGCTGGCGGGAGACCGGGAGGGTGGTCGATGGGGAGTCGACCGATACGGGGTCGACGGTTGCCGCAGCAGAACGCCGCGGACACATGCGCGAAAATGCGTCGCACCGCGGACGGGGAGCGCATCAACGTCGAGTGGAGCCTCCTGGAGCCAGGCGGAGTCGTCGGCGATGAAGGTGAGAGCGCCGAGACGGATCTCTCGACCCTCGACCAAAACTCCAGCAGCCACCATGATGAAAGTACTCGGAAGAATCGCAACTTCTCCACAAAATTGCTAAAACACCTGCCCCACGGTGGGCTCCAACTGTCGTGGTTCTAAGCCTGACAGTAGAGTGGGGGGTAGGTATGGAGAGGCAAGGTCCTAGCTATGGAGAGGTTGTAAACACAAGAGATGTACGAGTTCAGGCCCTTCTCGGAGGAAGTAAAAGCCCTACGTCTCGGAGCCCGGAGGCGGTCGAGTGGATTATGTGTATATGAGTTACAAGGTGCCGAACCCCTCTACCTGTGGAGGGGGGTGGCTTATATAGAGTGCGCCAGGACCCCAGCCAGCCCACGTAGGAGAGGGTTTAAGGTGAGTTAAGTCCGGGGCGTTACTGGTAACGCCCCACATAAAGTGTCTTTACTATCATAAAGTCTACTTAATTACAGGCCGTTGCAGTGCAGAGTGCCTCTTGACCTTCTGGTGGTCGAGTGAGTCTTCGTGGTCGAGTCCTTCAAGTCAGTCGAGTGAGTCCCTCGTTGGTCGACTGGAAGGTGACCTCTTCTAAGGGCGTCCTTGGGCAGGGTACTTAGATCAGGTTTGTGACCCTACCCTAGGTACATGACCCCATCAGGGACCTCCTTCGAGGACTGGCCTTGGACCTCGAGGAGCCACCGGCCGCAAGCAGCTCCCTACTTTCCAGAAGGGCATCGGCCTCGTCATCATCATCAGGCAGGGTGTGGAGGATGTCGGTCTTGCGCAAAGGGGAGGTCTCCCCGCCCCTTCGCGGGTCGCCTCTGAGTCGCGCTCCTCCTCCTCTCCCTCTTCCTCCTCTTCCTCCGCCTGAGACTCGTCGGAAGACACGCCCACCTGAGTCGTCGTCACTAGGACGTTCAAGGGCACAGGCGGCACGAGCCCACGCTCATAGAAGACAGGCAGAGCGGTGACAATCTTCGCCCCATCTGGGCGGTGGTACAAGGGAACGAAGGAGTCCGGCGGGTACCCTTGGTCGTCCTTAACCAAGGAGTGGAGGGCCGAGCACAGCTCCTCATCAGAAAGGGTCTCCGGGCACAGGCGGAGGTCGTCCCCTTCATCTCCAAGCTTCCACAAGGGGCGCGGGCACGACTGGAGGGGAGCCACGCGCTGCTTCATGAATTCTTTGACGATCATGGCCCCCGTCAACTTCGCCGCCCTTGAATCACCAGGCCTCAGGTCGGCGGTCATCCTCTCCAAGACCTGCTATGGCGTGGTTCTCGATGAGATCGAGAAAAGCAATCAATGAAGCAGTCGGGCGTAAAGCAAGCAAAGCTGGTGGCGATTTGTTTCGAGCCTCGACGAGACGCAAGCGGAATCAGAGGCGTCAAGCGAGTCGTGCATGCGGCGGTCGATTGATGGATTGATTGGGCGAGCGTACTCGAGGTGTGCGCTGAGATCGCTGGCGGGGTAGGCTGAGCAAGCCCCAAGTGTGGGGCTACAGCCCATGCAAGGCTGAGGCAAGGCTGAGGCCTGACGAGGGCCCAGGTGGAACCGGCAGGAGGAGTCCATGGATCATGGTTGGCTGAAACTGCAGGTGCAACGCGTTGCATGCAGAGGCCGAAGAGCTAGTGAGATTTGTTTAAGAAAAAAGGATCGACTCAACACAAGGGTTAGCCAGGCCGTGATATGCTATCAAGAAAAAAAATTAAGTCCTAAAGCTACATACGTGTGATGAATTAGGAGTTTGAGCTAGCTTAGCTTTGTTGATCTGTGGCATGTTCACACGGGAAGGCTATGGAGGACTTTGCTTTGGTTTCTTTGTTGGTACACGTTTGTGTATGGATGGTGAAGGTCATCGTGACGGCTTGAGTCTGGAGCGTGTCGTGCAGCCGCACAAGTTCGGCTTGGTCGGGCTTGATAGTCTGACGGATCGACTTGGATGTCGGTCGGAACAGAGGTGGTGGAATCGGCTACGACGACATAGGTGCGTGATGCTTATGGTGACCGACTTCTGGGGCGTGGAAACACATGGCGCAGGCCCGAAGGCCTGTGTGGCTTTGACAAAACTATGGCGCATGGTTGATTCAAGACGGTGCGCACATGAGAGCTTGAATTCGACGGGGCACGAGGGTGGAATGATCATCTACCATGGAGTCATGTTGAAGGTGGTGCTGGATTGAGAGGCTATGGTGTAAGGATCCAGAGAATCCAAGCCTATTCAGCAAGGGAAAAAAGTGAGGGACACGTAATTCGGACTGGATCCCGGTGGTCTGATGGAAGCGTAAAACTCGTCATCGGTCGGCGATGATTGGTGGTACTCTATAGTGGGGGTTGAGTGGTGTGGTTTCGCGAGACTCGACTGGGACAACAAAGGCTCGACACGGTAATAGCAACAAGGCGTGCGGTACGCACGGTACATGGAGACGAGGCAGGGCTCTGGTGGTCATACATGTGGTGAGACAACTGCGAATTTGACTTGGGATGACTACAAGCAACGGTGAAATTCCTTCATGTTTGAGACAGGTGGTCAAGAAAGGAGCTGTGATGTAGAGTTTAGGTAACTCTTATGTGTGACACCCAATATGTGAGTTGTTCACTTTCACGCAGGTCAGTAATCGGTGTGTGATGGCGTTGGACTAATACTCTGGAAGTTGGGAGCATAGACTAGAGTAAAGAGGAACTTAATTTTGCTCAAGCATTGACTGTGGTCAAGAAAAGAAGGGATTACAAGTTGCAGGTGGAGTCACGTGGAGTCTTGAAGTAGCAGCGATGCTCATGAAATAAGCTCAAGTCCAATGTAGATGGAAGTTTGACACATGGACAAATTCAAGATGGTGGAGAATATTCGCCAAGGTGGAGTTTGTTAGAGTTGTGTCGAATATTGTGTACAAGGTAGGTTACAGCTGGACTTGTAGTTGTATTGTGTTTAGATAGGATATGGAGTCGTGTCCTAATAGGACACTTGTATCCTAGGCCTCTCATATATAGCGGGGGTAGACACACGATGTAACCTATGCCAACATAATAGCACAGGAACACAGGGGAAGCCAGCGGCATGTGCCAGCGTCTAGGGTGACCTGGTGCGATATTGTAGCGGTGTCATGGGGAGGAGCGCCCATAGTCAGGCCCCAGGGATGTAGCCATATCGGTGAACCTCGTTAACAAATCTCGGTGTCATGCTCATGTGATTGCTTGGTTCTCGGATGACCAACGGTATGCCTCGGATTTATTCTAACATGTTGAGACCAAGACATTCCAATCCAACCACAAGAATCTTGATCTCTAGCCTTCCCCAAGTTGCTTTCCACTCAAATCATCTTTCCACCATATCCAAATCTGTGAGAGAGAGTTGATGTTGGGGAGACTCTCATTTGAAGCACAAGAGCAATGAGTTCATCATCAACACACCATCTATTACCTTTTGGAGAGTGGTGTCTCCTAGATTGGTTAGGTGTCACTTGGGAGCCTCCGTCAAGATTGTGGAGTTGAACCAAGGAGTTTGTAAGGGCAAGGAGATCGCCTACTTCATGAAGATCTACCCAAGTGAGGCAATTCCTTCGTGGGCGATGGCCATGGTGGGATAGACAAGGTTGCTTCTTCGTGGACCCTTCATGGGTGGAGCCCTCAGTGGACTCACGTAGTCGTTACCCTTCGTGGGTTGAAGTCTCCATCAATGTGGATGTAAGATAGCACCACCTATCGGAACCACGCCAAAAATCTCCGTGTCTACATTGCGTTTGATCCCCTCAAACTCCTCCCCTTTACCTTCACATGTAATGATTTACATTCCGTTGCTATACTCTTAGAATTGCATGTGTAGGTTGAGTGCTTGACTTGTGATAAGTTGCTAAAATCTGCCAAGACTTCAAATTGGGGAAAGGCTAGATTTTTATTTGGTCAAGTAGTCTAATCACCCCCTCTAGACATACTTTCGATCCTACAATATAGTTACCCCAAAGTCACTACAGGTCTCCGCAAATATATTATATATGCGTCATGTAATCTCAGTGATTCCCAAAAGATTCAATCCAACATAAATAAATTTCATGGATGTGCAAGATTTAATTCACCACAAAGAGAATAAAGGAAGATACATTAGAAAATTCAACTCCATTAACAAAGCTCGTGATCAAAATCATCATCGAAATCGAACATGATCAAGGGAGAGAGAGATCACATAGCTACTGGTACATACTCTCAGCCCCTTAGGTGGACTACTCACACATCACCATAAGAAGAGAGAAATAGTTGTTAGTGATGGCGATGGCGGAGACATCCCTAGCGGCTTTCTAGTGCCACATCAAAGGAGAGGGGGAGGGCCCTCTGCTTCTTCTTCCTTGATCTTCTCCCATTGTCAGAGGGGTGTTTTCCCCTTTGGTTGATGAGAGCCTCCCTCAGATTGGATCCGACTTTGACGGAGCAGTTTTTTGGGTGCTAGAATTCGAGTCATGTCCACCTTTGTATTTATTTCGCGAGTTGCATAACTAGGGAAATTCTAAAAACAATATGGCAGTTCAGAAACTTCTTGAGCAAGCTACCCGCCAAAACTTGTGATTTTTGGAGTTACACAAGGTCGATTAATAATTCCGTACTTTCTTTCCTAATTTTTTCCTCAAAAGTCCAAAAACTCTAAAAAATATATAGATACATTCGAGACGTATGGGACGCCTTTTTTGCTATGTCCTGCTCCGATCTTGGTGGCATGGTGTGGGATGATACGGGTAACGTCCCTCCACTTTGGCTGCAATGGATCTCAGACGCTCATTCCTAGTCTACCAGGTTTCTTGTTGGGGCCGGGTTGTTGTACGGGTCTGCTTGCTAGTGTGATGAGTCGATGGCGGGAATGGTTGATCATTTTTCTTCTCCGTAAGTAGTGAGCGGGCATGGATTGGACATCTGATGTCGCTGGTGGTTGTCTATGATGGTGCTTCATACTCTTTTCCGGTCTCCCTGGGTGGTTGTTTTCGCTGGGCTATGGTTTGAGTTCGTGTGTTAGCATGTTGGGTCAACAACCCATATGGGTGAGCCCATTGCATGGGTGTCTCCCCATTTCATATGGTGGGTAAAAGCATGTTGTTCTTCTCAGTCGTTTAGCACCTGCTTGCTCCGTGGGTTTCCGATGTTATCCTCATGGTCCTGCATGTTGTTGTGCCTTGGTCCCGTATGTCAGTGTGTGTGCGTGTGTGTGTGTGTGTGATTTTTTGTTTTTGGTTGGTTCGTTCAATGTTGTCACAGCTCGTGGTGTTCATTTTCTACCATAGAGCTTTCCTTCATCCCCGCCATCTTACATTCAACAAAGTACGCTGGCTCCTGATACGTCTCCAACGTATCTATAATTTTTGATTATTCCATGCTGTTATATTATCATTCTTGGATGTTTTACAATCATCTTATAGCAACTTTATAACATTTTTTGGAGCTAACCTATTGACATAGTGCCCGGTGCCAATTGTAGTCTTTTGCTTATTTTTTACTTCGTAGGAAATCAATACCAAATGGAGTCCAAACACAGCGAAACTTTTTGGAGATTTTTTTGGACTAGAAGACACAAGTTGGGCCAAGGAAGTACAAAAGGGGGGCTCCGAGGGAAGCACAACTCATCTGGGCGCGCCTGGGGGTCCAAGCGCGCCCTGGTGGGTTGTGCCCACCTCGTCCGCCTCCCGCACTGCCTCTTTGCTCTATAAATACCCCAATATTCCAAAAACCCTAGGGGAGTCGACGAAACACAATTCCAGCCGTCGCAAGTTCCAGAAACCACATATCCAATCTAGACACCATCACAGAGGGGTTCATCATCCTCATTGGTGCCTCTCCGATGATGCGTGAGTAGTTCATTGTAGACCTACGGGTCCGTAGTTAGTACTTAGTAGCTAGATGGCTTCCCCTCTCTCTTTTGATTCTCAATACAATGGTCTCTTGGAGATCTATTTGATGTAACTCTTTTTGCGGTGTGTTTGTTGGGATCCGTTGAACTTTGAGTTTATGATCAGATCTTTTTTATCCATGAAAGTTATTTGAGTTTTGATCTGTTATATGCATGATTGCTTATAACCTCGTATTTCTTCTTCAAATATTTGGTTTAGTTAGACCGACTAGATCGATTTTTCTTGCCGTGGGAAGAGGTGCTTTGTGATTGGTTCAATCTTACGGTGCTCAATCCCAGTGACAGAAGGGGAAATGACATGTATGTATTGTTGCTATTAAGGATAACAAGAAGGGGTCTATTCCCACATGAATAGATATTGTCTACATCATGCCATCATTCTTATTGCATTACTCCGTTTTCCATGAACTTAATACACTAGATGCATGCTGGATAGCGGTCGATGTGTGGAGTAATAGTAGTAGATGCAGGCAGGAGTCAGTCTACTAATCTTGAACGTGATGCCTATATAATGACCATTACCTGGATATCGTCATAATTATTTGAAGTTCTATCAATTTCCCAACAGTAATTTGTTTACCCACCGTATGCTATTTTTCTCGAGAGAAGCCACTAGGGAAATCTATGGCCCTCGGGTCTCTTATTTATCATATTTGCCTTCGGGATCTATTTTTATTCACTTTTATTTTCAGATCTATTAATCCAAAACCACAAAAATACCTTGCTGCAATTTATTGTTATTTATTTTATCTCACGCTCCCGCGAGATCTATTTATTCAATCTACTACAATTTTATCTATCTTTTTACCCGGGAGGGATTGACAACCCCTCTTTTACGTCGGGTTGCAAATATTTGTTCTTTGTGTGCAGGTACCGTTTACATAGTGTTGCATGGTTCTCCTACTAGTTCGATAACCTTGGTCTCATCACTGAGGGAAATACCTACCATAGCCGTGTTGCATCATCCCTTTCCTCTTTGGGGAAATACCGACATAGTTCAAGCCGAGCTCCCTCTCGCTTCGCTCCCCTGCAATGGAAATGGTTGTCAGCTTTTTTGTCAGTCATCCAACCAACTAGATGAGGTTCATACGAAGTTTCCTTATTTCTTGTGTGGCTCTCGTATGCATGCTCACTGCATGTTGTCCTTCTTTTTGCGCCTGCAGCCACCGTAAGTTTATTTATGTTGTTCGGCTGCAACCTTTCTTGGATTCTTGCTCTTCAATGTGAGCTCCCTCTTTGGTCCTTTCCATGTCATCTGTTTGATGAAATGGCAGTGGCCTAATAAGTATTTCCTCAGTACGTCTTTTTGCTTCTTGTGTTGGGGAACGTAGCATGCAATTTCAAAACTTATCCTACGATCACGCAAGATCTATCTAGGATATGCATAGAAACGAGAGGGGAGAGTGTGTCCACGTACCCTCGTAGACTGAAAGCGGAAGCGTTAGGTTAATGCGGTTGATGTAGTCGAACGTCTTCACGATCCAACCGACCCAAGTACCGAACGTACGACACCTCTATGTTCAGCACACGTTCAGCACGATGACGTCCCTCGAGCTCTTGATCCAGTAGAGGGTCGAGGGAGAGTTTCGTCAACACGATGGTGTGGTGACGGTGTTGATGATGTGATCCGTGCAGGGCTTCGCCTAAGTAGTACGACAATATAACCGAGGTGGTAAACTGTGGAGGGGGCCCCGCACACGGCTAAAGAACAATTGATGTGTCTTTGGGGTGCCCCCAACCCCCGTATATAAAGGGGGGAGGAGGAGGCCGGCGTCCTAGGAGGGGCATGCCAAGGGGGGAGTCCTACTTGGACTCCTAGTCCAAGTAGGATTCGGCACCCCCTCCTTCTTTCCAACGGAGGGGGAAAGGGGAAAGAGGTGGAAAGGGAGAAGGAAAGGGGGGCCACGCCCCAACCCCTTGTCCAATTCAGATTGGGCTTGGGGGGGCACCTCCTCTGGCTGCCTCCTCCTCTCCACTATGGCCCATGAGGTCCATTAACTTTCCCAAGGGGTTCCGGTAACCTCCCGGTACTCCAAAAAATCCCCGATCTTCTTCGGAACCATTTCGGTGTCCGTATATAACCTTCCAATATATGAATCTTTGCTCTACCATTTCGATGCCCCTCGTCATGTCTGTGATATCATCCGGGACTCCGAACAAACCTCGGTCACAAGAAACACATAAATCATAATACAAATCGTCATCGAACGTTAAGCGTGCGGACCCTACGGGTTCGAGAACTATGTAGACATGACCGAGACACATCTCCAGTCAATAACCAATAGCGGAACATGGATGCTCATATTGGCTCCTACATATTCTACGAAGATCTTTATCGGTCAAACTGCATAACAACATACGTTATTCCCTTTGTCATCGGTATGTTACTTGCCCGAGATTTGATCGCCGATATCCTCATACCTAGTTCAATCTTGTTACCGGCAAGTCTCTTTACTTGTTCCGTAATGCATCATCTCGCAACTAACTCATTAGTCACATTGCTTGCCAGGATTATAGTGATGTGCATTACCGAGAGGGCCTAGAGATACCTCTTCGATACTAGGAGTGACAAATCCTAATCTCGATCTATTCCAACTCAACAAACACCTTCGGAGACACCTGTAGAGCATCTTTATAATCACCCATTTACGTTGTGACATTTGATAGAACATAAGGTGTTCCTCCGGTATTCGGGAGTTGCATAATCTCATAGTCAGAGGAATATGTATAAGTCATGAAGAAAGCAATAACAATAAAACTAAATGATCATTATGCTAAGCTAACAGATGGGTCTTGTACATCACATCATTCTCTAATGATGTGATCCCGTTCATCAAATGACAACACATGTCTATGGTCAGGAAACTTAACCATCTTTGATTAACGAGCTAGTAAAGTAGAGGCATACTAGGGACACTCTGTTTGTCTATGTATTCACACGTGTACTAAGTTTCCGGTTAATACAATTCTAGCATGAATAATAAACATTTATCATGATATAAAGAAATATAAATAACAACTTTATTATTGCCTCTAGGGCATATTTCCTTCATCTTGACATTGAGAGGATTCAGTGTCGTTATTGTTTGATTTAGTGGGTCGTCGTCTTGATCATTGGCGTCCACTGTGTCAAGGTTTGCTCGCTTGGTTTCTTTACAAATGTTTGCTACTTTATTCACTTTCGATGCAATTGGTTCTCTTCACGTTGGTTTATCCTTGCGCCATGTTTATGTGTGTGGTTTCTTGCTTCGGCTTTTTACGTTGTATTGTTGATTCGTGTGCACACAATGCATGTTGTTATCTCTTTTTTATTCCCCGTTTTTTACAACATGCTAATAGAATTTGCTTTGCCAGTTTATTTGCAAAAAAATTGCTTTGCCAGTGATGACCCAAAAGTATAGGGGATCAATCATAGTCCTTACGATAAGTAAGAGTGTTGAACCCAACGCGGAGCAGAAGGAAATGACAAGCGATTTTCAACAAAGTAATTTCTGCATGCACTAAAATTGTCGGTAACAAGTAGTTTGATAAAAAGATAATTTGTAACGAGCAAGTAATAGTAACGGTAATAAAAATGCAGCAAGGTAGGCCAATCCTTTTTGTAGCAAAGGACAGACCGGAACGATCTCTTATAGTAAGCAAAGTGTTCTTGAGGACACACGGGAATTTCATCTAGTCACTTTCACCATGTTGGTTGATTTGCATTCGCTACTTTTATAATTTGATATGTGGGTGACCGATGCTTGGGTGTTTTTCTTACTTGAATAAGCCTCTCACTTATGATTAACCCCTCTCGCAAGAATCCACAACTACGAAAGAAGAATTAAGATAAAAATCTAACTATAGCATTAAACATATGGATCCAAATCAGCCCCTTGCGGAATATCGCATAAACTAGGGTTTAAGTTTGTGTCACTCTAGCAACCCATCATCTAATAACTACTCCATAATGCATTCCCTGAGGCCTTGAGATGGTGAAGTGTCATGTAGTCGATATTCACATAACACCACTAAGGGAATCACGACATACATACCATCAAAATATAGAACGAATATCAAATTCACATGATTACTTATGACAAGACTTCTCCCATGTCCTCAAGAACAAAAGTTAAACATATTCATGCTCAAGATCAGAGGGGTATTGAATAGCATAATAGATCTAAACATATAATCTTCCACCAAGTAAACCGGCTAGCATCAACTATAAGATGTAATCAACACTACTAGTCACCCACAGGTACCAACCTGAGGTTTTGATACAAAGATTGAACACAACAGATGAACTAGGGTTTTGAGATGAGATGGTGTTGTTGAAGATGTTGATGAAGATTGGCCCTCCCACGATGAGAGAGTTGTTGGTGATGACGATAGCTTCTATTTCCCCCTCCCGGAGGGAAGTATTCCCGACGGAATCGCTCTGCTAGAGAGCAAAATTGCTCTTGCCCAAGTTCCGCCTCAAGACGGCAGTGCTCCATCTCGAAAGTCCTCTCTTTATTTTCTAGGGCAAATGGCCTTATATACCAGAAGATGGGCACCAGAGGTTGGCCAGGGGCCCACTACCCACCAGGGCGCGCCAGCGGGGTAGGAGTGCCCTGGTGCCTAGTGGGCACCTGGGTGGCCCCTTCTGGTATTTCTTTTCTCCAATATTTTATATATTCCAAAATAAATCTCTGTAAAATTTTAGCTCATTTGGAGATGTGCAGAATAGGTATCTTTGACATAGCCTTTTCAAGTCCAGAATTCCAGCTGCCGGTAATCTCCCTCTTTGTGTAAACCTTGCATATTATGAGAGAAAAGGCATTAGAATTACTCCACAAAGTGTTATATTGAATACAAACACTATAAATAACAGTAGGAAAATATGATGCAAAATAGACGTACCAACCAACGATTTCTTACGGTTGTGAGATTTCTGAAGACGGTGTTGTGCTCGCCAGAATAGAGATTGAACTAGCTGGGGATGGCGTGCCTTCCTCATTGGAGATTTTTTTTAGCATTGCTTCATGAGGTACCTACCCTTGAGCGTATGACGAGTCTACCTTGCAGGCTATCAAGTTTTTGTAGCATTTGTAGTGGTGTATGCTTTACTCGGCTTCTGGCCTATTTATGGTCGGGTTTGCCGGGTAGCTTTCACGTGTTGTTGCTGGGATGCTAGATGGTCGTAATTTCTGGGTGCATTATGCCGCCACTCTTGGTGTGTTGTTGGTGGGCGGGGAGGAGGGCGCCGTGGAGACTGGTTTGCGGTATGTGCGGGGCCCCATTGTGGTATTCAGTTTGTCTGGCATGGCGTATCTATGCCTTGCTCGGCTGTTAGACAATTGTGGTGTTGCCCATCCGACAAAACAATTAATAGCGTGTTGTTGACAGGGTATTGGACCATAAGTAGTTTCTTGTTCTGGTGTCCCAGGTACTCTCGGTGTGCCGTCGACGGTCGTTGGGGGTGTCATTGTAGAGGCTAATTCTCGGTGCCGCGCCCGATGTCGTGCTACTTGGTTTTTCTGGCTTGGTGTTTCCCGGGTCATTCGTGCGTGCGTGGAGAGATCTGTTGATTCCATTCCGGCTTTTATTTGGGCATCAAGCCGTTGATCTGGTGTTGGTGTACTTGCATCTATTGGTTGCAGCCATTTGGATGGACAACAAATGTGTTGTTGGTCGACCACCTGGTGATGGTTTTGTTGGTGGAGGGTAAGTTCTTTTTAGATCCAAAACGGAGGAGTATCAAGCTAGCATCAAGCAACAAGTTTGGGCTTGGATTGTTGTTCACGTTTTCGTCAACAAAACTACTTTGTGCACGACGGTTGGTGGTCGATCTATGGACGATGCAATATCAGACGCTATTCTGAATGCTGCTTCCTCACACCAATGGTGTGATTAACATCATCATGCATAAAATTGGCTAGATGTCGTCGTGTGTATAGCAGGTCTCTTTCATCAAGGACATTGCATAGAGTTGTTTTATAATAGTTATGTTTTTCTGAAGTGATGAAATTGTTTGATTCTCGGCTTGCCATGAGCAGTGTCCCGTGCAAGAATATCAAGTGTGCCTAGGTGGGCATCGAGAATCCAGTCGCTGGGCTTCAACCTTTAAGGGGCCCCTAGCTAAAGACCTCGTTGTTTAGCCTACGCAATTTGACTGTATGGTCTTCGTCATTTTCCTTAAGCATCATCATCAACCATTGCATGTTTGGAATAGTTATTGTTAGGATCATCATCAGGATGTCAATGAAAGGGAACATATGAGAAAGTATAGTATCTGATGCTATGGACTATTGTCCTATTGACCTATGTTTAGTGATAAAGCCATTATGTTTGTCTCTTTGTGCAATATTGTCTATCATCATTTTTTTTGCCGTAGCACACATTACTTACAAGTTATACCAGGCCAATTGTATGTAAACTAAGATTGCTTATTAATACATCATGGGGCACGTTGGACATTCATCATGCGGACTAAAGCTTTATACCAAAGCTAATTGAATGTAACTTGCATCTATTGTATGTATTCACTACTTTGTGGAGAAACCACTTACATAACAAACCAATGCAGCTTATGAGTAACATCACATTATTTGGCATTTAACGCCAACAATGAATTGCATACAAGCTGATCTCCTATGCGGCAGACTTCTGAGTTGCCAAGTTTGACACCCGTGGTCGAGCCCGACTCTAACATCCCATGACCGACAGTCCTCCATGTCCGAGGCATGGCTGAGTTTGACTCTGACACCCATGTTTGAGTTTGACTCCCACAAGTCGAGCCTGTCTTCCATATCCTGACTTCGTCTTCCAAAGGCTGGGCTCAACTTCCACAGGCCGAGTCTGATTTCCATCGCCTGAGCCTGACTTTACGGAGGCCAAGTACGACTTCCATAGCCCCGTCTGGCTTCCCTAGCCTGAGCCCACTTTTCATAGGCCGAGTCCGACTTACACACGCCGAGTACATCTTCCAAACGACGAGTCCGACTTCCACCTCCCAAGCTCGACTTCCATATGCCAAGTCCGACTTATCCAGGTCGGGTCGGACTTCCACGACCCAAGTTCAATTTTCATCGCTAGCCCGACTTTCACATCCCGGTTGCGATCTAGAAATGCTGGTCCCCTCTTGCATGCAAGCTATTCATGTGGCTGGCAGTGCAACATCGCCGCTGGACATCTGACAGAAGGACGATGCACGGGCTGCAGGACCAAATCTCGCCATGTTACTTATGTGAGCAAGAAGTAGACACTTTGGATCACATTCTGTTCCAATGCTCCTTCACGAGACAGGCGTGGTTCCGATGTTTTTTGCGGTTGAGGATTAACCTAACCTTGATCCCATCCAATGAGGCCACCGTGGAGGGGTGGTGGTGCTCTACCTGCAAGAGCGCGTCCCGAAAGTGCACCGCAAGGGGTTCGACACCATAGTCATGCTTATCTGTTGGTGTCTTTGGAAACAGCGCAATGCTAGAGTATTCGCGAGCGGCATCATACGCAACGACCGGGACAAGGTAGACTGGATCTTTCAAGAACTGAGCCTTTGGAAGAAGGCGGGAGCGACAAGAGTGCCAAACTTTAGCGAGTAGCTGCGTGAGTGAGTAGGAGTGGAGGTGGTGTTGTGCGCCGAGCTGTGGTCTACAACTAACATGTAATGTATTGTACATATATTTCTGCCTTCTATAAAGCTAAGGTACGCCTTTGGCGTACTCTCGAAAAGAACATGTCGAGTCCAACTTTCACATCCCGAATCCTACTTCCACATACTAGATTTAAAGGAGGCCAAAATTGACCATTTCAATTAGAGGTGCTATCAGGTAATGATTTTCCTTTTAATTATGGTTCTTTTCTATCTACGTATAATTGTATGAAAATGTTAGATTTAACTCAGCCTTGTCTATAAACAAAAATGTGTCAATTTCTTGCCTTACTTCTTGGCTGCGTTTGGACTCTGCGTCATTTGACGCAACGGGTCATCTAGTTTATCAGAGGGTCCCCATGCCACGCTATGAAGCAGCAGCCTGATTAAGAGTTAAAATGATGACACGTTGATAACAGCGAGCAGGCGGATTGGAACGTTGATACATGCTGGATGGTTGTAGATGTCAAATTGTGAGGGGCTCTTGCAGCTACTGGGTTTTATTATTTTTTAATTCCTCTGCAAAACATTCTTCCGAATGCTCGTTCAAAAAAGTCAATCTAATTTCCAGAGAATCTTGTAACTTTAAAAGTTATAAAGTGATCTAAAGAATAATAAAGAATAATCAGAGGTAAAGTGGCTCTTTGCTCGGCCCGGCCCGGCCCTGAATAGCCCTCCCTCGGTCAGTTGTACCGGCCAGACCTCCTTCCTCTCCAAGAGTCAATCTCGACGGGGTACCATCGATTTCCTAAATCCGGCGCCGCCGAAAGTGCCTCTCCGCCCTACCTCGCCGCGTCGTCTCCTCTCCGCCCTACCTGACCGGTGTTCAGGCCGCCGCCGTCATGCTCCTCCGGACGCGCCGCTGCCTTCCTGCCGCTCTTTCCCGCGCAGCCGTCCATCCACGCGTCTCCCCTGCGCTGCCCTCCCCTGGAGCCCCGCGACAACATGGCCCCGTGGCCGTGGCGAACCAGGGGAGCGCACTCGAGCCCCGATCTGGACCGATCGATTGGGTTCGGAGCTCCACGATGGCCCGAGCGAATCCGGCAACGCTGTTCCCAGCATCCACTGGGGGACATTACAGGGTTAGTCAAAAGTTTAATCCATTTTCTCGCGTAATTGTGTACTCATCTGGTATTTCCACTGCAGATTGGTATGCAGGCCCGATGGTTCTCGTCGGCAGGTAGAGTGTTCTAACTTTAACATGGTCTCAGGGGAATGCATGTGTTTTTTTTTCTTCAGAGAAACATATGCAGTTATGCACGTGCGCTTTCGGTGGAGATGTTTTTTTCTAATATTATATGCACTAGAATTAATTTGTGCATCCATTTTTATTGCATATAAACAAGCCATGCAAATGTTTAATACTCCCTCCGTCACAGTTTACAAGTCCTACACCTATACCTAGGTTGCCAATTTTATCACCCTAATATAAACTATATAACACAAAAATTATACCTTTTGAAAATAGAACATCTGAAGTTTATATTGGTATATTTTTTGTAATATATGACTTGTATTAGGTTAGTCAAATTGACGACCTAGGGGTACGCGCACGCCCTGTAAACTGAGAGAGAGGAAGTAGCTTATGGATCCTGTGCAATTCATCTCTGCCTGAATTTGCGTCAACTGAACTCTGAAATGCAAATGCCTGATTGTGAACTTGAACCTCATGGAAATGCCAGTTTTTTTTTTCCGATTTAGACTATTAGTGCTTCCTGATCGTTGTTCAATATAATTGGTAAACAACGACATAAGTTCATGCGCAGCCAAGGGAAGGTAGTAGCCTGAGGACTCTTAATTCTACGTATTATCTCGATGACAATTACTATTGAATCCCGAGCACATCCTTTTGTCACACTATGTACTTGTGCCATCACATCCTCTCTCTTTTATTACATTTGCAACTTAATTTTCAAGTGAAGATGTACTTGAACATTTATAGCGAATAATGTCCATTATATCATTATTTTGCTCTTATAACTTTGGCAGGGCTTCCGCCACACATGGTGATTGGGATGCCAGCGCTGTCCCCTACAATGGTAAGAGCTTAAAAATGGTCATACTAATACCTGATGATTGCGTTTTCCCCATTTATACATATTTGACTCTAACATAATTTTCATTAGAATCAAGGTAACATCACAAAATGGAGAAAACAGGAAGGCGATAAGGTGAGGCTTTTGTTATAGGAATCTTCCATCATATGCCTTGAATACCCTAGTATAGGGTTCTTTACATTTCTCTCTCTTAGCAACTCCAGGTATAGTACCTTCTAAAGTTATATGTTGTTTGCAGATAGAGGTTGGTGATGTGATCTGTGAGATAGAAACTGACAAAGCCACGCTTGAATTTGAAACTCTTGAAGAGGGGTAATGTCCTCTTATTCCACTTCCCATTGCATTTGAAGAGAGATTGTTGACTCTTCTCATGTCATTCTTTTCGAATTACACAAATAATAGTGTATATCAAGTGTTTCCTTAAAGGAATGATTTTCAGCAAAGTTTACATAGTTCACCGTAATATGGTTTTTACACTTTGAACAAGTTACATAGGTTTCATTAGAATTCCCATGCAGTGATAGAACTTGTCAGAATGCTCTTGGGACAGTTTGCCATCCAATTTATTTATTTCTGACTAGCAACCATCAAAATTTATGGCTCCCACATTCTTTCTAGCTGCAAGTAATCTGAATATTTTGCCAGGTCTTGTTACATTTCTGCCCATTCTTTTTTAGAAAAATATGGTTTGCTGGCTGACTTAACCAAACTACATTGACAACCCTTTCTCTCCCTATTGCTTTTGCTAGTTGATATTAAATCCCTAGTTGACACAGGTGTAATTAAGTTCTGTATGAAATGTGCATAGAAAGGTTCAGTAATCCCCGTGAAACTGATTAATCTTTAACCAATTTCATCACTATCGGGATGGACATTATGTGGCAACTATGTGTACGCTATCCGTTGACCTTAGTTGTTATATTGTACTCCCTCCATAAAGAAATATAAGAGCGGTTTAGATCACTTATATTTCTTTACAGAGAGAGTCCAATTTTTGTTTTAAAAAAAATCCTCTGTTATTGTACCATATTGCTCTGTTGTACTGAACTGTTATACAGTGTTGTGTTTTTGCTCTAAACTTCTTTCTCTAGGTACAACTTGTGTTTGCCCGCCTTTTATGTTTATTCTTCTGTCCCATGCATATCTGTGTAATCTGTGCACATCTTCATTTTGGTTCACCACTTCAATTCTGCAGGTATCTGGCCAAGATTTTAGTACCTGAAGGTTCAAAGGATGTTCAGGTTGGACAACCCATTTATGTCACGGTATAGCTCCATGCTTAGTTGATATTTCGTATTATTTCATTGGCCACTGAATTTTGAAGTCAGCAGTACTTACTTTTGCCATGCCCATTTGAAGGTCGAAGAATCCGATGATATTGAAAAGATACCTGCTGATACCTCCTTTGGAGGTGACCATAAGGAGGATGAGTCAAGTGGAAGTGCAGCACAAACTGTCGAAGTTGATGCAGCTGAACAAAGCCCAGTAATGAGCCGCATCAGCCCTGCAGCTAAGATGCTGATCAAAGAACATGGTCTTAATGCCTCTTTGCTGAAGGCATCAGGTCCCCGTGGCACCCTTCTGAAAGGTGATGTTTTGGCTGCGTTGAAGTCAGGCACTGCTTTAAGTTCAGCCAAAGAAAAGACAGCTCCAGCTGCACCTTCGCCCCAACCAGCTCGTGATTCCCAAGTTCACTCTCAGACAACTTCACCAAAGAGCGACACATTTGAAGATATAACGAATACTCAGATACGCAAGGTACTGTGTCTGGCTACCTATTTTATTTTATTGCATCAGCAAACACTTCTATGGAAGACTTAATTCAGATTTGTATTCGCTACACATCACATCCTGTAAAAGAAGGATCACCATTCTATCTGAAAATTAACTTTATTTCAAAATAAAATTTAAATTGTAATGCCAAAATTTGACAGGCCTTTTGATTTTTGTATCTTGTTGGGAGCAACCACATATTGGTTAACAACGAAGTTGGCTTCTCAACTCCCACATCTAGGCCCTGTTTGTTGATAGTCTTTGCTTCCTCTCAAGAAGCCTGCAAGCTGATGCAAAGTGTTTCAGCTTCTCATTAAATAAAAAACATCCCTATGAAGGTATTGAAGCAACAGAATCTGCAACTCTTTTTTTTTGGGGGCATGAGCTTCTAGTGCTGTTACTCTGAAGAGTGAAAATGAAGGTACCTCTTAGTTGGAATTGGTGCCGCCCCTTCTCCAAAATGAAGATATTGTGATTCCACTCTGAAGAGTGAAAATGAAGGCACCTTTTAGTTGGAATTGGTGCCTGCAACTTCCCTGAGGCATTTTTCCTGACAACTAAAATAGCTTTCATCTGAGGGCAGTGACACAAAACAATGGGGTGCAGGAGAAGGAAGTTTTTATGCTGGGATGGAAATTAGAGGTGTAAATAAGTGCCAATACAAATGATCCTTCTCTTTAATTGCTACGTATCTTGTTATTGATAACATTACTCCCTCCAGTCCATATTAATTGTCGCTGGTTTAGTAAAACTAGTTGTACCAAACCAGCGGCAATTAAATGAATAGGAGGGAATACATCTTTTTTCAAAATAAAAAACCAATATGCCTTTCTTGCAGATTAAATTGGTCAATTTTTTTCTCACAATGTCAAAATACATTTATGTAGGTGATTGCAAAAAGGTTGCTTGAATCCAAACAGACTACTCCACATTTGTACCTATCCAAAGGTTTGTATTCATTCTATGTACCTTTTGTAATCTTAATAGCTTTGTTGACATGATTGTATGTGTGATATCGTTGCCAGATGTTATACTGGATCCCTTACTCGCATTCAGGAATGAACTCAAAGGTGTGTATTTTCATCTTTTTCGATGTTTCATTAATTTGGTAACCAGAGTAACCCCTTTTCCCTTGTGCATTCTAATATTGCAGAGCAACACGGTGTTAAAGTTTCAGTAAATGATATTGTCATAAAAGCTGTGGCACTTGCCTTAAGGAACGTCCCTGAAGCAAATGGTAATGCTGCAACATTTCTTTTTTAAGATGTTCTGCAACATTTTTCGCCAATATATAAAATTAAGTTATTCTTTATTTTATGAAAGACAACCGGATTTTGTTGTAAATCAGATATATCAGGTGCAAACCTTCTTGGTGTAGACATTTCGTTACTCAAAAAACAGTGTCAGTGTGGTGTCCCTAGGGACAGTGGTAGAATCCTATGATAAAACTCCTTGAACACAAACACGATTCATTTCCATATTGATCAGAAGGTACATGAAAAAAAAATATCATTTTAACTTAGGTCAGTTTCAACAATGATATTGCATCGTAGTTTGTGTTTCTTGAAGTTTGTGCTTCGACTGATTATTTAAATGTTCAGTCACATATTCTGGGTATGTCTAGTACTCCCTCTGCAAACTAATATAAGAGCGTTTAGATCACTACTTTAGTATTCTATAAACGCTCTTATATTAGTTTACGGAGGGGGTACTTTGTTAGCCTCTATTATGTAAATCTCATGTTTTATCATTAATTGCCAGCTTACTGGGACAATTCGAAGGAAGAAGCCCAGAAGTGTGATTCAGTGGATATATCTATTGCTGTTGCTACAGAGAAGGTATGGCAGCATTGTAAACAAAAGTTTTTGTTATCATATGTTGGACACTTGGACTTCTTTAATGACAGTCTTTGCTGTTCTAGGGCCTGATGACTCCTATAATAAGAAACGCGGATCAAAAGACTATATCAGCAATATCTTCAGAGGTATGACAAGCTTCTAAGTTTAAGCAGATTCTTCAGCAGCATGTTTTTGTGTCCAAAGTTGTTTGCATGCAGTTCTTATTGTGAACCAGAATCAAGCTTGCATGTGGAAGCACGGAAAATACAAAATTCTTACATAATTGTAGACTATTTTCAGTGTTCCAGTAGATATGGAAGATTTATGGTTTCCCCCTTATTAACTATTGTAGGTCAAACAGCTAGCCGAAAAGGCACGTGCTGGGAAGCTTGCTCCTAATGAGTTCCAGGGGGGTACTTTCAGGCAAGTGACCTGTTCATGTTTGACACTGCAAGTTAATGCTGTCGAACTGTATGATATTCCACATTTGACATCTTTACCTCTGCATGGTTATGCAGTATCTCAAATCTAGGAATGTATCCGGTGGACCACTTCTGTGCTATCATTAATCCTCCACAGGTTCCTCCTTGTCCCTTGTCCTGTCATAAGGAGGTCCTTTGAGTTTGTACCGATAATCGTGTTTCATATCTTTCTGCCAGGCTGGCATTCTCGCTGTTGGTCGGGGTAACAAGGTTGTGGTGCCTGTGATGGACAATGACGGTATATTTTCTTGAATATGTGACGCCCTGCTCAAAATAGTTGCATTCATATTTAAACTCATGTTGCTTTGTCCAGGAACAGAGAAGGCTGCTGTAGTAACAAAGATGATGCTGACACTGTCTGCTGATCATCGTATATTTGATGGGCAAGTAGGAGGTATTGATCGTCTTAGCCCTGTAATTTCACCTGTCTGCTCTCGTGTCATTTACATTCTTCCTTGTATGTCACATTGTGGAACAGGCAAGTTTTTCACGGAGCTGGCATTGAACTTCAGCGACATCAGGAGGCTGCTTTTGTAAATGAAAGGTGCTGTGTTATCGTGTTTCCAAGAATTCTTTGGAGAAGGTGGCCCAAGAAAAGACACTAGGTGCAAATTTAGTTTCAGTTGCTTGATCACCAGCGCATAAGAAGTAACCAGTTTTGTAAATTAATAAGAGAGTTGGCAACTCCACGGCGTTTTTTCCTCCTTAATTTGGGAGCTGATCCCCGAGAAGTTACGGCCATTTCATGTTTGATGTGGTTACACAAACATCAACTATTGAGGCTGAGGTTTGTTGCCACGTTTCCTGAGGATTTCTGTCAACATAAGACGTTTTTGCCCATGACTTAGATACATGGCTTGATGACAGTAATAAGTAATGATTCCTTCCACAATATTGATATGCATACTTCTGAGCGTCTCAGATTGTTTGTCAGTTTCCCCAGTTGTGTTTATGTCATACTCCCTCTGTGTGATAAAATTGGATGTATCTAGCACTAAAATACGTCTAGATACCTCTATTTCTTTGACAAGTATTTTGGGACCGGAGGGAGTATCTTGCATATATCCTAAGATGCAATATACTGTGGAGATAGATGTTGGGTTGATGGCTACATCTGCATGGATTTCATGTTGATCTCCAAGGGCAGGCCGAATGACCATGACAAAAAAAGAATGAAAGGCGTGTTTTCTTTGAAATGTATATGAAATTCATGGAAGAAAAGGCAGGGGGGGGGGGGGGTGGTGGTGATTTTTCTTTGCAAAATTTAGCCTCCAACATCTGAAATTCGTGGAAGAAAAGGCAAAGGGATGATTTTACCCATTATAGCAGAATTGATCGGGTCTGCGGCGGCAACTTCTACATATTGCCGCACATCTCTCTGATTTTTTGGGAACATATTTCGAAAGTACATCACATGACAAAAAGGATTATAAACAGAAAGAACGAAAAAAAGGAGAGGAAGAAGATAACAGCGATAGGACTGAGAACAAATAATTAAAAAAATATTTCCGACCTGCCGGATTCGAACCAGCGACCTAAGGATTGATCTGCAACACTACAGTCCTCCGCTCTACCAACTGAGCTAAGGTCGGTCTGTGTCTCTGAATTAATGAAATTGTATAATTCACCTGTAGTCGGGGCACGACAAGCCAATGCATAGAGCCTTAGAAAACTTCTTATAAGTCATCCTACGCATGTTGTCGTTAAGATGCAATATATTTTCTCCTAAAAAACGATGCACTATATTTTGGCAAGCTGGGGGTAAAGCACATAGCGGGTAGCCATAGTAATAATCAAGTTGTTATTGGTGTCCGTGTCACTCCAAGGGGTGCGGCATCAGTGCATCACCATCCCCGACCTCCCCTTCCCTCATCACTCCCCTTGCCACCACCGGAAGAAACCGCCAGAAACCACCCGCTCACGGACGATGGAGACAGGGCTTCTCTCCTCGCGAGATGTTGGCGCCATGTCCTTGGACACACATCTTGGCTTCAGGGGTGGCTAGCCGAGGTGACTTAAGGAGGCGATGTTCGAGGTGGCAGTTATGGTGGCCCCACCATCTCCGCTCTTGGGTGGCGTCGACTGCCGCACTAGATAGAGGGGCGATGGTGCGAGGCAATATTGCAGCTGCTGCCTTCCTAGTCGTTCGAGGTTGGATGTCGACCATGAAGGAAATATGCCCTAGAGGCAATAATAAAGTTATTATTTATTTCCTTATATCATGATAAATGTTTATTATTCATGCTAGAATTGTATTAACCGGAAACTTAGTACATGTGTGAATACATAGACAAACAGAGTGTCACTAGTATGCCTCTACTTGACTAGCTCGTTGAATCAAAGATGGTTAAGTTTCCTAGCCATAGACATGAGTTGTCATTTGATTAACGGGATCACATCATTAGAGAATGATGTGATTGACTTGACCCATTTCGTTAGCTTAGCATTTGATCGTTTAGTATATTGCTATTGCTTTCTTCATGACATATACATGTTCCTCTGACTATGAGATTATGCAACTCCCGAATACCGGAGGAACACTTTGTGTGCCATCAAATGTCACAACGTAACTGGGTGATTATAAAGGTGCTCTACATGTGTCTCCGATGGTACTTGTTGAGTTGGTATAGATCGAGATTAGGATTTGTCACTCCGATTGTCGGAGAGGTATCTCTGGGCCCTCTCGGTAATGTACATCACTATAAGCCTTGCAAGCAATGTAGCTAATGAGTTAGTTACGTGATGTAGCATTATGGAACGAGTAAAGAGACTTGCCGGTAACGAGATTGAACTAGGTATTGAGATACCGATGATCGAATCTCGGGCAAGTAACATACCGATGACAAAGGGAACAACGTATATCGTTATGCGGTTTGACCGATAAAGATCTTCGTAGAATATGTAGGAACCAATATGAGCATCCATGTTCCGCTATTGGTTATTGGCCGGAGACATGTCTCGTTCATGTCTACATAGTTCTCGAACCCATAGGGTCCGCACGCTTAACGTTCGGTGACGAGCGGTATTACGAGTTTATGTGTTTTGATATACCGAAGGTAGTTCGGAGTCCCGGATTTGATCACGGACATGACGAGGAGTCTTGAAATGGTCGAGACATAAAGATCGATATATTGGAAGCTTATGTTTGGACATCGGAATGGTTCCGGATGAGTTCGGGCATTTTCCGGAGTACCGGGAGGTTACCGGAACCCCCCAGGGAGTATATGGGCCTTATTGGGCCTTAGTGTAAAAGAGGAGAGGGAAGGAAAAGGTGGAAGACGCACCCCCCTAGCCCAATCCGAATTGGGAGGGGGCTGCCCCCCTTTCCTTTCTCCTCTCCTCCCCTTCCTTCTCTCCTCCTACTACATGGAAGGGGGGAATCCTACTCCCGGTGGGGGTAGGACTCCCTTAGGGCGCGCCATAGAGAGGGCCGGCCCCTCCCCTCCTCCACTCCTTTATATACGGGGGAGGGGGCACCCCATAGACACACAAGTTGATCATTGATCTTTTAGCCGTGTGTTGTGCCCCCCTCCACCATAATCCACCTCGATAATATCGTAGTGGTGCTTAGGCGAAGCCCTGTTCCGGTAGCAACATCATCACCGTCATCACGCCGTCGTGCTGACGGAACTCTCCCTCGAAGCTCTACTGGATCGTGAGTTCGCGGGACGTCACCGAGCCGAACGTGTGCAGATCACGGAGGTGCCGTACCTTCGGTGCTGGATCGGTCGATCGTGAAGACGTACGACTACATCAACCGCGTTGTCATAACACTTCTGCTTATGGTCTATGAGGGTACGCAGACGATACTCTCCCCTCTCGTTGCTATGCATCACCATGATCTTGCGTGTGCGTAGGATTTTTTTTGAAATTACTGCGTTCCCCAACAGTGGCATCCAAGCCAGGTTTATGCGTAGATGTTATATGCACGAGTAGAACACAAAGGAGTTGTGGGCGTGGGTATATACATATTGCTTGCCGTCACTATTTGATTCTTGATTTAGCGGCATTGTTGGATGAAGCGGCCCAGACCGACATTACGCGTACACTTACACGAGACTGGTTCTACCGACGTGCTTCGCACACAGGTGGCTAGTGGGTGTCTGTTTCTCCAACTTTAGTTGAATTGGATTCAATGAACAAGGTTCTTTCTGAAGATCAAAAAACAATCACTATACCGCGTTGTGGTTTTTGATGCAATCACTATACCGCATTGTGGTTTTTGATGCGCAGGTAAGAACGGTTCTTGCTCAGCCCGTAGCAGCCACGTAAAACTTGCAACAACAAAGTAGAGGACATCTAACTTGTTTTTGCAGGGCATGTTGTGATGTGATATGGTCAAGATGTGATGAGATATAAATTGTTGTATGATATTACCATGTTTTGTTGAAGTTATCGGCAACTGGCAGAAGCCTTATGGTTGTCTCTTTATTGCATAAGATGCAAGCGCCAAATAAATTGCTTTACTTTATCGCTATGCGATAGCAATATTTGCAAGAGCAATAGTTGGCGAGACCCATGTGACGACACGTTGATAGAGATCAAGATGATGGAGATCATGGTGTCATGCCGGTGACGATAGAGATCATCATGGTACTTTGGAGATGGAGATCAAAGGAACAAGATGATCATGGCCATATCATGTCACATATTTTGATTGCATGTGATGTTTATCCTTTATGCATCTTATTTTGCTTAGTTCGGCGGTAGCATTATAAGATGATCTCTCACTAAATTTCAAGGTATAAGCGTTCTCCCTGAGTACGCACCGTTGCTATAGTTCGTCGTGCCGAGACACCACGTGATGATCGGGTGTGATAAGCTCTACGTTCACATACAACGGGTGCAAGCCAGTTTTGCACACGTAGAATACTCGGGTTAAACTTGACGAGCCTAGCATATGCAGATATGGCCTCGGAACACTGAGACCGAAAGGTCGAACATGAATCATATAGTAGATATGATCAACATAGAGATGTTCACCATTGAAAACTACTCCATCTCACGTGATGATCGGACATGGTTTAGTTGTTATGGATCACGTGATCACTTAGATGATTAGAGGGATGTCTATCTAAGTGGGAGTTCTTTAGTAATTTGATTAATTGAACTTTAATTTATCATGAACTTAGTCCTGATAGTATTTGCATAACTATGTTGTAGATCAATAGCTCGCGATGTAGCTCCCCGTCTTTTTTTGATATGTTCCTAGAGAAAAACTATGTTGAAAGATGATAGTAGCAATGATGCGGACTAGGTCCGTGATCCGAGGATTATCCTCATTGCTGCATAGAAGAATTATGTCCTTGATGCACCGCTAGGTGACAGACCTATTGCAGGAGCAGATGCAGACGTTATGAACGTTTGACAAGCTCGGTATGATGACTACTTGATAGTTTAGTGCACCATGCTTTACGGCTTAGAACCGGGACTTCAAAATTTTTTGAACGCCATGGAGCATATAAGATGTTCCATGAGTTGAAATTGGTATTTCATACTCATGCCCGTGTCAAGAGGTATGATACCTCTGACAATACTTTTCCTACAAGATGGAGGAGAATAGCTCAACCAGTGAGCATGTGCTCAGATTGTCTGGGTACTACAATTGCTTGAATCAAGTGGGAGTTAATCTTCCAGATGAGATAGTAATTGACAAAGTTCTCTAGTCACTATCACCAAGTTACTAGAACTTCGTGATGAACTATAATATGCAAGGGATAACGAAAACAATTCCCAAGCTCTTCGCGATTCTAAAATCGGCGAAGGTAGAAATCAAGAAAAGCATCAAGTGTTGATGGTTAACAAGACCACTAGTTTGAAGAAAAGGGCAAAGGGATAGAAAGGGAACTTCAAGAAGAATGATAAACAAGTTGTCACTCCCGTGAAGAAGCCCAAAGCTAGACCCAAGCCTGAAACTGAGTGCTTCTACTGCAAAGGAAATGGTCACTGGAAGTGGAACTGCCCTAGATACTTGGCGGATAAGAAGGATGGCATAGTGAACAAAGCTATATTGGATATACATGTTATTGATGTGTACTTTACTAGTGTTTATAGCAACCCCTCGGTATGTGATACTGGTTTAGTTGCTAAGAGTACTAACTCGAAACGAGAGTTGCAAAATAAATAGAGACTAGTTAGGGGCGAGGTGATGATGTGTGTTGGAAGTGATTCCAAGGTTGATAAGATCACCATCACACACTCCCTTTACCTTCGGGATTAGTGTTGAACCTAAAATAAATGTTATTTGGTGTTTGTGTTGAGCATGAATATGATTGGATCATGTTTATTGCAATACGACTATTCATTTAAGTCAAAGAATAATTCTTGTTCTATTTACATGAATAAAACCTTCTATGGTCATACGCTCAATATAAATGGTTTATTGAATCTTGATCGTAGTGATACACATATTCATAATATTGAAGCCAAAAGATGCAAAGTTAATAATGATAGTGCAACTTATTTGTGGCACTGCCGTTTAGGTCATATTAGTGTAAAGCGCATGAAGAAACTCCATGTTGATGGGTTTTTGGAATCACTTGATTATGAATCACTTGATGCTTGCGAACCATGCCTCATAGGCAAGATGACTAAGACTCCGTTCTCCGGAACAATGGAGCGAGCAACTGACTTACTAGAAATAATACATAATGATGTATGCGGTCCGATGAGTGTTGAGGCTCGCGGCGGGTATCATTATTTTCTGACCTTCACATATGATTTGAGCAGATATGGGCATATCTACTTGATGAAACATAAATCTGAAACATTTGAAAAGTTCAAAGAATTTCAGAGTGAAGTAGAAAATCATCGTAACAAGAAAATCAAGTTTCTACGATCTGATCGTGGAGGCGAATATTTGAGTTATGAGTTTGGACTTCATTTGAAACAATGCGAAATAGTTTCGCAACTCACGCCACCTGGAACACCACAGCGTAATGGTGTGTCCGAACGTCGTAATCGTACTTTACTAGATATGGTGCGATCTATGATGTCTCTCACTGATTTACCACTATCATTTTGGGGTTACGCTTTAGAGACAGCTGCATTCACATTAAATAGGGCACCATCTAAATTCGTCGATACAACACCTTATGAACTGTGGTTTGGCAAGAAACCCAAGTTGTCGTTTCTTAAAGTTTGGGGCTGCAAAGCTTATGTGAAAAAGCTTCAACCTGATAACACTACAAAAAAATACACTTCCACGATGATACGTGTTTGTCACAGTAGGTCACGTTTTCTGTCATGCATGTACATCCATGAAAATTTTATGACAGAATCAAGATAGTCATACTTGTGTTGTTGTAGAAGTGTTCCATGACATTACCAAAATTATCATCACGAAAGTGTCCACTTCCATGACGATAAATCGCGCGTCATAGAAGTGCTTTCGTCAAGGGTGACCGACACGTGACATCCACCGTAACGGAACACCGTTAAGCTATCGGGTTCGGTTTTGGATCCGATAACCCGTTAATAACCCCGACCAATGGGGATTTTCCATGTGTAAAATCATCATTGGCTGGAGGAAACACGTGTCGGCTAATCGTTGGGATAGATGTCATCCACTCATTGGACCCAAAGTGCCTATGATACGTCGACACGTGGCACGGCCCAATAGAGGCCCATTCTTGTGAAAAGGCTGACCCGTTTGACTTGGTCAAAAGGTGGCGGGCCGGCCCACGACAAGCCTGTTAACGACCTATTCGCATATAGCCCATTTACAACCTGCTAACCCAGGGCCCGTTTACGGCCTATCCGAATTAGGCCTAGTAGCGTCATCTGGGCCATCCAATATAATTCCAACCTGTTTTAACTTCCAGCCCATGTATGGCCCATGACGTCTTTTGGCCCATATGAGGCCCTTAGTAACCCTCGGCCCATTAACGGCCCGTGGTAAAACTGGCCCGTAATGAACAATGTATCACTTTATACCCATTAACGGCCCATTATTCCGTTGGGCCGTTTCCAGCCCATGTTATCTTTCGTCCTTCTCAGGGCTCATTTATGCTTGGGCTCATTTCCAGCATTCGGATATTCGGTTACTTACGGACCATTACTGTCATTTTCTGCTTGTGGGCCAAATTCAGCCCGTGCTTACAGTCGGCCCATGATACGTTGGGCCGTTTTCATAGCGTCATCAAATATGGTTGATTAACGACGACCCGTTATGGTCGGCCCATGAATGGACGATTCCAACTCTAGCCCGTTTACGGCCATAAAGCGGTATGTTATTGGCCCATGTTTGGGCAATCGATCATACGGCCCGTATAAGGCCCATTGATGATACGACCCGTAGAAGGCCCAGTGTCACTACAATAAATATGTAGCCCATGGTTATTGTGGCCTAATTTTAAAAAATAGGTTATTGCGGCCACTAGCAAACCGCGGAAAAAGAACAACACTGACTACAAGCAAACAAATAAACAAGACAGCAAGGAAATAAATAAGCAAGCAACTTACGCTAGGCTATGACGGCTATTACACATATTACATCCACTGGGCATCAAAGTTCACCACCAGTGCAAATATAGGGAACAAAGCAACATATCATATACACTGGTTGTCAAAGTTGGCGACCAGTGCAAATAAACGCCGCAGCAAAACAAGTCCAGAACTGAAACCACTTCAGAAGATCTCAAGAAACAATATCCTGGGTACCCATAATGCTGGCAAGATGCTTAGCAAGCTTATTAACTTTCTCTTGTTTGGCGCTTAAATCCTCCAGCGCTTGCTGTTGCACCAGAAAGTATGCGTCCGAATTCTGCAGGGACTTCCTCAGTCCTTCAGCTTCCCGTCACAACACATCTGATCGATGTATTTCAACTTGAAGCTGAGACTCAAGAAGACGAACTGATTCAGATAGCGAGTTCAAAGAGCTTGTGCCAGCAGTAGTGGCCAGTAACTCGAACACTACATCAAGACATGACTTCTGGGTTCTCTCACTATCATCAAGGTAGTTTTTATCAGCTTTCTTGGAGACCAACACGGATGTCTCACTATCTTGAACCTTATCTGCATTACTTCTTTCACCATTGCATAACAGGGTATTGTTCTCCAATATTTTGTCCGCATTCTAAAAGAGAAACTGAAAGTGCAACTATCCCTAGGTGGTTTTGGTAATTCATAACAACATATAGCTCATTGAGCTAATGCTATTCCAAGATGATTATTTCAGGAAAGCTCAATGATTGGCATGGCATGGATGTGAAAGTGGAACCCTCAAAATGCTAAGGACAAAGGATTGGCTCAAGCTCAAAAGCTCAAGACTCTTCATTTTATATTTTAGTGATCCAAGATCACATTGAGTCCATAGGAAAAGCCAATACTATCAAGGAGGGATGAGGTGTTGCTTAATGAGCCTCTTGCTTCATGTGCTTAGTGATATGCTCCAAAACCCTCAACTACTTTCCCATATCCACATATGACCTAAACCCTAAGCCAAACTCGGTCCTACCGATTCTTCCTATCTGGCGCCACCGAGTTTCACTTGTCATTAGCCACTGCCAAACCCTAGCAATTCGGTTCTACCGATAAGGATCTCGGTCTCACCGAGATGGGATTGCAAACTCTCTGTTTCCCTTTCGTAACTTTTCGGTCTCACCGAAAGAGCGAATCGGTCCCACCGAGATTGCAATGTAAACTCAGTGTTTCCCCTTTGTAACTTTTTGGTCTCACTGAGTTCCACTCGGTCTCACCGAAAGAGCAAATTGGTCCCACCGAGTTTGCCTAACCAACTCTCTGGTTAGCTAATTACCAAATTCGGTCTCACCGAGTTTGTGTAATCGGTCTCACCGAGATTACGTTATGCCCAAACCCTAACAATATCGGTCCTACCGAGTTGCATGTCAGTCCCACCGAAAATCTCTAACGGTCACTAGGTTTACATTTTCGGTCTGACCGAGTTTGTTGATTCGGTCCCACCGAGATTGGAAAACCGTGTGTAACGGTTGGATTTTGTGTGGAGGCTATATATACCCCTCCACCTCCTCTTCATTGGAAGAGAGAGCCATCAGAACACACACACCATTCCAACTCATATGTTCTGAGAGAGAACCACCTACTCATGTGTTGAGACCAAGATATTCCATTCCTACCATATGAATCTTGATCTCTAGCCTTCCCAAGTCGCTTTCCACTCAAATCTTCTTTCCACTAAATCCAAATCCTATGAGAGAGAGTTGAGTGTTGGGGAGACTATCATTTGAAGCACAAGAGCAAGGAGTTCATTACCTACGCACCATTTGTTACTTCTTGGAGAGTGGTGTCTCCTAGATTGGCTAGGTGTCACTTGGGAGCCTCCGACAAGATTGTGGAGTTGAACCAAGGAGTTTGTAAGGGCAAGGAGATCGCCTACTTCGTGAAGATCTACCGCTAGTGAGGCAAGTCCTGTGTGGGCGATGGCCATGGTGGGATAGACAAGGTTGCTTCTTCGTGGACCCTTTGTGGGTGGTTGCTTCTTCGTGGACCCTTCATGGGTGGAGCCCTGTGTGGACTCGCGCAACCGTTACCCTTGGGTGGAGCCCTGTGTGGACTCGCACAACCGTTACCCTTCGTGGGTTGAAGTCTCCATCAACGTGGATGTAGGATAGCACCACCTATCCGAACCACGGGAAAAACATCCGTGTCTCCAATTGCGTTTGAATTCTCCAAACCCTTCCCTTTACATTCTTGCAAATTGCATGCTTTACTTTCCGCTGCCTATATACTCTTTGCATGCTTGCTTGAATCATGTGATGATTGCTTGACTTGTCCTAAATTAGCTAAAATCTGCCAAGAACTAAAATTGGGAAAAGGTTAAGTTTTTATTTGGTCAAGTAGTCTAATCACCCCCCTCTAGACATACTTTCGATCCTACAAGTGGTATCAGAGCTTTGGTCTCCATTTGCTTTGATCTCCATAGCTTTTGGTGGTCATAGCCTTGGTTTCACAACCTAGGAGAGTATGGCGTCTAGCGAGGGAAATTATCACTGTAGAGGTCCTTACTTTGATGGTACTAATTTTGCTAGTTGGAAGCATAAAATGAAAATGCATATTCTTGGACATAACCCCACCGTTTGGGCTATTGTGTGTGTTGGTTTGCAAGGTGACTTCTTTGATGGGAGAGAACCAAACCGTGAAGCTACCGCGGATGAGTTGAAGATGTTGCAATACAATGCTCAAGCTTGTGATATTCTCTTCAATGGATTGTGCCCCGAAGAATTCAACAAAATCAGCCGTCTTGAGAATGCAAAGGAAATTTGGGACACTTTGATTGATATGCACGAAGGTACCGACTCCGTCAAGGAATCCAAGTTGGATGTGCTTCAAAGCCAACTTGACAAGTTCAAGATGAAGGATGGTGAATGTGTCGCTGAAATGTACTCTAGGCTTGCTCTCATCACAAATGAGATTGCCGGCTTAGGAAGTGAAGAGATGACCGATAGATTCATCATCAAGAAGATTCTAAGAGCCTTGGATGGAAAATATGATACCGTGTGCACATTGATCCAAATGATGCCCAATTACAAAGATCTCAAGCCAACAGAGGTGATTGGAAGAATTGTTGCTCATGAGATGTCACTTAAGGATAAAGAGGAACTTCACAACAAATCAAGTGGTGCCTATAAAGCCTCATGTGAAGCCCCTACATCATCAAGTGAGAAACAAGACTTCAATGAAGAATTGAGCTTAATGGTGAAGAACTTCAACAAGTTCTACAAGAGTAGAAGTAAAGATAGAAGCTTCAAGTCAAGGTCCTACAATGACAAAAGATCTTCTAGTCGAGAGCGGAACTGCTACAATTGTGGAAGACCCGAACACTATTCCAATGAGTGTACTCCCTACAAGAGAAGAGAAGATTCTCCAAAAAGAAGAAGCAAAGGATCACCACCAAGAGAGAGAAGGAGTAGAAATGATTGTTATGAACGAAGATACTCACGGAGAAGCAAGGATTCAGAAAGGAAGGAAAAATCATCAAGGAGCTATACAAGACGAAGACATCAAGCTCATGTTGGTGAATGGGTATCCGGCTCCGACTCCGACAGCCACTCCGAAAGAAGTTATCACTCCGACTCCGAAGATACTCAAGATGAAGGTGTTGCCGGTCTAGCACTTGTGTCAACCAACTCCTACGACATATTTGACTCACAAAATGAAGGAATTGGAAGATGCTTCATGGCCAAAGGTCCTAAGGTAACACACCCCGAGTATGTTGGTTTCAATAGTGATGAAGATGACTTGTTAGGTGATGATTTGCTTATTGACAACTCTAGTGATGAATACTATGATGAAATGTCAATTAAACATGCTAATCAAGATAAAACGAATGACAATGATAAGGAGAAGATTGAGGTCCTAACTAAAGAACTAAACACTCTTAAGTTAGCTCATGAAACCATCTTCGAAGATCATCGAGAACTTTTAAGAGCTCATGAGAAATTACGCCTTGAGAAGCTCAATCTTGAGCAAGAGCATGAGTTCTTAAAAGCAATCAATGATGATCTCCGCAAGAAAAGTTCTTCTTACATTGCCAAGCGTTTACTCTTATCCACTTACATGCCTCAAGTCAAGTCTAGTAACAAGAAAGATTCTTCCTCTATCAGTGACAATGATCATGTTAAATCCAATATTGTTGCTTCTAGTAGTTCTCTTGATTCCACTAATGATTCTCTTAGCCAAGTTACACTTGAGCAAGAAAATAGTCTATTGAAGGGAATTATAGAGAAAGGAGTGTACAAAAGCCTTGCCGGGAGTAAGCAATTCGAGGAAATTGTGCGCAAGCAAGGAATGCACCGGAAGAATCAAGGTGTTGGTTTTGAACAAAAGTTCAATGCCAATGGAGTTGAGTGGGAAGAAGATCAATACCCCAAGACAAAGTTTATTCCTCAACAAGAGAAGTATGATACTTCTTTCAAGGGGACACAAGCTCAAGATGATCTTCCACCACAAGACTACAAGCAAAAAGGCAAGGACAAGCTTCAAGAGGAAATTGATGCATTTGAAGAAACTCCAAAGACCTTAGTCAAGTGGATTCCCAAGACTACTTCAAGTTCCACTTCATCAAGTACGACTACAACTCCAAGGATCCCCATCAAGATGGTGTGGATCCAAAAGAAGAAGAACTAGAGAGTTCTCGAGGGTGACTCTGCCAACATACTTCACTCTTATCATTTTGGCAAGAACAAGTGCAATCAACTTCCACATCTTGCACTAGTTCAAGGAGTCACAAACCCTCTTGTTGGTAAGACAAGGGACAAGGTAACCCAAAAGTTTTCATGGACACCATCTTGTGTGTGCATCACTCTATGTCTATGGATATCCTTGTTTGTTCCTTGTGGGACTAACCCATGTAGGTATTGAAAGTGCAATTCACTCAAATGGATAGCTCCAAGAGATCTACATCAACATTGAGCATCCACATCTTCAATATCTACATGAAGTCATCATCGACAAAACCCAAGGTTAGTTCATCCCTCTTAGGGGGGGATATCACATCTAGGGGGAGCTTTACTCTAAGACTTGAGCTAAAGCAACTCTAAAGATGTGAACATAACAATGCTTTATGTAAAAGTGGTAACCCCACTTGAGCTTAAACGATGAGTATGACCTATGATAAAGTGTTCTCACTTGACTCCTAAGTCAATATACTCATATATAGATGACCCAGTCATCGCAAATTGCTTGATAGATGCTAGAATTGGTTGTGCATGACTTGTCACATATTTCATTTGCCATCTTATTGTGTGAGCATGCTGGATGCATATTTTACTCATTCGAGGACATCCACTTGTTGTTTTGATTGTTCGGCTTTATTTCTTTTTGCCAAGTGGATGGACAAGAATGCCTAAGAACCTCCTCTAGCTATCTATGCTTTTCTCGTCTCAAACTCTATTCATGCTGCATCACAAAATTTGATCAAGTCAGATTCGAACCACTCTGTGTGAGGAGCGCTCGGAGTCCCCGATTCGTCATAGACTTAAACTTCCAAAACCTCTTTATGATTCCCGGTCTGACCGATACTCCACTTTCGGTCCTACTGAGATCATTAAGTTGATCTAGGTTTTCGATCTCGGTGCAACCGATTGGAACCTTTCGGTCACACTGAGTTTCAGTAACTGCTTGCAGTTATGAATCTCGATGCCACCGAGTTGTTCCACTCGGTCACACCGACAGGGTCGGGCTATATATAGTCAAGGGCAAAATTTTGGAAATTTCTTCGAACCCCTTCGCCCCCGCAATAGCCTGCTCTGCCCTCGTGGTCTCCGAATCGTCTTCTCGCCGCCAGCCGCCTCCAGTCGCTGGTCTCCGTCGCCGTCAACGGGAATTCTGCCCCGCCGTTGCCGCCGTAGCAAGTCCCCGCCGAACTAGGGTATGGACTTGATCTTTGTGCTATTCTCCAATCTGATTCCTAGCACATTGTGATCTTCATGATTCTTGCCATGATTGAAACACTCCTATCCAGTCAAAACGCTCATAGATTAGGTTTGATTCGAAAATTCTAGGTTTAGGTCTCCGCCGAAACCATCTCGGACCCACCGAGTTGAAAAACTCGGTCCCACCGATTTGGCTTATGCCATTGCACAAGTGAGACTCGGTCTGCCTAAGCAATGTAACAAAACGCTCCTTACTCTGCCTTGTTATCTCCCCCGGAATCCCAATGCATGGAGCGCAACTACGCGTTGATCAGTCAAGAAATCAAAGTCGGTTTGCATGTGAGTTAATACGTGGCCCTGCATGGTAGCTAAAACGGCATCTCTTAGTTGTTTGGATTAATTGTTGTGTTTAGAGACAGAAATCAGGGCTTTTATTGGAGGAATGACCGGTCAACCGTTTCTCCTTCTCCTCCAATCTGCTTGCACCTTGGTCCCGCTGCACCTTCTAACGTGACTTATTACACCTAGACGGAGGGAGTCGTATGAGATACGGTGGCACACTGACTTAGGTCGAATACAAGTGCCCAAAATTGTGTGCATGTTATAATAAGGATTCACTTAAAATAGTACGTGAGCGAACAAAGGCATCAATTGGACAGTGTTCCCGAGTAGTAGCGAGATGTGTGAGGTAAGATACACCGCTGACGCTTTTAATTTTTCTTATTAGTTTGTTTGTTTCACCCTCTGACTCGTGGGACCCAACGTACTACGTGGAGAGAGGTAAGGTGACTAAGGCTGCATTATTTCTACACCACTGTGGATAGTCTTACCACCAAAGGCACATGACACGATTATGATTTAAATCCCAATGACTCCCACACACACAAAAAACGGCATGCTTGTCACATGAATGCAGGAATGTATAAAAGGTTATTTTTCTCTCGTTGAACATAACGGGAGGGTTGTGTAGCTGGTTAGCCTGTTCGCTCATCAAACTTGAGGTCTCGGGTTCGATAACTACACTTGAGCATAATTCGTGCCAGAAGGATTCTTTGACTGGTCAAAATGGATGGATACGGAGCTATATGATCTCGTAGTGACCGTATAATCACCTCATCACGTATAAGCTACAGCCTCGGCGCTTGTTTTCTAGGGTTTGCACTCTTCACACACTCTCGAGTATATATATACATGCTGGAGCCTCAGCGCTTGTAGTTGCTCTCTTCACACTCTCTCACCCTCTCCAGATCTAAACAAGACTTCATTGGCCTCTCTCTCCCCTCACTGCTGGTCTGCTTGTAGTTGCTCTCTTCACACTCTCTCACCCTCTCCAGATCTAAACAAGACTTCGTTGGCCTCTCTCTCCCCTCAGTGCTGGTCAAAGAGCCGGCAAGATCCGTCCTCCGGGAAGGGAAGGAGGATTAACACTGTCATCGTCGGTGAGGGAGGAGGGAATCCACTACCGGCGCAGCTGTTCACTTTCACCCAGCGGCGGCGCGGGAGGGCCTCCGACCTCTTCTTCTTCGCCGCCGTACATAGTGTGGGTCGAACAGCCTCTGGTCGCCCACCGAACCACACCCAAAGAACCTTAAGGTATAATTTACTTATTCCACATGCATTGCTCTAGCTACATGTGGGCTTTTTCCGCTTCTGCACTCGAATCTAGGTGTTGGATCAAACAGGAAAGTAGTGGGGAAAGTTGTATACCATGAATCTAGGACGTGGTTCAAAGAGGAAAGGAATGGGGGAAAGTAGTGGGAAAAGTTATACATCATGAATCTAGGATGTGGTTCAAAAAGGAAAGGAAGGGGGAAAGTAGTGGGGAAAGTTGTATCGCATGAATCTAAGATGTGGTTCAAAGAGGACATGAATGGGGAAAAGTAGTGGGGAAAGTTGTATAGCATAAATCTAGGACATGGTTCACAGAGGAAAGGAAGTGGGGAAAGTACTAGTACAGACTGGCTATCCAGCACCTACGTTGGTCAAAAAGGGAAAACAATGACAAACGCAGTACACACATCTGTAACGAACTGATCTTGTGTTTTGGGGGACAAGGCTGTAGAGTTTGAGCAGGACTAGATTTGTTGCGTTCACATAAGGAAAGGTGTCTAAAGATAAAAAAACTGGGACCAACACAAATATGCTCCTTGGTTATTTGTTCTTTGTTGCAACAGACTGTGCATCACCCCAGTACATCGGTAGATGCACATGGTGCTGGTGCATCCACTGTCCTGTGCAACTCTTTAGCTGTTGTTAATCTAAGGCTCTGTTTGGTTAAAAACTCCCTAGTCCCTACCTACTTGGTTCCAGGGACTAAACATGGACTAGAGGTTATTAAATGACATGCTAAAAGACCATGTTACCCCTAGTAATGAACTAATAGAGACAAGGTGCGATGCGTGGCAGGGGCAACTGTTGAAAAAATTCCCCAAAAGACTCTCCCTCGGGGTCTTCTTTCTTTAGTCCCAAATGCCCACTTTTAGTCCCTAAAATTCCCTCCTGTTTGGTTTAGATGGGACTGACACGGAGTTTTTTTAGTCCCTCCACCAAAATGTCCCTGTAAACAAGCACCCTCTAATAATGCCGCTAGAAAAATTGATGCAATGCCACAGTTAAAAGAAAATTACATGTTTAACGAATTTAATTGTTAATATAATCTCTCTGTTAATATTAATCAATGCCACCGTTTGAGAAATGCTAATGCCTTGCTTTATTTCCCATTTAGGTAAGGTAGATTCTTCTTTTTGTTGGCTTATATGTCATCCACCGTTATTGACCACTAGTTGTTTCCTTTGCACCTCTGTGTAAACAGGGTTATCTACTTCACCTTGTTGCCATTCTGACCTTTTGTTGCACTGCACAAAACACTTTTGTTTTAAGAGTGTTTTGTGCAGTTCAACCAAAATGTCACACCGACAACGTTGGTTTATTGCTTGATCTTAGTGGAACTGCACAAGAGGAGATCTTACTTCCTATCCGTGTTGGCAGATTTGGTTCAGATCTTCTTCTTGTGAGTTGTTTGAATTCTGCGTCATCAGAGGTCAGTACTAGCCTTCTTTCACATGATTCAGCAGTGTGCTTTCATATGTTTTGCTACTTGTATGGTAATGTTGCTTGATTTTAGTGAACTGCACAAATGGAGACAAGACTTCCAATCCATATGTGCACCGCAATATCCCATTGAGGTAAGATAAGGATATTTAACAATTGTTGGCCTATATTTTGCCACTTTCATCAGAAAATTAATGTCATTGTTTAGTGCTATACTTATGCAACCTGATTGACATGCCAAATCTTACATTGAAGGCGAAGCTTGTCTGTTATTGAACCAAGTGATGAAGGGGAAGAACAAGCGGAAGAAAAACAAAAATCAACTCCTGTTGCTGTAATGAAGCACTGGAACTGTGATGACACAAGTAATGATATAGTTTTGCATCTTAATTTATTGCTATGGCTGGAACGATCAATTGTTTTTCCACTAATTTGATGCCACTCTTAATGTAATACACAATTATCTCTACTTGTGCAAACAAGGATCTTCTTTGAAGATACCATATATTTTAATGGAACTGCACAAGAAGATGTTGGAAACATTAATCTAATCGAGGAGTATATAGTAAGCATGGCCACCACAGTAGATAGCAATAGATGGTTCCGGAGAAGTTCTTCATCTATATGCTCTACACAATAAGCCTACTGACAAAGGTTGGTACTCGCCCACTGATTTCACCCATATGATTGAGCTTTGTCATCTCTATTGGTGTTGTGCTACTGTTTAGATACTGTCATCAAAAAGTGGTATTGTCCTTGAGAAGTGCTTCATCGGTGCTGTTTTTAAATATTTCCTTTCCTTTTTTTCGAGCAAACAGGGATGCTAGCATTTAGTTATCCTCTTGTCTTTGCACAACAAGACCATCCTCCTCTGAAGAATAATATGGAGTACGTGAAGTGACTAGTTCCGATTATGCCAGGATGAAGAAGCCCTGTCTATCTTGTCATCAGAAGGAGCAGTTGAAGGATGGTTACATTACCCCCCCACAAGACCAAACTAACTTCAACTCAGAAGGACTGACAAATCTCCATTTTCTTGCTGTGATGCGCGAGTACAATGTTGTTCTAGGATTCTTTTCGGTGAGTTTAATTTTTCGGAAAGTGTGCTCTACATGGACCATGTCGGTGCCTGTTTAAACTGTCAGTTCATAGTACAGTTTTCTTTATACTAATCACTTTTTTTGTATTTGTGCATACAGGGTGCTCAGCTTGATTTCAATGGGAACTGCACAAAATTTTCATGAATATATTGAATCATTCATTTCCACCACAAGAAAGGAGGTGCCGATAAGTTCAAGGTGTTGCAACATATAAGGGCGAAATCATACAAGCTACACGCGAATTTGGTTGATTTTCGTGGAACTGCACAAAAAGAACAACTGGTTTATTTAGCACGAGGTGCCATGTCAATGTACGAACTGATGGCAAACCCTGCCCATTCCACAACCGTAGGCATTTGATATTTTGGAATGGGAAAACCTTATCAAATTTTGCTCATTGATTTTAGCAAGAAGACATGCGTTTGATATTTTCAAATGGGATGCCCTTTGCTGTCAGCAGCGTCGATCCATTTTTTCTTTATTCTTTAGTTGTGAAGTAAATATTGGCTCTGACATGTGAATCATTGAGATGCATAATCATTGATTGTTTTGAATGTTCTCTATGAATTGCCAGGCCCGTGTGTTTGATTGCAATGTACATGAACACTAAGAAGCTGCTCAAACTCTTTGTACTCCTTCTGTTCCTTTTTACTTCGCACATTGTGAAAGTGCATACTTTATTCTATAAGATTGGTCAAAGTAGAGATACTTTGACTGCAGACAAAACTTGTATGCAGACTAGAAAGGACCGGAGGGAGTACATGTGAAACTGCTGCAAACGAGGTGATCACCCTGGGAATAATGCTAGTACATATTGTTTTGCATGTTCATGCAATGCCAGTGATACAAGAATTCGAACTAATCGAAATAAATTCGTTCATACATGGTCGGATGTCATATAAACATGCCGGATTTCATTACATTTCATACATTCTTCAACTGAAAAGGGGTGTGCTGGAGGTATAATTAATTAATCGAAGCTACCCACCCGTGTCCTGCTGAGCCGAACAGAAGCTTCAGTGACTTAACTGCAGGTGCAGTTGCGTAACTGACATGTGGCCCAGATGCCTGTTGGGCTCACATGCCAGTTAGCCAACTGCACCAGCAATTAAGTAGAAGCAGCGTCCTTCTCCAACATAGCTGTCCGACTCCACGTCGCCGCCAAGAAGCTAACCGGCTGTCAGTGGTCAACCCGCCTAGCTTGGCTTCAACCGAGGGTAGCAGCGGTGGCCTTACTTGGACCCAAGCGGCGGTGACTTGTCGTGTTCTACTCTTCCTCGTTTTCTGTGTGGCGTGGCCTCGCTGGCAGCGGGGCGGAGCCTCAGTGGAGCCGGCGATGTCCTCTGTCTCGTTGCCGGCGGGCGGCGCCCCGACGGAGCAGGGGAAATCCTCCCCTCATTGCCGGCAGGGTGGGGCCTCGGTGGAGCCAGCGGTGTCCTCTACCTCGTTGTTGGCGCCGCGGGGCCTCGATGGAGCAGGGCCTCATCGACGCCAGCAGAGCGGGGACTCGTCAGAGCCGACATTGTCCTCTGCCTCGTCCTCGGTCTCGCCAAATAGCGCCTCGCCCACTTCATCGCCCTCTTTGTAGGCGGCCGCAACCTCCGCCACCCGCATGCGGTACCGCCAGCACTCGAGGTGGCTCTCGCGGGCGGAGCGGTACGAGTTGAGCAGCGCCTCCTGCTCCGCCCGCTCCGCGATGATCTGCTCCTCCGCCTGCAGGTGCTCCTGGAGGAGATGGTGGTTGTAGGCGGCGTCGTCCTGTGCCTCCCGGAACTACTCCTCATGCTTCTGCCTCACCATGTCCATATATTGGGCACGGGCCTCGCTGATGGTCATGGTTCATTGCACCGGCGAGGATGGCGCGGAGGAGGGGGGTTGGCGCCGGATCATCGACTACCATGTTCTCCATTGGGACGTCGTCGTCCTCCGGCTGCCTGTCGGCTAGCCAGTCGGCAGCAATGGCTGCCATCTCCTTGTGGTCTGCTATCCGCCCGTCCCGAAGAGCGCTGGAGCGCGATGAAGCCATGGTGGTCAGTAGTGGTGTGGACAGGAGAATAGGAACAGATGCGGATGACTGCAGCTATGGCCAGCGCAGCAGTTTATATAGCAATGGTGGGCGGCGGAGGGACGGGCGTGTGGCGCCGGAGTAGCCGCCTCGGCAACCGCGTATCATTAATGTGGGCGGCAGAAGGACGGACGGACAACACTTGTGTCGTTTGAAGGCGGAGCAATCGCATGCACCGGGAAGCGGGGCGGGAGGCGCTGACCGTTTCGGGCGGAAAGCGCGCGCGGGTGAGGGAGGTGATCTGGGTGGGCCAGGGCAGTCAGACTCGTGCTTGGCAGGGGGTCGGTCCAGCAGCCGGACATGCTGGCTAGCCAGCTACCTCACCGAGCTGAGCGACGACAATCAGACGATGGCCGTAGCTTCCGACTAGGAGCCGGCGCCACTGTCCAAGCCGGTTCATGCCGTGTTCACCATAGAGCAGGTGCGTCCGCACTTCGACGCCCTAATGGCGGAAGAGCTACCAGCGCAGGAGGACCTGTGCTGCAACCTCCGTCTCCTCAACGAGCACCGGTGAACAAGCGAACGACAATGCCGTCGCGGACATGTGGCCCTATGATCCTGGCTTCCTGAATGAGCAGCGGGCGCTGTATCAGACCATCCGTAGGGCCCGCGAGGCCCTCTCAGTCGTCCTTCGAGTTGTTGCGCTCGCCATGGGCACCACCGTCTCACATTGTCAACATGGTCAACGGACATGAGGATGAGGAGATAACTTTACTTGGAGAGGATGACAGTGGGGACCCACCAGGGCCATAGCCGCATGTACGCAAGCGCCTCCTTATTAGTATATAAAACAATAATTTTTTTGCTTCCTCCTGGTTTGCTGACATCAGAGTCCCACACCATTGTCAACCTATATAGTCAATAAACGAGAGAATTGCACAAGAAGCGGCCGACAGCTGGAACCAAGCAGCTCGAGCAGTATTTGTGTTTTTGAGGTGTGAGCACTGTAGAGTTTTTCTTGAGCGATGTTTAGCCCAGATATTAATTTTTCTCCTCTGAACAACAACGAAAACATCGCTGCAGCTATTAACTGGGCGGGTTGTGGCCCGTCTAGCCTAGGACAAATATCCAGCCCAGATATTTTTTTTCAAGCTGAAAATGGCTAGCCCAGCTATACTTTTTTTAGGAATACCCAAGCAAGGTCAAGTTGTTATTCTCCGCCCCGCTGGGCTGCAAATCTTTCCTAGGAGGGATGCATTAGGCTTAACAAGAAAATGGGCTTTAAGAAATAATAAATGGGATGTAATTATAAAAACTGGGCAGTAACTATAAAAAATGCACCAAACACATAATTACTTTATAAAATATTATTTTTGGATATTGAAAAATTTAATTTCATTAATTGTTGCGAGCGCAATGTTTCGTTGGATTTTTACGTAATATAATTTATATTGAAATTGTATTTAATCTGACTAGAAATTTCGGGATAAAAATATTTCGGATCCCATCAAAATGTGGGAAATTTTATTGAATTCTGTTTTGAACGGTTGGTTGAAATGGGCTGTACTTTTAACAAACTGTAAATGGGCTGTAGTAAATTCCATTAGAATTCAAAAATTGGCTGCACATTCTTACAAATCTCAAATGGGCTATAAGTTCTCTGCCACACACTTGTGGCCTTACTAAGTTGATGTGTCCCCTCAAAAAAGTTGACGCGTATGCAAGGCTTTGTCAACTTATAGTCAACACACGCTTCTAGCAGCAGTGGCCGTTGGATGTCCATCCAACGGATGCCGTGCTTATTCTTCAATCTCGGATATTCTAGCTTCACCCGCCCAAAAAATGAGTCCTCCCCCTGACATTTGGGGCGCACCATTTCGGAAGCTGACCTGTGGGCATTCTAAGTTGACGCATACCAAGGGCTTTGTCAACTTAGTCAATATAAACGATTCTAGCTCCAGTGACCATACGATGTCCATCCAACGGCCGTCGTGCTTCTTCAACCTCTGGTCATCTTGCTCCAGCCGCCCAAAGCAGCGCCGGTCATGCCGCCTGCTCCTGCCTCCCGTGGCCGGCTGTGCTGCCGCGCAGGCCTCACCGCCCCTACTACTCCCACCGCTGGCCAGGGCATCCCTCCACTCACCACACCCCCTGTTATTCTGCGGCGACGGCAGCCTCACACCGCAACCGAACCAGTGAACCCTCGTACTCCTCTCCGCGTGGGCATCCACTGCCGCGTCTTCCCCGGCTCCCCGTCGTCCCCTTCCTAGGCCTCGCCGTCATCCACCACCCTGGTGCTCTCGGCGCGGCGTGGTCAACGTGGTCAAGGAACTCTTCCATCGGAAGAGTACTGTACATGGAGAGGCCGACAGCTGGGTCCATGGCAGCCGCAAGGAAGTGCCTCCTTATTACGCAGAAAATAATTATTCCTCCACCTGACAGCGGGGACCCACCGGACGGGCCACCGTATTTGGCGAAAAAAACGTTTCCCCCTGACTGCTGGGACCCACCGGACGGGCCAATGTATTTCAGGAAAAAAACGTTCCTCCCGCTGTCAGCTCAGACCCACCAGAGGTGCCTCCTTATTACGCACAAAAAAAATGAATACTCCCCGTTTTAGTTGGGACCCACCTTGGTGGGAGGCTGGCTTGTGGGCCTACTAAGTTGACGGGGATGGAGTGCTTTGTCAACGTAGTCAATATGAACGATTCTAGCTCTAGTGATCGTACGATGTCCATCCAACGACCTTAGTGCTTCTTCAACCTCTGGTCTTGTTGCTCCAGCCGCCCAAAGTAGCACCGGTCGTGCCGCATGCTCCTGCCTCCCGTGGCCGACTGTGCTACCCCGGAGGCCTCACCGCCCCCTACTATTCCCACCGCTGGCCAGGCCATCCCTCTACTCACCCACACCCCCTGTTATTTTGCGGCGACGACAGCCTCACACCGCAGTGAACCAGTGAACCCTCGCACTCCTCTACGCGTGGGCATCCACTGTTGCATCTTCCCCGGCTCCGCATCGTCCCCTTCCTAGGCCTCGCCGTCGTCCACCGCCCTGGTGCTCTCGGCACGGCGTGGTCAACATGGTCAAGGAACGGCTTCCATCGGACGTGGACTGTATGTGGAGAGGCTGACAGCTGGGTCCACGGCCACAACAAGGAAGTGCCTCCTTATTACGCGCAAAATAGTTATTCCTCCACCTGACAGCGGGGACCCACCGGACGGGCCACCGTATTTCATGAAAAAAACATTTCCCCTTGACTGCTGGGACCCACCAGCTACATCTTCGCATGCAAGGAAGTGCGTGCGGGCAAAAAAAACGATTCGCCCCCTTGACTGCTGGGACCCACCAGCTACATCTTCGCATGCAAGGAAGTGCCTGACAGTCGGGACCCACCTGGTCGAAGCGTACGTAGCGTTGTCATTCTGGTCGCGAATGTGTACATACATACTGGTCAATGTAGAGGCGCGCACGTGTCATAGTAGAGGCGCGGGCGTAGCAAGTACACATACGTACAGCGGCCAGTGTGCAAGAAAGAAAATACGGCCACGTACATACATACGTGCAGGGTCTCGAACGCCTACTCACGCATACGTACGGCCATGGCTCGTGTACATGGCTGGGTCGGAACGAAGAAACAACATCGTCGTTGTGTTCATGGGGAGCCAACAGGCTGGGTCGGAACAGAATTTATTGTCGTGTTCATCGGGAGGGCTTGGACGGAACAACCGATGGAAACGAGGCCTGGCGTACCACAGAACGGAGGAAACGGCCTTGTGTTCGACCGGCCATGTTCGAAACAGGATCCTGTTCATCGGGAGGGGTCTGGCGTACCGCAAAACATAGGAAATGGACCTCCTACGGTCAAAACGGGGGTCCTGTTGATCGGGAGGGGTGTGGTGTACCGCAAAACGGAGGAAACAGACTTGTGTTGGAGCGCTACGGTCGAAACGGGGGTCCTGTTCATCGGGAGGGGTGTGGCATACCACAAAACGGGACTCCACGAGATACTGTTCATCTCCACCATCGACCCCCTCCAGCCTCCACGGGCTATTGTTCATCCACCGTTGACCTCCTCCAGCCTCCAACTGCGACTGTTCATCCACGGGCTCCTGTTCATCCAGCCTCCACCGCGCGCTACTCCACCGGCTACTGTTCAACCATCCCTCTCCACGGGCTCCTAGTCAACCACCCCTTCACGGGCTACTGTTCATCCAGCCCTTCACCGTCTACTATTCATCCTACCCTCCACGGGGTGGTCCTATTCATCCTGCCCTCCACGGGGTCCTGTTCATCTAGCCCCAACCAGCAAGATCGATCGGGGTCCTGTTCATCCAGAGGCAACACCATGGGGTCCTGCTCATCCACCCCCACCGAGAACTATTTATCCAACCCCCCAGCACACTCACTGTTCATCCAGAGGCATCATCGATCGGCTTTAATTAGCAGCAGTAGCGAAGGAATCGCTCGATCGGGTTCAGTTAACAGCCATCGATCGATCGCTCGGGTTCAGTAACGCGTAGCCTGCAGTGCAATCGCTCGGGTTCAGTTAGAGCCCAACACCTCGCTCGGGTTCAGTTAGAGCCCAACGCCTCGCACCCACGCGCGTGCGTGTACGAGAGAAACACGAATCGCTCGGCCCCGACCACCCACCGTAACCGGGAACACCCCGATATTTTCCTCGCCCTCGCTTCTACCACCGTTTTTTTCCGTCATGGACGGCCCAAAGAATGTCATGCAGCTGCGTCTCCGACCCGCCCATGATGAAAAGCCCATTTTCTGTCATGATTTTTTTTCATAGAGGTAGGACCCCACCACATCTATGATGATACCGGGTTTTGTCACAATTATCATCATAGAAGTGTCATAAGTATGACGGAATTTTTTTCGTTCGGCCCAAAATGTCACGGATGTGTCTTTTTTTGTAGTGTAAGCTCGAACCCAAATCGGAGAAATGTGTCTTCATAGGATACCCAAAGGAGACTGTTGGGTACACCTTCTATCACAGATCCGAAGGCAAGATATTCATTGCTAAGAATGCATCCTTTCTAGAGAAGGAGTTTCTTTCGAAATAAGTTAATTGTACCTTCTCCCAAATTGGAAAGTCGTTTATCAAAGAAATCAGTTCGAGTGATTCCTACACCAATTAGTGAGGAAGCTAATGATGATAATCATGAAACTTCAGATCAAGTTACTACCGAACCTCGTAGGTCAACCAGAGTACGGTCCGCACCGGAATGGTACAGTAATCTTGTTCTGGAAATCATGTTACTAGACCATGATGAACCTACGAACTATGAGGAAGCGATGATGAGCCCAGATTTCGCAAAATGGCTTGAGACCATGAAATCTGAGATGAGATCCATGTATGAGAACAAAGTATGGACTTTGATTGACTTGCCCGATGATCGGTGAGTCATTGAGAATAAATGGATCTTCAAGAGGAAGACGGACACTGATAGTAGTGTTACTATCTACAAAGCTCGAATTGTCGCAAAATGTTTTCGACAAGTTCAAGGTGTTGACTATGATGAGATTTTCTCACTCGTATCGATGCTTAAAAGTCTGTCCAAATCATGTTAGCAGTTGCCGCATTTTATGAAATATGGCAAATGGATGTCAAAACTGCATTCATTAATGGATTTCTTAAAGAAGAGTTGTATATGATGCAACCAGAAGGTTTTGTCGATCCTAAAGGTGCTAACAAAGTGAGCAAGCTCTAGCGATCCATCTATGGACTGGTGCAAGCATCTCGGAGTTGGAATATATGCTTGATAAAGTGATCAAAGCATATGGTTTTATACAGACTTGCGGTGAAGCCTGTATTTACAAGAAAGTGAGTGGGAGCACTACAACATTTCTGATAAGTATATGTGAATGACATATTGTTGATCGGAAATAATGTAGAATTTTCCGAAAAGCATAAAGGAGTGTTTGAAAGGAGTTTTTCAAAGAAAGACCTCGGTGAAGCTACTTACATATTGAGCATCAAGATCTATAGAGATAGATCAGGACGCTTGATATATTTTTCAATGAGTACATACCTTGACAAGTTTTTGAAGTAGTTCAAAATGGAACAATCAAAGAAAGAGTTCTTGTCTGTGTTGCAAGGTGTGAAGTTGAGTAAAGACTCAAAACCCGACCACAACAGAAAATAGAAAGAGAATGAAAAGTCATTCCCCATGCCTCAGTCATAGGTTCTATAAAGTATGCTATGCTTTTTACCAGTCCTATTGTATACCTTAGCATGATTCTGGCAAGGGAGTACAATAGTGATCTAGGAGTAGATCACTGGACATCGGTCAAAATTATCCTTAGAAGACTAAGGAAATATTTCTCGGTCATGGAGGTGATAAAAGAGTTCATCCTAAAGAGTTATGTCGATGCAAGCTTTTTACATCGATCTAGATGACTCTAAGTCTCGATCTGGATACATATTGAAAGTGGGAGCAATTAGCTAGAGTAGCTTCGTGCAGAGCATTGTAGACATAGAAATTTGAGAAATACATACGGATCTGAATGTTGCAGACCCGTAGACTAAACTTCTCTCACAAGCAAAACATGATCACTCTTTGGGTGTTAATCACATAGCGATGTGAACTAGATTATTGACTCTAGTAAACCCTTTGGGCATTAGTCACATGGAGTTGTGAACTAATCACATAAAGATGTGAACTAGATTATTGACTCTAGTGCAAGTGGGAGACTGAAGGAAATATGCCCTAGAGGCAATAATAAAGTTATTACTTATTTCCTTATATCATGTTAAATGTTTATTATTCATGCTAGAATTGTATTAACCGGAAACTTAGTATATGTGTGAATACATAGACAAACAGAGTGTCACTAGTATGCCTCTACTTGACTAGCTCGTTGAATCAAAGATGGTTAAGTTTCCTAGCCATAGTCCTGAGTTGTCATTTGATGAACGGGATCACATCATTAGAGAACGATGTGATTGAGACTCCCAACGTCATACCAACATTAAGCTAACCGATGAAGAGGTCACTTAGGCCGTCAAGAAGATATTGAACAAATTGGAAGCTGTCTGTCGCCAAACCAGACTAGACCCTTTTTACACGCAGAACAAACCGCCTGCTATGAGTATTGTTCCTCCACTTTACCCTTGATATCTTTAGACTGTACAATCCTTGAATACCCTTCTTTTTACCTTTAAACAGGGTGATTATCCGTTTTGGAAGAAGAAACCTCAAGAGAAAGCGGAAAAAACCGCCCGCCCTAAAACCAAAGCCGTCAAGAAAACCACAAAGCGGAAAGCACCTGAATGCATCAGTATGGAACTGGACGACGACCCGGATGAACCAGAAGTTGAGGTAGAACTTGATTCACTTGGTTCCCTTTTCACGCATCTCATTGTAACACCCCGGATGTAACTTTCCCAATTTGTACTCCAACTCTTGCCGTTTCCGGCGTTAAGTTAATTTATATTCTCGGGTTCGGGTCTTTGTCTCCGTGTGTTGTTGTCATTGTCATGCATCTCATATCATGTCATCATGTGCATTGCATTTGCATACGTGTTCGTCTCATGCATTCGAGCATTTTCCCCGTTGTCCGTTTTGCATTCCGGCGCTTCGTTCTCCTCCGGTGGTCATTTCCAGCTTTCTTTCGTGTGTGGGGATTAAAAATTTCCGGATTGGACCGAGACTTGCCAAGCAGCCTTGGTTTACTACCGGTAGACCGCCTGTCAAGTTTCGTATCATTTGGACTTCGTTTGATACTCCAACGGTTAACCGAGGGACCGAAAAGGCCTTGTGTGTGTTGCAGCCCAACATCCCTCTATTTTGGCCCAAAACCCACCTAACCTTGCTCCATCATCTAGATCGTTCGATCACGATCGCCTGGCCAAAAACCGCACCTCATTTGGACTCTCCTAGCTCCTCCTATGCCTATATATAGACCCCTCTCAAAAAATCCGGATCCTCCCCCGTCCAACCCCTAAAATCCACCGCGCCGCCGACGGACATTGCCCGCCCGGGGCGGACACTCCGCGCCGCCGCCCCCGCACCAGTGGCGTTCCTCCACATGGCGCTCGCCGCTCGCCGCGCCGCCGGGCCCGGGAAGCCCAAGGCCGGCCCCCGAGGGCCCGTTCTCCGCCGCCGCCGCCCGGGCTCGCCTCCCTCGCCCGCCCGCACCTTCCCCGTCGCCGGGATCCGCCCCGACGCTGCACGCCATCTCCGGCGAGGGCGCCGCCTCGCCCCGAGCCGCTCCGCCGCCGGCCGCCGCCGCCAAGCCGCCGCCTCCCCCGCGGATCTCCACCACCGCCGCCCCGCGGATCTCCGCCGCCGCCGCGCAATCCGCCACCGCCGACGCCGCACCCTCCGGCCGCCTCCTCCCTCCTCAACTCCGGCATGAACAGTGCGTGCGCCGCCGTCCTCGGATTCTGTGCCTTGAACAGTAAACCCTAGATCTCGGGGTAAAATTTCTTCCAAGTCCTCGGAATCACAGATCCAAGTGCTCATGTTCGTGGCCCCGTAACTTTGCATCCGTAGCTCCGATTCATGCATATAGCATATCAAAATGTTCATCTCAGAGAGTACATCATTTAATTCCATTGCATCATTTTCATTTGAGTTCATCTTGATGCCTAAAATGCTGTTAGAAGAGGGCTACTTGAGATAATTGTCAGATCTGCTACTCCATTTAGCTTTTTGTCATTTTTGCCATGATTATTGTGTGCATGCTATGCCCATGGGCTCTACATATGTTTTGTTAAGGGTTTTTTCATCTTTCTAGAGGTGCAACCCATGTATTTTTGTGATGTGTGTGGTGACTAGTGCAAGCTTGCAAAGTGGTGCACTTGCTAATTCTGTTTTCAGGGACTTAGCATTTCCACTAAGTCCTTGAGCTGTTTATCTCATGATGCCATATGTTCCATGTTGTTTCCTAGTGATCCGTGCCTATTTTGTGGATGATCAGTAAAGTTGTTTTGTTAATATTGTAGTGCTCTATCCATCCATGTATTTGTTTGCAATTATGGAGCACCCTAGCTTGAGTCAATCGAGCTCTACTTTTGCTACTTTGTGAATCTGGGCAGATTGTCAACTTGTTTGCAATTTTGCCGATGATGTTGTAGTTGATCCGTGTATGCTATGCTATTGTTCTTGCCATGTCTAGCTTGCATCTTGTGCCTTCTTAATGGGTGCATGCTTTTCTTGCCATGACTTGCTCCGTAGTGAGTGCATTGAGCTCGTAAACATGCCTACTTGAGTTATGTTTCAGCATGTTCCAGTTTTCACTAAGTATGAAAACTGATTATGTTTTTGCTATGTTCACATGCTTGCAATTGTATTTTCTAATCCCTTTTGGCTCAAGGTCACGAAGGGACTTTTGTTAAGCTCTTTGAGTAGCTCCATGCCATGCTTTACTTTGCCATGTTCAGGTCCTGTAGCATGTAGTTTTGTGGCTACGAAGAGGGCTACCTGATCTGAAATTCCAGACAAGTGTTAATTTCACTAAGTCTGAAATCTGTTTGCCATATGCATTTTTGCCATGCTTGTTTGAACCTGTTAATGGATGAATTGGCCGTAGCTCAGTGCTAGACTTTTGTTAAGCATCTTGTATGCATCCCTGCCATATATTTTGTTGTCATGTTTGGGTGCTGTAGCATGTTCATCTCATTGCATTTAGATGGCTACTTGCTGTAAATCGCAGACCGATGTCATTTTTGAATCGCTTGCCATTTCCAAACCGTAACTCCGATTCCGGCGTTCTTTATATCATTTTCAAGCGATTTCATCTCATCTTTCCAGTGGCACACTTGGATTTCCAAGTTGAGGCCAGGTTCATGCATTTCCGGTCATATCTTGCATTTTGCAACCCGCATCGCATCCCGCATAGCATATCATCATTGCATCATATTGTTTGATCCTTGCACGTGGTTGATTGTATCCTTGTTTGCTTGTTTGTCTTGTTTGGGTAGAGCCAGGAGACGAGTTAGCTAACGAGGAGCCCGTTGAGTTTGCTTTCGAGGATCCAGTCAACTCTGACAACTGTGCAGGCAAGATGATCATACCCACGAAATCACTACTATCTTTGCTATGCTAGTTTGCTCGCTCTTTTGCTATGCCAATGCTACGATGCCTACCACTTGCTTGCAAGCCTCCCAAATTGCCATGTCAAACCTCTAACCCTCCATTGTCCTAGCAAACCATTGATTGGCTATGTTACCGCTTTGCTCAGCCCCTCTTATAGCGTTACTAGTTGCAGGTGAAGATCGGAGGCCGTTCCTTATTGGAATATTTGTTTTCTTGTTGGGATATCATTATATTATCTTGTTATCTTAATGCACCTATATACTTGGTAAAGGGTGGAAGGCTTGGCCTCTCGCCTAGTATTTTGTTCCACTCTTGCCGCCCTAGTTTCCGTCATATCGGTGTTATGTTCCCGGATTTTGCGTTCCTTACGCGGTTGGGTTATAATGGGAACCCCTTGATAGTTCGCCTTGATTAAAGCTTTTCCAGCAATGCCCAACCTTGGTTTTACCATTCGCCACCTAGCCTCTTTTTCCCTTGGGTTTCCGGAGCCCGAGGGTCATCTTATTTTAAACCCCCCCGGGCCAGTGCTCCCTCTGAGTGTTGGTCCGAACCGGGCAGCCTGCGGGGCCACCTCGGGGAAACTTGAGGGTTGGTTTTACTCATAGCTTGACCTAACTGAGTGTGCCCTGAGAACGAGATATGTGCAGCTCCTATCGGGATTTGTCGGCACATTCGGGCGGTGTTGCTGGTCTTGTTTTAACCTGTTGAAGTGTCTTGAAGAACCGAGATACCGAGTCCGATCGGAACGTCTTGGGAGGAGGTCTATTCCTTCGTTGACCGTGAGAGCTTGTCATGGGCTAAGTTGGGACTCCCCTGCAGGGATTTGAACTTTCAAAAGCCGTGCCCGCGGTTATGGGCAGATGGGAATTTGTTAATGTCCGGTTGTAGATAACTTGAACCTTAACTTAATTAAAATGAATCAACTGAGTGTGTTACCGTGATGGCCTCTTCTCGGCGGAGTCTGGGAAGCGGAAACGGTGTTGGAGTAATGTTTGCGCAGGTTGCTCTCTAGTTTCTCGCTCGCGCTTTGCCTCCTCTTCTCGCTCTCTTTTGCGAATAAGTTAGCCACCATATTTGCTAGACGCTTGCTGCAGCTCCACATATTTACCTTGTCTTACCTATAAGCTTAAATAGTCTTGATCGCAAGGGTGCGAGATTGCTGAGTCCCTATGGCTCACAGATTACTATTACACCAGATGCAGGGCCTGATGATTCCGCTCCAAGAGACGCACTTGAGCTCAAGTGGGAGTTCGACGAAGACTCTCAATGTTACTATGTTTCCTTTCCCAATGATCAGTAGTGGTGCCCAGTTGGGGGTGATTGGGACCGTGTCGCATGTTGGGTTCTCTTTTATTTTGGCGCCGTACTCGGGCCATGAGTGTTTGGATGATGTAATGTTATTTATGTACTTGATTGACGTGGCGAGTGTAAGCCAACTATGTTATCTCCCCTTTATTATTATTTATATTACATGGGATGATGTGAAGATTGCCTAACTTGCGACATATGCCTTCAATGCGATTATGCCTCTAAGTTGTGCCTCGACACGTGGGAGCTATAGTCGCATCGAGGGTGTTACACTCATTGACAATGATACTTATCAGGAGGATGTGGAGGGCAGCCAAGCTGACGATATAGAGGTAATTATCCTTTCCTCCGGTTCAGACTCTATGCCAACACAAAAAATCCGTCAAGCGGTCTGGAAAGTAAGCTTTTCTCTTGAAGACGCAGCAGCACGAGGCTCACCGCACAACCCGTCACAACGGCCAAAAGGTCACTTCGGCCGGTTTACCTGACACCCCTGTTCGAAAGCGCCGATCTAAGGTCTCACCCACTTCTGACAATTCTTATCCCAAGGCAGGCTATTTCCGACAACCTCTTAATCCGCCCGATTCAAATTATCAGGTGACACCTCCTTCATCCTCTGGCGAGTCAACAACGACCCAACTTCCTCCTCTCAAAACTGTAGCTGGGTAAGTACTTCAACCCCTTCTTTTGATATTTTCATACTTTATATACTATGCTTAACTTTCACATCTTTTTCTATTTTAGAGCCAAAGCCAGACCCAGCAAAAAGGCCCGGGTGAACAATCCGCCCGAAGATCAGGTGGTTCTTGAACCGGAGCAAACGGCTGAACCGGAGGGTCCAAATCCAAATCCTGAAGCTACCTTTGATGAACCACCCCCTCAAGATCACAATACTGATGAACAACCAGAAGTTGACACTGATGTACCTGATGATGAACCGGCAAATCCCATCCAGGCTGGCGATAGACCTTCTAGTCCGGTGAAAGCTACTGAAACCCCATCAACTCCAGAAAAGACTACTAGAGACAAAGAAGGCGATGTTATGATTACCGGTATGAGCCACAACTCTCCTGGCCATCCTGTTATATTGGCGAAACATAGTGCCAAGGAAAAGCATGCTGCCATGGTAAAAGGCAAATGGAGCACCGACTTGTCAAGTTACGCCCATCTCAGCGCTCAAGAACTCCACTCCGGTTTTCTAAACCGTCTGCACTCAAACCGTGATTATGAAGCCGGTTTGGTGAACCTGATGAAGGAACGCTATGAGTTATTTTCATCACTTTTCCTTTCTTAAATCCAAAGTACAAGTATCATCCCAAGTAGCCCCCGAGGGCCGGTTTACCTTTGCAAGGTAAACCGGGTCTTGAATCAATGTGTCAACTTTGAACAGATGTACATTAGCCCCCAAGTGTTAAGGATAATGCTTGCATTGTACTTGAGACTTGGGAAAAATATATTGATGATAGAGTAAATAGGCATTAGCCCCCAAGTACAAAGTGCATACCTTGTTATACGCTTGGTACTTCTTGATATATCTCACCTATGTAGGCTGAGCTGAATAAGAAGGATGCTCAAACCGCGGACCTTCAAGAGAATGTTAAATCTCAACAAGCAGAGGCTTCCAAAGTCAAAGAAGAGCTGACCAATGCCTTAGCAGTTATGGAGAAGCTGAAAGAAACCTTTGACAAAGAGCGTGCAGACCGGGAGACGGAAAAGGCCGGTTTAACAAAGAAGGCCGAGGACGCAGAGGCAGCCCTGAAGCCGGTGGTTGAAGAACTGACCGGCTTAAAGCGGCAGATTAACGTCATGACTTCTGCTGTGTTTGGTAAGTACCCTCTTGTGCAGTTTGTCTAATTCATAAGATCTTATCAATGACCGGTTTACTGATGCTTAACCATGACAGGGAACTGCATTGCTCATCTGGGCTCTGACATGCGGATGAAGCTTAAAGCGGCCTACACCTTGATAGAACAACTGTTCTCTGGATCCCAGCGAGCCATTTGCACTGTAGCTTATAACAAGCCTCCGTCATTGCTGATGTAAGAAACCATTGAAAAGCTGGCCATGCTACCTGCCCGGATCAATGAACTGAAGAGATCAGCCGCAAGATCAGGAGCGCTGACCGCGCTAATCCGGGCCAAGGCGTGGATTCCGGATCTGGAACCGGCAGATATCATCAAAGGGTATCCTAGTGTGAAAGAAGACGGCTCAGACTTCAATAACGACGATCTCCGAAGGCTGACAAAGGAGATGCGACCGATAGCAAGCAAACTGGCGGAGGACGCAGATCTATCTCATTTTCAACCGGTTTATGATGCCGAGGGAAAAAGACAGCCCGCGTTGATCCATAATGTTGAAGATCTTGTGCCACCAATCCGTAAGCATACTTACGCTCCTGACATTGACCCCTCCAATCTTATCCATGAAGAGGCCATTTTTCAAGCTTTAACCAGAATGGAATGGTCAACGGTTGATTTCCAGCGTCTGGGGAGGGATGAAGAGAATGTGACCGCGCAAGATGACCCTCAATCGTCAAGCCGCCCCGATGAGGAATCCTAAACCGGTGGTCGGTTTACTAGTTGCAGTTTTCCATGCTTAGAAAACAATTTTTCAATTTGGGCTATTTAAAGCGCCTTGTAATAGGATAGCATGAACACCTTTATCTGCCATGCCATCGAGCATGTTTGTTTTGGTTGGTACCTGAAAACTTGTTCTGCCTTTGGGATCTATTTATGCACAATCCATTATGATCTGTGTTCCTGCATATAAGAACTTGAAAGTGCCCTAGTGGTTTACCACTGGATGGGTCATGATGCCCAAAAAATATATACATAACTTGGATGGACAACCAAGATTTGTAAAAATAGATGATACCTATCACATACCTCGTTGGCTGACCAACCATTTGTATAGTAAGGGTGAAAAACACCAATCCAGAGTGTTGATGATTCCTTGCCCTCTTGCCGGTTCATATAAAAACCAAGCCGGGCTATAATAGCCGCTGATTTATTCGTATAATGCTGGTGACATCTAGTCAAAACCAGACCGGAGCAACATACTGCCGGTTTAAAACTAATCATGTACTGACAACTAAGCGTTGAAAGTCATGCCAGGTTGTACTAAACACCGGTTTATCAGAAAATATTCATAAATCCCTTATTAAAAGATTATAAAAACAACAAAGAAAAAATAAATATGCAAGGCTTTTCATGGGCTGCCAGGCCGCTGAGTTAAACCATTTAGCAAAGCCTTTTAAGATGGTCCTCAATCTTTAACCAATCACCGTTTTAACTTTGACAAGGTCAGGGTCTATGAGATTGACTTGTCAAACGTTCGATGGGTTATACCAGGTTTACCTGGACGGAGTCACTTACTTAAAGAGGCAGGATAACCCAGGGTTTTAGGTGAATACACCTGGCTTCCAAGCCTGGCTTGATAGCCTATTACAAGGGTGCAAGCTCGTTGTTCTTTGAGAAGCAAGGAGCCCCCATGTAATATTTGAACTGTGCTCAGTGGTGACCCATGTTTGAGTTGTGCTTGATGCAACAAACTCTCTTGAGTTCCACATAATTTCCTTTTGGCTTTAAACCTATCAAGAGGTGTAGCTATGGTGTGAAGACAACCAAGCCCCCCAGTGATATCCCTCTTTGGTGTTAAACCAGTCAAGAGGTGTAGCTATGGTTCGAACACGACAAAGCCCCCTAGTGATTCCCTTTATATCCGTGTGGTCGTATGGGCCGGGTTAATAAAACTCCGCTTTGTAAGTAGAAGCCCCCATGGAACCACACATGATGTAAAAAAGAACAGAGACCCCGCTTTAACTGAGGCTCCGGTTTATTATATAATATATACATTGTCATAAGTATGTACATAAGAAGAGCCTGTGGCTCAAGTATAGTAAGGCCGAAGAAGATCTATATTCCACGGCTGCTGAGTCTCCTCCTCCGATTTGCGTGAGTATTTATGCTCTCGAACACCGATGAGGTAGTATGACTCGTTATGCAGATTTTTGCTGACCACAAAAGGTCCTTCCCAAGGTGGGGATAACTTGTGCATATCAGTCTGATCCTGGATGAGCCGGAGCACCAGATCACCTTCTTGAAAAGTTCTGGTCTTAACCCGGCGGCTGTGATAACGTCGGAGATCTTGTTGATAAATCACCAAACGTGCTGCTACTAAATCACGCTCCTCATCTAACAGGTCCAATGAGTCCTGACGTGCTTTCTCATTCTCAGCTTCAACATAAGCCGTCACACGGGGTGAGTCATGACGGATGTCACTAGGGAGAACCGCCTCTGCTCCGTAAACCATGAAGAAAGGCGTGTAACCCGTAGACCTGTTTGGTGTGGTGTTGATACTCCATAATACAGAAGGTAACTCCTCCACCCAACCACCCAGTGTCCACTTTAAAGGAACCATAAGCCGGGGTTTGATACCTCTCAAAATTTCTTGATTGGCCCTCTCTGCTTGACCATTAGACTGGGGGTTGACGCTACATCAAGCGGGATGTGCTCACGTTGGCAAAATTCCTCCATCTCACCCTTTGGCAGATTAGTACCATTATCAGTTATAATACTGTGTGGAAAACCAAACCGGAATATCACCTTTTTGATGAACTGAACCGCCGTGGCTGCATCACACTTACTGACTGGCTCTGCTTCTACCCACTTGGTAAACTTGTCAATTGCCACTAACGGTGGGTCTTTTTGTCCTCGGATCTCTTAAAGGGTCCAACCATATCTAGCCCCCAAGTTGCAAACGGCCAAGTAATTGGAATCATTCTCAGCTCTTGAGCCGGAACATGAGCGCAGCATGCAAATTTCTGACAACCGTCACACCTTTTGACTAAATCCTCAGCATCAGCATGAGCCGTCAACCAATAGAAGCCGTGACGAAAAGCCTTAGCCACCAAGGATTTTGAACCGGCGTGGTGACCACAATCTCCTTCATGGATTTCTCGCAAAATCTCACAACCCTCTTGAGGAGACACACAATGCTAAATTGCTCATGTGATGCTGTAACGATGTAACTCCCCATTGATTATGGTCATTGACTTGGATCGCCGGATTATCTGCCGGGCCAAGGTTTCATCCTCCATTAACTCACCCCGGTTCATGTAAGCCAAGTACGGGACTGTCCAATCCGGTATAACATGCAAAGCTGCCACCAATTGGGCCTCCGGGTCAGGAATAACCAACTCCTCCTCTGTGGGTATCTTGACCGACGGATTATGTAGCACGTCTAGGAAGACATTAGGTGGCACCGTTTTACGCTGAGAGCCTAGACGACTTAAAGCGTCCGCCGCTTCATTCTTTCGCCTGTCTATATGGTCAACTTGATAGCCCTTGAAATGACCAGCCACTATGTCCACCTCTCGTTGATATGCAGCCATGAGTGGGTCCTTAGAATCCCAAGTGCCAGATACCTGTTGAGCCACCAGGTCCGAATCACCGAAGCACTTATCCTGGCTTAAGCTCATCTCCTTAGCCATCCGAAGACCGTGGAGTAAGGCCTCGTACTCAGCTGCATTGTTAGTGCAAGGGAACATTAAGAGAAGAACATAACAAAACTTGTCACCTCGTGGGGAAGTTAATATGACTCCATCCCCCGAGCCCTCCAATTGCCTGGACCCATCAAAGTGAATAGTCCAATAAGTGTTGTCTGGCTTTTCCTCTGGTGTCTGCAACTCTGTCCAATCATTGATGAAGTCCACGAGTGCTTGAGATTTGATCGTTATGCGAGGTGTATACCTGAGCCCGCCAGGTCTAAGCTCAATAGCCCACTTGGCAATCCGTCCAGCCGCTTCTCTGTTTTGGATGATATCTCCCAAAGGGGCTGAACTAACCACTATGATAGGATGACCCTGAAAATAATGCTTGAGCATCCGGCTTTCCATAAAAACTCCATATACCAGCTTCTGCCAATGTGAATACCTCTGCTTTGATTCAATAAGCACCTCACTGATATAATAAACCGACCGTTGAACCGGATACTCCTTTCCAGCCTCCTTGCGCTCCACAACAATAGCCACACTAATGGCCCGGGCATTAGCAGCCACATATAGCAGTAAAGGCTCTTTCTCGACCGAAGCCGCATGGACAGGCGGTTCAGCTAACTGTCTCTTCAAATCCTCAAACGCTTTATCAGCCACATCGCTCCAAACAAAGTCATCCGTTTTTTTAACATCTGATATAAAGGGATAGCTTTCTCCCCAAGACGACTGATAAACTGGCTCAAAGCCGCAATTCGGCCGGCTAAACGTTGAACGTCATTGATACACGACGGTTTAGCCAGGGACGTGATTGCTGATTTTTTTTTCCGGATTAGCTTCAATGCCTCTGTTAGACACCAGAAAACCCAAGAGCTTGCCTGCCGGAACACCAAAGACACATTTTCCGGATTAAGCATCATCTTATAAACCCGGAGGTTGTCAAAAGTCTCCCTCAAGTCATCTATCAATGTTTCCTCCTTCCTGGACTTCACCACAATATCATCCACATATGCATGAACATTGTGCCCAGTCTGCTTATGAAGACAATTCTGAACACAACACTGATAAGTCGCCTGGGCACTCTTGAGCCCAAAGGGCATGGAGACATAGCAAAAGGCTCCAAAGGGAGTTATAAAAGCTGTCTTCTCCTGGTCCTTAACTGCCATTTTGATCTGATGATAACCAGAGTAAGCATTCAGAAAACACAAACGGTCACAACCCGCCATAGCATCAATAATCTGATCAATACGAGGGAGGGCAAAGGGATCTGCTGGACAAGCTTTGTTCAAATATGTGTAGTCCACACACATACGCCAAGTGCCGTTTTTCTTAAGAACCAGCACCGGATTAGCTAACCACCCAGGGTGGAAAACCTCCACGATAAACCCCGCGGTCAACAGCCGAGCTACCTCCTCACCAATAGCCTTACGCCTTTCTTCGTTGAAGCGGCGGAGAAACTGCCTGACCGGTTTAAACTTAGGATCTATATTAAGTGTGTGCTCAGCGAGTTCTCTCGGTACACCTGGCTGTCAGAAGGCTTCCATGCAAAGATGTCCCGGTTCTCACGGATGAACTCGATGAGCGCGCTTTCCTATTTGGGATCCAAGTTAGCGCTGATGCTGAACTGCTTGGATGAATCGCCAGGAACAAAATCAACCATCTTAGTGTCTGTGGCCGATTTAAACTTCAACGCCAGATCGTGCTCCGTAGTAGGCTTTTTCAAAGAAGTCATGTCTGCCGGGTCAACTTTGTCTTTATAAAACTTCAGCTCTTCTGTGGCACAAACTGACTCAGCGTAAGCCGCATCACCTTCCTCACATTCCAAAGCAATCTTCCTGCTCCCATTTACTGTGATGGTCCCCTTATGACCTGGCATCTTAAGCTGTAGATAAACATAACATGGCCTCGCCATGAACTTGGCATAAGCCGGTCGTCCAAACAGGGCGTGATACGGACTCTTGATTTTCACCACCTCAAAAGTCAATGTTTCTGACCTTGAGTCATGATCATCTCCAAAAGCCACCTCTAGGGCTATTTTGCCCACTGGATATGCAGACTTACCAGGCACCACACCATGAAAAATGGTGTTCGACGGTTTAAGATTCTTATTTGTCAATCCCATACGGCGGAAGGTATCATAGTAAAGGATGTTGATACTACTTCCGCCATCCATGAGCACTTTGGTGAACTTATACCCCCCAACTTGAGGTGCCACCACTAAGGCCAGATGACCCGGATTATCAACCCGGGGTGGGTGATCCTCTCGACTCCATAAAATTGGTTGCTCGGACCAGCGTAAATACTGAGGCACTGCCGGTTCAATAGAGTTCACGACCCTCTTGTGAAGCTTATGATCACGCTTGCACAAGCTAGTGGTGAAGACATGATACTGCCCACTATTCAACTGCTTCAGATTGCTCTGATAACCCGACTGCTGCTGCTGCTGATTCCCCTGATGGTTATAACCTCCCTGATTGCCCTGTTTCCCTTGATTGCTATGTCCGGTTTGATTGCATTGAAATCCTGAACTGGAGCTGCTGCCTCCATAACCTGGCCCATGAAAACCACCTCCTAAACCGCCGAGCGGGCCATTGTCGTATTGAAACATATTGGAGTTCTTGAACTCTCGCATGATGTAACAATCCTTCCAAAGATGTGAAGCTGGCCTCTCCTTCGATCCATGCTTTGGACAAGGTTGATTTAACAGGCACTCCATATTGGGGCCTGACCCTCCGCCCCTCTGGGGCTGTTTTCCCTTACGACGCTGACCGTTATCCTGAGCATTGGTGTTAGCCACAAAGTCCAAACTACTGTCTGCTTTGCGCTTACCATTGTTCCCATGACCTGCCGGGTTATGCTGCTGTCCCTTGGTGTTGCCGTTCTTCTTCCCTGTCCCCGGTTTGTCCTCCTCTGAGTCAGGGTCTTTGGTACTATCTGAATCGGCATATTTAACCAAAGCGGCCATAAGCGTTGGCATGTCATTGCAATGACGTTTGAGCCTTCCTAACTTTAGTTTTAATGGTAGAAACCGGCAATTGCCCTCCAATGTTAACACTGCTGTATCCGCGTTGATGCGATCCGACGAATGCAGAATAGCTGAGACCCGCTTCACCCAATGGGTTGTAGACTCCCCATCCTCTTGAACACAAGCGGCTAGGTCCACAATCGACATAGGTTGCTTACAAGTATCTTTAAAATTCTGGATAAACCAGTGTTTTAACTCGGCCCATGATCCGACAGAGTTAGCTGGTAAGCTCTTTAAACAAGTACGAGCTGTCCCCTCCAACATCATGGTGAAGTATTTAGCACACACTGCTGCATCCACATCTAACATCTCCATTGCCATCTCATAACTTTCAACCCATGACTCTAGTTGCAAATCGGCGGTGTAATTTGGCACCTTACGAGGGCCTTTAAAATCCTTGGGTAGTCGTACATTACGTAAAGCAAGGGTAAGACACGGCACCCCTAAAGAACTAAAGACCACGCCTGGCTCCACTGAAGCGGTAGGGCGAACCAGAGTGGGTTGACGAGCTGCATGCAGAGCTGCTAACTCGGCTTCTCGACGTGCACGACCATGATCCACCACATCCTGCGCATTTGCACCGCCACCTGCCGGGTTATGCCCTCGCGACGAGTTACGGTGACGTGCACTGCTTGACACGGCCGGATCATCCTCAACATGCCTGCTATAGCTCCGACTTGGGCGGGGGGTGGAATGAATCCTCTCGCGACTATGCGAATAAGCCTGCTGCTGGTTTGAAGCTGTTTGAAGGAGCTCTCTGGCCCGTCGTGTCTCAATCGCCACTGGTGACTCACCGTCAGTTGGGAGGGCTTCCAATTGTTAAGCGACGGCCACAATGTTATCCAACGGGTTGGAGTAATGCCCTGGGGGCGTCAGAACATACTGCGGCACAACGTTGTTCTGACGAGGCAGGTTCATCATGCGCGGCTGAACCAGTGCTTCTGTTCCCGGCGCCTCCGTCCGGTTTACCACTGGCTGGTTACTGGTTCCGGCTCCTGGCGTGTTGAAGAGATTCCTTGGCTCATAACCCGGCGGGAGGTGTGACCGATATCTCCTTCTCATGACCTCATCTGAGTCATTCTGGTCCAACCTAAGCCGGTAGGCCTGAGCTTCCAACTCGGCCCGTTCTGTAGCCATCCTGGCGTTCTCCGCTGCCAGGTCTGCTTTAGCCTGAGTTATCTGATCCTTCACCTTTTCAATCTCCGCATTGTGCTGATCTCGGGCTGCCGCGTCCACCTCCGCGGCCATCAATGTTGCCAAAGCGTCGAACAAATCAGACAAAACCTAAGCGGGAGGCGACGCAAAGCCTCCTGCTTCTGCTGGCGTTGCTGTTGCTGAACCATAGAACATCATTGCGGCGGTAGAAGAGTGCTACGCTGGTTGTGTGCCGGCCATGAAGACCGTGACCCGGTTTGGCAGATCGAGGGGGTCCGGAATACTGTTGCCATCGGAACTCCCACTAATCCGGCCGTCCTGCAGCTGATACAGCGACTCGGTTTCTCCGGTTGAAGATTCGTCATCGGAACGGATAAGGGTTTCTCCATCAGATGCTGGTCCATCCTCATATTCCGCTCCATTGATGACACCTACAAAAACATGCCTTGGTGCGGGCTGAACCGGGGTAGGGCTTGCATGCTGAGCCGTCTCGATGGTGTCGGTGCAGGTGTCTGGCTCAGGGCCCGGTTCGCTGATCTTGCCGATGAAGACGTGAATTCCGCCAAAGGGGACACGGTACCCGTATTCAACTGAACCGGCCTCGGGACCCCATCCTGCATCGTCGATGTAGAGGTTGCCGCGACGACTCTTCGTCATCCGGCCCACAGCGTATCCCTTGAGTCCTTCGAAGCTGCCCTTCAAGAACTCAAAACCACTGTGCGATAGCCCCACGGTGGGCGCCAACTGTCATGGGTTTGTCACGGCAGATGTCCTTATGAAAGGACTTAGTCGTGGAGCCATCACTACGGGTTAGCTTAAAGGGGTTAAACCGGACAAGGGACACGAGGGGTTTTTATACTAGTTGGGCCCCTTCGATGAAGGTAAAAGCCTACGTCTAGTTGTGTTGGTATTGCTCAGGTTTCGATGACCGGGGAGCGAATCCGCTTTGCCTGGCTCTCGAGCTGTCATCTGTTGTCCCTAAACCGCTGCTGGGTCATCCCTTAATATACATAGGTTGACGCCCGCCGGTTTACAGAGTCCCGAGGCCGGATCATAAACGTGTCCAGCTCGGTCTCTATCCTTCCTATCTTACAATGTAAGTTATACAATAAAGTCGGTTTACATCTATAGGTCTTAACTCGCCTTTGGGCCTTGGGCATTCGTAAAGCGCCACCATCCTTATGTCTTCATGGGCTTCTGATCTTCTTGGAGTTAATCCGGCTACTCCTGGCCGGTTTATGTCCAGTAGTAATATCCCCAACATTAGGCCCCAGATTGTTTTGAACTTGTTCATATCAATCTTCAACACTTAGAAAAATTCTTGCCCTGGCACCTTCCAATGGATCTGGTAAACCGCCATGATGTCATCCTTTGGATCCGTAGTAAACTGCCATGATGTCATCTATTCGTTGAAGTCGAAGATACCCTTCATTAATGAATATCCAACCATCGAGGTGACATCCTTATTAACTATCCATTTTAGACTCCTCGATTCATGCACTTGTCGCTTATCGGTTCGCCCTATAAATAGGACCAAGGGTCATTCTCTTTTCCCCCTTTGTCTCTTTCGCTTCTTCTTCCTCCTCGCGATGCCCCTGCACCCGAGCGCCGCCGTCGTCGTCGAACTCCGCCTATGCCTCTCCGTTTGCCGCTGCATCGACCTGGTTGCATCAGAAAAGTGCGGCGCATCACCGCTACCTCAACCGCTGCGGTAAGCTTCCCCTCTTTTCCCTGTAGATCCGTTAGGGTTTCACGCGGGTTCTTGTTTCTCCCTTCATGTTCTTCGTCAACCCATAGTTAGTAGAACTTGTTCTTGATATATTCCTCATAGTAGCCATGAAACTCCTTATCTCAACCATTTGATCCAATCTTTAAATACATCGTAACTTGATATGGACCTTTCATGAACTGCTTTGGTACCAAGTTCTTGAGTCTCAATATTTTTCCTTTTCCTGGCTTATGGTAGATCCAAAATTTCAACGCAGTCTTGTGAAACCTGTTTTACCTTACTTAGTCATTCTTGCCTTAGATCTGTACCTTCCGCATCACATAGATGGTTTACCCTTGTAAAAAGTAATCTATTATATACCATTAGTCCCCTTGTAAAACGGCAATCCCTTTATCTCCTTTGTCATACTCCGGTTTAATAGTATGTATATACCTCTGCTTCTGCTTATTGCTTTGTCATTCATACTTGTACCAGCCTCCAGTTTACCAATTTCACATACTTGGATTTCTCTGTTCTATTGTACCTTATGCATCACTATGAATGAATTGTAAACCGGCATTTCTTTCCACCTTTTCCTTTGCAATGGCCAAGCAGTTTTATTCCTGCAACTGGGCTCTTTCCCGGGTTACCGAGGAGCAATTGAATGGAATGGTCAAGATCGGAACCTTACCAAAGAAGCATGAGATACGGTGGCGAGTTCCTGGGCCGGAGAATCCTCCCACCCCTAAGTAGGGGGAGGTAGTGGTGTTTGTTGATCACATAGGCCGTGGCTTCAAACCACCCAGGTCAAAGTTTTTCCGGGATGTGCTTGCCAGCTTTCAGCTCCACCCTCAAGATATTGGACCCAACTCGGTATCCAATATATGCAACTTTCAAGTTTTTTGTGAAGCGTACCTCCAAGAAGAGCCAACTGTGGAGTTGTTCCAGGATTTCTTCCATCTAAATCGGCGCACTGAATTTGTAGACGGACCCAATACTGAACTCGGTGGCGTCTCCATTCAAAAAAGAAAAGAAGTTGAATTTCCTCATGCCAAGCTGCACAGTCATCCCAAAGAGTGGAATCAAACTTGGTTCTACTGTAAAGACACCTCCCCTGAAGATGAGAATCCTCTACCGGGTTACCGTGCCCACCGGCTTGCCAACACTCATCCACTTCCTCAGCGGCTAAGTGCTCAGGAGCAGGCCCCGCATGCACCTCAACTCGCCAAGCTAAGAGCCTTCTTGGCCAACGGTTTAACAGGTGTAGACTTTGTCCGTTGTTGGGTATCTTGGAGCATCTTGCCGTTAAGTCGCCGTTCCGGCTTAATCTGCGAGTATACTGGTGAAGTAGAAGACTCCCAACGTCATACCAACATTCAGCTAACCGATGAAGAGGTCACTGAGGCCGTCAAGAAGGTATTGAACGAATCGGAAGCTGTCTGTCGCCAAAACGGACTAGACCCTTTTTACACGCAGAACAAACCGCCTGCTGTGAGTATTGTTCCTCCGCTTTACCCTTGATATCTTTAGACTGTACAATCCTTGAATACCCTTCTTTTTTACTTTTAAACAGGGTGATCATCCGTTTTGGAAGAAGAAACCTCAAGAGAAAGTGGCAAAAACTGCCCGCCCTAAAACCAAAGCCGTCAAGAAAACCACAAAGCGGAAAGCACTTGAACGCATCAGTATGGAACTGGACGACGACCCGGATGAACCGGAAGTTGAGGTAGAACTTGATTCAGTTGGTTCCCTTTTCATGCATCTCATTGGCAATGATACTTATGAGGAGGACGTGGAGGGTAGCCAAGCTGACAATGTAGAGGTAATTATCATTTCCTCCGGTTCAGACTCTATGCCAACACAAAAAATCCGTCAAGCGGTCCGAAAAGTAAGATTTTCTCATCCTCTTGCTCACTTGGATCCAACATTTATTTTGAAGACGCAGCAGCACGAGGCTCGCTGCACAACTCGTCACAGCGGCCAAAAGGTCACTTCAGCCGGTTTACCTAACACCCCGGTTCGAAAGCGCCGATCTAAGGTCTCACCCACTTCTGACAATTCTTATCCCAAGGCAGGCTATTTCCGACAACCTCTTAATCCGTCCGATTCAAATTATTAGGTGACACCTCCTTCATCCTCTAGCGAGTCAACAGCGACCCAACTTCCTCCTCTCAAAACTGTAGTTGGGTAAGTACTTCAAACCCTTCTTTTGATATTTTCATACTTTATATACTATGCTTAACTTTCACATCTTTTTCTGTTTTAGAGCCAAAGCCAGACCCAGCAAGAAGGCTCGGGTGAACAATCCGCCCGAAGATCAGGTGGTTCTTGAACCGGAGCAAACGGCTGAACCGGAGGGTCGAAATCCAAATCCTGAAGCTACCTTTGATGAACCACCCCCTCAAGATCACAATACTGATGAACAACCAGAAGTTGACACTGTTGTACCTGATGATGAACCGACAAATCCCATCCAGGCTGACGATAGACCTTCTAGTCCGGTGAAAGCTACTGACACCCCATCAACTCCAGAAAAGACTACTAGAGACAAAGAAGGCGATGTTATGATTACCGGTATGAGCCACAGCTCTCCTGGCCATCCTATTATATTGGCGAAACATAGTGCCCAGGAAGAGCGTGCTGCCATGGAAAAAGGCAAATGGAGCACCAACTTGTCAAGTTACGCCCATCTCAGCGCTCAAGAACTCCACTCCGGTTTTCTAAACCATCTGCACTCAAACAGTGATTATGAAGCCGGTTTGGTGAACCTGATGAAGGAACGCTATGAGGTATTTTCATCACTTTTCCTTTCTTAAATCCAAAGTACAAGTATCATCCCAAGTAGCCCACAAGGGCCGGTTTATCTTTGCAAGGTAAACCGGGTCTTGAATCAATGCGTCAACTTTGAACAGATGTACATTAGCCCCCAAGTGTTAAGGATAATGCTTGCATTGTACTTGAGACTTGCGAAAAATATGTTGATGATAGAGTAAATAGGCATTAGCCCCCAAGTACAAAGTGCACAACTTATTATACGCTTGGTACTTCATAACCTATCTTTATGATATATCTCACCTTTGTAGGCTGAGCTGAATAAGAAGGATGCTCAAACCATGGACATTCAAGAGAATATTAAATCTCAACAAGCAGAGGCTTCCAAAGCCAAAGAAGATCTGACCAATGCCTTAGCAGCTATGGAGAAGCTGAAACAAACCTTTGACAAAGAGCGTGCAGACTGGGAGACGGAAAAGGCTAGTTTAACAAAGAAGGCCGAGGACGCAGAGGCAGTCCTGAAGTCAGTGGTTGAAGAACTGACCGGCTTAAAGCGGTAGATTAATGCCATGACTTCTGCTGTGTTTGGTAAGTACCCTCTCGTGTAGTTCGGCTAATTCATAAGATCTTATCAATGACCGGTTTACTGATGCTTAACCATGACAGGGACCCGCATTGCTCATCTGGGCTCTGACATGCGAATGAAGCTTAAAGCGGCCTACACCTTGATAGAACAGCTGTTCTCTGGATCCCAGCGAGCCATTTGCACCGCAGCTTATTGAAGGAAATATGCCCTAGAGGCAATAGTAAAGTTATTATTTATTTCCTTATATCATGATAAATGTTTATTATTCATGCTAGAATTGTATTAACCGGAAACATAATACATGTGTGAATACATAGACAAACAGAGTGTCACTAGTATGCCTCTACTTGACTAGCTCGTTAATCGAAGATGGTTATGTTTCCTAACCATGAACAAAAGTGTTGTTATTTGATTAACGGGATCACATCATTAGAAGAATGATGTGATTGACATGACCCATTCCATTAGCTTAGCACCCGATCGTTTAGTATGTTGCCATTGCTTTCTTCATGACTTATACATGTTCCTATGACTATGAGATTATGCAACTCTCGTTTGCCGGAGGAACACTTTGTGTGCTACCAAACGTCACAACGTAACTGGGTGATTATAAAGGAGCTCTACAGGTGTCTCCAAAGGTACATGTTGGGTTGGCGTATTTCGAGATTAGGATTTGTCACTCCGATTGTCGGATAGGTATCTCTGGGCCCTCTCGGTAATGCACATCACATAAGCCTTGCAAGCATTGCAACTAATGAGTTAGTTGTGAGATGATGTATTATGGAACGAGTAAAGAGACTTGTCGGTAACGAGATTGAACTAGGTATTAAGATACCGACGATCGAATCTCGGGCAAGTAACATACCGATGACAAAGGGAACAACGTATGTTGTTATGCGGTCTGACCGATAAAGATCTTCGTAGAATATGTGGGAGCCAATATGAGCATCCAGGTTCCGCTATTCGTTATTGACTGGAGATGTGTCTCAGTCATGTCTACATTGTTCTCGAACCGTAGGGTCTGCACGCTTAACGTTACGATGACAGTTTCATTATGAGTTTATGTATTTTGATGTACCGAAGGTTGTTCCGAGTCCCGGATGTGATCATGGACATGACGAGGAGTCTCGAAATGGTCGAGACATAAAGATCGATATATTGGAAGCCTATATTTGGATATCGGAATCGTTCCGGGTGAAATCGGGATTTTACCGGAGTACCGGGGGGTTACCGAAACCCCCCGGGGGTTATTGGGCCTACATGGGCCTTAAGGGAGAAGAGGAAAGGAGGCAGGAGGTGGCCGCGCGCCCCTCCCCTTCCTAGTCCGAATAGGACAAGGGAAGGGGGGCGGCGCCCCCCCCCTTTCCTTTCCCTCTTCCTCCTCTTTCCCCTTCTCCTTATCCAACTAGGAAAGAAGGGAGTCCTACTCCCGGTGGGAGTAGGACTCCCCCTTGGTGCACCCTCCTTGGCCGGCCGCCCCCTCCCCTTGGCTCCTTTATATACGGGGGCAGGGGGGCACCCTAGGACACACAAGTTGATCTTTGTGATCGTTCCTTAGCCGTGTGCGGTGCCCCCCTCCACCATATTCCACCTCGGTCATATTGTAGCGATGCTTAGGCGAAGCCCTGCGACGGTAGAACATCAAGATCGTCACCACGCCGTCGTGCTGACGGAACTCCTCCCCGACGCTTTGCTGGATCGGAGCCCGGGGAGCGTCATCGAGCTGAACGTGTGCCAAGAACTCGGAGGTGCCGGAGTAACGGTGCTTGGATCGGTCGGATCATGAAGACGTACGACTACATCAACTAGGTTGTCACAACGCTTCCGCTGTCGGTCTTCAAGGGTACGTAGATCACACTCTCCCCTCTCGTTGCTATGCATCACCATGATCTTGCGTGTGCATAGGAATTTTTTTGAAATTACTACGTTCCCCAACAGTGGCATCCGAGCCTAGGTTTTATGTGTTGATGTTATTTGCACGAGTAGAACACAAGTGAGTTGTGGGCGATATAAGTCATACTGCTTACCAGCATGTCATACTTTGGTTCGGCGGTATTGTTGGACGAAGCGGCCCGGACTGACATTACGCGTACGCTTACGCGAGATCGGTTCTCCCGACGTGCTTTGCACAAAGGTGGCTAGCGGGTGACAGTTTCTCCAACTTTAGTTGAACCGAGTGTGGCTACGCCCGATCCTTGCGAAGGTTAAAACAGCACCAACCTGACAAACTATCGTTGTGGTTTTGATGCATAGGTAAGATTGGTTCTTGCTTAAGCCCGTAGCAGCCACGTAAAACTTGCAAAAACAAAGTAGAGGACGTCTAACTTGTTTTTGCAGGGCATGTTGTGATGTGATATGGTCAAGACATGATGCTAAATTTTATTGTATGAGATGATCATGTTTTGTAACCGAGTTATCGACAACTGGCAGGAGCCATATGGTTGTCGCTTTATTGTATGCAATGCAATCGCGCTGTAATGCTTTACTTTATCACTAAGCGGTAGCGATAGTCGTGGAAGCATAAGATTGGCGAGACGACAACGATGCTACGATGGAGATCAAGGTGTCGCGCTGGTAACTATGGTGATCATGACGGTGCTTCGAAGATGGAGATCACAAGCACAAGATGATGATGGCCATATCATATCACTTATATTGATTGCATGTGATGTTTATCTTTTATGCATCTTATCTTGCTTTGATTGACGGTAGCATTTTAAGATGATCTCTCACTAATTATCAAGAAGTGTTCTCCCTAAGTATGCACCGTTGAGAAAGTTCTTCGTGCTGAGACACCACGTGATGATCGGGTGTGATAGGCTCTACGTTCAAATACAACGGGTGCAAAACAGTTGCACACGCAGAATACTCAGGTTATACTTGATGAGCCAAGCATATACAAATATGGCCTCGGAACATGGAGACCGAAAGGTCGAGCATGAATCATATAGTAGATATGATCAACATAGTGATGTTCACCAATGAAACTACTCCATCTCACGTGATGATCGGACATGGTTTAGTTGATTTGGATCACGTGATCACTTAGAGGATTAGAGGGATGTCTATCTAAGTGGGAGTTCTTAAGTAATATGATTAAATTGAACTTAAATTTATCATGAACTTAGTCCTGGTAGTATTTTGCAAATTATGTTGTAGATCAATAGCTCGCGTTGTTGCTTCCCTGTGTTTATTTTGATATGTTCCTAGAGAAAATTGTGTTGAAAGATGTTAGTAGCAATGATGCGGATTGGATCCGTGATCTGAGGTTTATCCTCATTGCTGCACAGAAGAATTATGTCCTTGATGCGACGGACCTATTGCAGGAGCAGATGCAGACGCTATGAACGTTTGGCTAGCTCAATATGATGACTACTTGATAGTTTAGTGCACCATGCTTAATGGCTTAGAATCGGGACTTCAAAGACGTTTTGAACGTCATGGAGCATATGAGATGTTCCAGGAGTTGAAGTTAATATTTCAAGCAAATACCCGAGTTGAGAGATATGAAGTCTCCAACAAGTTCTATAGCTAAAAGATGGAGGAGAATCGCTCAACTAGTGAGCATGTGCCCAGATTGTCTGAGTACTACAATCGCTTGAATCAAGTGGGAGTTAATCTTCTAGATAAGATAGTGATTGACAGAATTCTCTAGTCACCATCACCAAGTTAGTAGAACTTCGTGATGAACTATGATATGCAAGGGATAACGAAAATGATTCCCAAGCTCTTCGTAATGCGGAAATTGACGAAGGTAGAAATCGAGAAAAACATCAAGTGTTGATGGTAGACAAGACCACTAGTTTCAAGAAAAGGGCAGAGGGAAGAAGGGGAACTTCAAGAAGAACAACAAGCAAGTTGCTGCTCAAGTGAAGAAGCCCAAGTCTGGTCCTAAGCCTGAGACTAAGTGCTTCTACTGCAAAGGGACTGGTCACTGGAAGCGGAACTACCCCAAGTGATTGGCGGATAAGAAGGATGGCAAAGTTAACATAAGTATATTTGATATACATGTTATTGATGTGTACTTTACTAGTGTTTATAGCAACCCCTCAGTATTTGATACTAGTTTAGTTGCTAAGATTAGTAACTCGAAACAGGAGTTGCAGAATAAACAGAGACTAGTTAAGGGTGAAGTGACGATGTGTGTTGAAAGTGGTTCCAAGATTGATATGATCATCATCGCACACTCCCTATACTTTCGGGATTAGTGTTGAACCTAAATAAGTGTTATTTGGAGTTTGCGTTGAGCATGAATATGATTTGATCATGTTTATTGTAATACGGTTATTCATTTAAGTAAGAGAATAAATTGTTGTTCTGTTTACATGAATAAAACCTTATATGGTTACACACCCAATGAAAATAGTTCATTGGATCTCGATCATAGTGATACACTTAATCATAAATTTGAAACCAAAAGATGCAAAGTTAATAATGATAGTGCAACTTATTTGTAGCACTGCCGTTTAGGTCATATTGGTGTAAAGCGCATGAAGAAACTCCATGCTGATGGGATTTTGGAATCACTTGATTATGAATCACTTGATGCTTGCGAACCATGCCTCATGGCAAGATGACTAAGACTCCGTTCTCCGGAGCGAGCAACTGACTTATTGGAAATAATACATACTGATGTATGCGGTCTGATGAGTGTTAAGGCTCACGGCAAGTATCGTTATTTTCTGAACTTCACAGATGATTTGAGCAGATATGGGTATATCTACTTGATGAAACATAAGTCTGAAACATTTGAAAAGTTCAAAGAATTTCAGAGTGAAGTGGAAAAACATCGTGACAAGAAAATAAAGTTTCTACGATCTGATCGCGGAGACAAATATTTGAGTTACGAGTTTGGTCTTCAATTAAAACAATGTGGAATAGTTTCACAAACTCATGCCACATGGAACACCACAGCATAATGGTGTGTTCGAATGTCATAACCGTACTTTATTGGATATAGTGCAATCTATGATGTCTCTTACCGATCTACCACTATCGTTTTGGGGTTATGCATTAGAGACAGCTGCATTCACGTTAAAAGGGCACCATCTAAATCTGTTGAGACGACACCGTATGAACTGTGGTTTGGCAAGAAACCAAAGTTGTCGTTCCTTAAAGTTTGGGGTTGCAATGCTTATGTGAAAAAGTTTCATCCTGATAAGCTCAAACCCAAATCGGAAAAGTGTGTCTTCATAGGATACCCAAAAAGTTACTATTGGGTACACCTTCTATCATAGATCCAAAGGCAAGACATTCGTTGCTAAGAATGGATCATTTCTAGAGAAGGAGGTTCTCTCGAAATAAGTGAGTGGGAGGAAAGTAGAACTTGATAAGGTAATTGTACCTTCTCCCTTATTGGAAAGTAGTTCATCACTGAAATCTATTCCTGTGACTACTACACCAATTAGTGAGGAAGCTAATGATGATGATCATGTAACTTCAGATCAAGTTACTACCGAATCTCGTAGGTAAACCAGAGTGAGATCCGCACCAGAGTGGTACGGTAATCCTGTTCTGGAGGTCATGCTACTTGATCATGACGAACCTACGAACTATGAAGAAGCGATGGTGAGCCCAGATTCCGCAAAATGGCTTGAGGCCATGAAATTTGAGATGGGATCCATGTATGAGAACAAAGTATGGACTTTGGTTGACTTGCCCGATGACCGGCAAGCCATTGATAATAAATGGATCTTCAAGAGGAAGACAGACACTGATAGTGGTGTTACTATCTACAAAGCTAGAATTGTCGCAAAAGTTTTCGACAAGTTGAAGGTGTTGACTACGATGAGAGTTTCTCACTCGTATCTATGCTTAAGTCTGTCCAAATCATGTTAGCAATTGCCGCATTTTTATGAAATCTGGCAAATGGATAAACAAAACTACATTCCTTAATGGATTTAAAGAAGAGTTGTATATGATGCAACCAGAAGGTTTTTGTCAATCCTAAAGGTGCTAACAAAATATGCAAGCTCCAGCGATCCATCTATGGACTGGTGCAAGCATCTCGGAGTTGGAATATACACTTTGATAAGTTGATCAAAGCATATAGTTTTATACAGACTTGCGGTGAAGCCTGTATTTACAAGAAAGTGAGTGGGAGCACTACAACATTTCTGATAAGTATATGTGTATGACATATTCTTGATCGAAAATAATGTAGAATTATTCTGCAAAGCATAAAGGAGTGTTTAAAAGGATTTTTTTCAAAGAAAACCTCGGTGAAGCTGCTTACATATTAAGTATCAAAATCTATAGAGATAGATCAAGACGCTTGATAAGTTTTTTCAATGAGTACATACCTTGACAATATTTTGAAGTAGTTCAAAAATGGAACAGTCAAAGAAAGAGTTCTTGGCTGTGTTACAAGGTATGAAATTGAGTAAGACTCAAAGCCCGACCACGACAGAAGATATAAAGAGAATGAAAGTCATTCCCTATGCCTTAGACATAGGTTCTATAAAGTATGCCATGCTGTGTACCAGATCTATTGTATACCCTACACTGTGTTAAGCAAGGGAGTACAATAGTGATCTAAGAGTAGATTACTGGACAGCGGACAAAATTATCCTTAGTGGAATAAGGAAATATTTCTCAATTATGGAGGTGAAAAAAAGGTTCGTCGTAAAAAGTTACGTCGATGCAAGTTTTGACACAGATCTGGATGACTCTAAGTCTCGATCTAGATACATATTGAAAGTGGGAGCAATTAGCTAGAGTAGCTCCATGCAGAGCATTGTAGACATAGAATTCGCAAAATACTTACGGATCTGTATGTGACAGACCCGTTGACTAATATTATCTCACAAGCAAAACATGATCACACCTTAGTACTCTTTGGGTGTTAATCACATAAATAATGTGAACTAGATTATTGACTCTAGTGAACCCTTTGGGTATAGGTCACATGACGATGTGAACTATGGGTGTTAATCACATGGTGATGTGAACTCTTAGTGTTGAATCACATGGCGATGTGAACTAGATTATTGACTCTAGTGCAAGTGGGAGACTGAAGGAAATATGCCCTAGAGGCAATAATAAATTTATTATTTATTTCCTTATATCATGATAAATGTTTATTATTCATGCTAGAATTGTATTAACCAGAAACATAATACATGTGTGAATACATAGACAAACAGAGTGTCACTAGTATGCCTCTACTTGACTAGCTCGTTAATCGAAGATGGTTATGTTTCCTAACCATGAACAAAAGAGTTGTTATTTGATTAACGGGATCCCATCATTAGAAGAATGATGTGATTGACATGACCCATTCCATTAGCTTAGCACCCGATTGTTTAGTATGTTGCTATTGCTTTCTTCATGACTTATACATGTTCCTATGACTATGAGATTATGCAACTCCCGTTTGCCGGAGGAACACTTTGTGTGCTACCAAACATCACAACATAACTGGGTGATTATAAAGGAGCTCTACAGGTGTCTCCAAAGGTACATGTTGGGTTGGCGTATTTCGAGATTAGGATTTGTCACTCCGATTGTCAGAGAGGTATCTATGGGCCCTCTCGGTAATGCACATCACATAAGCCTTGCAAGCATTGCAACTAATGAGTTAGTTGTGAGATGATGTATTATGGAACGAGTAAAGAGACTTATCGGTAACGAGATTGAACTAGGTATTAAGATACCGACGATCGAATCTCGGGCAAGTAACATACCGGTGACAAAGGGAACAACGTATGTTGTTATGCGGTCTGACCGATAAAGATCTTCGTAGAATATGTGGGAGCAAATATGAGCATCCAGGTTCCGCTATTGGTTATTGACTGGAGATGTGTCTCGGTCATGTCTACATTGTTCTCGAACTGTAGGGTCCGCACGCTTAACGTTATGATGATAGTTTCATTATGAGTTTATGTATTTTGATGTACCGAAGGTTGTTCGGAGTCCCGGATGTGATCATGGACATGACGAGGAGTCTCGAAATGGTCGAGACATAAAGATCGATATATTGGAAGCCTATATTTGGATATCGGAATCGTTCCGGGTGAAATCGGAATTTTACCGGAGTACCGGGGGGGGGGGTTACCGGAACCCCCCGGGGGGTTATTGGGCCTACATGGGCCTTAAGGGAGAAGAGGAAAGTAGGCAAGAGGTGGCCGCGCGCCCCTCCCCTTCCTAGTCCGAATAGGACAAGGGAAGGGGGGCGGCGCCCCCCTTTCCTTTCCCTCTTCCTCCTCTTTCCCCTTCTCCTTATCCAATTAGGAAAGAAGGGAGTCCTACTCCCGGTGGGAGTAGGACTCCCCCTTGGCGCACCCTCCTTGTCCGGCCGCCCCCTCCCCTTGGCTCCTTTATATACGGGGGCAGGGGGCACCCTAGGACACACAAGTTGATCTTCGTGATCGTTCCTTAGCCGTGTGCGGTGCCCCCCTCCACCATATTCCACCTCGGTCATATTGTAGCGGTGCTTAGGCGAAGCCCTGCGACGGTAGAACATCAAGATCGTCACCACGCCGTCATGCTGACGGAACTCCTCCCCGTCGCTTTGCTGGATCGGAGCCCGGGGAGCGTCATCGAGCTGAACGTGTGCCAAGAACTCGGAGGTGCCGGAGTAACGGTGCTTGGATCGGTCAGATCATGAAGACGTACGACTACATCAACCGCGTTGTCACAATGCTTCCACTGTCGGTCTACAAGGGTACGTAGATCACACTCTCCCCTCTCGTTGCTATGCGTCACCATGATCTTGCGTGTGCGTAGGAATTTTTTTGAAATTACTACGTTCCCCAACACTTATAACAAGCCTCAGCCATCGCTGATAAAAGAAACCATTGAAAAGCTGGCCATGCTACCTGCCCGGATCAACGAACTGAAGAGATCAGCCGCAAGATCAGGAGCGCTGACCGCGCTAATCCGGGGCAAGACGTGGATTCCGGATCTGGAACCGGCAGATATCATCAAAGGGTATCCTGGTGTGAAAGAAGATGGCTCAGACTTCAATAACGACGATCTTCGAAGGCTGACAAAGGAGATGCGACTGATAGCAAGCAAACTAGTGGAGGACACGGATCTATCTCATTTTCAACCGATTTATGATGCTGAGGGAAAAAGACAGCCCACGTTGATCCATAATGTTGAAGATCTTGTGCCACCAATCCATAAGCATACTTACGCTCCTGACATTGACCCCTCCAATCTTATCCATGAAGAGGCCGTTTTTCAAGCCTTAACCGGAATCGATTGGTCAACGGTTGATTTCCAGCGTCTGGGGAGGGATGAAGAGAATGTGACCGCGCAAGATGACCCTCAATCGTCAAGCCGTCCCGATGAGGAATCCTAAACCAGTGGTCGGTTTACTAGTTGTAGTTTTCCACGCTTTGAAAACAATTATCCAATTTGGGCTGTTTATAGAGCCTTGTAATAGGATTGCATGAACACCTTTATCTGCCATGCCATCAAGCATGTTTGTTTTGGTTGATACCTGTAAACTTGTTCTGCCTTTGGGATCTATTTATGCATAGTCCATTATGATTTGTGTTCCTGCATATAAGAACTTGAAAGTGTCCTAGTGGTTTACCATTGGATGGGTCATGATGCCCAAAAAATATATACATAACTTGGATGGACAACCAAGATTTGTAAAAATAGATGATACCTGTCACATACCTCGTTGGCTGACCAACTGTTTGTATAGTAAGGGTGAAAAACACCAATCTAGAGTGTTGATGACTCCTTGCCCTCTTGCCGGTTCATATAAAAACCAAGACGGGCTATAATAGCCGCTGATTTATTCGTATAATGCTGGTGACATCTAGTCAAAACCAGACCGGAGCAACATACTGCCGGTTTAAAACTGATCATGTACTAACAACTAAGCATTGAAAGTCACGCCGGGTTGTACTAAACGCCGGTTGATCAGAAAATATTCATAAATCCCTTATTAAAAGATTATAAAAACAGCAAAGAAAAAAGAAATATTATAAATTATAGTTTCTTATTATAAGCAGTAGGAACAACTGGATCTACATTGTAAATTATAGTTTCTTATTTAACTGGTACCGTTTCTTTAATTTCTTCTTTAATAGGCGGGTGATATTTAAACCACTTCTCTTTTGGGAGATAAACTTGAATAGCAAATGATTCACAAAAGGAGGCTACTATCTCAGAGTCGAGTCCATATTTAGTGCTAAACTTTTGAAAAGCATCGGTATTCATAAAAGATTTGACACAATCATGCTTAAGTTTAATACCTGACTCTTTACATTCGCCGAGTTCCCAATCTTCATAGTTGCGTTTAATTCTTTCAAGAATATCCCACCGGAATTCAATAGTCTTCTTCATAAAAGAATCAGCACAAGAAGTATCAAGCATTGTTTGATCATTACGAGAAAGCCGAGCATAAAAATTCTGGATAATAATTTCTCTTGAGTGCTCATGATTGGGGCATGAATGCAACATTGACTTCAGCCTCCCCCAAGCTAGAGCGATATTTCTCCTTCACGAGGCCAAAAATTATATATGTAATTTCAATCACGATGAACTAGATGCATAGGATAATTTTTTTTGATGGAATTCCAATTTCAATTGATTTCAGTTCCAGGATCCAATATCATCACATAGCATATACCATGCCAATGCTTTTCCCTTCAAAGATAAAGGGAAAACCTTCTTCATAACTTCATCTCCGGGTATACCTACAAGCTTGAACAATCCACAAATTTGTTCTACATATATCAAGTGCATATCAGGATGTTCGGTTCCGTCTCTTGCATAAGGGTTAGCTAGCAGTTATTCTATCATACCCGAAGGAATTTCATAGTCAATATTTTCAATAGGTGCAGTAGGTTGAGGGGTAGCTAATTGTGGTTCTGGTCGAGGTGAAGATAACCCGAACAAACCCCTCAAAGGATTGTTTTCCATAGTAACAAGTGACAATAAATTTCAGCACACTATATAAATGTTTCCTTACCAATTTCCACTTACCAAAGGCGCCTCACTCCCCGGCAACGGCGCCAGAAAATAGCCTTGATGACCCACAAGTATAGGGGATCAATTATAGCTCTTTTCGATAAGTAAGAGTGTCGAACCCAACGAGGAGCAGAAGGAAATGACAAGTGGTTTTCAGCAAGATAATGTCTGCAAGTGCTGAAATTGTAAGTAACATAGTAGTTTGATAGCAAGATAATTTGTAACGAGCAAGTAACAATAATAGTAGAAAAGGTGCAGCAAGGCATCCCAATCCTTTTGAGGCAAAGGACCTGCCAAAATGGTTTCTCATGATAAGCAAAGCGTTCTTGAGGGTACGCGGGATTTTCATCTAGCCACTTTCACCATGTTGGTTTGATTCGTGTTCGCTACTTTGATAATTTGATATGTGGGTGGACCGGTGCTTAGGTTTTGTTCTTACTTGAAAAAACCTCCTACTTATGATTAACCCTCCCACAAGCATCCGCAACTACGAGAAAAGTATTAAGAATAAATTCTGACCATAACATTAAATTTTTGGATCCAACCGGTCCCTTACAGAATAGCGCATAGACTGGGGTTTAAGCTTCTGTCACTCTCGCAACCCATCATCTAATTACTACTCCACAATGCATTCCCTTAGGCCCAAATATGGTGAAGTGTCATGTAGTCGACGTTCACATGACACCACTAAGGGAATCACAACATACATACTATCAAAATATCGAACACATATCAATTTCACATGATTACTTGCAACATGATTTCTCCCGTGACCTCAAGAACAAAAGTAACTACTCACAAATAATAATCATGCTCAAGATTAGAGGGGTATTAAATAGCATATTGGATCTGAACATATAATCTTCCTCCAAATAAACCATATAGTAATCAACTACAACACTACTAGAATCAGCTTCTTTGCCGTCTACCATGACAGACGCCAAAGGCCTGCTTCGCGGACGGCAAAGTCCTTTGCCGTTCGCTGGCCGACGACAAACTGTCCGGCTGAACGAGTGCCGGCAAAGGCCTTCTTTGCCGTCTGCTTCATAGAAGCTGACGGCAAAGGGTTGTGTCGTCCGCCATCGGAGGCCAGTAGACGACAAAGATCATGGACAGCAGTGGGGTGGGGTGACGACCATTAGGGGTTAACGGCATGCCTTGCCATCTGCCAGCGGACGACAAAGAGGCAAAGCTCTTTGCCATCTCCTGACAGACGGCAAAGAGCTCAGCTCGACAAGCACTGGTAAGTTGCCACATGGCCAGCTATGCCGTCGGCCAGCAGACGACAAAGAGCTTTGAATCTTTGCCGTCCGCTGGCTGACGGCATAGCTGGCCCTGTTTGCCAGGCCTATTTGGGCACTTTGTCGTCTACCAGCGGACGACAAAGATTCGTCTTTGCCGTCCGCTGGCAAACGGCAAAGTGCCCAAATAGGCAGCCCAGTGTTCCCAGTTTCTACAAGTAGCTGCCACGTGGCCTCTTTGTCGTCTGCTAGCAGACGACAAAGAGGCTATATATCCCCTGTTTTTATTTGAATCCATTTAATTTGACAGGATTTCATACATAGATATACATACATACATACATATCAAACATATCCAACAACATATAACAGCATGTCCAACAACATATTTCATCAAATCCAACATATCCAACAACATAGTTCAACAAAGTCCATCCTACCCAACATATCCATATATACATACATATCCAGAAACAAGTTTCCAATAACATATCCATATAGACATACATATCGAAACAAGTTTTCATAAACAACAAGGAAGCACCAGAAGAATAGTACACTCCATCAATGCAAGCTTCCTCATCTAAAGCAAATCTGCAAAATGGGAAAGATGAAAGTTAGAAGAAGACTATCTAGAAGAAAATGAAGAGGAGTAAAAGAAGAAGAATTTATCTTCTCTTTCTTTCTCTCCTCTCCTATTCTTTATCTTCTTCTTTTCTAACTAATGTAGGTAAAAATGCCATTTTTGGGCTAAGGTAGGTAAAAATGCTACGTGTGTAGGTAAATTTAGAACTAAGCTATGTAAATAGATCATTTTGGAGCTAACATAGGTTAAATGGATCATATTGGAGCTAACCTAGGTAAACTTGGTCATTTTTGAGCTAACTTAGCTAATTATGCCATTTTTGACCTAACTAAGCTTATTATGTCATTTTAGAGGACAACAAGCTAAGTATATGTCATCTAAGAGGTTAGCAAGGTTATTACGCCATTTACAAATAAAAACAAGAGGAGGAAAAGAAGAAGAAGAAGAAGAAGAAGAAGAAGAAGAAGAAGAAGAAAAAGAAGAAGAAAAGAAGAAGAAGATCTTCTTCTTCTTTTCTTCCTCTTCCTTGATTTTCTTCATCTTATGATGTCATTTGTGGACTAAATAGGATAAATTATGTCTTAAATGGACTAAAAAGGCTAAATAAGAAGAAAAATACCGTTATCACAGAGGTGAAGGAACGGTCGGGGCTGCGCCAGTGGCAGACGGAGGTGAAGGACCGGTCGGGGTTCCGCCATTGGCAGACGTAGAAGGATTGGTCGATGCTTGTCGGGAGGCATGCTGCACCAAAGATCATTTCCAATAATGTCTCATTAACATGATGCAAATGAAATGTGAATACTAGTAACTAACGACCATTCAAATCAAACTCACCGTGGTTGCCGGAGCAATCTAGGGCACCGGCGAAGGGGTCTGACCGTTTTTCTCGCACATGGTCTGCACATTTGGTTCTCACGAGTCAGTCATATTAGTTAGTAATGCGAACATTACGTGCATGATTTGGCTAATATGCACGAGAAACGTACCACAAGGAGCTCGTATAGGGCCCGCTGAGACGCCTCGTTCCGGTTCCTCTCCTCCTCCAACAGCTTAGCCATCCTCTCCTCCAGCTCCCTCTCCCTCTCTGCCGCCTCCCTTTTTGCCTCCTCCAAAAGCGCCTGGGTGTTCAATCTCTCTTTCTCAACCAATGCCTGCAACACACCACTTAGCATTGTAATCATTGACGGACACACACACAATGTAATGGAGGAAAGGTGAGAGAGTCAGTATGACTAACCGCCATGGCGAGCTCCATGGGCCATGCACGAGGCGTTATCTCAGGATCAGAGCTACTCTGGTGCTTCTTGATCCGCGGGAGAGTCCTAGGACAATGTATCAGTCCATCACCAATGGCTATGGATCCATGGGACCTCCCGCCACCAGATATCATCACCAACTCTGTACCAAAAGGATCCTGGCTCGGGTTAAAGTCCTCCCCTTTCCTTTCCTTTCCCTTGTCTCTGTACTTCCCGAGCTTGTGGTGGGAGGAGATGTTGGTGAAGCTCTCTTTATGATCTAGGCCAGACTCTAAGAATGGCTTGGCCTTCTTGTACGGGGCAGTATGGGCCACGCCATAGAGGTCGAACAGATTTGGCACATGCTTCTTGTTGTGGCGCGCCTGAGAGAGAGGAACAAAATATTAGTTAAGGGCTCAAGCTAGCATGAAGAATGATGTTACTATGTAAAAATAGGTCATTTTGGAGCTAAGTAAGGTTATTATGTCATTTTCGAGGAAAATAAGCTAAGTTTAGGTCATTTTGGAGGTAACCAAGATTATTATTGAAGGAAATATGCCCTAGAGGCAATAATAAAGTTGTTATTTATATTTCCTTATATCATGATAATTGTTTATTATTCATGCTAGAATTGTATTAACCAGAAACTTAGTACATGTGTGCATATATAGACATACAGAAGTGTCACTAGTTTGCCTCTACTTGACTAGCTCGTTGAATCAATGATGGTTATGTTTCCTAACCATAGACATGAGTTGTCATTTGATTAACGGGATCACATCATTAGAGAATGATGTGATTGACTTGACCCATCCGTTAGCTTAGCACGATGATCATTTAGTTTGTTGCTATTGCTTTCTCCATAACTTATACATGTTCCTATGACTATGAGATCATGCAACTCCCGAGTACCGGAGGAACACTTTGTGTGCTACCAAACGTCACAACATAACAGGTGATTATAAAGGTGCTCTACAGGTGTCTCCGATGGTGTTTGTTGAGTTGGCATAGATCGAGATTAGGATTTGTCACTCCGATTGTCGGAGAGGTATCTCTGGGCCCTCTCGGTAATGCACATCAACATAAGCCTTGCAAGCAATGTAGCTAATGAGTTAGTTATGGGATGTAGCATTACAGAACGAGTAAAGAGACTTGCTGGTAACGAGATTGAACTAGGTATTGAGATACCAACGATCAAATCTCGGGTAAGTAACATACCGATGACAAAGGGGACAACGTATATCGTTATGCAGTTTGACTGATAAAGATCTTCGTAGAATATGTGGGAGGCAATATGAACATCTAGGTTCCGCTATTGGTTATTGACCGGAGAAATGTCTCGGTCATGTCTACATAGTTCTCAAACCCGTAGGGTCCACACGCTTAACGTTCGGTGACGATCGGTATTATGAGTTTATGTGTTTTGATGAACCGAAGGTTGTTCGGAGTCCCGAATGTGATCAGGGGCATGACGAGGAGGCTCGAAATGGTCGAGACATAAAGATCGATATATTGGATGGCTATGTTTGGACATCGGAATGGTTCCGGTAGGTGTTCGGACATTAACCGGAGTACCGGGGGGTTACCGAAACCCCCCGGGGAGTATATGGGTCCTAATGGGGTTTAGGGGTGAGAGGGAGGGGTTTCTTAGGGCAGGCCGTGTGCCCCCCAAGGCCTAGTCCGAATTGGACTAGGGGGGAGGGGCGGTGCCCCCTCCTTCATTCTCTTCTCTCTTCCCTTTCCTACTCTCCTACTCCTACTACATGGAAAGGGGGAATCCTACTCCCAGTGGGAGTAGGACACCTCAGGGTGCGCAGTAGTAGAGGGCGGGCCCTCGTCCTCCTCCACTCCTTTATATACGGGAAGGGGGGAACCCCATAGAGACAAGTTGAGCATTGATCTTTTAGCCGTGTGCATTGCCCCCCTCCACCATAATCAACCTCGGTCATATCATAGTGGTGCTTAGGCGAAGCCCTGTAATGGTAGCATCATCATCACCATCATCACGCCGTCATGCTGACGAAGCTCTCCCTCGACACTCTGCTGGATCGTGAGTTCGTGGGACGTCACTGAGCCGAACATGTGCAGACCGCGGAGGTGTCGTACCTTCGGTACTAGGATCGGTCGACCGTGAAGACGTACGACTACATCAACCGTGTTTTCATAATGCTTCCGTTTACGGTCTACGAGGGTACGTAGACAATACTCTCCCCTCTCATTGCTATGCATCACCATGATCTTGCGTGTGCGTAGGATTTTTTGAAATTACTGTGTTCCCCAACAATTATGCCATTTTTGACCAAAGTATGCTAGTTATGTCATTATTGAGCTATCCTAGGTAGTTATGCCATTTTTAGCTAACTAAAGCATATTTAGCCATTTTATAGAGCTATCTAAGGTTATTATGCCATTTTAGAGCTAATTATGTCATGAATGAAGTAGCTACGATTAGTTTAGTTCATTATTGAGCTATCCAAGGTAGTCATGCCATTTTTTAACTAACTAAAGCATATTAAGTCATTTTATAGAGCTATCTATGGTTATTATGTCATTTTAGAGCTAAATATGTCATAAATGAATTAGCTAAGATTAGTTTAGGTCATTATTTAGCTATCCTAGGTAGTTATGCCATTTTTAACTAACTAAAGCATATTTAGTTATTTTATAGAGCTATCTAAGGTTATTATGTCATTTTAGAGCTAATTATGTCATAAATGAACTAGCCAAGGTAGTTATGCCATTTTTTAACTAACTAAGCATATTAAGTCATTTTGGAAGGGAAAAATGCTAGCATGAAGAACAAAATTGCATGAATCATGTAGCAAACCACATACCCAGTGATCCCCGTACTCAAACAGGTTGGAGCTCCCTTGATGGTGTGGCACACCTTCCATTTGTTCACGCTTATCCTTGGCCCTATGGTGTTCGACTAGTCATTGGGGAGAGCACCACGCATCCACCAACACCTCCCAACAGTCTATCTTATCCGCACACCATCTCGGGGGCACCTAAGTTAGTCAAGAGAAATTTCAGCGCTACGCCTACGAATCAAATCAAGAAAACTAAGTTCAAGGCCTTAAGAATAGGTAATTACCTGCATGTACTTCTCCTTACTCAAAAACTTGCCGCGACACTTCGACTTGGCCCTCCTAATACCCTTCGAGGCGTAGTAGTCTCGAACGGCCTGCACCCGAGCCTCGTGCCATAACTTCTGAAGTAGGCGCTTGCACTCGGCTTCGATAACCATAGATGCGGCCTCCTGCTCTCCCTCTGAAACCCTGTAGAAGGTCTGCAACCAAACAAGACAACAATCATGAGTACAATCACTAGGTAGTGTTGATTTTTAATTCTGTAAAGGAGAAATTACCCAAAACCAACGGAACACAATGTCGGCCACTGTCTCACACAAGACACCGACGACCATCTCCTCCGGCGAGGCCGGGGCAACCGAGTACAACTCCCAGCTCAGTGCTAGCTATGGAATCTGACCCTCACCAGGCAATGTGACCCACCCAGGGAAGTGTTGCCGGCAAAGGACACCAAGGACCTGGTTGGGCCTGCGGGCGCCATGGGGGTGTACCCAGCGCCTGCAGTATAACAAGGCCAACACATTAGATATTAATTTGAAGAAACGTGAAGGCAAAAGGTTAAAAAGAGTAAATGCACTTACTTCAACCCATTAGGCACAATCAACCACCTCTGGTCAGGGGTCGTCGGCACGGGCGGGAGCTTTGTACATCCATGCTTGTAGACCTTCTTGCCCTTCTCACCCAGCTCGTCATCGCTGTAGCTATCATCATAAAAGGTGTCCTCGCTACCATCAGTAGGGCCACTAGCCCCCGGAGTCTCGTGGGAAGAAGACTCCGGGACCGGAGTCTCGTGGGAAGAAGACCCCGGGACCTGAGTCTTCTGGGACGAAGACTCTGGGACCGGACTCATGTGGGGCGAAGGATCGGTGACACGAGTCTGCTGGGGCAAAGGATCGGCGACCTGAGTCTGCTGGGGCGAAGGATCGGCGACCTGAGGCTCATGGACCGGAGTCGGAGACGGGTCCACATCAGACAGAGCAGTCCTATGGTCGGGTGAATCAGCTAGGGGTGGAGGCGAGGAAGGCGTAGCAGCCTTCCTACCTCTCCCGCCGCCATGTCCACCTCTAGCAGCCTTCTTCATCCTCCCCCGACCTCTCCCAGCCGAAGAAGAAGCGTCCGCCGCTGCTGTCTGCATACTGTCTAGCAGCGCTCTCCGGAGTGGCTGGGGTGGAATAGTGGAACTACCCCTCCCAGTAGCGCTCACAGGAGGCTCAGGGCGCTCTAGACCCTTGCCGACCATCCAGTTAACACCTGCAATGACAAAAGGTAAATGAAATTAGTACAACATAAAAAAATTGAATACCTGACATGAATAATATGTATATAATTTAAGTGTATCATCATCATGAACATAATAAAAAATTGAATACCTCACATTACTAATATTACTCTGAATCGTCTATATATGCTCCGGGATCATTAAATGCATCATCATCACTATTAGTGACGTGTCATCATCATCGTCAATAAATGCATGAACATGTGGAAGGCCTCCTTTACATAATCGTTTAAGCATTGACACGGCATCTGTAGCAATAACTTCTTCTTATTCCGGCTCTTCTTGTTCTGGCTCAGGGGTGAAGTTGGATTCACTATCGCTGTCTACTTCAATGTTTTGGGGTGGAGTAGAGCAGTTCTTGAAACGTTTTTTGGAAAGACGTGTTTCTTGGAAGAATTCTCCGTCGTCATATGTGTCTTGGTTAATGTGAGGTTCATAATCCTCTTCATTGGGGGGAGGTGGTCTAACACGTGGGGGCACTTCATAAACGACATCCCGACCACTGAGATTTGGATCACTTTGACAGGCCCACGGTAGATAGAAAACTTGGGTTGCCTGTTGAGCCGCAATATAGACATCGGGAACATCGAAATGGGTGCTTTGTTTGATTTCGACTAGCCCTATATATTCATGAGTCCTTCTAGTATCCCTCGGCTGGAACCAATAACATCTGAAGACTACGACGTTTGGTGGGTTTTCACCATAGAATTGAAGTTCATAAATTGCTTCAACTCTTCCATAATACTCGATATCTCCTTCGCCGATAGCAGAGACACAACAATTTGTAGACTTCCGTTCGGCCATACATAGCTCTTTGCCATAGGTACAAAAGTGATACCCGTTGATGTCGTATTTGTCAAATGAACGGACCTTATAGTCAAAACCATCAGCTACTTGTCTCAATTCGGCATCCATAATCTCTGAATTAGCCTACAGGTTTAATACGAAAGGATTGTTGCATTAGTCACAAATTAGCTAAAGAAATGAAATGGTCTAATGGAAATTACCGTTTTTTTGAACCAAGATATGAAACCGGGATATTCGCCTCCTTGCTTTGCCAGAAGCTCATACGCTTCGACGGAATCCTTTTGGATCACCGCTCCATACAAGAATATGGTGACGTATCGACTGCGTCAAATATCCAGGAATAAGAGCAGTTCAAAGGAATTAGAAGTTGCGAAACAATGTACTGTGAACGTACTCGATGTACGACTGCACTTCTATTAGGTTGTTGAAGAGATACAGCGAAATGGTCCACCATTCTTCAACATCCAACGATACTGGTTTCCAACCACTGGCTGGTGCGAGATTCCCTTTGAATAGGCTGTGGTTGGATCAACCCTTTTTAGGGTCATCAGCATTGTATCGAGGCTTCAGATTATGCAAATGACGATTTTTGGCTTCGTAGTGTGCTGTCATGAAGTTTTCCTCCTCCTCAGTGATGAATGCCTCGGCCATCAATGCCTCACATCTATGTTTATTTTTACATTTTGCTCGAAGCGTCTTCTGCATCCTCTCAGTTGAGTAGCACCAACAATTTTGCACCCCCCAATCGTGCCTCGGTCGGGAGGTGCAACATCAAGTGTTGCATTGGATTAAAGAAGCTTGGAGGAAAGATCATCTCTAACTTGTAGATCAACTCCGGTGCCAAATGTTCCATTTCTTCTAGGAGGCCAGGCTATAGTTCTTTTGCACAAAGAACACAGAAGAAATAGCTCAGCTCTGCCAGTACTAGCCATTCATCCTCAGGGATGAAGCCACGCAACATCGCCGACATTATCCGCTCAATCCATATGCGCCAATCATGGCTTTTTAGACCAAATATTTTCAATTTTTCAAGACTTGCTCCCCTCTTTAGATTTGTTGCATACCCATCGGGCAACATCAACTGCATTTTCACCCACAAAATAATTTCCCTCATAGCTGGCCTTCCAAGATTGAACCATGCCTTTGGCTTCGTCCAGTTCTGCTTTCCTTTCGGTTCTTGCATGTTTTGTAACGGTCTATCACATAGATCCTCTTGATCGACTCTAGCCTTAGTATTATCCTTTGATTTCCCCTCTATGCCGAACAATGTACCAAAAATGGCTTTGGCAATATTCTTTTCGATGTGCATCATGGCGATGTTGTGTGGGCAAAGGAGGTCTTTGAAGTAAGGCAAATCCCACAAGCATGTCTTGTGAGTCCAGGCGTGTTCCTTATTATACCCCTTGAAATACCCTGGACGCTCTAGATCTGGCTCGAGAGCGTTTAACTGATCTAGGGTCTGTCCTGTCAACGCAGGTGGTGCAGAGTGTTTGACAACTCTACCTTTGATAAAGTTTTTCTTGTCTTTCCTGAACTTATGGCGAGAATCTAGAAACGGTCTATGCAAGTCGAAGCAAGTATACTTGTGCCATGCCGTCAGCCAATGAAACTCAAGAGCTCCCTTGCATGTGGGGCACGGGAACCTTCCATGCACACACCAGCCAACGAATAGCGCATACGCCGGCAAGTCATGTGTCGAGTACATGTACCAGACACACATTATGAAGTTTTGTTTGCTAAAGGTGTCGTATGTCTTGAACCCATTATCCCAAGCTTCTTGCAATTCGTCCTTAAGAGGATGCATGTACAATTCATATTCTTCCCCGGATAGTTGGGCCCTAGAATTATCAATGTCGGGAAAATGTTCTTTCTTTTCATAATCTACCCGGGGGGGGGGGGAGATTGAGTGGAATGACAAACATGGGCCAACAACTGTATGGGGCTGGCGCCTGACCAAACGCACTGAACCCATCTGTGCTGATGGCAACTCGAGGATGCCTTGGATCTGCCATTTTTTCCTTATGTAATGCACCGAAGCGCTTCCACGCTTCACCATCCGATGTGTGCACCATCATCACATTCCCATCTGCATCTAGTTTGGTTTGTTTGCCCGTTTTGTGCCATGCCATCTGTTTGGCCATCTCTTCAACCATGAAAAGACGTTGAAGTCTTGGTACGATTGGCATATGCCAAAGAACATTAATGGGTATTTTGGTCTGCGTCTTCTCACCCATACCGTTGTCTACCACAACATACCTGGAAGAATTGAAAATGGGACAATAGTTCAAGTCCTCATACTAAAGCCTAAATAAGACACATCCTTTCTCACAGGCATGTATCTTCTCATAGGGCATCTTAAGAGCACGGAGGATTTTGTCTGACTGGTACAGGTTTGCAGGTAGCACATGGCCTTTGGTCAGAAATCATCTGAATACTGCCATCATCGCGTCGTAGCATTCTCTGCCCAAGTTGAATTGAGCCTTCAAAGCCATTATTTGTGAGATGGCATCCAGCTGATAAAGCTCAGTGTGCTCATGGATAGGACGTTTTGAGGACTCCAACATTTCAATGAAGGCCTTTGCAGATTTCTCCATCTCCTCGTCCGATTCTGAGCATTGTCAAAGTCTTGCACCATGTCTTCCATCCCGATACCATGCTCGGCAGTGCGACTACGAACCACCTCGGCTCTGGCACGTTGGGAAGACTCACCATGAAATGTCCAGATTGTGTAACCAGGTGTAAAACCAAACTTCTGCAGGTCTTTACTCATTTCAAGCTCATCCCTCTTATTATAGTTGTCGCATCGGACACAGGGGCACCAGCTAAGTTTCTGGCCATTTGCAAATGCGGCTCTAACAAACCCTTTGGTTTTTGTTAACCATTCCTCGGTCCAAACATTTTGTCTAGTGTAACCGGTGTACATCCACACATGATCACTCATATTGACTTCCTACTGGACACACAAGAAATATATACATAATTAAGCAAACCATATCCATCAGTTAATGGAGTTTGTCAGTTTTATTACGTCCATCCAACCTACACGCTAATAGGTAAAGATAGGTCCTAATCCCACCCGAGTATGTGTAGATTGGGTTCATTTTCCCATGCTCTGCTCCGGATCCAATGCAAAATTTCAGTAGCACCTCCCCGTTGTTCTCCTGATACATGTCTCAGCAATAAGTAGAGAGGATGTGTACCCGGAGAATAACAGGGAGGCACTGACGAAATTCTGCATCAGATCCGGAGCAGAGCATATGGGAAAACGAACCCAATCTACACATACTCGGGCTGTCCATGGATAATGTTGGACAATTTGAAAGAATCACGATTATAAATATGCAAATGCATGCATATTTATAGATGTAACCCTTTTGAATGGGAGACGCATAGTGGTTACGCATACTGATGATTGACATCTATAGCTAGCAAGTTTCATCGGCACGAAGACATGAGCGGAGCAAATGAAGGGGGGAGGAGGAGATGTCATTTGTGCTCGCCAATGAACGTAGGGGCGGAGCTCATCGAACGCACGGGGAGGTCGTCAAACACCACACCCTCGCAACGATGAAACAACTGCACATTTAAATCCAGCCGATCAACATATATATATATATATATATATATATATATATATATATATATATATATATATATATATATATATATATATGATGTTTTGCATAACAAAATCAAAAAATATACGACCTAACTCATAATTCACAAATATATGACCCCGTCGGGGTCGGGGTTGAGGTGTGGTGTCAGGGTGTCGGGGTGTCCGGGTCGGGGTTGGGGTGTGGTGTCAGGGTGTCGGGGTGTGGTGTTAGGGTGTCGGGGGTCGGGGTGTCGTGCCGGGGTGTCGTGTCAGGGTCGGGCTGTCAGGGTCGGGGTCGGGGTGTCAGGGTGTCGGGGTGTGGGTCGGGGTGTGGTGTCAGGGTGTTAGGGTGTCGGGGTCGGGCTGTCAGGGTGTCGGGGTCGGGGTGTCAGAGTGTCGGGGTGTCGGGGTCAGGGTGTCTTCTTCTTCTTTCTTCTTCTACTAAACTAAAACTAAAACTAATCTAAAATAAACTAAACTAAAATAAACTAAAACTAAAACTAAACTAATACTAAACTAAAATAAACTATAACTATAACTATAACTAAACTAAAACAGAAACTAAACTAAAAGAAACTAAAAGAAATTAAACTAAAAGAAAGGGGGGATGAGCTCACCTGCAGGGGATCGCCGGTGGAGGAGGCGTGAGGCGGCCAATGGATGGGAGGGCGGCCACTGGAGGAGGCGGCAGCCCGGTGGAGGGGGAGGCGGACGGCCGCGGCGGGACGGGGTAGGGACGGCGACACAGGGGAGGGGGCATGGCGGCTGGACAGCAGTGGCACGATTGGCCGATGTGGAAGGGGCAGCGAGGGCATGGTGGATGTGGGGGCGCCGCAGGGGAGGGGTGCGGGGCGGCCGGGGTCGGCGGCGGCGCGGGTGTGGGTGGGGGATGGTGACGCGGGGGAGGGGGCGAGGGGGGGGCGACATGCAAGGGGTGGCGGGGGCGCGGTGGAGGTTGGGGCACTGCAGGGGAGGGGTGCGGGGCGGCCGGCTACGAAGGACGGGGTCGGCGGCGGCGGCGCGGGTGTGGGTGGGGATGGGAAAGGAGACAAAGAGAGAAGAGAGAGAGGACAGGGGCGGGACGACCGTTTACGTACCCATTTCTTTGCCGTCCGCTAGCGGACGCCAAAGAGGTGGGGCCGGTGGGTCGTTACGGTTTAGACCTCCACTGGACCCCACCCACCTCTTTGCCATCCGCCAGCTGACAGCAAAGAAACTAGCTATGCTGACTCTTTGCCGTCAGCCAGCCGACGGCAAAGAGCTAGCTGATGGCAAATCTCCTGTTTCCTATAGTGCAAGATGTAGTCAACACTACTAGTCACCCACAAGCACCAGTCTATAGTTCCGGTAACAAGATTGAACACAAGATATGAACTGGGGTTTGAGATGAGATGGTGTTGTTGAAGATGTTTATGGAGATTGCCCTCCCCAAGATGGGAGAGTTGTTGGTGATGATGATGACGACGATTTCCCCCTTCGGGAGGGAAGTTCCCCCGGCGGAATCGCTCCACCGAAGGGCAAAAGTGCTCCTGCCCAAGTTCCACCTTGAGACGGCAACGCTCCATCTCGAAAGTCCTCTCCTTATTTTTTCTAGGTCAAAATGACTTATATACTAGAAGATGGGCACCGGAGGTGGGCCTGGGTGAGCATAACCCACCAGGGCGCGCTTGGGATCCCTGGCGCACCCAGGTGGGTTGTGCCCACCTGGTGGGCCCCCTCTAGTACTTATTTGCTCCAATATTCTTCATATATTCTATAAAAAATCTCTGTGAAGTTTCAGCCTGTTTGGAGTTGTGCAGAATACGTAGCCCGACGTAGCTTTTCCAGGTCCAGATTTCTAGCTGCCGGAATTCTCCCTCTTTGTGTATACCTTGCATATTATGATAGAAAAGGCATTATAATTACTCCAAAAAGCATTATTATGGATAAAAACATCATAAATAATAGTAAGAAAACATGATGCAAAATGGACGTATCAGTGAGCATGTGTATGACTCAAGAGGATACGGATACATCTCACCTCGCGATTTCTAAAGTATCACGAAGAAAAGGGAACATCACATTATAACCAAAGGTTAACTTGAATGTTACTCGTGTACTCATAGGATCTGTATGTATGTCCACGGTTCCGCTATCGGTCATTGAACAAAGGGGTTTTGTTCATGTCTATGTTTTACTGAACCTACAGGGTCACAAGCTTAAGGTAATCACGATATGCTGAGTATTAGTAGGATGGGAGTAATGAGAAAATATTTTTGAAATAGTTTCCTTGTTATTTGAAACAGTTTTGAGAGGAACCGGAAGCATTTCAGGGTCACTGGAGGGTTTCGGAGTTGCTCCCCTAGTCCAGTTCGGCCCCCTTACAAGGAAAGGGGGGGCGCCTTGCTACTTGGGCCCTTGTGGCCCAAGTTGCTCCCCACCCCTTGGCCTTTTAAGGCCCATTGATATTTAAATTAAATATAAATGTTCTAAACATTATATATATATATATATATATATATATAATTTAACATCCCCGAAAACGTTTTCCACCTATACATAATTAATCGGTAATACCCGGTACTACCCGATATACACCGAAACCCTTCCGGTGACCCCCAAACGCTTCTGAAACCTCTTGGAACTATTCTGAATATTAATGAAACAATTCCACAAATATATTCTCATCACTTCCATCCCACTAACACTCAACAGATCGTGATTACCTTAAGCATGTGACCCCTTAGGTTCAGTAAACCATAGACATGAACAAAACCCCTTTCGTTCAATGACCGATAGTGGAACCATGGGAATCCATATCGGTCCCTATGATTACACGAATAATATTCAAGTGAACCTTTGGTTATCATGTGTTGTTCCCTTTGCTTTGTGATACTTTACAAAACATGGTGTGCATTGGTATCCTCCTGAGTCATCACCATGCTCACTATACCGTTGCTCCCTTTATCGGTTTTGTTCTTCTTTCTCGCTGACTTGTTTCGACATCCCCATGACATAGTCACCTGTGTTTGGCCAGACGATGATGGATGCCATCACGACGAGAGGGCCCTAAGAATATCTCTCCATTTTCAGAGGATCAAATCCCACTCTCAAGTTGTTCAGTCACTTGTCAAACTTTCCGGTGTGCCTGAAAGTTGTCGTTATGATCACCTTGTTACAGATGATGTTTGTGAAGGAAATATGGCCTGGAGGCAATAATAAAGTTGTTATTTATATTTCCTTATATCATGATAAATGTTTATTATTCATGCTAGAATTTTATTAACCGGAAACTTGATACATGTGTGAATACATAGACAAAATAGAGTGTCCCTAGTATGCCTCTACTTGACTAGCTCGTTATCAAAGATAGTTAAGTTTCCTGACCATAGACATGTGTTGTCATTTGATGAATGGGATCACATCATTAGGAGAATGATGTGATGGACAAGACCCATCCGTTAGCTTAGCATAATGATCGTTAAGTTTTATGGCTATTGCTTTCTTCATGACTTATACATATTCCTATGACTACGCGATTATGCAACTCCCGAATACTGGAGGAACACCTTGTGTGCTATCAAACATCACAATGCAACTGGGTGATTATAAAGATGCTCTACAGGTGTCTTCGAAGGTGTTTGTTGGGTTGGCATAGATCAATGTTAGGATTTGTCACTCCGAGTATCAGAGAGGTATCTCTGGGCCCTCTCGGTAATGCACATCACTATAAGCCTTGCAAGCAATGTAAATAATGAGTTAGTTGCAGGATGATGCATTACAGAACGAGTAAAGAGACTTGCCGGTAACGAGATTGAACTAGGTATGAGGATACCGACAATCGAATCTCAGACAAGTAACATACTGATGGCAAAGGGAATAACGTATGTTGTTATTGCGGTTTGACCGATAAGGATCTTTGTAGAATATGTAGGAACCAATATGAGCATCCAGGTTCCGCTATTGGTTATTGACCGGAGATGTGTCTCGGTCATGTCTACATAGTTCTCGAACCCGTAGGGTCCCCACGCTTAACGTTCGATGATGATTTGTACTATGAGTTATGTATTTTTGGTGACCAAAGTTTGTTCGGAGTCCCGGATGAGATCACGAACATGACGAGGAGTCTCGAAATGGTTGACAGGTAAATATTGATATATTGGACGGTGATATTTGGACACCAGAATGGTTTTGGAAAGGTTCGAGTATATTTCGGAGTACCGAGGGGTTACCGAAACCCCCCAGGGAAGTATTGAGCCTACATGGGCCTTAGTGGAGAGAGAGGGGAGCCCACAAGGGGTGGAGTGTGCCCCCCTCCAAGGGAATCAGAATAGGACAAGGAGGAGGGGGCGCGCCCCCCTTTCCCTCTCCCTCTCCCTCTCCCTCTCCTTCCTTTCCCCTCCGATGAGAAAAGAAAAAGGGGGTGGGGGCAAATCCTACTAGGAGTGGTGTCCTAGTAGGACTCCCCCTGGCACACCCCCTTTGGTGGCCGACCTCCTCCTCTCCTCCTTTATATACGGGGGCAGGGGGCACTCCATAGCATATCAATTGTTCTCTTAGCCGTGTGCGGTGCCCCCCTCCACAGTTTACTCCTCTGGTCATAGCGTCGTAGTTCTTAGGCGAAGCCTTGCACGGATCACATCACCATCACCGTCACCACGTCGTCCTACTGACGAAACTCTCCCTCGACCCTCTGCTGGATCAAGAGTTTGAGGGACTTCATTGAGCTGAACGTGTGCTGAACTCGGAGGTGCCGCACGTTCGGTACTAGATTGGTTGGATCGCAAAGACGTTCGACTACATCAACCACGTTAACCTAACGCTTCCGCTTTCGGTCTATGAGGGTACGTGGACACACTCTCCCCCTCTCGTTGCTATGCATCTCCTAGATAGAACTTGCGTGACCGTAGGAATTTTTTTAAATTGCATGCTACGTTCTGCAACAGTTTGAGCAACCCCAAAGCCCACCGTACGGTAGGCAGTGACCGAGACACTCTCATGGTCCGAGGAACTAAAGCACATGCTAACACTCTGTGTTATAATAGATGATTTCATACGATATAATCACATAGTATAACATACAAGTATTGGGTCGAGTCAATATGATCATTCTTCTAACATTATACCACCAATGGTGTTTTAGGACTATCGTTACACTTAACAATATCCTAAGATCTAGAAAACGTGATCACCAACAACACTTGAGCCAGTCTTAGAGGCGAGACCGGGAACCTATTGTTTACCATTTATCATTTCACACATGCTTATGAGTTTTCCATTGAATCACGTATTACAGGATCATAGCAGTTATAGCATGAAATATAAACTCTTAATTATGAATACCAGAAATATAATAATACAATATTATTGCCTTTAGGGCATATTTCCACCAATCTCCCACTTGCACTAGAGTCAATAATCGAGTTTACATAGTCTCTTTAACACTTTGGTTATCCGGTGTTGCTCATGCTTTGCTTGTGGTAGAGCCTTTGTCATCGGGTCTGACACATTCAAATCAGTGTGAACCTTGACAACTTTCACAAAACCCTTCTCGACATGCTGTCAGATAATGTGATACTTGCGTTCGATATGTCTTTGTCTTCATGTGGGATCTTGGTTCCTTTGCTTGAGCAACGACACCACTATTATCACAATAGAGTGCCATTGGGTTCATCGCACTTGGGACCACGCCAACTTCAAGAAACTTCTTTATCCAGAGTGCCTCCATCGAAGCTTCTGAAGCCGCAATGTATTCTGCTTCTGTTGTAGAATCTGCAACAGTGTTTTCGAAACTTTTCCAAACAACCGCACCACCATTAAGGGTGAAAACATAACCTGATTGAGATTTTTAGTCATCTATATCAGTCATGAAGCTTGCATCGGTGTAACCATTTACAACGAGTTCTTCATCTCCTCCATAGACTAGGAGCATGTCCTTTATCCTCCTGAGATACTTAAGAATATTTTTAATAGCTGCCAGTGAGCCAATCCAGGATCACTTCGGTACCCGCTACTAACACTTAGTGCATGAGAAACATCTGGTCTAGTACATATCATAGCATACATGATGGATCCAATTACCGAGGCATATGGGACTCCACTCATCTCCACTCGCTCATCAACTGTCTTCGGACATTGATTCTTGCTAAGTGTTGTGCCACATGACATTGGGAGAAAACCGTTCTTTGCATTCTCCATTTTAAACCTCTTTAAAACCTTGTCAATGTACGTGCTTTGGCTCAGCGCAATCAGACGTCTTGATCTATCTCTATAGATCTTTATGCCTAGTATATATGCAGCTTGGCCTAAATCCTTCATTGAAAACACACTCTTCAAATAATATTTTATTGTGCTAAGAAACTTTGTGTCATTTCCAATCAATAATATGTCATCTACCTACATGATTAAAAATGCTACAGAGCTCCCACTAAACTTCTTGTATACACAAGCTTCTTCATCAATTTTTATGAAGCCAAACTCTTTTACCACTTCATCAAAACATTGATTCCAGCTCCTTGATGCTTGCTTCAAACCATAGATTGATTTCTGAAGCTTTTACACCTTTCCGGCATCCTTTGGATTGACAAAACCTTCAGGTTGTATCATGTATACATCCTCTTTCAGAAACCCATTTAGGAAAGCAGTTTTGACATCCATCTACCATATCTCATGATCAAAATATGCAGCAATTGCCATCATAATCCGTACAAACTTAAGCATTGCTACTGGAGAGAAAGTTTTGCATAATCAACTCCCTTAATTTGCGAAAACCCTTTTACTACTAGCATTGCTTTACAGATGGTAGGACTACCATCTGCATATGTTTTTCTTTTGAAGATCCAATTTCATTGTATGGGTTTCACACCTCTGGAGGATCAACCAAGTTCCAAACTTGATTCTCGTACATGGACTCCATCTCGGATTGCATGGCTTTATGCCATTCTTTTGAGCTAGGCACCGCCATCACTTATTTGTAGTGTTCATGTTCATCTTGTTCTAAGATGAATATTTCATTATGAAACCATTCAGGAGGTTCAATAACTCTGCCAGACCTACACAGTTCAGTTATAGTTTTAACCGGTGTTTCTACCACTGGTGTAGTAACTTCTGGTTCAGTTGTGTGGACAACTTCTGGAACAGATTCCGTTTCATTAGTCCTCTCAACTTCTAAAGATTCAATAATCTCATCAAGTTGTACTGTCCTCCCACTTACTTCTTTAGCGAGAAACTCTTTCTCAAGAAAGTGTCGATTCTTTGTGACAAACACTTTGTCTTCAGACGTTTGGTAGAAGGAATACCCAATTTTTTCTTTGGCATAACCTACAAAGTAACATTTGTCTACTTTGGGATCAAGCTTATTCGATTGTAAACGTTTTAAATAAGTCTCGCAACCCCAAATCTTGAGATGTGACAAATTGGGTCTCTTCTCATTCCATAACTTATATGGTGTAGTCTCAACAGACTTAGAAGGTGCTTTGTTTAGTGTATATGTTGTTGTTTTAAGTGCATATCCCCATAATGATAAAGGCAGATCAGTAAGAGACATCATTGACCTCACCATGTCCAGCAAAGTTTGGTTACATCTTTCTGACACTCCATTTCTCTGTGGAGTTCCGAGAGAAGTAAGTTGTGAAACAATTCCACAATCACTTAGATGTTTGCTGAACTCATGACTTATATATTCTCCTCCACAATCTGATCGTACAAATTTTATCTTTTTGCCACAATGATTCTCAACTTTGTTCTAAAATTCATTGAACTTTTCAAATGTTTCAGACTTGTGTTTCATCAAGTAGATATAACCATATCTACTCATCAGTGAAGGTTACGAAGTAGACGTATCCACCGCGCGTCTGAATACTCACTGGACCACATACATCACTATGTATTATGTCCAATAATTCTTGCGCTCGTTCAGGATGACATATGAACTGCGTTTTGGTCATTTTACCCATCAGACAAGCTTTGCATGTATCGAATGATTCGAAATCAAATGATGTTAATACTCCATCTTTATGAAGTTTTTGCATGTGTTTCTTTCCGATATGACCAAGACGACAATGCCACATGTAAGTAGTATTATTAGTCTTCTTAAGACGTTTAGCATTAATGTTAAAAACATCTTTTTCATGTTCAAGATCCATTATGAATAAACCACCTACAATAGGTGCAAATCCATAAAACATATCCTTATAATATATTGAACAACCATTGTTTTTCGATTTATAAGAATATCCGTCATTTATCAAACATGATACATAGATGATGTTTTTACACAACTTCGGAACAAAATAACAATTATTTAGTTCTAAAACAAATCCTGAAGGTAAACTTAAAGACATGACACCAACGGCTAGAGCGACAATCCCATCACCATTCCCGACTCGCATCACAACTTCATTTCTACTCAGATTGCAAATTTTCGGAAGTCCCTCCATCGTGTTGCAAATGTGAGCAACAGATCCGGAATCAAATACCCATGACTTGGAGTTTTCAGTAAGTAGAATATCAATAACATTAACTTGTATAACTTTTATAACTTTACCAGAAGACAAGTTATTCTTATCTACCAGATACTTCAAGGAATTTATTTTCCAGTGTCCTATCTCTTTGCAGTAGAAACATGAAGTCTCACGAGATGCTCCACCTTTGTAACTTTTGGTGTTGCGTTTCTTCTTGAAACTTTCTGTTTTGTTCCCCAACAACTTTTGTTGGTTCTGCAACCCAATCTCAGTGGTTTTGAGCATTGCTTCATAGAGCAAAGTGAGGAGTAAGTCATTCTCTAGTGTCCTGGAAAAATCAATTCCCCTTGCAGTTATACTATCATAATAGTCTGCAAGACTAGCACCTTGCTTAAAACCTTCAGTTATCTTGCACTCTACCATTGCTTCAGTCATCTCATGAACTTTGGCTGGTTATTTGTGATACATGTCTCGACAATGTCGATAGTACTAAAATCGTTCTTGCGAGATAAAAACACGTTGATGACATCTTGTGACGCCCCAGGTGTCGGGTAGTCACCAAGTGGTTGATCCAACACATATTATTTCTTTGCACTCCTGTGAACACATCTTAGAGTGTGGATCCAATTCTCATAGTTTCCACCATTCTCAGCTAACTTTTATTTCTCAAACAATGGTGCTAAATGGAAACTATTGCAAGCCATTGATCTACAACAACAATCACAATATTCACTTTTAGACATAATTAATATTTAATATTCACTAGTGAAATAAAACAAAATTTTAATTTAAAGTGCGCTCCCACTCAAATTAATATCTCTCTTACTTAATAGTGAGTGATTCAAGATCCAAGTCTAGTTCTCAGTCATTGATGTGGACATCACTGATGACGAGACCAATGGACAAATTTTGCTAATCATATCTCCATATGACTCTTGTTCATCTTTCGATGCTTTGTGCTCCGAGCTCAGAACGGTTCTGCTAGAACTTCAAGACAACCGAGTGATATTTGCATACATGGTCTAACCATCCCGGTCTTACACCTCATGTTCTGTTTGTACTCATGTGGACATGCCGCACTTCGAAATGCTACGTGTTATAGACGGTTGCAACACTGGGAAGAGCACCTTTAACTTGATATTTACTGTGAGAGATCACCCTAATAGTTAACTACTGCACAATCAAAGGGTGCAAACAACAAAGGGATAAACATCTCAGGCAATTCATAATAGCATGACACGGTATAGCCCTAGGCACCGGGAGTTCTTGCTACCTCTTGAGCACTGCGTTGGTTTTCCCTTAAAGAGGAAAGGGTGAAGCAGCAAAGTAGCGCAAGTATTTCGCTCAGTTTTTGAGAACCAAGGTATCAATCCAGTAGGAGACTACACGCAAGTCCCTCGTACCTACACAAACAAATAAGAACTTCGCAACCAACGCGATAAAGGGGTTGTCAATCCCTTCACGGTCACTTACGAGAGTGAGATCTGATATAGATAATAAGATAAATATTTTTGGTATTTTTATGATATAGATTGGAAGTAAAGATTGCAAAATAAAATAGATTGGAAACTTCTATGATAAAAGATAGACCCGGGGGCCATAGGTTTCACTAGTGGCTTCTCTCAAGATAGCATAAGTATTACGGTGGGTGAACAAATTACTGTCGAGCAATTGATAGAAAAGTGCATAATTATGAGAATATCTAGGCATGATCATGTATATAGGCATCATGTCCGCGACAACTAGACCGAAACGATTCTGCATCTACTACTATTACTCCACACATCGACCGCTATCCAGCATGCATCTAGAGTATTAAGTTCATAATAACAGAGTAATGCATTGGGCAATATGACATGATGTAGTGGGATAAACTCAAGCAATATGATGTAAACCCTATCTTTTTATCCACGATGGCAACAATACAATACGTGCCTTGCTGCCCCTGCTGTCACTGGGAAAGGACACCGCAAGATTGAACCCAAAGCTAAGCACTTCTCCCATTGCAAGAAAGATCAGTCTAGTAGGCCAAACCAAACTGATAATTCGAAGAGACTTGCAAAGATAACAAATCATACATAAAATATTTCAGAGAAGAATCAAATTTTGTTCATAGATAAACTTGATCATAAACCCACAATTCATCGGATCTCGACAAACACACCGCAAAAAGAATTACATCAAATAGATCTCGAAGAAGATCGAAGAGAACTTTGTATTGAGATCCAAAGAGAGAGAAGAAGCCATCTAGCTAATAACTATGGACTCGAAGGTCCGTGGTAAACTACTCACACATCATCGGAGAGGCTATGGTGTTGATGTAGAAGCCCTCAGTGATCGATTCCCCCTCCGGCAAAGCTCTGGAAAAGGCCCCAAGATGGGATCTCTTGGGTACAGAAGGTTGCAGTAGTGGAAATAGGGTTTCGTGGTGCTCCTGGATGTTTTCGGGGTATATGTATATATACGAGGAAGAAGTAGGTCAGTGGAGCTGCGAGGGGCCCACGAGGGTGGGGGGCGTGCCTCCCTGCCTCGTGGCCTCCTCGCTTCTTTCTTGACGTCTACTCCAAGTCCCCTGGATCACGTTTGTTCCAAAAATAACTCTCCCAAAGGTTTATTCCATTTGGATTCTGTTTGATATTCCTTTTCTATGAAACACTGAAATAGGCAAAAAAACAGCAATTTGCACTGGGCCTTGGGTTAGTAGGTTAGTCCCAAAAATAATATTAAATTTTATAATAAAGCCCATTAAACATCCAAAACAGATAATATAATAGCATGGAACAATTAAAAATTATAGATACGTTGGAGACGTATCAAGCATCCCCAAGCTTAATTCATGCTCATCCTCGAGTAGGTAAATGATAAAAATAGAATTTTTGATGTGGAATGCTACCTAGCATAATTCTCAATGTAATTTTCTTTATTGTAGCATGAATATTCAGATCCGAAAGAGTCAAGACAAAAGTTTAATATTGACATAAAAATAATAATACTTCAAGCATACTAACTAAGCAATCATGTCTTCTCAAAATAACATGGCAAAAGAAAGTTCATCCCTACAAAATCATATAGTTTGGTCATGCTCCATTTTCGTCACACAAGAATGCTCTCATAATGCACAACCCCGATGACAAGCCAAGCAATTGTTCCATACTTTAGTAATCTCAAACTTTTTTCAACTTTCACGCAATACATGAGCGTGAGCCATGGATATAGCACTATGGGTGGAATAGAATATGATGATGGGGGTAATGTGGAGAAGACAAAAAAGGATAAAGTCTCACATCGACGCGGCTAATTAACGGGCTAGGGAGATGCAGATCAATTGATGTCAATGCAAGGAGTAGGGATTGCCATGCAACGGATGCACTAGACCAATAAATGTATGAAAGCTCAACAAAAGAAACTAAGTGGGTGTGCATCCAACTTGCTTTCTCTCGAAGACCTAGGGCATTTGAGGACGCCCATTGTTGGAATATACAAGCCAAGTTCTATAATGAAAAATTCCCACTAGTATATGAAAGTGACAAAACAAGAGACTCTCTATCATAAAGATCATGGTGCTACTTTGAAGCACAAGTGTGGAAAAAGAGGATAATAACATTGTCCCTTTTTTTGGCCTTCCCCCTTTTTTTATTTGGGACAATGCTCTATTAATGATGATCATCACACTTCTATTTATTTACAACTCAATGATTACAACTCGATACTAGAACAAAATATGACTCTATATGAATGCCTCCGGCGGTGTACCGGGAAGGGTAATGAATCAAGAGTGACATGTATGATAAATTATGCATGGTGGATTTGCCACAAATACGATGTCAACTACATGATCATGCAAGGCAATATGACAATGATGAAGCATGTCATAAATGAAACGGTGGAAAGTTGCATGGCAATATATCTCGGAATGGCTATGGAAATGCCATAATAGGTACGTATGGTGGCTGTTTTGAGGAAGATATAAAGAGGCTTATGTGTGATAGAGCGTATCATATCACGGGGTTTGGATGCACCGGTGAAGTTTGCACCAACTCTCGAGGTGAGAAAGGGCAATGCACGGTACCGAAGAGGCTAGCAATGATGGAAAGGTGAGAGTGCGTATGATCCATGGACTCAACATTAGTCATAAAGAACTCACATACTTATTGCAAAAATCTACAAGTCATCAAAAACCAAGCATCACGCGCATGCTCCTAGGGGGATAGCTTGGTAGGAAAAGACCATCGCTTGTCCCCGGCCACCACTTATAAGGAAGACAATCAAAGAACACCTCATGTTTCAAATTTGTTACACAACGGTTACCATACGTGCATGCTACGGGACTTGCAATCTTCAACACAACTATTTCTCAAATTCACAACTACTCAACTAGCACAACTCTAATATCACCATCTTTATATCCCAAAACAATTATCAAGTATCAAACTTCTCATAGTATTCAATGCACTTTTTATGATAGTTTTTATTATACCCATCCTGGATGCCTATCATATTAGGACCAATTTTATAGCCAAAGTAAATTACCATGCTGTTCTAAAGGACTCTCAAAATAATATAAGTGAAGCATGAGAGATCAATAATTTCTATAAAATAAAACCACCACCGTGCTCTAAAAGATATAAGTGAAGCACTAGAGCAAAATTATCTAGCTCAAAAGATATAAGTGAAGCACATAGAGTATTCTAATAAATTCCAATTCATGTGTGTCTCTCCAAAAAGGTGTGTACAGCAAGGGTTGGTAAACTAAAATCAAAGACTCAAATCATACAAGACGCTCCAAGCAAAACACATATCATGTGGCGAATAAAAATATAGCCTCAAGTAAAGTTACCGATGAACGAAGACGAAAGAGGGGATGCCTTCCGGGGCATCCCCAAGATTAGGCTTTTGGTTGTCCTTGAATTTTACCTTGGTGTGCCTTGGGAATCCCCAAGCTTAGTCTCTTGACACTCCTTATTCCATAATCCATAAAATCTTTACCCAAAACTTGAAAACTTCACAACACAAAACTCAACAGAAAATCTCATGAGCTCCGTTAGTATAAGAAAACAAACCACCACTTAAGGTACTGTAATGAACTCATTATTTATTTATATTGATGTTAAATCTACTGTATTACAACTTCTCTATGGTTCATACACTCCGATACTAGCCATAGATTCATCAAAATAAGCAAACAACACACGAAAAACAGAATCTGTCAAAAACAGAACAGTCTGTAGTAATCTGTAGGTTTCGAATACTTCTGTAACCCAAAAAATTCTGAAATAAATTTGTGGACGTGAGGAATTTGTCTATTAATCATCTGCAAAAATAATCAACCTAAGCGCACTCTCCAGTAAAAAATGGCAGTAAATCTCGTGAGCACTAAAGTTTCTGTTTTTTACAGCACGATCGCTAAAACTTCCCCCAAGTCTTCCCAAAGGTTCTACTTGGCACAAACACTAATTAAAAGCATAAAACCACATCTAAACAGAGGCTAGATGAATTAATTATTACTAAAGAGAGCCAAAAATCAAGAAACAAAAATAAAATTGGGTTGCCTCCCAACAAGCGCTATCGTTTAACGCCCCTAGCTAGGCATTGAAAATTTCAATCATGCTCACATGAAAGACAAGAATTGAAGCTCAAAGAGAGAATCATGAAACACGTGACAAACACATCTAAGTCTAACATACTTCTATGCATAGGCATATTATAGGCAAACAAATTATCATAGCAAGCAAAGACTAGCATATGCAAGGAAGCGAAAAGAAACAATAGCAATCTCAACATAACGAGAGGTAATTTAGTAACATGAAAATTTCTACAATCATATTTTCCTCTCTCATAATAATTAAACGTGGGATCATAAGAAAATTCAACAAAATATCTATCACATAAAATATTTTCAACATGATCCACATGCATGCAAAGTTGACACTCTTCCAAAATAGTGGGATTAAAATTAACTAAAGTCATGACCTCTCAAAACCCAGTTTTATCAAAAATTTCATAAGATTGAACATTCGCCAAATATGTGGGATCTAAAGTTGACACTCTTCCAAACCCACTTTCAATAATATTGCAAACACTATTATCAATCTCATATTCATCATGGGGCTTAAATAAATTTTCAAGATCAAAAGAAGAATCACCCCAATCATGATCATTGCAACAAATAGTAGTCATAGCAAAACTAGCATCCCCAAGCTTGAGGTTTTGCATAACATTAACATAGTTGACATTAATAGAATTTATAATAACATCATTGCAATCATGCTTTTCATCGAATGAACTATCAAGTATGGGTGCAATAGCAACGATCTCATGTTTAACATAAGGAACTATAGCAAATTCATCTTCATAAATATTGGCATCATGGCCACAAGAATAGCAAGCATCATGTTGATCAAGGTATATTTTAATCAAGTCATCGGAATCATAATTATCTATAGATTCATGCATATCATTATTTTCTTCCGAAGCAACGGTCATTCTTTCAATAAATTCTTTGACATAGACATTATGAGCATAGTTTTCATAGAAATATTTAAGTATGTTAAAATTTTCCAATTCGTAGAGAGTAATATCATGCTTTCCAATCAAAGAAGCAACTTCATAAGCACCCCTAAAAGCAACAAATTCTTCAATTTTTTCAATATCATAGTAACTATAAACACCCTTTAAATAAGAAGATAAGATTTCATTATCATTAAACTCACATAGGTAGGGGAGGTGTTTTTTTAGGGTTCTTAGAGCAACAGGTAAAATCACAAATTTCACAAAGATTCCAAGCATAACACAACAATCTGTTTATTTGATCCCATAAGAGTCTCCCTTTTTCAAACAAATGGTGACACACAAAATGAGCATGCTCATATAAAGATTTCCCATCAACTAGGCTAGTTGGGGTTTCAGCACGAGCACATAAGGATCGAAGATGATCCAAATAGAACGCTTTAAGGATCCATATCAACAGATTTTTAGCAAGCAAAGATGCAAGCAAAAAGAAGGCGCATGGAAACACAAACAAATATACATACGGGAAGAAGGCGAAGAAATGGCAAAGGTTTTCAAAAATCGTTTTAGAAGTGGGGGAGAGGAAAACGAGAGGCAAATGGCAAATAATGTAATGCGAGGGATAAGAGTTAGTGATGGGTACTTGGTATGTCTTGACTTGTGCGTAGATCTCCCCAGCAACACTGCCAGAAATCCTTCTTGCTACCTCTTGAGCACTGCGTTGGTTTTCCCTTGAAGAGGAAAGGGTGATGCAGCAAAGTAGCGTAAGTATTTCCCTAAGTTTTTGAGAACCAAGGTATCAATCCAGTAGGAGACTACACGCAAGTCCCTCATACCTACACAAACAAATAAGAACCTCGCAACCAACGCGATAAAGGGGTTGTGAATCCCTTCATGGTCACTTACATGACTGAGATCTGATAGAGATAATAAGATAAATATTTTTTGTATTTTTATGATATAGATTGAAAGTCAAGATTGGAAAATAAAATAGATTGGAAACTTATATGATAAAAGATAGACTCGGGGCCATAGGTTTCACTAGTGGCTTCTCTCAAGATAGCATAAGTATTACGGTGGGTGAACAAATTACTATCGAGCAATTGATAAAAAAGTGCATAATTATGAGAATATCTAGGCATGATCATGTATATAGGCATCACGTCCGCGACAAGTAGACCGAAACGATTCTGCATCTACTACTATTACTCCACACATCGACTGCTATCCAGCATGCATCTAGAGTATTAAGTTCATAATAACAGAGTAATGCATTAGGCAAGATGACATGATGTAGAGGGATAAACTCAAGAAATATGATATAAACCCCATCTTTTTATCCTCGATGGCAACAATACAATACATGCCTTGCTGCCCCTACTGTCATTGGGAAAGGACACCGCAAGATTGAACCCAAAGCTAAGCTCTTCTCCCATTGCAAGAAAGATCAATCTAGTAGGCCAAACCAAACTGATAATTTGAAGAGACTTACAAAGATAACAAATCATACATAAAAGATTTCAGAGAAGAATCAAATATTGTTCATAGATAAACTTGATCATAAACCCACAATTCACCGGATCTCGACAAACACACCGCAAAAAGAATTGCATCAAATAGATCTCGAAGAAGATCGAGGAGAACTTTGTATTGAGATCCAAAGAGAGAGAAGAAGCCATCTAGCTAATAACTATGGACCCGAAGGTCTGTGGTAAGCTACTCACACATCATCGGAGAGGCTATGGTGTTGATGTAGAAGCCCTCCGTGATCGATTCCCCCTCCGGCAGAGCTTCGAAAAAGGCCCCAAGATGGGACTGCTTGGGTACAGAAGGTTGTGGCGGTGGAAATAGGGGTTCGTGGTGCTCCTGGATGTTTTCGGGGTATATGGATATATATAGGAGGAAGAAGTAGGTCGGTGGAGCTGCGAGGGGCCCATGAGGGTGGGGGCGCACCTCCCTGCCTCGTGGCCTCCTTGCTTCTTTCTTGACATCTACTCCAAGCCCCCTGGATCACATTTGTTCCAAAAATAACTCTCTCGAAGGTTTCATTCTGTTTGGATTCCGTTTGATATTCCTTTTCTGTCAAACACTAAAATAGGCAAAAAATAGCAATTTGCACTGGGCCTTGGGTTAGTTGGTTAGTCCCAAAAATAATATAAAAGTGTATAACAAAGCCCATTAAACATCCAAAACAGATAATATAATAGCATGGAACAATCAAAATTATAGATACGTTGCAGACGTATTAGTTCTCCATGATCGTCTTCAATCTGCAGTTGAAGCGACGTGATGGCCAATATTTCGTTGTCGTGGCAACCGTTTCAAAAACGTTGCCATTGCAGAAATCTCAGAAAACGTTGTTGTGGTGTCCGTTTGAGAAAACGTTGCTGTGGCAGTAAAATCTCACGCCATGGCACGAAATTATAGCTCCTCGTCCCATGACTTGGTACACCTTCTCCTAGTCGGTTTACTCCGTGTATGTCTTGCCGCTGTCACATCTAACCTATATCTATGATATTTATATTAAAGTGGCAATCTCGTGGCTCCAGCCATCATGCCGTGATGCACATGCCACTTAATATTACAACATATAACCGTCTCATACATAAAATCATTATCATGACGCAGGATGTACCACATCATATGTAAACCATGCGAAACCAAGTTAGACGTCCTCTAATCGGTTTGGCAAATTTTAATTACGTGTCTTCTAGGGTTTTTGGAAAAACCTAGCTACATACATGCACACCATAAAGTGATAATCCTTGTTGCCAGATTAACTTTCGGGGTGTGTGAAAGAAGAGATTTAATTAAAAATTTCGCCCCCACACTAAACTTCGTCTAATACGCATGACCCCCTAGAAGATCAACCATCTTCATAGACCTCTTGCGTACATGACGGTTCACTATTCTTGACAATGGTGAAGCCCAAGGAACTGTTAGCAGATCGTTGACAGCTTGAGCCGAGCGATTATCAAAACCTTGTCGAAAGCAACACCATGCCGACAATGAAGTGAACCGAAGAAACACTCGAGGGAAGCATAGCAAGAACAACACCCTCACATCCACATGTGATCTAGATTGCAACCTGCTTCTACTCATAGAACTACTCATGATGCCACTGTTGGGAAACATAGTAGAAAACAGAAAATTTCACCATAAGATGTAGCGACCAGACCTCAAATAGTCTGATCTCTGTGCATCAGTGTCATCCCTGGATCGGTAATGCTGACATGCACAGTACTTGAAGGATTTATAACAGAGTAGCAATCACACACTTATTACAACGAATGTCTCAAAAGAGAACTTATTACAATAAATATGGCTTAAGGCCATCTAATATGATAACAGAGGAAGGCTTGGAAGATAAAGTGAGTCCATCAACTCCAACGGCATCACTGAGTGAAAGACCACGACCTAAGGCTCCTTACTCATCGTCTGAAAAGTCTAAAACATGATACGTTGCAGCCCGAAAACGGGCCAACACATGGAATATGCTGGCAATGCAACACAAGAGAATAATGAACAGAATAATGCTATCACTACATGCATATATGGCTGGTGGAGGCTGTATGGTTAATATGTTTTGCAAAAAGTCAATTTTCCCTACAACAAAGGAATATATTTTATTTAACTATCATGGTGATTGTTAAACATTGAGAATGGTAAACCCCATCTCAATCCCAATTAAAAGGTATAGTAATAACCCAATCAAATTTTATAATTAAAAGTGTTGAGATCCACATGATAATCCAAGAACCAGATACTCAAGATGTCCATAACCAGAGACACGGCTAACCATGATTAGTTTGTACACTCTGCATCGGTTGGCGCAGTTTTCCCCACAAGACTCGATCTCCTCCATTGGATTTCTTGCACTACATGGTGTTTGAGAAACGGATGACCGAGAAACAGTCTTTCAGAAGCGTTAGCACCTTACGATGGGTAGACAATACCACCTACATCCCCTACATCTGCTAGTCTACCACTGTAAGAGTTCACACGACTTAATCAACTATGAAAGAGCCCATAATGGCTTGTGGCTGCACACGGAAGTTTCTAGCATGAATAATCTCATGATCCCTTTGAGCCTGGGTGGCAGTCCATAGGAGAATCACACGGTACCCCGGGTTTTCCAAAAAAAAAATACAGGCAATCACTGGGTTTCCCAGGTGCCTCAATCCACCCAGATGTGTAATAAAGTTGCCAACTTAAGTTAACCATTAATTAACAATACTCACATCTATTGTGAACACACTCAAACCCAATCCACGTCTACGAGCATAGCATAGCAATATAAGCAACGTAGAAGTAACTCCCAAAGGTTTGATAATAAACAGGTGAATATGTACTACCTCATCTACTTCCCAAACCCACAATTTAATTCAGATCCTAACCATGCAATTGTTTGAGGATTGATCTAATGCAATAAAACTGTGTAGTAAAGAGGTATGATCAAAGTGTTACTTGCCTTGCTGATGATCCGCGAAACCTAGAGACTCGTAGTAGCACGCTTCACACTCCGGGTACTCTATCGCAAACAAACAAGCATACAATAAGCAATCAAGCAAGGGCACGGGTACATCTCAAATAAGATATCTAACCAGAAAGTTCAACTTAAGAACTCCGGTTTGCAAAAAGAATCAAATCAAACGAAGCAACAAAACCCAAACGACGAAAGAAACAAGCTGCGTTTACTAATCTGGACTAAAGTCAAATTTTACAGTAGAAAAAACTTGTTTAAGTTGGTTAAACAGAAAGAAGGCTTCGAGACAAAACTTCAGGCGCTTGAATCGCCTGATTCCGATAAACGAGCGAAAAGATAAACTAAAACGAAAATCGGATCAGAAATCACGATCGAAAATAATCGTGGAAAATTCGAGAAAAAGAAAAACTGACGAACAGGCTAACGAACGAACGTTCGCTGTCTGCGGCTAAACGGTGAAAACCATTCGTTAAAACAAACGTACGAGCGGGCGTTCACTAAATAACTAAACCGAACAAACCGATCTAATAAAAAAATGGATCTAGGGTTTCGAAAAAACCGTTCGATTTTCTCATGAAAACCGAGGCGACGACGGCCACCTCCGGCGGATCCGGCGAGACGGCGGCGGCGGCGGTGCGGCTCCGGTGCGGCGGCGGGGCGGCGTCGCCGGGCCACGGCTAGGGTTAGGGTTTGGCGGTGGTGGGCTGGTGGGCTGCGGGGCGGCGGCTTATAAAGCCCTCCGGGCAAGGTCCCGCTTGGGTACGGCCCGGAGTCGGTTTCTATTTTTTTTAAATAATTCCATTGTGCATAAAAAGAAAGAAAAGAAGTACTAAACGGACTCCAAAAATCCTGAAATAAATTTTCCCCGTCCTCTAAAAATAGGTCGGACAAGGGTGAACATTTATTTGGGCCTAAAATGCAATTTTGAAAAACTCATATTTTTCCTAATTCAAATAAAATAGCGATAAAACTCCGAATAAAAATCTTATTTGATTTTAACATTAAATATCTGATATTTCCTTATGTTAAGGAAGTCATTTTATCCTCTCTCTTTTATTTTTATAAAAGAAATATTCAAGAGAAAATAATTAAAATCAAACGATCCTTTTTTCAAAATTCGAGAAAAACTCGAATATGAAAATAATGAAATCCCCAACTCTCTCTGTGGGTCCTTGATTTGTGTAGAATTTCTAGGATCAAACCAAAATGCAATAAAATATGATATGCAATGATGATCTAATGTATAACATGCCAAATTGAAAATTTGGGATGTTACAAACCTACCCCCCTTAAGATGAATCTCGCCCTCGAGATTCAGGTTGGCTAGAAAATAGGTGAGAGTGATCCTTCCGTAGGTCTTCCTCTCGTTCCCAGGTGGCATCCTCTTCAGTATGGTGGCTCCACTGAACGTTGCAAAATTTGATAACCTTGCTGCGTGTAACTCGGCTGGCAAACTCGAGAATTCTGACTGGCTTCTCCTCGTAGGTCAAATCGCTATCCAACTGTATAGCTTCCAGCGACACTGTATCTCTCAGAGGAATATCAGCCATCTCTGCGTGGCACTTCTTCAACTAAGAAATGTGGAACACATCGTGAACTCCTCACAATCCTTCGGGTAATTCCAACTTGTAAGCAACTTCTCCCATATGTTCCAAAACTTTGTATGGTCCCACAAAACGTGGTGCTAATTTTCCCTTAACTCCAAAGCGCTTCACTCCTCGAAGTGGGGATACACGAAGATACACTCTGTCTCTGACTTCGTAAACTGTCTCCTTGCGTTTAGAATCCACTTAACTCTTCTACCTGGACTGGGCTACCTTGAGTCTATCGCGAATCGGCTTAACCTTCTCTTCACACTCTTTAATCAAATCGGGTCCAAACAACTATCGGTCTCCAACTTCGTCCCACAACAACGGTGTTCTGCACCTCCTTCCGTACAATGCTTCGAAAGGGGCCATCTTCAAACTGGCTTGACAACTGTTGCTATAAGAGAACTCTGCATCCGGCAAATTATCGTCCCAACTAGATCCATAATCTAGTGCAAAAGCTCTCAACATGTCCTCCAGAAACTATCCTTCAAATCCAGATACATCTTGGTATTTCCTCGGTGAATCAAATATGGCGAATCATGGGCCTCTTGTAGAATCAACTTCCTGATCTCCTGATCATTTGGCACATATACGCGGTCCTCAAACCATAAGGTATTGTGCTCATCCTCACGAAATCCTTTAGCTTTTCCTTTGCTCTTCCTTTATCTCGGCAATCTCCTTGTCCGTCTTCTGAGCTTCTCTGATCTTATCCATCAAAATAGACTGAATCTCCAAAGCTGATTCATAACCTCTCGGAACTATCTCCAAACATAGCTCGCGAAGGTCATCTGCCAACTCCTTGGGTAACTCTCTGGTCATGATTGCATTGACATGACTTTTGCGGCTTAACACATCGGCTACTACGTTAGCCTTTCCGGGATGATAATGCAATCTCATATCGTAATCCTTAATGAGCTCCAACCATCTCCTCTGCCCGAGATTCAACTCCTTCTATGTGAAGATATACTTCAAACTCTTGTGATCCGTGTATACCTCACAATGGTTTCCGATGAGAAAATGTCTCCATGTCTTCAACGCATGCACTACGGCTGCTAACTCCAAATCATGTGTGGCATAATTTAACTCACGGGGTTTAAGCTGTCGTGAGGCATATGAAACAACTCTTCCCTCCTGCATAAGTATGGATCCAAGTCCTTGACGAGAAGCGTCGCAATACACTTCGTAATCCTTGCGTTGATCTGGCAGAATCAACACTGGTGACGTAACCAAGCGTTTCTTCAACTCCTGAAAACTGGCATCACATTCCTCAGTCCATTTGAACTTGGTGTCCTTCTTTAACAACTCCATCATAGGCTTTGCAATCTTTGAGAAATTCTCAATGAACCTCCGGTAGTATCCTGCGAGTCCAAGAAAACTCCGGATCTCTCCAACTGACGTGGGTGACTCCCAATTTGTCACAGTGACAACTTTGGTGGGGTCTACCGCTATTCCTTCTCCGGATATAACATGTCCAAGGAATCCAACTTCCTTCAACCAAAAATCACGCTTGCTAAACTTGGCGTATAGCTGCTGTTCTCTGAGTTTCCCAAGTACTAAACGCAAATGCTCTTTATGTTCTTCTTCATTCTTCGAGTAGACCAGAATATCATCAATGAACACCACGACGAACTTATCCAAAAACTCCATAAACACCTTGTTCATCATGTTCATAAAATAGGCAGGTGCATTAGTCAGGCCAAATTACATAACGGTATACTCATATAGCTCGTACCTCGTGGTAAAAGCTGTCTTAGGTATATCCTGCTCTCGAATGTTTAGCTGGTGGTACCCTGATCGCAGATCGATCTTGGAAAACACCTTAGCTCCTTGCAGCTGGTCAAACAAATCATTGATCATGCGCAGTGGGTACTTGTTCTTGATTGTCACTTCATTCAATCCTCGATAATCAAAAACCATCCTTAACGATCCATCCTTCTTCTCCACTATAAGTACTGGGGATCCCCAAGGTGATGAACTTGGGCGGATATAACCTTTATCCAGTAACTCCTTAATCTGCTTCTTAATTTCCTCCAAATCCTTTGCGGGCATTCTGTACGGTCTCTTAGATATTCGCCCTGTGCCTGGGAAAAGCTCAATCAAAAACTCAATGTCTCTATCCGGTGGCATGCCTGGCAACTCTTCTGGAAATACATCTGAAAAATCCTTCACCACTGGTACTTCCTACTGTACAACTCCTGATAAGGAATTTACTTGAGTCCTATTCGGCACATGCCGGGATACATACTTGATCCTTCTTCCTTCTGGGGTGGTGAGAAAAATCGACTTACTGGAGCAGTCAATGTTCCCTCCATACTTTGATAACCAATCCATGCCTAATATCACATCCAATCCTTGTGACTCCAATACTATTAGGTCTGAGGGGAACAGGTAGTTACCAATCCTTAATGGTAACCGATCACACCATAGGCTAGCCATATACTCTGCTCCTGGCGAGGTTACTAACATGGGTGACCTAAGGCTTGGGTTGGCAGTTTAAACTTATCCACGAATCCCCTTGATATGTATGAATGCGATGCACCAGTATTAACAAGTACGACTGCAATAAATGACTTAACTAAAAACTTACCTATTACTGCATCTGGCTGGGCTTCAACCTCCTCCACGTTAACGTGGTTCACTTGTCCCCTGCTGAAAGGGTTGGGCTTCTTCCCAGAGCTTCAATTGCCGTTTCCATTCTTAGCTTCAGGACACTCATTAGCGTAATGTCTGGTCTTCTGGCACTTGTAGCAAGTAACGTGGCTTAGATCTTTCTTGGCGGGTGTTGTCGGGTTGGAACGGTTCTGTCTGCTGCTTCCTCCATTACCATTCCCGTTCTTGGAGCCACTATGATTGTGCAAACTTCCTCCATTATGAGTGTGGCCTCCATGGTTATGGACAGGTCCTCCCGAGTTCGGGGTAAAACGAGGTCTCTTCTGAGCTCTAGAATTATACTTCCCTGGTCCATACTTCCTCTTGTGGCTGTCAATCTGCTGTTGCTTCCCTTTAAGCATGAGAGCTCTATCCACCAACTCCTGGTAGTTATTGAAATTTGCCACCATCAACTGCATGCTCAGCTCATCATTCAGTCCTTCCAGAAACTTCTCCTTCTTAGCTGCATCTGTAGCGACGTCATCTGGGGCATAACGTGCTAGCTTAGTAAAGTCATCCACATACTGGCCAACGGTGCGCCCTCCTTGGCGTAAGTTGCGAAACTCACGCTTCTTCATGTCCATAGCTCCTGTGGATACATGGGCAGTGTGAAAAGCTTGCTGGAACTGGTCCCATGAAACAGTGGCTATAGGATAGGTGACAGTGTAATTCTCCCACCATGAGGCTGCTGGTCCATCCAATTGGTGCATGACAAAACACACCTTCTCAGCATCTGTGCATCCTGCAGTGGTTAACTCCCTTCCAATCCTGCAGAGCCAATCATCTGCTACTATCGGCTCGGTGCTACTAGAAAACACCGGCGGCTGCAACCTCAGAAAACGGGCTAAGTTGTCAACTGGGGGTGGTGGTGGTGGATTGTTGTTGTTGTTGCCTTGGTTCTGAATAACAACTGCATCAGGGTATTCTGCTACTGGATCAACTGAGTGAGCTCCGGTGGAAAAGTAAATCCGGGGTCATGTCTCGGAGGCATCTGAGGGTTTAGAGGGAAGAGAAATAGAATAGAATGAGGTCTAGTGAGAAAACACTACCCATATGCACATGAGACAAACACAATCATAACACTCAATCAATCAAGCAAGGGCATACAATCGGTCTAGAACTATCGTTACAAAAGTGCTTGGACTATACTATATACACGGTGGAATACTACTACTGATATGGTGGTCTACTAGAAATATTGATCAGTTGAAGACTCCATGATATCTGCTCCAGCTTCATCAACATAGTCATCATCGCTATCGTCGGGGTCCGAGTCGGTGTCGTCGATGATGATGTAGTTCTCCGGGCAAGTGGAACCATCATCTTCTTCTCCTGGTGTGGGGTCTCCCATGAAAACTCCTAGCTTCCTTGTCAAGTCGTCATTCTTCACTAGTACGACGATTTCCTCCTCATAATCTTCGCGAGTTGCCTTGAGTTCTTCTTCAAGCTCCGTGATCCTTGTCATCGCCTTCTTCAGATCTATCATGCCTGCGCACATCTGGTTCTCCTGGCGTCGAATGTGTTGGTTTAACTCCTGGATGAAAGCTGCAATCGATCTATCCTTCCTGGTGCTAATCATCTCCCATTGCTCATCTCGGCGCCCACAAATCTGGTAGATAGTATTCTTGAGATCCTTGTGGTAAACTTCTCCAATGCGTCCCATGGTGATGTGGGCTGCCATACTCTTTCCTAGACTCCAGGTTAGTGCATCAAAGGAAAATTCTATGGGCTCAGTGACTGGCGTGAATGTCCTTCCTGGAACTTGAACTTGAATCATCCAACGCTCCTCTTCTGGTAAAGTGGCATTGTAAGTCTCGGTGAAGCTTGGTATTCCGATGTTCAGGTACCTAGTGACTTCCTTCAAGTGGCGTCCAAAAAGGGTGTCTTCATCAGGTTGCGTGAACTTGATCCTTGCATCCGCCATCCTAAAGAGTAAAAAATGGAGAGGAGTTAGAAATGAGAAGAGAGTAGTGATCTAGGGCTTTAGCTTAGTGGTCGTGTCCTACAGTCAGCGTGTGCTCTGATACCATCTTGTAGCGACCAGACCTCAAACAGTCTGATCTCTGTGCAACAGTGTCATCCCTGGATCGGTAACGCTGACACGCACAGTACTTGAAGGATTTATAACAGAGTAGCAATGACACACTTATTACAACGAATGTCTCAAAAGAGAACTTATTACAATAAATATGGCTTAAGGCCATCTAATATGATAACAACGGAAGGCTTGGAAGATAAAGTGAGTCCATCAACTCCAACGGCATCATTGAGTGAAAGACCACGACCTAAGGCTCCTTACTCGTCATTTGAAAAGTCTGCAACATGATACGCTGCAGCCCGAAAACGGGTCAACACATAGAATATGCTGGCAATGTAACACAAGAGAATAATGAACATAATAATGCTATCACTACATGCATATATGGCTGGTGGAGGCTGTATGGTTAATATGTTTTGCGAAAAGTCAATTTTTCCCAGCAACAAAGGAATATATTTTATTTAACTATCATGGTGGTTGTTAAACATTGAGAATGGAAAACCCCATCTCAACCCCAATTAAAAGGTATAATAATAACCCAATCAAATTTTATAATTAAAAGTGTTGAGATCCACATGATAATCCAAGAACCAGATACTCAAGATGTCCATAACCGGAGACACGGGTAACCATGATTAGTTTGTACACTCTGCAGAGGTTTGCGCACTTTTCCCCACAAGACTCGATCTCCTCCGTTGGATTTCTCACACTACATGGTGTTTGAGAAATGGATGACCGAGACACAGTCTTTCAGAAGCGTTAGCACCTTACGATGGGTAGATAGTACCACCTACATCCCCTACATCTGCTAGTCTACCACTATAAGAGTTCACATGACTTAATCAACTATATCAGAGCCCATAATGGCTTGTGGCTGCACACGGAAGTTTCTAGCATGAATACTCTCATGATCCCTTTGAGCCTGGGTGGCAGTCCATAGGAGAATCACACGGTACCCCAAGATTTCCAAAAAAATACAGGCAATCACTAGGTTCCCCAGGGGCCTCAATCCACCCAGATGTGTATTAAAGTTGCCACCTTAAGTTAACCATTAATTAACAATCCTCACATCTGTCATGAACACACTCAAACCCAATCCACATGTACGAGCGTAGCATAGCAATATAAGCAACGTAGAAGTAACTCCCAAAGGTTTGATAATAAACAGGTGAATAGGTACTACCTCATCTACTTCCCAAACCCACAATTTAATTCAGATCCTAACCATGCAATTGTTTGAGGATTGATCTAATGCAATAAAACTGGGTAGTGAAGAGGTATGATCAAAGTGTTACTTGCCTTGCTGATGTTCCGCGAAACCAAGATACTCGTAGTAGCACGCTTCCCACTCCGGGTACTCTATCGCAAACAAACAAACATAAAATAAGCAATCAAGCACGGGCACGGGTAAAACTCAAATAAGATATCTAACCAAAAAGTTCAACTTTAGAACTACGCTTTGCAAAAAGAATCAAATCAAACGAAGCAACAAACCCAAATGGCGAAAGAAACAAGCTGCATTTACTAATCTGGACTAAAGTCAAATTTACAGTAGCAAAAACTTGTTTAAGTTGGTTAAATAGAAAGAAGGCTTCGAGACAAAACTCTAGGCGCTTGAATTGCCTGATTTCGATAAACGAGCAAAAAGATAAACTAAAACGAAAACCGGATCAGAAATCGTGATCGAAAATAATCGCAGAAAATCTGAGGAAAAAAACTGACGAACAGGCTAACAAACTAACGTTCGCTGTCTGCAGCTAAACGGTGAAAACCGTTTGTTAAAACGAACATACGAACGGGCGTTCGCTAAATAACTAAACAAAAACCGATCTAATAAAAAAACAGGATCTAGGGTTTCGAAAAAAAAATTGTTTGGTTTTCTTGCGAAAAATGAGGCGACGACTGCTACCTTTGGCGGATCCGACGAGACGGCGGCGGCGGCGGTGCGGCTCCGGTGCAGTGGCGCGGGGCGGCGGGTGGCGGCGGCGGCGGGCGCGACTAGTGTTAGAGTTTGGCGGCGGTGGGCTGGTGGGCTGCGGGGCGGCGGCTTATAAAGCCCTCCGGGCGGAGTCCCGCTCGGGTACGGTCCGGAGTCGATTACTTTTTTTTAAATAATTCCGTCGTGTAGAAAAATAAATAAAAGAAGTACTAAACGGACTCCAAAAATCCCAAAATAAATTTTCCCCGTCCTCCAAAAATAGGCCGGACAAGGTGAACATTTATTTGGGCCTAAAATGCAATTTTGAAAAACGCATATTTTTTCTAAGTCAAACAAAATAGCGATAAAACTTTGAATAAAAATCTTATTTGATTTTAACATTAAATCTCCGATATTTCTTTAGTTTGAGGAAGTCATTTTATCCTCTCTCTTTTATCTTTATAAAAGAAATATTCAAGAGAAAATAATTAAAATCAAATGATCCTTTTTTCAAAATTCGAGAAAAACTCGAATATGAAAATAATAAAATCCCCAACTCTCTCCGTGGGTCCTTGAGTTGCATAGAATTTATAGGATCAAACCAAAATGCAATAAAATATGATATGCAATGATGATCTAATGTATAACATTCCAAATGGAAAATTTGGGACGTTACACACCCAAGAACAATATAAAGATGCATAACGGGTTGTGAGCAACGATTGTTACCGACTCCGGGAGTGCAGTGGAAGTAGATGAGTTAGTGTAGATCGTACTTGGAGTCCCTTGAATGTCGATGACGATCCCACGAACCGCCCTCGAACAATCCCTCGAACGGAAGACCGAAAGCACGGCCTCTCTACTTGGTTGCAAGCGTACGGTCTTCACGAACCGGCAGTGCTTTGTTGTCCAGAGCTAATCATCGTCGGAGAATTAGAGGGAGGGGTTTAGAACCACATGGGGCTTCTAATTATGAGGATTAGAGGTGGCTAGGGCTCACTCTAATTAGTCAACTAGGACCAACTAGAACGTGCACTAGATCAACTAGAGGAGGCTCCAAAACCTGTATATCCATAGGGTGGAAATCCTCTAGTATATATAGGTTAGAGGGGAGGAAGAGGGCTGCCACCAAGGGGGGAAAGTCCCCTTTGGGGGGTGATACGCCTCCAATGTATCTATAATTTTTGATTGTTCCATGATGTTATGTGATCAATCTTGGATGTTTTATATAAATTTACTAGCAACTTTATATCATTTTTTGGGACTAACCTATTAACCTAGTGCCCAATGCCAGTTGCTATTTTTTGCTTGTTTTTTACTTTGCAGAATGTCAATACCAAACGAAGTCCAAATGCCATGAAACTTTTTGGAGATTTTTTCTAGTAGGAAGACACCCAGGAAGCTTCTGGATGGCACGAGGGGACGCTCATGAGGCCCACTAGGCACCAGCATGCGCTAGGGGCCTCCGGCGCGCCCTGTTAAATCTTTTATGGATACCGATGCTTTTTGTGATTTTGGCACTCAATATGGGCTTGACTCTAAGATAGTAGCTTCTTTTTGTGAATCATTTGCTACTCATGTTGATCTCCCGAAGGAGAAGTGGTTTAAATATCATCCTCCCATTTAAATGAAAGTAGTAGAACCTATTAACGTTGAAGAAGAAACTGTTACTTATAATGTTGATCATGTTGTTCCAACTGCTTATAATGAAAAACCACCTTTCCCTATTAGGATAAATGATCATGCTAAAGCTTGAACTGTTATTCGTAAGAGTTATACTAGAACACCTACACCCCCTGGACAAATTAAAGTTGAACCTAGTATTGCTATGGTTAAAGATCTCTTGGTCGATAATATTGATGGGCATGTTATTTATTTCTGTGATGAAGCTCCTAGAATTGCCAAACCCGATGATAAAGATAAACATAGACCTGTTTTTGGCATGCCTATTGTTTCTGTTAAAATAGGAGATCATTGTTATCATGGCTTATGTGATATGGGTGCTAGTGTGAGTGTAATTACTTTTTTACTTTATATCAAGAAATTATGAATGATATTGCACCTGCTGAAATAGAAGATATTGATGTTACTATTAAGCTTGCCAATAGAGATACTATATCACCAATTGGGATTGTTGGAGATGTTGAAGTCTTGTGTGGGAAAATAAAATACCCTACTGATTTTCTTGTTCTGGGTTCCCCACAAGATGATTCTTGTCCTACTATATTTCGTAGACCTTTCTTGAATACTATTAATGCTAAGATAGACTGCGAGAAAGATATTGTTACCATCGGTTTTGGGGATGTGTCTCATGATTTAATTTCTCTAAATTTCGTAGACAACCCCATGATAAAGAATTCCCATCTGCCCATAACTGTGGGCACGACTTTCAAAAGTTCAAAACCCTACAGGGGTGTCCCAACTTAGCCCATCACAAGCTCTCACGGTCAACGAAGGATATTCCTTCTCCCGGGAAGACCCGATCAGTCTCGGAATCCCAGTTACAAGACATCTCGACAATAGTAAAACAAGACCAGCAAAGCCGCCCGATGCGCCGACACCCCGATAGGAGCTGCATATATCTCGTTCTCAGGGCAACATCGGATAGGTCAAGCTACGAGTAAAACCAGCCCTCGAGTTTCCCCAAGGTGGCCCCGCAGGCTGCCCGGTTTGGATCAACACTTAGACAAGCACTGGCCCGAGGGGGGTTAAAATAAAGATGACCCTCGAGAGAGCGACTCCAGAGGGAAAAGTAGGTGGTGGTGAGACAAATGCTAAAACAAAGGTTGGGCCTTGCTGGAGGTGTTTTTTTCAAAGCGAACTGTCAAGGGGTCCCCATAACACCCAACCGTGTAAGGAACGCAAAATCAAGGAACATAACACCGGTATGACGGAAACTAGGGCGGCAAGAGTGGAACAAAACACCAGGCATAAGGCTGAGCCTTCCACCCTTTACCAAGTATATAGATGCATTAATTAAATAAGAGATACTGTGATATCCTAATGTATCCATGTTCCAACATGGAACAAACTCCATCTTCACCTGCAGCTAACAACGCTATAAGAGGGGCTGAGCAAAGCGGTAACATAGCCAAACAATGGTTTGCTAGGACAAGGTGGGTTAGAGGCTTGACATGGCAATATGGGAGGCATGATATAGCAAGTGGTAGGTATCGTAGCATAGGCATAGCAATAGAGCGAGCATCTAGCAAGCAAAGATAGAAGTGATTTCGAGGGTATGGTCATCTTGCCTGAGATCCCACAAGGAAGAAGAACGAGTCCATGAAGAAGATAAACGGACGTAGTTGAACGAATCCTCACAAATGCGACGTTATCGGAACAAACCCGAAGAAGCAACACCGGAAAGAAGCAAACAACATAGTAAACAACCACCACATAGACATGGCATGATGCGCAACCAAGTATGATGCATGTCCGGTTTAATGAGGCATGGCATGGCAAAATGCACAAACAATCCTACAAATTAAATGGAGCTCAATATGCAACGGAGTTGCATATTGAAGAAAACACCACATGACTTATTTAGTTCTCTCTCGTTTATGTACCCAACAAGATTAAATGTTGATTAACATGGCAAGAGGGTGAAGCATAATAAAACTACCTAACTAGGCAAGTTTAATTGAGGTCGGAACAACAAACAACAAGTCCGGAAAACCTCATGTGCATATTTTAAGGTTTGGTACTGTTCTGCCCTAAGCCATATTTTAGAGTTGTTAAACATGCAAAGTAATGCCACCATGTTAAACTAGGCATTTTTCTACCCCATTTACATATAAAGTTTATTAGAAACCGAGCTACGATTATTTAGTTATGAAATAAACCATTTTAGCATGGCATAGGAGCAAATTTAACCAAACGGCATTTTAAACATTTCAAACATAGATGAAAGTGGCAAATTATGGACCTACACATAATTCTAAGCATTTATCATATATAATTTATTTCGATCCGATGCACGGTTGGTGAGTTATTAAATGAATGAAGTATGAGGGCTTTTCTGCAAAACTGGCAAAACACTGGATTAATAGCAAATTCGTCCCGATGGAAAAAATACTAAAAGGGCCGGATCTGTCTAGCCCAACAGTGGGAGGAGGCGCAGCGGTGAGGCTCACCATGGGCCTGGCCCAGCTCGATGGAGGGACGCGGGCAGCTGGGCCCGCGAGGTCGGCAGGGAAGCGGCTCGGCCTGGTGCGGCGCGGGCTGAGTCAACGTGCGATGACGCGGATCGAGCTGGGCTGCGCTGCTCGTTCCCCTCGGGCAAAATAGGGGCGCGTCTCTTAGCGCGAAGCAGGAAAGGCCGTCGGCGGCGCTAGAGGACTCCGGTGAGGAGGGCGGCGACCTGGAGGCGGGGATGAGGCTGGGATCGCAGGACCTTGGCGCGGGATGTGGTCAACGGGCGCACAGAGGACGAGCGGTTGTGGGGCTTGGCGAACTGCTGCCGTTGCTGCGGCGACAAGGCAGCGAGTCAAGGAACTTGGCGGCCCGACGAGTGAACGACGACGCAGCAGGGACATGGCGGGAACAGCGCAGGAACGGAAGGCAGGGCACGGATGCGAGGCGCTCGTCCATCTCTGCTTGAACTGCAGCTTCCCGATGCAGCAGAAGCAGGGGCCGGCAATGGGGACTTGTCGAAGGCGCGGCAACAGGGACTTGGCACGGGCCTTGGGGCTTCGGCGAGCTGAGGAGGTCCGGCAACGACGGGGATGGCCGGGACCCAACGGATATGAGGCCAGGGCGGCTTCGGATGGAGACGAGACGGGTAGTGCTCGAAGCTTCGGCCATGGCTCCTGTGAAGGATTCAGAGAGAGGGAGAGAACTGCGTGAGGGAGAAAAAACAGATGGAGGGAGGAGAAATAAGGGGAGGCATGGTCTGGCCTGACGGAGGTGGTCGGAGGCTGCGGTGGCGATGGGCAGTTGGCTCGGGCACTGGTTGGGCCATTGGAGAAAAATGATGGAGGTAGGTGGGTGAGATCCCGAGGAAGGAGGAGGGAATGGACAGGAGTGGCGGCGGCGGCTGGCTGGGAGGATGGGACATCTCTCCTCAATTTTAGGGTTGGTCAATATATATATCTCATGGAGATTAGATTATGGGCTATTTGGGCCCTTCGATTTAAATCGTACGGTCGAGAAAAATAGGCTAGGGAGTCCAACAAAGAAAACGGAGATGTTTTGTAGATTTTTGAGGTTGATCCGCATCCAATGGTGACGAATCACCGGGTCGGGTTCGGGGCAACTTCCGGACGCGCGCGAGGGGTTCGATGCACTGTGCAGAGATGGTTTTCAGATCGTGCGATCGCATCGGATGGCTCCGGACGCGAAGAGGGGTAGGTGGATGTACTAGGTGGGTTGTGGCGAGGCTGAGAGGAGAGAAGAGAGAGAGAGAGGGCCCGACAGCAGTTTTCGAAGACCGAAAACGTCCAATGTTAGACCGGCTATAATGCCGCTATAGTTTAACAGTTGGGCTATCAAACGAACTCCGAATGAGATGAAACTTGGCAGGCGGCCTAGCTACACTATAATAAGACCACACACCAACTTTCAACCCATTCTGAGAACATTTTCCGGCCACTTATAAAATAATATTTCGGACATGCCACGTGCGCGTGCAAGTGTTCCTGGGCTCAGAACGGACAACAAAGAGAACTGGGAGACCCGGACGGATGCAAGTTTTGAGAAACATGATGATGCAATGCACATGATGACATGACAAGATGCAACACACAAGCGAATGACATGGCAACAACAACGAATAACTAGAAGACACCTGTCGCATCGATCTCGGGGCATCACAACACTCCACCACTATGAGAGGATCTCGTCCCGAGATCTAGGATGGCACCGGAGGGAAAAGGAAGAGGAAAAGGAAGGGGTAAAACTAAGTTGCTTCTTTGACAAACCAGTGAAACCAAAGAACCTTGAGAGGTTGAACAACTTCGAGAAAAGAATACAACGGAGATGAACAAAGTTGAAAACACTCCGTTAGAAAAGAGGAACAAGGAACATTACTAGAACCTTGTAGGTTATAAGGCATATGAAAAGTGTTACAAAGGACAAGAAGTACGTGCAAGCACTCCGGTAGAAACGAGATGCAGAAGGAACAATAAAGATCAATTACGACAACACTCCGGTTAAAACAAGATAGAGGAGGAAAAGTAATGATATAATTTGTACAACACTCCGATTGCAAATGGAAGGAATTAACAAGAACTTGACAAGATGAGAGGATACTTGATGAAATCAACAACACGCTACCTCCGAAACTATTGAAAGAATGGCACAAGGGGTAAGAAAGATTTTAGACAGCACTCCGGTTGAGAAAGGAGGAAAAACATGATAAAATGGGAAGAACTTGAAAAGAGGGCATGACACTCCGGTTAAATGGATAAGCACGAAAAGAACATGATCTTTGACAAAATGAGATGATGGTTGAATATAGCAACAATACCATGCCTCCGGAACGAATGTAATAATGGAATCAAAAGAACGGAGAGGAAAGCAACATATTCTACCTCAAATGAGCTTGAAAAGCATCTTTAGGAGAATGGTCGAACGGAGTTGTTGGAAAACCAACAATGAAAAGAACAAGGTTGTAGTGGGCTTATGGAGAACATCTCAAAACTATGAGGTGAAATTCTGCCACTAACGGAAACCAAAAGATTGGATTGATATGAACAGCAGACGAGAAACTTATTTCACCAAGAGGATGAATGAAGAACTTGGGTCATTTATAAGCACCATAATTAGCAACAATCCTTAGGGAAAGCTTTAGGTGAAATATAACCCAAGATAACTCCAACAAAGAGATTGATTGGTTGAAAAGATGTCTTGAGCGGAGAGAAAAAGATGGATTTAGATATGTCACTCTTAAAAACTTGTGAATCATGAAACACGAAGGGAAATTATCAACAATGGCATAGCACCACCTCAACGATGAGATATGAAAGAATTGCACTTTGGAATGCAAGATGAAGAATGCTTGAACTCCTCTGAAAAGAATATTGAAGAACGCTTCAAGAATGAATTAAATCCTTGATGAGCCATAATGTAGAGCCTCCATGAAAAAAAACTCCGGTAATAAAAGGATGATCAAACGAAAGAAAGAGAAGTTGAAAACACAAGGTGAATCCTTGCAATGATTTAGATGGAGCTTCGCGACGAGATAATGCGGAAGGCTTGTAACTCCAGAAAATAAAGATGAACAAATGAAATCAAGAATTTGATGAGCCTCCGGAATAAGGAATTAATCACTTGGATGAACAAGAATAAGAATTATGTTATGCATATCCTTCACCAATTAAACTGATGACAAGTAATGGATTACATACCACTTATTCTCGTAGAAAGGATTAAGTAGATATGGCGCAAACTTGAGAAGGTCTTCTACGAACCACCGGTAGGACTGAAACCACAGATAAATTAATATGATAAAGAAGGAAAAGAAATCTTGAACGAACCACCGTAGGAATTAAAAATGAACGTAACACAGGCACAAATCACCGGGTAGAACTGGAAAAACGAATGAAGATACTTGAGGGAATTAGATACATGAGAACAAAGAGATCATGAGCTGATTAGATCATACTCGAATGATGCACCGGTATGATTTGGACAAACTAGAGTTGAAAGCTGAGAATGAATAATTCTGAGATGATGGGCTCTGGAGAATCAAACTGCAAACACTCCTGCATTGCTCCAGAAGGATGAAAAGAATTCTCACAATCGAAAACAATTATGAGAGGATGGCAACAAGCTAGAATCACGAATCTTGAAGAGAATGGAGCAAGATTTAAGAGAAACTCTTCTTCGGTCTTCAAATGTTGATAATGACGATGCGTAACACTAACATGAGTTGTTGAGATACTCCGGGATGAAGAATGGAAAGGTTGAACCAACGACGAAAAGAATTTGAAAGATCTTGGAGAAAGGCACTTGACTGATGAAAATTCATTCTTACGTCACACTTTGAAAGATTTGAGAATAGCTCCGATAAAATAAGAAGAGTCAGGTAAGATCCTGGGAAAAGACCTGTGGGTTAGGGCCCACTCAAAAGAAACACCGTTGAACGATTACTTAGGAAGAGATAAAGCACCGGTTGATTTAAATGGTTTGAATGAGATAACAACCTCGAAATAGCTTGAACGGATCGAGAATGGAAATGTGAATCTTCTGAGATATCTTCGGCACTCCAGAATAATTGAATAGCAAGCAGGGAATGATTAAGAGGTGCACCGGCATAAGAAAAGCATTGAGCAAAATGAAAGGACTATGCTCAATACCAAGGCTTGAATTGAATCCACCGGAGAAGGAAAAGAATGAAGAATGATGAACTAGTAGAGCATGTTCAAGAGAACCACCGGGTAAGAACATTGATTGAAAAGAATGAAGAGAGTTCACATGAATAAAATAGATACTTGATTAAGAAGTCCGAGTCCTTGAAGCAAAAGGGTGGGAGGGCGGGGAAAACAAAGACAACTTGGGACGGATGAAACAAACACCGTTGAGAAGACTTAGAGTTGATCTTGCGGATGTTGAAAAAGATTGGACCACTTGAAGAGGGGCACGTCGGTGAAAAGGATTGACATGACAATCTCGATTATCAAGAAGGATTAGTATTCACATAGGAATATGAGAACACCGTTTCGGAAAGGTATGGAATCAACACTTGACTTTGAAGCAACTCGAATACAACAACTCAAAACACAACAAAGGATTGGCTTGCAAAATAAGCCGGAACAAACATATGATAGAGATTTCGTCCAAAGTTTTCGTGGTGGGGCCCACACGGGCTCGATCGTACAGCACCATTATGTACAAGGTAGTGCACATGACATACGAAGCGTCCCCGAGTCAGCATAGCCAAGGACTCTTTAAGACACAACGAGACCACTGTAAAACCAACCGTGGATGGGCGGACCACTAGACGTCGAACCCCAATTTCATATCATACATCTATCGGAAAGATATCCTAGGAGCTACTTGAATTCCCACTTATAAACTCCCAAAACTATCTGGTTATGCAATCAGGTGTTGGGGATACAGGGGAAGCATAATATCTCACGCAAAACTAGCAAATCCTACATCCAGCTGTATCCATCCTTCAACACATAACCAAGAAACCTTCGGAAATCATTTACCCCAACCTTCGAAAAATATCCGTTATACGAGTTATGGCAATGCTCCCGAACTCCCGCCCCAGTACTGGGTGGCGTCGAGGTTATCTCACCAACAACTGCATAAAAGAGATTTTCGATGTCGGCGAAACTCACGTATTCCAGAACTACAACGATAAAATTGTGACGACAACACCTCGGAGCTCAACTCCTCGGGCACTGCCACAATCCCTAAATGTCAGGAGGCACCAAGAACAATGTTCTCGTCACAAAACCATCGGAACAATTCCAAGATACCCGCATGATCCTAATTTTTTAGTGAAATTTGAGAAGAGAAGAGTCAAAACTCTACGTCAGGATGCCTCACCAGAGCGACGCATGGACTGGGGAGTAAAAAGAATCATACTCTCCGATATATATAATCCTAAAAGACTCAAAACATTTTTTCTAGACTCAACAACGCCAACGATTCGATCAAGCAGGGGGCTCCTAAGTCGGGGAAGGCTCTGATACCAACTTGTAACACCCACGATGCGGCTATATCTCCCACGTGTCGGAGCATGACTTAGAGGCATAACCGCATTGTACGCATGTCGCAAGAGGGGTAATCTTTACACATCCCATGTACTGAATAAGAAAGGGATAAAGAGTTGGCTTACAATCACCACTTCACACAATACATAAATATAGCATTACATCAACCAGGTACAATCAAGGTCCGACTACGGAACAAAAATAAAAGAAGACTACCCCTAATGCAAAAGATCCCCGGTCGCCCCGACTGGGCTCCACTATAGATCAAAAGGAAACAAAACAATGACCAAGGTCTTCATCGAGCTCCTCCTTGATCTTGATTGCATCACCTGCACTGGTATAATCGGCACCTGCAACTATCTGGAAGTATCTGTGAGCCACGAGGACTCAGCAATCTCACACCCGCGAGATCAAGACTATTTAAGCTTATGGGTGAGAGAGGGGTAATGAGGTGGAGCTGCAGCAAGCGCTAGCATATATCGTGTCTAACTTACGCAAATTAGAGCGAGAAGAGAAGCAAAGCACGGTCGTAAACTAGAAGTGATCAAGAAGTGATCCTGAAACCACTTACATTCAAGCATAACACAAGAACCGTGTTCACTTCCCGGACTCCGCCGGAAAGAGACCATCACGGCTACACACGCTGTTGATGCATTTTAATTAAGTTAAGTGTCAAGTTCTCTACAACTAGATATTAACAAATTCCCATCTGCCCATAACCGCGGGCACGGCTTTCGAAAGTTCAAAACCCTACAGGGGTGTCCCAACTTAGCCCATCACAAGCTCTCACGGTCAACGAAGGATATTCCTTCTCCCGGGAAGACCCGATCAGTCTCGGAATCCCAGTTACAAGACATCTCGACAATGGTAAAACAAGACCAGCAAAGCCGCCCGATGCGGTGACATCCCGATAGGAGCTGCGCATATCTCATTCTCAGGGCAACACCAGATAGGTCAAGCTACGAGTAAAACCAGCCCTCGAGTTTCCCCAAGGTGGCCCCGCAGGCTGCCCGGTTCGGACCAACACTTAGACAAGCACTGGCCTGAGGGGGGGTAAAATAAAGATGACCCTCGAGAGAGCGACTCCAGAGGGAAAAGTAGGTGGTGGTGAGACAAATGCTAAAACCAAGGTTGGGCCTTGCTGGAGGTGTTTTATTCAAAGCGAACTATCAAGGGGTCCCCATAACACCCAACCGTGTAAGGAACGCAAAATCAAGGAACATAACACCGGTATGACGAAAACTAGGGCGGCAAGAGTGGAACAAAACACCAGGCATAAGGATGAGCCTTCCACCCTTTACCAAGTATATAGATGCATTAATTAAATAAGAGATATTTTGATATCCCAACATATCCATGTTCCAACATGGAACAAACTCCATCTTCACCTGCAGCTAACAATTCTATAAGAGGGGCTGAGCAAAGCGGTAACATAGCCAAACAATGGTTTGCTAGGACAAGGTGGGTTAGAGGCTTGACATGGCAATATGGGAGGCGTGATATAGCAAGTGGTAGGTATCGTAGCATAGGCATAGCAATAGAGCGAGCATCTAGCAAGCAAAGATAGAAGTGATTTCGAGGGTATGGTCATCTTGCCTGAGATCCCGCAAGGAAGAAGAACGAGTCCATGAAGAAGATAAACAGACGTAGTCGAACGAATCCTCACAAACGCGACGTTATCGGAACCAACCCAAAGAAGCAACACCGGAAAGAAGCAAACAACATAGTAAACAAACACGACATAGACATGGCATGATGCGCAACCAAGTATGATGCATGTCCGGTTTAATGAGGCATGGCATGGCAAAATGCACAAACAATCCACATGACTTATTTAGTTCTCTCTCGTTTATGTATCCAACAAGATTAAATGTTGATTAACATGGCAAGAGGGTGAAGCATAATAAAACTACCTAACTAGGCAAGTTTAATTGAGGTCGGAACAACAAACAACAAGTCCGGAAAACCTCATGTGCATATTTTAAGGTTTGGTACTGTTCTGCCCTAAGTCATATTTTAGAGTTGTTAAACATGCAAAGTAATGCCACCATGTTAAACTAGGCATTTTTCTACCCCATTTACATATAAAGTTTATTAGAAACCGAGCTACGGTTATTTAGTTATGAAATAAACCAATTTAGCATGGCATAGGAGCAAATTTAACCAAACAACATTTTAAACATTTCAAACATAGATGAAAGTGGCAAATTATGGACCTACACAAAATTCTAAGAATTTATCAAATATAATTTATTTCGATCCGATGCACGGTTGGTGAGTTATTAAATGAATGAAGTATGAGGGCTTTTCTGAAAATCTGGCAAAACACTGGATTAATAGCAAATTCGTCCCGAGGGAAAAAATACTAAAAGGGTCGGATCTGTCTAGCCCAACAGTGGGAGGAGGCGCAGCAGTGAGGCCCACCATGGGCCTGGCCCAGTTCGGTGGAGGGACGCGGGCAGCTGGGCCTACGAGGCCGGCAGGGAAGCGGCTCGGCCTAGTGCGGCGCAGGCTGAGTCAACGCGCGACGACGCAGATCGAGCCGGGCTGCGCTGCTCGTTCCCCTCGGGCAAAACAGGGGCGCAACTCTCAGCGCGAAGCAGGAAAGGTCGTCGGCGGCGCTAGAGGTCTCCGGTGAGGAGGGCGGCGACCTGGAGGCGGGGATGAGGCTGGGATCGCAGGACCTTGGCGCGGGATGCGGTCAAGGGCGCATAGAGGAGGAGCGGTTGTGGGGCTTGGCGAACTGTTTTCGTTGCTGCGGCGACAAGGCAGCGAGTCGAGGAACTTGGCGGCCCGACGAGTGAACGACGACGCAGCAGGGACACGGCGGGAACGGCGCAGGAATGGAAGGCAGGGCACAGATCCAAGGCGCTCGTCCATCTCTTCTTGAACTGCAGCTTCCCGATGCAGCAGAAGCAGGGGGCGGCAATGGGGACTTGTCGAAGGCGCGGCAACAGGGACTTGGCACGGGCCTTGGGGCTCTGGCGAGCTGAGGAGGTCCGGCAACGACGGGGATGGCCGAGACCCAACGGATACGAGGCCAGGGCGGCTTCAGATGGAGACGAGACAGGCAGCGCTCGAAGCTTCGGCCATGGCTCCTGTGAATGATTTAGAGAGAGGGAGAGAACTACGTGAGGGAGAAAAAACAGATGGAGGGAGGAGAAATAAGGGGAGGCATGGTCTGGCCTGACGGAGGTGGTCGGAGGCTGTGGTGGCGATGGGCAGTTGGCTCGGGCGCTTGTTGGGCCATTGGAGAAAAATGATGGAGGTAGGTGGGTGAGATCCCGAGGAAGGAGGAGGGAATGGACAGGAGTGGCAGCGGCTGGCTGGGAGGATGGGACATCTCTCCTAAATTTTAGGGTTGGTCAATATATATATCTCATGGAGATTAGATTAGGGGCTATTTGGGCCCTCCGATTTAAATCGTACGATCGAGAAAAATAGGCTAGGAGAGTCCAACAAAGAAAATGGAGATGTTTTGTAGATGTTTGGGGTTGATCCGGATCCAATGGTGACGACTCCCTGGGTCGGGTTCGGGACAACTTCCGGACGCGCGCGAGGGGTTCGATGCACTGTGCAGAGAGGGTTTTCGGACCGTGTGATTGCATCGGACGGCTCCGGACGCAAAGAGGGGTAGGTGGATGGACTAGGTGGGCTGTGGCGAGGCTAAGAGGAGAGAAGAGAGAGAGAGAGAGGGCCCGTCAGCAGTTTTCGGAGACTGAAAACGTCCGACGTTAGACCGGCTATAATGCCGCTATAGTTTAACGGTTGGGCTATCAAACGAACTCCGAATAAGATGAAACTTGGCAGGCGGCCTGCCTACACTATAATAAGACCGCACACCAACTTTCAACCCATTCTGAGAATATTTTCCGGCCACTTATAAAATAATATTTCAGACATGCCACGGGCGCGTGCAAGTGTGCCTGGGCTCAGAACGGACAACGAAGAGAACTGGGAGACCCGGACGGATGCAAGTTTTGAAAAACATGATGATGCAATGCACATGATGACATGACAAGATGCAACACGCAAGCGAATTACATGGCAACAACAACGAATAACTGGAAGACACCTGGCGCATCGGTCTCGGGGCGTCACACATCGTGCCACTATTGGATATACTCTTGATGATCTTAAGGGCATTAGTCCCACTCTATGTCAGTACGAAATTAATATGGAGCCCGATGCTAAACCAGTTGTTGATCACCAACGATGGTTAAATCCAAAAAATGAAAGAAGTGGTAAGAAATGAAATGCTAAAGCTTCTGTAGGATGGTATAATTTATCCTATTGATGATAGTAGATGGGTAAGTCCCATTCATTTCTAAGAAGGGAGGCATTACTATCGTTCCTAATGATAAGAAGGCATTGATTCCACAAAGAATTGTTATAGGTTATAGAATGTTAATTGATTTTCGTAAATTAAACAAAGCTACTAGAAAAGATCATTACCCTCTACCTTTTATTGATCAAATGCTAGAAAGATTGTCCAAACATACACATTTTTGCTTTCTAGATGGTTATTCTGGTTTCTCTAAAATACATGTGTCAAAAGAGGATCAAGAAAAGACCACTTTTACTTGCCCTTTCGGTACTTTTGCTTATAGATGTATGCCTTTTGGTTTATGCAATGCACCTGCTACCTTTCAAAGATGTATGACTGCTATATTCTCTGACTTTTGTGAAAAGATTGTTGAGGTTTTCATGGATGATTTCTCCGTTTACGGAACTTCTTTTGATGATTGCTTAAGCAACCTTGATCGAGTTTTGCAGAGATGTGAACAAACTAATCTTGTCTTGAATTGGGAGAAGTGCCACTTTATGGTTAATGAAGGTATTGTCTTGGGGCATAAAATTTCAGAAAGAGGTATTGAAGTTGATAAAGCTAAAGTAGATGCCATTGAAAAGATGATGTGTTCTAAAGATATCGAAGGTATAAGAAGTTTCCTTGGTCATGCTGGTTTCTATAGGAGGTTTATTAAAGACTTCTCTAAAATTTCTAGGCCTCTCACTAATCTCTTTCAAAAAGATGTTCCTGATTGTGTAGAAGCATTTGAAATACTTAAGAAAGCCTTGATTTTTGCACCTATTGTTCAACCACCTGATTGGAATTTACCGTTTGAAATTATGTGTGATGCTCGTGATTATGCTGTTGGTGGTGTTCTAGGACAAAGAGTTGATAAAAAGTTGAATGTTATTCATTATACTAGTAAAACTCTAGACAATGCCTAGAGAAATTATGCTACTACTGAAAAAGAATTCTTAGCAATTGTTTTTTGCTTGTGATAAGTTCATATCTTATATTGTTGATTCCAAAGTAACTATTCACACTAATCATGTTGCTATTAAATACCTTATGGAAAATAAAGATGCTAAACCTAGACTTATTAGAAGGGCTCTCTTGTTGAAAGAATTTGATTTGCATATTATTGAAAGAAAGGGAGCCGAGAACCCCGTTGTAGACAACTTGTCTAGGTTAGAAAATGTTCTTGATGACCCACAACCTATTGATGATAGTTTTCCTGATGAGCAATTAGCTGTCATAAATTCTTCTCGTAATACTCCATGGTATGCTGATTATGCTAATTACATAATTGCTAAATTTGTACCACCTAGTTTCACATACTAGCAAAAGAAAAAGTTTTTCTATGATTTAAGACATTACTTTTGGGATGACCCACACCTTTATAAAGAAGGAGTAGTTGGTGTTATTAGATGTTGTATACCTGAGCATGAACAGGAACAGATCCTATGCAAGTGCCACTCTGGGGCCTACGGAGGACATCACGCTGCAGATAGAACTGCACACAAGGTATTACAATCCGGTTTTTGCTGGCCTACTCTCTTCAAGGATGCTCGTAAGTATGTCTTGTCTTGTGATGAATGTTAGAGAATTGGTAATATTAGTAGACGTCAGGAAATGCCTATGAATTATTCACTTGTTATTGAACCATTTGATGTTTGGGGCTTTGATTATATGGGACCTTTTCCTTCCTCTAATGGGTATATGATGTCGCTTGAAGCTACGTCATTTTCCCCCAAAGAGGAAGGGATGATGCAGCACAACAGCGATAGGTATTTCCCCCAGAAATGAAACCAAGGTTATCGAACTAGCAGGAGAACCAAGCAACACAACGTAAACAACCCCTGCACACAAATAAAAACACCTCGCAACCCGACGTGTTAAAGGGGTTGTCAATCCCTTTTGGGTAACGGTACCAGAAATGGCGTGTGGACGGGAGAAAGTTGTAAATATTGATAGATCAAACGCCAAATAAAATAAATTACAACAAGGTATTTTTGTATTTTTGGTTCAATTGATCTGAAAATAAAAGAAAATAAAAATAGATCGCGAAGGCAAATAATATGAGAAAGAAGACCCGAGGGCCGTAGGTTTCACTAGTGGCTTCTCTCGAGAAAAATAGCAAACGGTGGGTGAACAAATTACTGGTGGGCAATTGACAGAACCTCAAATAATTATGAAGATATCTAGGCAATGATCATTACATAGGCATGACGTCCAACATTAGTAGACCGACTCCTGCCTGCATCTACTACTATTACTTCACACATCGACCGCTATCCAGCATGAATCTAGTGTATTAAGTTCATCGAAAAACGGAGTAATGCAATAAGAACGATGACATGATGTATGTTTATCTATATGGCGGTAGATAAAGATCTCGTGTTTTTATCCTTAGTAGCAACTATACATACGTGTTAGTTCCCTTTCTGTCACTAGGATCGAGCATCGTAAGATCGAACCCACTACCGGGCACCTCTTCCCATTGCAAGATAAATAGATCAATTTGGCCAGACAAAACCCAAATATCGGAGAAGAAATACGAGGCTATAAGAGATCATGCATAAAAGAGATCAAAAAACTCAAATACTTTCATGGATATAAAAAGATAGATCTAATCATAAACTCAAATTTCATCGATCCCAACAAACACGCCGCAAAATACTTACATGCATCATATGGATCTCCAAGAGACCATTGTATTGAGAATCAAGAGAGAGAGATGAAGCCATCTAGCTACTAACTACGGACCCGAAGGTATACAAAGAAATACTCACGCATTATCGGAGAGGCACCAATGGAGGTGGTGAACCCCATCCGAGATGGTGTCTAGATTGGATCTGGTGGTTCTGGACTCTGCGGTGGCTGGATGAATATTTCATTGACTCCCATAGGGTTTTTGGAATATTGGGGTATTTATAGAGCAAAGAGGCGGTCCGGGGGGGCACCCGAGGTGGGCAGAACCCACCAGGGCGCGCCTGGGCCTCCTGGCACGCCCTGGTGGGTTGTCCCCTCCTCAGGAGTCCCCCCAGGTGCAACCAGGGCTCAATATCTTCCATATGGTCCATAAAAAATCTCTATAAAGTTTCATGGCATTTGGACTCCGTTTGATATTGATTTTCTGCGATGTAGAAAACATGAAAAAAAAACAACTGGCACTTAGCACTATGTCAATAGGTTAGTACCAAAAAATGATGTAAAATGACTATAAAATGATTATAAAACATCCAAGATTGATAATAAAATAGCATGGAACAATCAAAAATTATAGATACATTGGAGACGTATCAGTATACACATATTTTAGTTGTTGATTACGTTACTAAGTCGGTAGAAGCTATTCCAACTAGTATTGCTGATCATAACACTTCTATTAAAATGCTTAAAGAAGTTATTTTTTGAGGTTTGGAGTCCCTATATATTTGATGACTGATGGTGGTTCACATTTTATTCATGGTGATTTCTATAAATTGCTTGCTAAGTATGATGTTAATCATATAATTGCATCTCCTTATCACCCTCAGTCTAGTGATCAAGTAGAATTGAGTAATAGAGAAATTAAATTGATCTTGCAAAAGACTGTCAATAGATCAAGAAAGAATTAGTCTAAGAAACTTGATGATGCTTTATGAGCTTATAGGACTGCTTATAAGAACCCTATGGGTATGTCTCCGTATAAAATGGTTTATGGAAAAACATGTCACTTACCTCTTGAACTAGAGCATAAAGCTTATTGGGCAATCGAAGAGCTCAGCTATGACTTCAAACTTGCCGGTGAGAAGAGGTTATTTGACATAAGCTCGCTTGATGAATGGAGAACCCAAGCCTATGAAAATGCCAAGTTGTTTAAAGAAAAAGGTAAAAGATGGCATAACAAAAGGAGACAAAAGTGTGAGTTTAATGTAGGTGATCATGTTTTTCTATACAACTCCTATTTAAAAAAATTTGCAGGAAAGATTCTCTCTAAATGGGAAGGCCTATACATCATTGAGGAGGTTTACTGTTCTAGTGCCATCAAAATCAACAATGCTGAAGGCACTAACCCGAAGGTGGTAAACGGTCAAAGAATCAAACATTATATTTTAGGTACTCCCATAAATGTTGAGACAAATATAATTAATACCATAACACCGGAGGAGTACATAAGGGATACTTTCTAGAACATTTCAGACTCCGAAAAGGAATAGGTATGTGGTACGGTAAGTAAACCGACTCCAAAACATTTCCAATGGCAATTTTTCTCCGTTTTGGAATATTTAAAAATTAGGAAAATTAAAAGTAGTCTGAATAGCGCATGAGGAGGCGGCAAGGCAGGAGGGCCCGCCCTACCCCCCTGAGCGCCCCCACCCTTGCCGCCACCTTGTGTACCCTCTGGACTCCGTTTTCTTGCACAATACTTCTTTCGGTGAGTAAAAATTCATTATATATCCCCCGGAGGTTTTGACCACCGTACCACGGCAATATCTCCTGTTTTCATTTTGAGTTGTTTTCTGCCAGAGTTTTCAAGACCAGGCATCATGTCTTCCTTCTCTTCCAACAATGCGGACGACGATGCTTGGTTGATGCAGATGGAACTCTGGAGGGAGGAGACCGAGGAAGCCACGATGGCAGATGATCAAGGGGATTCGCATGAGGTCCACTCTCCGGCTTTGGAGAGAGGCTCCAGGCTGGCATCTCCACTATTCCCAATCTCCACCAAGCCATAGGGACTACAAGCAACCTTGATGGCCAACAGATACAAGAAGGGCTCCCCCCTAGGAGGCCCTTGCACAGGTTACATCGGAACAACTTTCATAATTTGGTTCATAATTACGGAGTGGAGAGCACTCCTCATGCACATATACCCTCCAACTGAGACATATCCCGTCCAGGTGAAAGCAATACATGAAAAAGTTCTTGGTGGCCTGAAAATAAGCATCTCTTGGAGGAAATCCATAAGAATGTAAATATGCTCCAACGTGTGCTTCAAGAATTGCAAGTCTTGAAAGTTGCCTTAATGAAGCCGACGGATACATCAACAACTTCATCATCACGACCTCCGAAGAAAGAGATCTAAATACATGGGTATGGGCAGTCCCCTTGGCTCGTGCCAAGCTTGGGGGAGCTGCCCTAATATTGCATCACCATCACATCTTTACCTTTATTATTTTTCTTAGCTCGATCCTTCTGGTTATATCTTGATCTAGTAGAATAATTTTTTTAGTATCATCTTGCTTTAAGATCTACCTATGTAATCGAGTTTGAGAGTTATATAATAAATAGTAGTTTTGAGTTGAGGGCTTTGCTTTCTTGCTATGATATTAAGGGAATAAGAATAAGAGAAAGAATAAAAAATAAAAATAAAATAAAAAGATCATATAGTGATCTTATGGAGAGTGATGACTTCACATATAAGAAGTATGATGAATAAAATTTGTTGGAAGTTGACAAACATAGTTTTGGTCATTGTTGCAATTAACAGGAAGTAATAAAGAAAGAGAGGCTTCACATATAAATATACTATCTTGGACATCTTTTGTAATTGGGAGCACTCATTAAAATATGACATGCTAAAAAGTTGATGTTGGACAAGGAAGACAACATAATGGGTTATGGTTTCTTATATCTGAATAGAAGTTATATTGTCATGGATCCTCCAACATGTTGAGCTTGTTTTTCTCTCTTTTGCTAGCCAAATCCTTTGCACCAAGTAGAGATACTACTTGTGCTTCCAAACATCCCTTAAACCAGTTTTGCCATGAGAGTCCACCATACCTACCTATGTATTGAGTAAGATCCTTCAAGTAAGTTGGCATTAGTGCAAGCAATAAAAATTGCTCTCTAAATATGTATTATCTATTAGTGTGAAGAAAATAAGATTTATACGAACTTGTGATATGGAAGCAATAAAAGCGACAGACTGCGTAATAAAGTTCTTTATCACAAGCGGAAATATAAAGTGACGTTCTTTTGCATTAAGATTTTGTGCATCCAACCAGAAAAGCGCATGACAACCTCTGCTCCCCTCTGTGAAGGGCCTATCTTTTACTTTTATCTTCTACCTTTCTATAAGAGTCGTGGTGATCTTCAACTTTCCTTTATACACCTTTTCTTTTTGGCAAGCACTATGTGTTGGAGAAAGATCCATATATATATATATATATATATATATATCCACTCGGATGTAGGTTTTCATAAAGTATTATTGTTGACATTACACTTGAGATAAAAGGTTGGGAGGCGAAACTATAAGCCCCTATCTTTCTGTTTGTCCGATTGAAGCTCTGAACCCATATCGCGTGAGTGTTAGCAATTGTGAAAGACTAAGTATTGACTCTTTCCTAAGTCATGATAAATTGAAATTGCTTCAATGACTGAGACTATAGTTTGTTAGTCTTCAATAAAGTTTCTGATTCATACTTTACCTTGTGAACGAATTGTTAACATAAGAAATTATATGCCAATATATGTTGTAGTTCTAAAGATGATCATGTTGCCCTCATTGATAACCCACAAGTATAGGGGATCGCAATAGTTTTCGAGGGTAGAGTATTCAACCCAAATTTATAGATTCAAAACAAGGGGAGCCAAAGAATATTTGAAGGTATTAGCAGCTGAGTTGTCAATTCAACCACGCACGGAGATTAATTATCTACAGCAAGTAATCAGTAGCAAAGTAATATGATTGTTTTGATAGTAGTGACAACAGTAACAATAATGGTAACAGTGATAGCAGTAATTTTGTAGCAAGTGTAACATTGATGATAGCAGTAGTAACTTAGCAAGAGCAATATAAACTAAATTCATAGGCAGTGGATCGGTGACTTGTTGGATGATATTCATCATGAGACAGTTATAACCTAGGGCGATATGGCACTAGCTCCAGTTCATCGATATAATGTAGGCATGCATTTCGTAAATAGGCATACATGCTTTATTAAAAGAACTTGCATGGCATCTTTTGTCCTACCCTCCTGTGGCAGCGGGGTCCATATTGGAAACTAAGGGATATTAAGGCCTCCTTTTAATAGAGAACCGGAACAAAGCATTAACACATAGTGAATACACGAACTCCTCAAACTATGGTAATCACTGGAAGAAGTCCCGGTTATTGTCACTCCGGGTTACCGGATCATAACATGTAGTAGGTGACTATAACTTGCAAGATCGGATCTAGAACATGAATATAATGGTGATAACATAAACGGTTCATATCTAAAATCATGGCACCCGGGCCCAAAGTGACAAGCATTAAACATGGCAAAGTCATAGCAACATCAATCTAAGAACATAGTGGATACTAGGGATCAAGCCCTAACAAAACTAACTCGATTACATGATGAATCTCATCCAACTCCTCACCGACCAGCGAGCCTACGAAGGAATTACTCACTACCGGTGGGGAGCATCATGGAATTGGCGATGGAGAAGGGTTGGTGATGACGAAGAATGAAGATCCCCCTCTCCGGAGCCCCAAACGGACTCCGGATTTTCCCTCCCGAGGAAGAACAGGGCTTGGCGGTGGCTCTGTCTCGTGGATCGAGTAATTCTTTCTCCCCGATTTTTTCTCCAAAAATAGGATTTTATAGCATTGATTGGGTCTGCGGGGCCACCAGGTGGGGACAACCCACCTGGGCGCTAGGAGAGGGCGAGCGCCCTGGTGGGTTGTGCCCACCCAGGTGCCCCTCTCCGGTAGGTCTTGGCTCCAGAAATTCTTATATATTATATAAACATTGCTCGCAAAGTTTCGTTCCAATCTGAGAACTTTTATTTCTGCATAAAAACAACACCATGGTAGTTCTGCTGAAAACAGCATCAGTCCGGGGTTAGTTTTATTCAACTCATGCATATTAGAGTCCAAAACAAGAGGAAAAGCGTTAGGAAAAGTAGATACGTTGGAGACGTATTACTCATGTCCGTATTTTATTTTATCGACACCTCTATCTCTAAACATGTGGACATATTTATCGATTTTGGCTTTCGCTTGAGGACAAGCGAGGTTAAGCTTGGGGGAGTTGATACGTCCATTTTGCATCATGCTTTTATATTGATATTTATTGCATTATGGGTTGTTATTACACATTATGGTACAATACTTATGCCTTTTCTCCCTTATTTTCCAAGGTTTACATAAAGAGGCAGAATCCTGGCAGCTGGAATTATGGACTGGAAAATGAGCAAATTTGAGAGACCTATTCTGCCCAACACCAAAAGTCATGAAACTTCACAGAGAATTATTTTGGAATATATAAAAAATATTGGGTGGAGAAAGCACCTGAGGGGACGCACCAGCCATCCACAAGGGTGGGGGCGCGCCCCCTGCTTTGCCGCCTACCTGGCAGGCCCCCGGCGCCCATGTTTTTCTATATGAAGGGTTTTTACCTGGAAAAAAATCAAGAGGAAGCTTTCAGGATGAAGCGTCGTCGTCTCGAGGCAGAACTTGGGCAGAACCAATTTAGGGCTCCGGTGGAGCTGTTCTGCCCGGGAAACTTCCCTCCCGGAGGGGGAAATCGAAGCCATCATCATCACCAATGATCCTCTCATCAAGAGGCGGTCAATCTCTATCAACATCTTCACCAGCACCATCTCGTCTCAAAACCTAGTTCACCTCTTATATCTGATATTTGTCTCAAAACCTCAGATTGGTACCTGTGGGTTGCTAGTAGTGTTGATTACTCCTTGTAGTTGATGCTAGTTGGTTTATTCGGTGGAAGATCGTATGTTTAGATCCACAATGATAATTATTACTCCTCTAATTATGAACATGAATATGCTTTGTTAGTAGTTACATTTGTTCCTGAGGAGATGGGAAAAGTCTTGTTATAAGTAATCATGTGAATTTGGTATTCGTTCGATATTTTGATGAGATGTATGTTGTCTCTCCTCTAGTGGTGTTATGTGAACGTTGACTACATGACACTTCACCATGATTTGGGCCTAGGGGAAGGCATTAGGAAGTAATAAGTAGATGATGGGTTGCTAGAGTGACAGAAGCTTAAACCCTAGTTTATGCGTTGCTTCGTAAGGGGCTGATTTGGATCCATATGTTTCATGTTATGGTTAGATTTATCTTAATTCTTCTTTCATAGCTGCGGATGCTTGTGAGAGGGGTTAATCATAAGTGGGAGTCTTGTCCAAGGAAGGATAGCACCCAAGCATCGGTCCACCCACATATCAAATTATCAAAGTAACGAGCGTGAATATTATGAGCATGATGGAAACTAGCTTGACAGTAATTCCCATGTGTCCTCGGGAGCGCTTTGCTTTATATAAGAGTTCGTCCAGGCTTGTCCTTTGCTACAAAAAGTATTGGGCCACCTTGCTGCACCTTAGTTACTTTTGTTACTTGTTACCCGTTACAAATTATCTTATCACACAACTATCTGTTACCGATTATTTTAGTGCTTGCAGAGAATACCTTGCTGAAAACCGCTTGTCATTTCCTTCTGTTCCTCGTTGGGTTGAACACTCTTACTTATCAAAAGGACTACGATAGATCCCCTATACTTGTGGGTCATTAAGGCATCACGTCCAAGATTAGCTACCACTATTACTCCACACCTCGACCTCTATCCAACATGCATCTAGTGTATTAAGTTCATGAAGAAACAAAGTAATGCAACAAGAACGATGACATGATGTAGACAAGATCTAATCATATAGGAATATACCCCATCTTGTTATCCTTAATAGCAACGATACGCACGTGTCATTTCCGCTTCTGTCACTGGGATCAAGCACCGTAAGATCGAACCCATCACAAAGCACCTCTTCCCATGGCAAAAAAAATCGATCTAGTCAGCCTAACTAAACCAAATATTCGAAGAAGAAATACAAGTCTATAAGTAATCATGCGTATAAGAGATCAAAAGACTCAAATAACTTTCATGGATAAAAACATAGATCTGATCATAAACTCAAAGTTCATTGGATCCCAACAAACACACAACAAAAAGAGTTACACCAAATAGATCTCCAAGAGACCATTGCATTGAGAATCAAAAGAGTGAGAGGAAGCTATATCGCTAACTAAGGACCCATGGGTGCATAATGAACTACTCACGCATCATCGGAGAGGCACCAATGAGGATGATGAACCCCTCTCTGATGGTGTCTAGATTGGATCTGTGGTTTCTAGAACTTGCGGCGGCTAGAATTACTTTTCGTCGACTCCCCTAGGGTTTCTGGAATATTGGGTATTTATAGAGCAGAGAGGCAATGCGGGAGGCCACCAAAGTGGGCACAAGCCACCAGGGCGCGCTTGGGCCCCCAGGTGCGCTGATACGTCTCCAACGTATCTATAGTTTTTTATTGTACCATGCTATTATACTATCTATCTTGGATGTTTTATATGCATTTATATGCTATTTTATATGATACTTGGGACTAACCTATTAACCTAGAGCCCAGTGTCACTTTCTGTTTTTTCCTTGTTTTTGAGTTCCATAGAAAAGAATTATCAAACAGAGTCCAAAATGAGCTGAAAATTTACGGTGATATTTTATGGACCAGAAGAAGCCCCCGAAGAAAAAGAGTTGGGCCAGAAGAGTCCCGAGCCAACCACAAGGTTGGAGGACGCGCCCTACCCCCGGGCGCGTCCTCCATCCTTGTCGTTGACTCATGGACCCCCTGACTTGTTCTCGACGCCAAAAATTCCTATGAATATAGAAACCCCCAGAAATAAACCTAGATCGAGAGTTCCGCCGCTGCAAGCGTCTGTAGCCACCAAAAACCAATTGGAACCCTGTTCCGGCACCCTGCCGGAGGGAGGAATCATCACCGGTGGCCATCTTCATCATCCCGGCGCTCATCGTGATGAGGAGGGAGTAGTACACCCTCGGGGCCGAGGGTATGTACCAGTAGCTATGCGTTTGATCTCTCTCTCTCATGTTCTTGACTTGGCATGATCTTGATGTACCGCGAGCTTTGCTATTATAGTTGGATCTTATGATGTTTCTCCCCCTCTACCCTCTTGTAATGGATTGAGTTTTCCCTTTGAAGTTATCTTATCGGATTGAGTCTTTAAGGATTTGAGAACAGTTGATGTATGTCTTGCATGTGCTTATATGTGGTGACAATGGGATATTCATGTGATCTACTTGATGTATGTTTTGGTGATCAACTTGCGGGTTCTGTGACCTTGTGAACTTATGCATAGGGGTTGGCACATGTTTTCGTCTTGACTCTCCGGTAGAAACTTTGGGGCACTCTTTGAAGTTCCTTGTGTTGGTTTGAATAGATGAATCTGAGATTGTGTGATGCATATCATATAATCAAACCCGCGGATATTTGTTGTGAAAATTGGAGTATCTAGGTTACATTAGGGTTTTGGATGATGTGTGTCTTAAGGTTTTATTTTAGTATGAACTCTAGGGCTGTTTGTGACACTTATAGGAATAGCCCAATAGATCGATCAGAAAGAATAACTTTGAGGTGGTTTCGTACCCTACAATAATCTCTTTGTTTGTTCTCCGCTATTAGTGACTTTGGAGTGACTCTTTGTTGCACGTTGAGGGATTGTTATATGATCTAATTATGTTATCATTGTTGGGAAAACTTGCACTAGTGAAAGTATGAACCCAAGCTAGGCCTTGTTTCCAAGCATTGTAATACCGTTTTCGCTCACTTTTATCATTAGTTACCTTGCTGTTTTTATATTTTTTTCAGATTACAAATACCTATATCTACCATCTGTATTGCACTTGTATCACCATTGCTTCGCCGAACTAGTGCACATATACAGTTTACCATTGTATTGGATGTGTTGGGCACATAAGAGACTCTTTGTTATTTGGTTGCAGGGTTGTTTGAGAGAGACCATCTTCATCCTACGCCTCCCACAGATTGATAAACCTTAGGTCATCCACTTGAGGGAAATTTGCTACTGTCCTACAAAACTCTGCGCTTGGAGGCCCAACACGACTCTACAAGAAGAAGGTTGTGTAGTAGACATCAAGCTCTTTTCTGTCGTCGTTGCTGGGGAGGCTAGGTAAGAGGCACTCACATCCTGTCAATGAAGCTCTTTTCTGGCGCCGTTGCTGAGGAGGTGAGTGCTTGAAGGTATATCTTTAGATCTTGCAATTGAATCTTTTAGTTTCTTGTTTTATCACTAGTTTAGTCTATAAAAGAAAATTACAAAAAAAATGGAATCGAGGTTGCCTCATATGCTTCGTCTTTTTAATGTCTTTCGTGAAAATAAGGATTCCGATAATTGTGCCAAAGTGTTAGAAGAGGAATGCATTAAAATGTTTGGCACTAAATCCTTGAATGATGAGCATGATTGCAATGTTGTTAGTATGAATTCCTCGAATATCCATGATGCTAATGATATGCAAAACCACAAGCTTGGGGATGGTATGTTTGATGAAGATGATATTTTTTGGTCCCCCAAGTTTTGATGAGCAAATTTATTATGATGATAGCATGCCTCCTATTTATGATGATTATTTTGATGATATGTATGCTATAAAGAATAATGATAACGATGAAACTTGTCATCATGATTTTAATTTTCAATTGGATTATGCCTCACATGATAGTTATTTTGTTGAGTTTGCTCCCACTACTATTGATGAGAATAAATTTGTTTATGTGGAGAGTAATAAATTTTCTATGCTTGTGGATCATGAAAATGATGTTTTATGTGATAGTTATATTGTCGAATTCCTTCATGATGCTACTAAAAATTATTATGAGAGAGGAACACATGCTTCTACATATTGCAATAATATCAAGTTTCCTCTCTATGTGTTTAAAGTTTTGAAGTTTTGCTTACTTTTGCCTTCCTATGCTAGTTGATTCTTGCTCCCATAAATTGTTTGCTCACAAAATCCCTATGCATAGGAAGTGGGTTAGACTTAAATGTGCTTGTCATATTCTTCATGATGTCCCATTATGTTTCAATTCTTATCTTTTATGTGAGCATCATTGAAATCATCATGCCTAGCTAGAAAGGCAATAAATAAAAGCGCTTGTTGGGAGACAACCCAACATTTATACCTACTATTTTGTGTGTTCACATGATTAAGCTACTGTAGTGATCATGTTTTATACCTTTTGCTTCAATAAAGTGCCAAGTAAGACCTTTGGGATGATCTATGGTGATAGTTGATTTGATCTTGCTAAAAAACAAAAACTTTTGCTCTCAGGAAAACAATTCTCATTTGAGCAGAAGCGTGATAAAATGCTGATTCCTTTTGAAGAAGATTAATAAACAAATTGCTCAGGTAGTCCTAATTTTTCAATTTTTTGGAGTTACAGAAGTAATCTAGAGTTACAGATTACTACAGACTATTTGGTTTTTGTCAGATTCTGTTTTCTATGTGTTGTTTGCTAAGTGATGATTTATTTTCTTATACTAATGGAGCTTATGAGATTTTCTGTTGAGTTTTGTGTAGTGAAGTTTTCAAGTTTTGGGTGAAGTTTCAATGGACTACGGAATAAGGAGTGGCAAGAGCCTAAGCTTGGGGATGCCCCGGATGGCATCCCCTCTTTCGTCTTCGTTCATCGGTAACTTTACTTGGGGCTATATTTTTATTCACCACATGATATGTGTTTTGCTTGGAACGTCATTTTATTTTATTAGGATTTTCTTACTGTTATTTATAGTAATGTTTTGCATCGTTTAGTTCAATAAAAAGGTCAAGTATAGCCTTTACCATGCTTATTTTGCAAGTCCATATGTTGTTGTTTTAGAAAAAGAAAGTTTTCTGCTATGTTTTGAATATTGGTGAATAGTCAGGACATGATAAAATCCTGAATTTTTTTACACAATAAGTAACAACAAATTTTCTCCAGTGTGGTAGTTTTTCAGATTTTTTGGAGTTAGGGAAGTATGATTCCTCTTGCATTCTTTACAGACTGTTCTGTTTAGACAGATTGCTGTTATGTTTGCATTGTTTGCATATGTTTGCTTGGTATCTTTCATTGCTCCCTTTTGCTACTTGGTAATTCCCTGTACCTTGGGGTAAATATGACATTGGGCAGGGTAGTGTGTAGTTCCTTCACACAAGAAACAAGTAACCAACCTAGTTGGGCATTCTTCAGCTCGATGATTTCCTTTACAATGATGGCATCCATCCTTGTGTTCTTCATGGGTGTGTCCTATTTCTTTGCATATCTAGCAGGCACAAGGTTTCTTCATCGGGTTATCACCGTGCTTCCGGATAAGACATGATCCCAATAGAGTCTTCTTCAATTCCTCCCAAGTTTTTGCTCCATTACATCATTGTATGGCCTGATGCATTTTCCACCAGGTTGCAGCACTTTTTGTAAAGTACTGAAGAGCGTATTGAACCTCATACTTCCTTGCAACCAATTTGCTCCTGAAGTGATTCTTCATGTTTTGAATCCATAGCTCTGCCTCCAACTGAGTGACCGGTCCAGAGAATACAAGTCCATCTTCATTCATCATCTATTGGGTCCAAGGGTTATGGGATGAGATAGGAGGGATACAGATAGATACACACAATACAAACAAATATAGTTTTGAAAATAAGTTTTATTTGTTTATGTCGGAAAACACACACAAAATATGACAGCTCACAAATCATTGCATCTAACGTGAGTATACAACAAGGGTTTGGTCTTCTAAAGGTCATATAAATCTTGGAATTCTTTAGTGTCTTCAAATTCTTCAAGTCTTTGACTATTGTAGCTTCAACTCTTCTAATGCTTATGAAATCCTCTTTACTCTAAAGTGGCCATCAGTTGTCTAATATCTTGTCCTTCTTGGAGCGGCTTCAGTTCATACTCCATGTGGTCCAAAGGGAACGGGGCATTGTCTAACTAAAAAGGGAATATTTGATAAAGCTCAAAAAAGAAGAGAGGTAAAGGATCTTTTTGGAAATTAAGTTTTAGAGAAATCCTTTCCTAAGGGCTTTCCTATTTCTAGGGTCACGTCCTACAGTCAACATGCGCTCTGATACCATCTCTGTAGCGACCGACCTCAAACGGTCAAGGTTCTGTGTATCCGTGCCATCCCTGGGTCAGTATGCTGGTACACACAGTACATCGATGTATATACCAAAGTGCAATCACATGTATAAATAACATAAAATTGATATATACCTCATAAGTCTTAGCGGAAACAATCAAACGGGTGTGGAGTCCCATCAATGCCAATGGTAAGTTGCGTGTAGACCATAACCCTACAACGTAACTCTTACTCGTCGTAGAAATTCCTGCAACATAAGACGTTGCAACCCTGTAGGTCAATACATTGAATGTACTGGCAAGTCACATCATAAGAATAATGAACCTATTTCTACATGCAATTTGGCTGGTGGAATCTCTAAGTTCAGTTTTTGCATAAAGCTAATTTTTTCCTATAATAAAAGATATTATTCTACCACTACAGTATATCATAGGATGAGTTGGCAAACCCAACTCAATCCATTCCCAAAGTTTCATTTTGAAACCCAACTGTTTAAATTAAGAGTGATGAGATCTCCCAACATTTCCACAACTAGATTCTCAAGTTGTCTGTAACCGGGGACACGGCTAAACGATTAGGTTTTAACACTCTACAGAGGTTTACACACTTTTCCCCACAAGACTCGATCGCCTCGCTTGAAGTTCTCGCACTACCTAGCGTTTGAGAACAGGATGACCAAGACAAAGTCTTTCGAAAGTATTCCCCCTTAACCCACGGATAGGCCGGTACACCTACTCATTCTACATCTGCTAGCCTATCCCGAAAGAGGTCACACTATCTACTCAACTAAGCCAGAGCCCATATTGGCTTGTGGCTGCACACGGAAGCTTCTAGACATGAAAATACATTCGATCCCTTTGTTCCTGAGCGGACGAACCACTAGTGGTGCACCACCATGGATTTCCCATGCGTGCCCCACTGTACTTCGCCACCATTCAAACCAATTTCCACCCAGATAGTTCATTTAAGTCTTGGTCCTGATTACTACTTTGTCACTCAAGTCTCGCCATGAACACTTCCCATAAACTTACATGGTGGTGACAATGTTGTATGGTTTAGACCTATCTCAAATGAATTACTAGGTAAAAGCATAGCCATCCAGCATAAAATTCCTACCATGCAATACTACTGCAAGGGACTAACTGCACAAATAAAACATAGGTAATTGAAAGAACGGTCAAATGTGAACTTGCATCGTAATAGTTGATGAAGATTTTATCGCTCTCAGAATTTACTTAATAGAACTATTTGTCACTCTCCGATGAAGATCTATATATAGTCAAACATTGCATTCACATAAGCAATCATTTCAGATAATCAAATAACATGCACCATGAAAAGACTCGAGAAATCCACCCCAGGCGGGATACTTAACGCGTTAGCTACAACACTGCACGGGTCGAGTCGCACAGCACCTAGTATCCATCATTTACGGCTAGGACTACTGGGGTCTCTAATCCCATTTGCTCCCCTAGCTTTCGTCTCTCAGTGTCAGTGTCGGCCCACCAGAGTGCTTTCGCTGTTGGTGTTCTTTCCGATCTCAATGCATTTCACCGTCCACCGGAAATTCCCTATGCCCCTACCGTACTCTAGCTTGGTATTTTCCATCGCTTGTCCAGGGTTGAGCCCTGGGATTTGACAGCGGACTTGAAAAGCCACCTACAGACGCTTTACGCCCAATCATTCTGGATACTAGGTGCAAAACCGTGATATGATCTATCGTGCATATAAAGCATAGTACTAAAAATATCATAGATATATCATAGTTGTGTGAAAAATATTGTGGGATTGGTCCAACTGGTAAGGTTTGGCTACGGTGACACGGTGCAAAAAGAATCAACTCAAACTGAGCTACGGTTTAGGAGATATGGCCATTTGAAGGAATTCAAATCTAATTTCAAATTTGAATCTGACCAAAGTTTACAAGAATGATACCACTAGATAGATCTAATCAAGTCGAACAACTTGCCACTGGTTTCATCTAATTTGGACTTACGGCTACAAAGATAGAACCATTCGAAGTTTAGGGGTAAACTAAGGGACTTGACTATGAAAGTTTTATTCGTGACCAGGTCCCTGGCCACGTGGCGAATTTCTAGTGGCTGAAAGTTGTTCATTGCGGGGCTTACAGGGCGAACATCTGCTAAATAAGTAAAACAACTACCGCGGCTAAAAAACAAAATAAACCGAGATCGATTTATCTAAACAGATCAGTTTAATCTAAACCATGGTTAAGCACGTCGTTTTTTAAGAAAGAAAGAAAAAATGCACGAGGGACTGGGCGATGGCTTACCGAGCAATGACGGCAGCATTGGTGGCATTGGGTAGTGGATGGGGAGGTGATCCCGGCGGCTCAGGCGATGGGGTCTGGCGGGGTCGGCGGGCGGCGGGGTGGCCGGCGACGAGCGGAGGGAGGTGGCGGCGTCCGGAGCTCCGGTGAGGGAGCGACACGTCGGGGCGCGCTCCGGCGGGTTCTAGTGACAATGGAGGGGACGGGAAGATACGGCGCGACGCAGCATGCTCGGTGGTGGTGGTGGGGTTCCTCGGGGTGTCGGAGCCGACAGAGGCGAAGGCGGCAGAGCTCCTGTGCTCCGGGCGCTCCGGCGAGGTCATCATCGATCAAGGCGTCGTTCTGGCTTGAACTAAGACAAAGCGAGATGTCAAGGAGATGCGCGAGGAGTAGGGGAGTCGATAGAAGATGAAGGTAGGTACCAGAAGGGCTCTCCGGCGACGAACATTACCAACGAAAGAGCTTCGGCCGGTGAGATCCAAACAATGATGGTGACGGCTACGAGCTGGGTGGAGAGGTGCGAGTCGACTGAATGGAGAGAGCGGGTCGAGGGCTCTTTATAGGCGCGACAAGGGTCTCGGGGAGCAAGGGGATAAGCTCTATCCCTAGAGCTTCAGCCGACGGGTTCGGGCGTGCGTATTCGCGTGCTCATCCTGCAGGGTCTGCGGGAGGTTAGGGACGACCTGGGGAGTTGGCCCCATGGGTCAGCGACAAGGGATAGATGAGCGAGGGAGAGAGACGAGCGAGCGGACGAGGCGAGCGCTCGGGCGTGGGGCGGCCTGGGCCAGTCGGCCGGTCCGGCGCGAAGCTGGCTCTTGGGCCGAAAGGCCGTGGGCCGGCTGGCCAGTGTGTGTGTGTGTGTGTGTGTGTGTTTAACAAAAAGAAAAGTCCAACAGAAGGAAATTAAATAAAAATTATACATAGGCATATCATATACCAAGGTGTTCAGAAAAATACCAAGAATAAGGTGAACTATTTTTCAAGTTCAAATAAATTTCATAAAAATTCATAAAAGTCAAAAAGTACTACTATTGCATTTAAAGTCAATAAAAACCATTTTTAAAATACCAAAATGATTTCAAATTTATTTTCTCCCAATTTACCATTGAAGGGAATCATTTTACCCTTATTTACATTTATTTTTTAGGAGAAAAATAATTTGAATAAAAACCAAATAACTTTCAGTTGGATTTGAAATTGAATTTCAAACCAATTTCAAATCTATTCTATTTTTCCTTGGCCAAAATATATTTCAAATGCCCTCTGAATTTTTGAAGAGTCATATTCTTCTCTCATCTTGAATAGTTTTCAGAGGATTTGAAATTTGGAAATTCAAATAACTTCAAATGAAAAGAAAAGGAGTTGGAAATAACTTCAAAGTGACTTCCAAATTATTTCTTTGAAACTTCCAACTCTCTTTCTTCAAATTTGAAGAAGTCATTTTATCTTCCCTCATGAACTCATTGAGTTGCTTAAAGTTTCTAAATTTGAAATATTTCAACTAGAATTCAAATCATCTTCAAACCCCTGTTCATTTCTTTAAATAGGAAGTCATACAATCTTCACTCTAGGGTTTTGTGATGAAATGAATTTGAATTTATGGAGATCAAAATGCAAGATGAAAGTTTTGGGAAAGTCCTTTTATTCCCTCTCTTTCAACTTTCAAAAAGTTTTAAATTTTCAGTCAGTTTCACACAATCAATCACACAACAATCAAACAAACAACCATAATTATTTATTTAATATAACATTCCAAAATTTAGAATTTTGGGATGTTACATTTTGATTTTGCATGGAGATTTGTACAAAAAAATTATTTTCAGTTTTTCTTTTTCTTCTTACATACTATATCACTTGACTGGGACTTGGTTAAGTCTCAGTCGACTGAGAACTAACCACACCCATAGTTGATATGTATGAATGGGGAATAAAATTACCACAAACCTGATTGTTTGCCTTTTCTTTCAACTATTTTTTCTGGCATAGTAACACTTTTTTTGACGTGCATATCAGGTAGGAGTAGCAGGGGCAAACTTGGCATATTTGCCAGCAATTTAATATTGCTCTCCCCATGCCTTCATATGTTACCTAACCAAAGAACTTGGCGTTGCACTGATGTTGCTGGAAAGGTGAGATAAGATAGTAAAAAGATATTCCTGATCCATAATATGTTGCCATATTTGTATTAGTAACACCTAGAAAACACAAAAAATTACAACACCACTGCTGTTGTTATTGTTGTTGCTGTTGCGGAGATGTTCTGCATGATTCACTCTGTTCTAGTCTGAAGAAAAGTAATTGACATGACAAGGGATAATTCAGAAGTTCAGACTTGAGACAAGGGAAGAAGTGTGTCAGGACTGTACCTTTATTTTGGTATGGGACGACCTCCTGCAGCACTAAGACCTCGCCAGTGGTTTCAGTGATCTTCGAGAAACTGTCCTAGATGTCCCTCATGGCCTCAGCCACGCTGGTCTTTCGACGAACACACTGCTGCTCGATCTCGGCGCTCGCCCGCACCATCATCTTCTGTTGCTCACGCACACCACCTTCTTCTCTTCCTTCACTACCACCTGCTCTACCTCTTCCTGAGCATGACCAGGCGCCTCCTCCTCTGATTCGCGTTATCCATTGCTCCTATCCTCGCTTATTTCTTCCAGCTACGCTATCTCACAATCTTCTTGATCTGCATTCACCTCTTCGACGTCGTGATTCACATAGCCCACGCGATCGGTTGTCAGTGAAGAGAAGGGGTCGACCCAAAACATGCCTCATGCCGACAGCAGCAGTGACGACGAGGAAACCAGTACGTCGTTCGCCATAAGACGGAAGAGCCAAGGATCCATGCCGAAGAACCCATCAACCACAGCTATCACGACAGCTCCAGCCTCGTCATCCCACTGCTCCACCAGCGATGGAAAGGATACGCCGCTCGGCACATCGCAACCGTAGGTAGGGTTCATCGAGATCTGAGCTTCCAGGGAGGGGTCACTGCCCCTGCTGCCCCTTCGTCGTCTTCTTTTTATTAGAGCTCCCTTTGAACCCAGCTGATGGGCCGTCCTTGCCCTGACCACTTGATAGAAGGACTGCCAGGCCCAATCAACCGAAGGACTCCAAAAAGGTCACCAGAGCAGCTGCCCCTAGGATAGCAAGCCCATGTCGTGGCTACGGTTTAGCCAGCAGCATTACACACGCATCTAACAGACAAAAATAGCCGGATCAGGACAATGGATGGCTTAAAAACCTGATGGCGTGAGAAGGTGTCAGGACCCCGATCCTAAATCACACTGATCTAGCATGTAACACATCATATCACTTTGCGACCTCACGCACGGTATTCCCATGTGTGCCACCTTACCTGGCCCGGGACCGTTTGTGCCTTTTGGCTCACGTATATGATAGTGTCGCTAGCATCAATATGACAGAGAACGCGGGCCGGCATGACTAGTCATGAATCCAAAGTGGCACTAACTTACAGGGAAATGCATACATGACCCAGCAACGAACGTGTTGGTCATCAATGTATAAACCCAAGTCGTAGCAAGCTACAAGGACTTAAAGGAACAACGCGTGACATTTCCCCGAAGGGATAGACACAGGAACGAAGAAGGACACATGCCGGCCAACCTAAGTGTTCCGGAGCAGTAGCAAGCTACCATGGCTCAGTGGAAGCACCAGGAGACATTTCCAGGTAAGAGAGGCTACCAAGAATAAACAACTAGGTTGTCGGATCCCACACATACCAAGCATTTTAATAACATACACACAATATGCTCGATATGTGCAAATACAACATGGCATCATAACAAAACTCTACGACTCAAAGTATTTATTCATTTGGCTCCGAGGAGCCTGATATGACATACATGGGTCTGATGACCCAGCATTCAAGTCATCCAAGCAACAAGCACAGGCGGAAGCATAAACATGTCCGAGTACATACATCTGAAAATAGAGAAGGCTAGTAAGCCTATCTATCTACAAGACCCTCCAAAGGTAACAAGATCGTAGCTGAGGTAACAAGCTAAACATTGAAGTCCACGCGAAACTACTAGTGAGACTGAAGTCTCTCTGCAAAACATAAATTAAGCAAACGTGAGTGCAAATGTACCCAGCAAGACTTACATCAGATCTAGCTACATATGCATCAGTATCAACAAAGGGGGGTGGTGGAGTTTAACTGCAGCAAGCCAGCTTTGACTCGGTGGCTATCCTGAACTACGTATGCAAGTAACTCTTTTGAGGTGGCGCACACGAGTCCACATATTCACCATATCAATACACCACTATGGATCCGCTCCTGTCTCCCTACGAGAACGCCATCCATTGCACTCACGCTTATCTTGCGCATTTTAGAGTATCCACTTTCACTTGTCTATGAACTGCACAAGCAACCCAGAGGTCCTTTACCGTGGACGCGACTATTCGAATAGATCATTTATAACCCTGCAGGGGTGTACTTCTTCACACACGCTCTCGCCACTTATCGCCATGTACACGTCATGTATCTCGGCAGCCTTCAAGCGGAAGCCTGGCGAGGGTGTCGGCCACGACCTAACTAACCACGCAAGTCTCTAGTCCAGGTTTATCGCCTATTCGGGTTCCATCCGCAAGGAGATCCGGCCAGGGTGTCGCTCACGGTTCCAAATAATGTGAGCAGGGTTCCCAAGCCCACTAAACCGAGACGCTTGGTACAGCATGCCACTGCACCTAGTCTGCCCAAGCCCACCTGTACCGGGTGCCACTTGGTAGACTACTAGCACTACCTACAAATACCAGAAACTAGTTGCAACTCCTGGACAGAGATCAGGTTGATTAATAAGCCGAGAGGGGCCGAGTTACCGGAACCCAATGTGTGGCAGTAGCTATTCATGGATCACAAACACAGAACTCGGTTCCTTAGGACGGTTTCAATAAGACAACCCACCATGTACTCCTACATGGCCTCTCACTGCTACCTTTACCAATCGTGTTCACACACTTAGCTCTCAATAGTAGGACATGTTCACAACTTTCCAATTCATCCTCGATGAATCAGACCTGACACAACTCTAAGAAATAGCAGGCATGACAAACAAGCATGAATGAGTAGGCACATCAGGGCTCAAACAACTCCTACTCATGCTAGTGGGTTTCATCTATTTACTGTGGCAAAGACAGATCATGCAAAGGAAAGGGGTTCAACTATCGCAACATGTAACAGTTAAATCGTTGTTGTCCTAATGTAGTAAAAGAGAGCCGGAGTGAGAGATTGGGATTGTATCGAAATGAACAAGGGGGTTCTGCTTGCCTGAAAGATCAATAGGGGCACTGCTCCTTAGACAGGTACTCTGGAGCACTCTCTGGAGTAGGACCTATCGAGAAGGATGGTGTCGACAATTAGTACACAAGCATATGCAACAATATGATGCATGAACATGGCATTAAGATGTGATGTGGTTTGTGCTAATGCATCTAGAATTCTATTTGAAAGAAGTCCATTTGAACCAAGGGTTCAAATGCAACTCCAAATTAAACATTTGTAAATGCCATTCATGTGTTTTCACCTATACAGTAGGTTTAGGTTGGTTTGTCATGCATGAAACTGGTACAGATGGATAGATTGAATTTTTCTGATAATTTTTCGTATATAAATTATTTCAATCTGAGCTATAGATTATTTTCTATGATTTTTAAGAAGTTTTTAACTATTTTCTGAAATTTCCTGAATTATTTTTAATATAGCAAATGATTAACTGTGTCAGCATGACCTCAGTGTGATGTCAGCAAGTCAACAGGGTCCGGTCCAGGTCAAACCTGACACTGGGGCCCACATGTCAGTGAGATAGAGAGTTAACAAGGGGTTATTTAACTTAACCTGTGTCTTTAACAGTAGCGATCCCACATGTCATACACTAGGGGTTAATTAACCGAGTGATTAGCACCTAATGTAATGCTCCACGTCAGCTTTAATCAGGGTTTAGCTGCCAGCGTAAACATGGCACGACGAGGTCGCTCGTCCGGCCATCTCCGGAGACGAGAGGTCGCGCAGCCAGGTGCGTTGGAACGCCTGCAGTAAGGCGCGTACGATGGTGGTGGTGGCTGGAGCTGAGGCGGGCTGTAGCGGCACCAGCGATGAGCTTTGCGGTGGCCGGAGCTCGGGTGCACTCAGGAACGGGGCTGCAGTGCGCTAGGGGAGAATCTGATGGGCTAGGTGGCATCCACGGGTCACCAGAAGCACGCTGGTGCCACGGGTACGAGCGGAGTGCCTCGGGTCAAGAAAGCTAGGCAGCCATGGCGGACGGCGGTGCTCGGGCATGTGGTCGAGGGTGCTATGGCACGGGGAGAAGCAAAATGAAGGAGGGGAAACGGAGTGGAGCTCACTGTGGGGGCGTTGGTGGTCTCATTAGTCTCGGGGAGGCCTCTGTGGCGGCGAATTCGACGACGGCGTCCGGTAGCCGATGCGGCAAGGAAGAAGACGATGGCGATGCTGGAGGGCCTCTGGCCTTTCTTGGTGCGATGAGGAGGTGCAGCACGATACATATGATCTCGGCAGCACGGTGGCGCGTCGTTTCATCGTAGGTGGCCACACGGGCGAGGCACGGCGGCCGGCGGAAGCTCTTGGTGAAGCTCAGAGGAGGGGCTAGAGGGCGAGGGAGAAAGCAGAGAGTGAGGGGAAAGTGAGAGGGGGGCCTCGGGCATCTCCAGATGCGGTTTAGGACGAAGGAGCGGCCTCCAGCGCGAAGTGGGAGGTGGAGGGCTCCACAGGTGCGCGCGCGTGTTCGCTCCTGCCTACTGGTAGGAGGAAGATGACGAGCGAGGAGGTAAGTGGGCTGGGCCGTCAGGCTGTCAAGGCAAAAAGGCCTGAGTGGGTTTCTTTCTCTCTCTGTCTTTCTACTTTTGTTTTTGTTTTCTAGTTTTCTGCTGTAGTTTTGAGCTTAGGAAAAATACCAAGGCATTTCCTAAAATCCTGAAAATATTCATGGACACTTGCTGAATTATTTCAGTGGCCCAAAATTTGTTCCAACATTATTTGAACATTTAAATTATTTATAGTATTTAAATGCCCAAAGTCAAATACAATAAGATTTAATTCAAAAATCCAGAATGGCCTAGAAATACGTGCATAATTTTTGGCAGAGGTTTTCACCTTTATCAAAAATCATGAACTTTTCTAAAGGGCATTTGGGTTCATCGAAAATATTTTTATTGAACCTAGTTGAATTCATTTGGTGCTAGGGTTTAAACGATCCCCATTTCAACTTTCAAAGAAATTTAGACATGATGCATGGATGCTTGTGCAACTATTTGCAATCAAATTCTAGGGCTATGACAACTCACCCCCTCTAAACAAGAATCTCGTCCCGAGATTCAAGACGTGAGGTAAGAAGACAAAGGGGATACAAAGCTAACATGATCTTCATGATCCAACTTGCACTTCAAAAGAACGTTGATTCGATCATCATCTTGATCTTGACATCTTTGCTTTCTATATCTTCATCCAACACGACGACAGAAATAAACTCTACAGGATTCGCTCTTCTCGAAGATCGAGCAACTCACGATCAATGATACGTCTCCAACGTATCTATAATTTTTGATTGTTCCATGCTATTATATTATCAACCTTGGATGTTTTATATGCATTTATATGCTATTTTATATGATTTTTGGGACTAACCTATTAACCCAGAGCCCAGAGCCCAGTGCCAGTTTCTGTTTTTTTGCCTATTTTAGGGTTTCGAAGAAAAGGAAAATCAAACGGAGTCCAATTGACCTGAAAATTCACGAAACTTATTTTTGGACCAGAAGAAACCCAAAAGACTTGGAGTGCACATAAGGGGTCAACGAGGAAGCAACGAGGCAGGGGGGCGCGCCCACCCCCCCGGGCGCGCCCTCCACCCTTGTGGGCCCCTCGTGGCTCCCCCGACGTACTTCTTCCTCCTATATATATCCATATACCCTAAAATGATCAGGGAGCACAATAGATCGGGAGTTCCGCCGCCAGAAGCCTCCGTAGCCACCGAAAGCCAATCTAGACCCGTTCCGGCACCCTGCCGAAGGGGGAAATCCCTCTCCGGTGGCCATCTTCATCATCCCGGTGCTCTCCATGATGAGGAGGGAGTAGTTCTCCCTCGGGGCTGAGGGTATGTACCAGTAGCTATGTGTTTGATCTCTCTCTCTCTCTCTCTCTCTCTCTCTCTCTCTCTCTCGTGTTCTTGAGGTGATACGATCTTGTTGTATCGCGAGCTTTGCTATTATAGTTGGATCTTATGTTTCTCCTCCCCCTCTACTCTCTTGTAATGAATTGAGTTTCCCCTTTGAAGTTATCTTATTGGATTGAGTCTTTAAAGATTTGAGAACACTTGATGTATGTCTTGCCATGCGTATCTATGGTGACAATGGGATACCACGTGATTCACTTGATGTATGTTTTGGTGATCAACTTGCGGGTTCCGCCCATGAACCTATGCATAGGGGTTGGTACATGTTTTCGTCGTGATTCTCCGGTACAAACTTTGGGGCACTCTTTGAGGTTCTATGTGTTGGTTGAATAGATGAATATGAGATTGTGTGACGCATATCGTATAATCATACCCACGGATACTTGAGGTGACATTGGAGTATCTAGGTGACATTAGGGTTTTGGTTGATTTGTGTCTTAAGGTGTTATTCTAGTACGAACTCTAGGGCTGTCTGTGAAACTTATAGGAATAGCCCAACGGATTGATTGGAAAGAATAACTTTGAGGTGGTTTCGTACCCTACCATAATCTCTTCATTCGTTCTCTGCTATTAGTGACTTTGGAGTGACTCTTTGTTGCATGTTGAGGGATAGTTATGTGATCCAATTATGTTAGTATTGATGAGGGAACTTACAGTAGTGAAAGTATGAACCCTAGGCCTTGTTTCAACGCATTGCAATACCGTTTACGCTCACTTTTATCATTAGTTACCTTGCTATTTTTATATTTTCAGATTACAAAAACTATTATCTACCATCCATATACCACTTGTATCACCATCTCTTCACCGAACTAGTGCACCTATACAATTTACCATTGTATTGGGTGTGTTGGGTACACAAGAGACTCTTTGTTATTTGGTTGCAGGGTTGCTTGAGAGAGACCATCTTCATCCTACGCCTCCTACGGATTGATAAACCTTAGGTCATCCACTTGAGGGAAATTTGCTACTGTCCTACAAACCTCTGCACTTGGAGGCCCAACAATGTCTAGAAGAAGGATGCTGTCTAGTAGACATCAATCAATTAATGGAATGATACATAATAACATCTATTGAGCTCAGACACATAACACACTCAGGGGTGATGGAAAAGTAGATGACGAAGGTTCAAGTTGGTAGGCAACGATGCCACACTTGAGTAAGATGGTGCATGGTTTCAAAGTAGCAAGGAGATAATTGCCATGATTCCATAACGTGACACCTTAGGGAAGGTGACTCGTAGAATTATTCCCTTAAGTGGCAAAAAATTACTTTTGATGCATAGATCATTGGAACCCTTCATACCAGCCTGAGGGGATTCACAATTGATTGTTTCAAGGAATTAGAAAGAATGGCATACTTAGTTTGGAAAGGAAACTAGAGTTATAAGATAATTCGGCAAACAAAAGGCACATTCCAATTGACACCGAGGATATAACTTAGTGTGTGAGCGTGCTCTCAAGAACTTGAACATTTCCATATTCATCAGGGTCTTACCAACATCTGTGCCGAGGATCCAGGCAACACATCGTACTACCATGATGAATAGTGATGGATGATGCAGATGCAAAGGAAGGAAACACTTTCTCAGATTTCACCTTAGCGATGCCAAGGCAACGAAATCTGGATGATCGACCGAGAGACATTTAGCACTCCGCTTCTAATGTTCTCCTTGATGTACCAGCTTAACCCAATACCATTCGGTATCTGGAACATAAAGTAAAGGTCTGACTTCGGGAACTCAAATAACCCATAAGGAATAACTTATGGACTAAGTCATACCAACTCCTCATGGAAGAATGGCCAAATTGCTGACTCAAGATACTACAATAAGAGATCTCCCGGATAAGTGTGTTGGCCATGACATCCACTTAACGGTTCAAAAGACCAATATTATAATTCTTGGGAATGTCCCAACCATCATATCTGCTTGAGATTCAGATATGGTTGGTAACAGGATATTTCAAACGGCATGTTTGAAAAGGAAAGGTTGCAACGCAAACCGACGAGATGACGTTGCGAGATTCTTGGGAAATGAACTACGATAGCAAGCTCCAAAACATGAGCTAGTTCTGCTACACACATGTGAACACGATGTCCCAGACAAGCATGACCACATAGTAGTCTTACAATAAAACACTACCAAGTTCTTGTTGTGAACCATCATTGAAGATAACGAAGTCTTGTGCATGTCTGTCTGGGCCCTTCAGGAATAGCATTTGAACTTCTTATCCTTGAACAAATCAATCAATGGCTTTGTGTGCTAGGAACACATATAGCATGGAGGTAGCTAATCTCTCAAACCATAGTATACTTCGCACCTGCATGACTGACTTGGGATGTTTCTAGAGGAGGAAAAAACAAGCTTTCTCGAATTCATGGCGGCAACTTGCATCAAATGCACATGAATTAGAGTAAGTTACTTCTTTCATTCGAACATATGCTTCATGAGCTAGCATGAAGAAATGCCTTCAAAAGTTTCCAACACTAGCTTAATGTTCAACAAAATCATGGATAGGATAAGGATGTTGTCGATGGGCTCAACAACAATTCATCCAGGTTTCCATACAAATGGATTTCCATAACTATGTGAACAAGATGATAGCATTGGTCACACCAAGAGATATAACGGTGTATGCTCGAGGAAACAACCACAAGTGAGACAACATTACAAACATCGTTGGTCCTGATTTGATTTGACGATAGCCCACACTCAAACCAAAGTTTTGACAAGACAATAGATCCAATAACTAATCACGAGGACCAATCGATGAAGATAGCATCTTTTTACAACACACACACACATACAAAGATATCCCTTAGTGATGAACTAAGTCAGACAAGCTTTTATCTTCCAACTCTCCAAGTTTTTGTCCAGCTTAACCAACTAGTTCAGGGTATCCCACACAGAGTCTTGGAGAATGGGTGGTTTACAAGAAAGAAACTTGATCACAAGCTCAACAAAATAGTAAGGGCCAACCTGGTGATACTTCCGCGAAGATATTCAGAAAATCATGAACTACCAATATGTTATTAAGCTCGAGAACAATCTTGCTTCGGAGGCAAGACGATGTGATCAAATAAGCAAGGGGTTGACACAATCCTAACTCATTGATCGAAGCGTGCGCCGAAAAATGGACTAGGTAGCACGATCAACCTTAGGGTGATGATTCTATACCCAACACGCTAAGAATGAGGTTATTGTCCATTAACTACCAAGCAATGAGGTTGCTAGGAGTATTGATTTCACGCCTCGCAATTCACTTGTCGGTATTCCGGTTATAATAACATGGAGACCGAGAAATGAACAATGATGGCGAGAGGTATGGTGCAATTCCCATGACATTCTTGACATAAAGATGGTAATACCCCAAGGTAGAACAGAACAAAAGTTGGATTGGCATTTTGATATGTGGAATACAACTACTTTGACCCGATCCTAGAAATGGATGAGGTATTGGAGTTTGTTTCTCCTAGTCATTCTGGAATAGAATGGCTTGACGGACCACAAGAATAATAGGCATTGTTAACATGAATGCACAACTACTCCTGACTATCAACTGATACAAGAGTGTTAGAATACAACTAAAAAGGGACAAGTCAAAGGGACATATCACTTCCTGAGTTCTGGATGCATAGATTAACGTGTCGAACAGAGCTCAACATATTTCTTCCGGATAACCCATGCCGAAGGTAGGACTGGCAGGTTCACAATATAGAATCGAGAAATCATCAAGAGCACTCTGGTTGTGATCTTTTGGTTCAAAAGAACTTCTGTTCAGGATGGTTCATGGTACTAGAAGAATGATATATGTAGCGACCAGACCTCAAACAGTCTGATCTTTGTGCTTCAGTGTCATCCCTGGATCAGTAATGCTGACACACACAGTACTTGAAGGATTTATAACAGAGTAGCAATCACACACTTATTACATCGAATGTCTCAAAAGAGAACTTATTACAAATAATATGGCTTAAGGCCATCTAATAACGATAACAGCGGAAGGCTTGGAAGATAAGTGAGTCCATCAACTCCAACGGCATCACTGAGTATAGAACCACGACCTAAGGCTCCTTATTCGTCGTCTGAAAAGTCTGCAACATGAACGTTGCAGCCCGAAAACGGGTCAGCACATGGAATATGCTGGCAATGTAACACATAGAGAGTAGTGAACAGAATAGGCTATACTACATGCATATATGGCTGGTGGAAAGCTCTATGGTTACAGTTTTGCGTAAAGCCAGTTTTTCCCTACTGCAAAGGAATAAATTTTATTTAACTATCATGGTGGTTGTTAAACATTGAGAGCGTAGACACCCTCTCAATCCCAATTAAACATCATCATTAAAACCCAACAAAATTAATTAAAGTCACATGATGAGATTCACATGATAATCCAAGTACTAGATACTCAAGTTGTCCATAACCGGGGACACGGCTAACCATGATTAGTTTATACACTCTGCAGAGGTTTGCGCACTTTTCCCCACAAGACTCGATCTCCTCCGTTGGGATTCTCGCACTACATGGTGTTTGAGAAATGGATGACCGAGACATAGTTTTTTAGAAGCGCTAGCACCTTACGATCGGGTAGACCGTTACACCTACTTTCCCCTACATCCGCTAGTCTACCACTGTAAGAGTTCGCATGACTTAATCAACTATGCTAGAGCCCATAGTAGCTTGTGGCTGCACACGGAAGTTTCTAGTATGAATAATCTCATGATCCCTTTGAGCCTGGGTGGCGGTCCATAAAGAAAAACAGGCAATCGCTGGAATACCCAGGTGCCTCAATCCACCCAGATGTGTATTAGAGTTGCCACCTTAAGTTAACCATTAATTAAACAATCTCACATCTGTCATGAATACACTCAAACCCAAACCACGTCTACGAGCATAGCATAGCAATATAAGCATAACGTAGAAGTAACTCCCAGGGTTTGATAATAAACAGGTGAATAGGTACTACCTCATCTACTTCCCAAACCCACAATTTAATTCAGATCCTAACCATGCAATTGTTTGAGGATTTATCTAATGCAATAAAACTGGGTAGTAAGAGGTATGATCAAAGTGTTACTTGCCTTGCTGATGATCTGTAAAACCTAGAGATTCGAAGTAGCAAGCGGCGCACTCCGAGTACTCTATCGCAAACAAACAAGCACACAATAAGCACTCATCTAATACATAGGTAAAACTCAAATAAGAGATCTAACCAGAAAGTTCAACTTAAGAACTCTGGTTTGCAAAAAGAAACAATTCAAACGAAACAACGGAAGTCAAACGGCGAAAGAAACAGGCTTCATTTACTAATCTGGACCTAAGTCAAATTTTGCAGAAGCAAAAACTTGTTTGAGTTGGTTAAACGGAAAGAGGGTTTCGAGATGAAACTCTAGGCACTTGAATCGCCTGATTCTGATAAACGAGCGAAAAGTTATACTAAAACGAAAAACAGATCGGAAATCGCGATCAGAAATAATCGCGGAAAATCTGAGAAAAAGAAAAACGGACGAACAGGCTAACGAACAAACATTCGCTAACTGCGGCTAAAATACGAAAACCGTTTGTTAAAACGAATGAATGGACGTTCGCTAAATAAACTAAACCGAAAAAACCAATCTATAAAAAAACAGATCTACGGTTTAAAAAAAACAAACGAAAACCGGGCGGTTTTCTCGAGGAAACCGGCGGCGGCGGCGGTGGTCAACCCCGGCGGCGGGGCGGCGGCGGCGGGGTGGCTCCGGCATCGGGCGGGGCTCCGGTGGGAGGCGGGGTCGGCGGCGGAGAGGCTCCGGGCGGCGGCGGCGGCTCCGGGCGGCGGCGGCGGGCGACGGCGGCGGCGGGGCGACGGCGCTAGGGTTTGGGGCGGCGGGGCGGCTCGGGATGGGCTACGGGGTCGGCCTCCCCGCCTTATAAGGGCTGGCCGGGCCAGAGTCCTAGTCGGACACGGCCCGATTAGGTCGGTTCGTTTGTTTTTTAATAATAATTTCGCGCAGAAAAACAAATAAAAAAATACTAAACGGACTCCAAAAATCCTGAAATAAATTTTCCCCAACTTATAAAATCAAGGCGGACAAGATGAACATTTATTTGGGGCCTAAATGCAATTTTGAAAAACGCGTATTTTTCCTAATTCAAATAAAATAGCGAGAAAACTCCGAAATACAATCTTATTTGATTTTTTATTAAATCCTCAATATTTCTTTATTTTGGGAAAGTCATTTTATTCCCTCTCTCTTATTTTTATAATTGAAATAATTGAAGATAAAATAAATCAAATCAAATGATCGTATTTTCAAAATTTGAGAAAACCCAAATATGAAAATAACGAAATCCCCAACGCTCTCCATGGGTCCTTGAGTTGCGTAGTATTTCTAGGATCTAGCCAAAATGCAATAAAATATGATATGCAATGATGATATAATGTATAACATTCCAAATTGAAAATTTGGGATGTTACAAACCTACCCCCCTTAAGATGAATCTCGCCCTCAAGATTCGGGTTGGCTAGCAAATAGGTGAGGGTGGTCCTTCCGTAGATCTTCCTCTCGTTCCCAGGTGGCTTCATCCTCGGTATGGTGGCTCCACTGAACTTTGCAAAATTTGATAACCTTGTTGCGGGTCACTCGGCGGGCATACTCGAGAATCTTGACTGGTTTCTCCTCATAAGTCAAATCACTATCCAACTGAATCGCTTCCAGCGACACTATATCTCTCAGTGGTATATCCACCATCTCTGCGTGGCACTTCTTCAACTGGGAAACGTGGAACACGTCGTGAACTCCTGACAATCCCTCAGGCAGTTCCAATTTATAGGCAACTTCCCATGCGTTCCAAAACTTTGTATGGTCCCACAAAACGTGGCGCTAACTTTCCCTTAACTCCAAAGCGCTTAACTCCTCGAAGTGGAGATACACGAAGATAAACTCTATCTCCGGCTTCGTAAACTGTCTCCTTGTGTTTAGAATCTGCATAGCTCTTCTGCCTGGACTGGGCTACCTTGAGCCTATCGCGAATCAACTTCACCTTCTGTTCAGACTCCTTGATCAGATCTGGTCCAAATAACTGGCGGTCTCCAACTTCATCCCACGACAATGGTGTTCTGCACCTTCTTCCGTACAAGGCTTCAAAAGGGGCCATCTTCAAACTAGATTGATAACTATTGTTGTAAGAGAACTCCGCATATGGCAAGTTGTCATCCCAACTAGACCCATAATCTAGCGCACAAGCTCTCAACATATCCTCCAAAATCTGATTGACTCTCTCGGTCTGTCCATCAGTCTGCGGATGAAAAGCTGTACTGAACTCTATCCTGGTACCCAAAGTTTCGTGCAACTGATTCCAGAACTTTGAGGTAAACTGGGTTCCTCTATCTGATACAATGCTCCTCGGAACTCCATGCAGACATACAATCCTGGTCATGTATATCTTTGCCAACTTAGCACTGGTGTAAGTGGTCTTCACTGGGATGAAATGAGCTACCTTCGTCAAGCGATCGACTATAACCCACATCGAGTCATAGCCTGAACGGGTCCTGGGTAATCCCGTGATAAAATCCATGCCTATCTTATCCCACTTCCATTCGGGTATCGACAATGGCTGTAGCAATCCTGCTGCCTTCTGATGCTCTGCCTTCACTCTCTGACATACATCACAGACTGCTACATACGCCGCAATATCCTTGTTCATTCTAGTCCACCAGAAAGTGTCCTTCAAATCCAAATACATCTTGGTGTTTCCTGGGTGAATCGAGTACGGCGAATCATGGGCCTCTTGCAAAATTAACTTCCTGATCTCCGGGTCATTAGGCACATAAACGTGGTCCTCAAACCATAAGGTATCGTGTTCATCCTCACGAAATCCTTTAACTTTTCCCTTGCTCACCTTCTCCTTTATGGTGGCAATTTCCTTGTCGGTCTTCTGAGCTTCTCTGATCTTATCCATCAGAGTAGACTGAATCTCCAATGCTGCTACATAGCCTCTCGGAACTATCACCAAACATAGCTCACGAAGATCCTCGGCTAATTCTTTTGGTAACACTCCGGTCATTAGTGTGTTTACATGGCTCTTGCGGCTCAATGCGTCAGCTACTACGTTAGCCTTTCCGGGATGATAATGCAATCTCATATCATAATCCTTGATGAGCTCCAACCATCTCCTTTGCTTGAGATTCAACTCCTTCTGCGTGAAGATGTACTTCAAACTCTTGTGATCCGTGTACACCTCACAATGATTTCCGATGAGAAAATGTCTCCATGTCTTCAAAGCATGCACTACGGCTGCTAACTCCAAGTCGTGAGTAGCATAATTCAACTCATGGGGCTTAAGCTGTCGTGAGGCATATGAAACAACTCTACCCTCCTGCATAAGCACTGCTCCAAGTCCTCGACGTGAAGCGTCGCAATATACCTCATAATCCTTGCGCTGATCTGGCAGAATCAACACTGGCGAGGTAACCAAACGTTTCTTCAACTCCTGGAAACTGGCCTCACATTCCTCAGTCCATTTGAACTTGGTATCCTTCTTCAACAACTCCATCATAGGTTTTGCAATCTTCGAGAAATTTTCAATGAATCTCCGGTAGTATCCTGCGAGTCCAAGAAAACTCCGGATCTCTCCAACTGTTGTTGGGGCTTCCCAATTTGTCACAGTGACAACCTTGGTGGGATCTACTGCTATTCCTTCTCCGGATATAACATGTCCGAGGAATCCAACTTCCTTCAACCAAAACTCACATTTGCTGAATTTGGCGTATAACTGATGTTCTCTGAGCTTAGCAAGTACCAAACGCAAATGTTCTTTATGTTCTTCTTCATTCTTCGAGTAAACCAGAATATCATCAATGAATACTACGACGAACTTATCCAAAAACTCCATAAACACTTTGTTCATCATGTTCATAAAATAGGCAGGTGCGTTAGTCAGACCAAATGACATAACGGTATACTCATACAGCCCGTACCTTGTGGTAAAAGCTGTCTTAGGTATGTCTTGCTCTCGAATCTTCAACTGGTGGTATCCTAATCGCAAATCAATCTTGGAAAATACCTTAGCTCCTTGCAATTGGTCAAACAAATCATTAATCATTGGCAGTGGGTACTTATTCTTGATCGTCACTTCATTCAATCCTCGATAATCAACAACCATCCTTAACGATCCATCCTTCTTTTCCACTAGGAGTACTGGTGTGGCGAACTTGGGCGAATATAACCCTTATCCAGTAACTCCTTAATCTGCTTCTTAATCTCCTCCAAATCCTTTGCAGGCATTCTGTACGGTCTCTTAGATATTGGCCCTGTGCCTGGCAAAAGCTCAATCAAAAACTCAATGTCTCTATCCGGTGGCATGCCTGGCAACTCTTCTGGAAATACATCCAGAAAATCCTTTACCAACGGTACTTCCTCCTGCACAACTCCTGTTAAGGAATTTACTTGAGTCCTATTCGGCACATGCCGTGATACATACTTGATCCTTCTTCCCTCTGGGGTGGTAAGCAAAATTGACTTACTGGCGCAATCGATGTTTCCTCCATACATCGATAGCCAATCCATACCTAGAATTACATCCAAACCTTGCAATTCCAAAATGATCAAATCCGAGGGAAACACATGCCTACCTATATTCAATGGCACTTGAAAACATCCTCTACTGGACATATACTCCGCTCCTAGTGAGCTTACTAACATAGGTGTTCTAAGAAACTTGGTGGGCAGTTTATACTTATCCACAAATCCCCTTGATATGTATGAATGCGATGCACCAATATCAAAAAGAACGATTGCAGTAAATGACTTAACCAAAAACTTACCTATTACTGCATCTGGCTGGGCTTCAACCTCTTCCACGTTAACGTGGTTCACCTGTCCCCTGTTGAAAGGGTTTGGTTTCTTCCCTGAGCTTCCATTGCCATTTCCATTCTGGGCTTCAGGACATTCATTGGCATAATGTCCGGTCTTTTGACACTTATAACAAGTGACTTGGCTCAGGTCTCTCTTGGCTGTGGTTGATGGGTTGGTACGATTCTGACCATTGCTTCCCCCATTCCCATTACCATTCTTGGGGCCATTATGGTTATGCGAACTCCCTCCTCCATGGGTATGCTGAAAATGTCCTCCTGATTTCGGGGTAAACCATGGCTTCTGCTGAGCTCCTGAATTGTATTTCCCTTGTCCATACATCCTCTTGCGGTTCTCAATCTGTTGCTGCTTCCCTTCAATCATAAGAGCACGATCTACCAACTCCTGGTAGTTGTTGAAAGTTGCTACCATCAACTGCATGCTCAACTCATCATTCAGTCCTTCCAGAAATTTCTCCTGCTTATCTGCATCTGTAGCAACGTCATTCAGGGCATAACGTGCTAACTTACTAAAGCCATCCACATATTGGCCAACTATCCGTCCTCCTTGGCGCAAGTTGCGAAACTCATGCTTCTTCATGGCCATAGCTTCTGCTGAAACATGGGCAGTACGGAAAGCCTGCTGAAACTGATCCCATGTGACAGTGTCGATAGGATAAGTGGCTATGAAATTCTCCCACCATGATGCTGCGGGTCCTTCAAGATGATGTGCGGCAAAACGCACCTTTTCCGCATCTGTGCATCCTGCTGTGGTCAATTCCCTCCCTGTCTTGCGGAGCCAATCATCTGCCACTATCGGCTCGGTGCTACTGGAGAACACCGGCGGATTCAGTCTAAGGAAACGGGTTAAGTGATCAACAGGTGGTGGTGGTGGGTTGTTGTTGTTGTTCCCCCGATTCTGATTCTGGACTAGCAACTGCATCAATGCATTCTGCTGCTGGATCAACTGAGTGAGCTCCGGTGGGAAAGAAAATCCATTGTCACGTCTCGGAGGCATCTAAGGGTTTAGAAAAGATGAGAATATAGAATAGATTGAGGTCTAGAGAGAAAACACTACCCATATGCACATGAGACAAACACAATCATATCACTCAATCAATCAAGCAAGGGCATACAATCGGTCTAGAACTATCGTTATAAAAGTGCTTGGACTATGCTATATATATGGTGGAATACTACTACCGTTATGGTGGTCTACTAGAAAAACTGCTCCGAGAAAGGCTCCATGATATCTGCTCCAGCTTCATCAACATAGTCATCATCGCTGTCATCTGGGTCCGAGTCGGTGTCGTGGATGATGATGTAGTCCTCCGGACGAATCTCCTTGGGTTCTTCGTCTTCTCCTCCTGGCGCGGGGTCTCCCACGAATACTCCTAGCTTCCTTTCTAGATCGCCATTCCTCTCCACTAGTACGATGATTTCCTCCTCATAATCTTCACGAGTAGCCTTGAGTTCTTCCTCCAGCTCCGTGATCCTTGTCATTGCCTTCTTCAGATCTATCATGCCTGCGCACATCTGGTTCTCCTGATGTCGAATGTGCTGATTTAATTCCTGGATAAAAGCTGCGATTGATCTATCCTTCCTGGTGTTGATCATCTCCCAATGTTCATCTCGGCGCCCACAAATCTGGTAGATAGTATCCTTGAGATCATTGCGGTAAACTTCTCGAATACATCCCATGGTGATGTGGGCTGCCATGCTCTTTCCTAGACTCCATGTTAGTGCATCAAAGGAAAATTCTATGGGCTCGGTGACTGGCGTGAACGTCCTTATGGGAACTTGAACTTGAATCATCCAGCGCTCCTCCTCAGGTAAAGTGGCGTTGTAGGTCCCGGTGAAGCTTGGTACCCGATGTTCAGGTAATTAGTGACTTCCTTCAGGTGGCGTCCAAAGGGTGTATCTTCATCCGGTTACGTGAACTTGTTCCTAGCATCCGCCATCCTAAAAGAGTAGAAAATATGAGGAGTCAGAAATGACAAGAGAGTAGTGATCTAGGTCTTTATCTTAGTGGTCGTGTCCTACAGTCAGTGTGTGCTCTGATACCATCTTGTAGTGACCATACCTCAAACTGTCTGATCTCTGTGCTTCAGTGTCATCCCTGGATCAGTAATGCTGACACACACAGTACTTGAAGGATTTATAATAGAGTAGCAATCACACACTTATTACATCGAATGCCTCAAAAGAGAGCTTAATACAAATAGTATGGTTTAAGGCCATCTACTAACCATAACAGCGGAAGGCTTGGAAGATAAGTGAGTCCATCAACTCCAACGGCATCACTGAGTATAGAACCACGACCTAAGGCTCCTTATTCGTTGTCTGAAAAGTCTGCAACATGAACGTTGCAGCCCGAAAATGGGTCAGCACATGGAATATGCTGGCAATGTAACACATAGAGAGTAGTGAATAGAATATGCTATACTACATGCATATATGGCTGGTGGAAAGCTCTATGGTTACAGTTTTGCATAAAGCCAATTTTCCCCTACTACAAAGGAATAAATTTTATTTAACTATCATGGTGGTTGTTAAACATTAAGAGCATAGACACCCTCTCAATCCCAATTAAGTATCATCATTAAAACCCAACAAAATTAATTAAAGTCACATGATGAGATTCACATGATAATCCATGTACTAGATACTCAAGTTGTCCATAACCGGGGACACGGCTAACCATGATTAGTTTATACACTCTGCAAAGGTTTGTGCACTTTTCCCCACAAGACTTGATCTCCTCCGTTGGGATTCTCGCACTACATGGTGTTTGAGAAACGGATGATCGAGACATAGTTTTTCAGAAGCGCTAGCACCTTACGATCGGGTAGACCGTTACACCTACTTCCCCTACATCTGCTAGTCTACCACTGTAAGAGTTCGCACGACTTAATCAACTATGCTAGAGCCCATAGTAGCTTGTGGCTGCACACGGAAGTTTCTAGTATGAATAATCTCATGATCCCTTTGAGCCTGGGTGGCGGTCCATAAAGAAAAATAGGCAATCGCTGGAATACCCAGGTGCCTCAATCCACCCAGATGTGTATTAGAGTTGCCACCTTAAGTTAACCATTAATTAAACAATCTCACATCTATCATGAAAACACTCAAACCCAAACCACGTCTACGAGCATAGCATAACAATATAAGCATAACGTAGAAGTAACTCCCAGGGTTTGATTATAAACAGGTGAATAGGTACTACCTCATCTACTTCCCAAACCCACAATTTAATTCAGATCCTAACCATGCAATTGTTTGAGGATTGATCTAATGCAATAAAACAGGGTAGTAAGAGGTATGATCAAAGTGTTACTTGCCTTCCTGATGATCTGTAAAACCTAGAGATTCGAAGTAGCAAGCGGCGCACTCCGAGTACTCTATCGCAAACAAACAAGCACACAATAAGCACTCATCTAATGCACAGGTAAAACTCAAATAAGAGATCTAACCAGAAAGTTCAACTTAAGAACTCCGGTTTGCAAAAAGAAACAATTCGAACGAAACAACGAAAGTCAAACGACAAAAGAAACAGGCTTCGTTTACTTATCTGGACCTAAGTCAAATTTTACAGAAGCAAAAACTTGTTTGAGTTGGTTAAACGGAAAGAGCATTTCGATCCAAACTCTAGGCGTTTGAATCGCCTGATTATGATAAACGAGCGAAAAGTTGTACTAAAATGAAAAACAGATCGGAAATCACCTGATTTGAGCACACTTGATGTATGTCTTGCCATGCGTATCTGTGGTGACAATGGGATACCACGTGATTCACCTGATGTATGTTTTGGTGATCAACTTGTGGGTTCCGCCCATGAACCTATGCATAGGGGTTGGTACATGTTTTCGTCGTGATTCTCCGGTAGAAACTTTGGGGCCCTCTTTGAGGTTCTATGTGTTGGTTGAATATATGAATATGAGATTGTGTGATGCAATCGTATAATCATACCCACGGATACTTGAGGTGACATTGGAGTATCTATGTGACATTAGGGTTTTGGTTGATTTGTGTCTTAAGGTGTTTTTCTAGTACGAACTCTAGGGCTGTTTGTGACACTTATAGGAATAGCCCAACGGATTGATTGGAAAGAATAACTTTGAGGTGGTTTCGTACCCTACCATAATCTCTTTGTTCGTTCTCTGCTATTAGTGACTTTGGAGTGACTCTTTGTTTCATCTTGAGGGATACTTATGTGATCCAATTATGTTAGTATTGTTGAGGGAACTTACACTAGTGAAACTATGAACCCTAGGCCTTGTTTCAACGCATTGCAATACCGTTTACACTCACTATTATCAATAGTTACCTTGCTGTTTTTATATTTTCAGATTACAAAAACTATTATCTACCATCCATATACCACTTGTATCACCATCTCTTCGCCGAACTAGTGCACCTATACAATTTACCATTGTATTCGGTGTGTTGGGTACACAAGAGACTCTTTGTTATTTGGTTGCAGGGTTGCTTGAGAGAGACCGTCTTCATCCTACGCCTCCTACGGATTGATAAACCTTAGGTCATCCACTTGAGGGAAATTTGCTACTGTCCTACCAACATCTGTACCAAGGATCCCGACAACACATCGTACTACCATGATGAATAGTGATGGATGATGCAGATGCAAAGGAAGGAAACACTTTCTCAGATTTCACCTTAGTGATGCCAAGGAAACATAATCTGGATGATCGACCAAGGGACATTTAGCACTCTGCTTCTAATGTTCTCCTTGATGTACCAGCTTAACCCAATACCATTCGGTATCTGGAACATAAAGTAAAGGCCTGACTTCGGGAACTCAAATAACCCATAAGGAACAACTTATGGACTAAGTCATACCAACTCCTCATGGAAGAATGGCCAAATTGCTGACTCAAGATACTACAATAAGAGATCTCCCGGATAAGTGTGTTGGCCATGACATCCACTTAACGGTTCAAAAGACCAATATTATAATTCTTGGGAATGTCCCAACCATCATATCTGATTGAGATTCAGATATGGTTGGTAACAGGATATTTCAAACGGCATGTCTGAAAAGGAAAGGTTGCAAAGCAAACCGACAAGATGACGTTGCAAGATTCTTGGGAAATGAATTACGATAGCAAGCTCCAACACATGAGCTAGTTCTGCTACACACATGTGAACACGATGTCCTAGACAAGCATGACCACATAGTAGTCTTACAATAAAACACTACCAAGTTCTTGTTGCGAACCATCATTGAAGATAACGAAGTCTTGTGCATGTCCGTCTGGGCTCTTCAGGAATAGCATTTGAGATTCTTATCCTTGAACAAATCAATCAATGGCTTTGTGTGCTAGGAACACATATAGCATGGAGGTAGCTAATATCTCAAACCATAGTATACTTCGCACATGCATGACTGACTTGGGATGATTCTAGAGGAGGAAAAAAAAGCTTTCTCGAATTCACGGCATCAACTTGCATCAAATGCACATGAATTAGAGTAAGTTACTTCTTTCATCCGAACATATGCTTCATGAGCTAGCATGAAGAAATGCCTTCAAAAGTTTCCAACACTAGCTTAATGTTCAACAAAATCATGGATAGGATAAGGATGTTGTCGATGGGCTCAACAACAATTCATCCAGGTTTCCATACAAATGGAGTTCCATAACTATGTGAACAAGATGATAGCATTGGTCACACCAAGAGATATAACGGTGTATGCTCGAGGAAACAACCACAAGTGAGACAACATTACAAACATCGTTGGTCCTGATTTGATTTGACGATAGCCCACACTCAAACCAAAGTTTTGACAAGACAATAGATCCAATAACTAATCACGAGGACCAATCGATGAAGATAGCATCTTTTTACAACACACACACACATACAAAGATATCCCTTAGTGATGAACTAAGTCAGACAAGCTTTTATCTTCCAACTCTCCAAGTTTTTGTCCAGCTTAACCAACTAGTTCAGGGTATCCCACACAGAGTCTTGGAGAATGGGTGGTTTACAAGAAAGAAACTTGATCACAAGCTCAACAAAATAGTCAGGGCCAACCTGGTGATACTTCCGCGAAGATATTCAGAAAATCATGAACTACCAATATGTTATTAAGCTCAAGAACAATCTTGCTTCGGAGGCAAGACGATGTGATCAAATAAGCAAGGGGTTGACACAATCCTAACTCATTGATCGAAGAGTGCGCCGAAAAATGGACTAGGTAGCACGATCAACCTTAGGGTGATGATTCTATACCCAACACGCTAAGAATGAGGTTATTGTCCATTAACTACCAAGCAATGAGGTTGCTAGGAGTATTGATTTCACGCCTCGCAATTCACTTGTCGGTATTCCGGTTATAATAACATGGAGACCGAGAAATGAACAATGATGGCGAGAGGTATGGTGCAATTCCCATGACATTCTTGACATAAAGATGGTAATACCCCAAGGTAGAACAGAACAAAAGTTGGATTGGCATTTTGATATGTGGAATACAACTACTTTGACCCGATCCTAGAAATGGATGAGGTATTGGAGTTTGTTTCTCCTAGTCATTCTGGAATAGAATGGCTTGACGGACCACAAGAATAATAGGCATCGTTAACATGAATGCACAACTACTCCTGACTATCAACTGATGCAAGAGTGTTAGAATACAACTAAAAAGGGACAACTCAAAGGGACATATCACTTCCTGAGTTCTGGATGCATAGATTAACGTGTCGAACAGAGCTCAACATATTTCTTCCGGATAACCCATGCCGAAGGTAGGACTGGCAGGTTCACAATATAGAATCGAGAAATCATCAAGAGCACTCTGGTTGTGATCTTTTGGTTCAAAAGAACTTCTGTTCAGGATGGTTCATGGTACTAGAAGAATGATATATGTAGCGACCAGACCTCAAACAGTCTGATCTTTGTGCTTCAGTGTCATCCCTGGATCAGTAATGCTGACACACACAGTACTTGAAGGATTTATAACAGAGTAGCAATCACACACTTATTACATCGAATGCCTCAAAAGAGAGCTTAATACAAATAGTATGGATTAAGGCCATCTACTAACGATAACAGCGAAAGGCTTGGAAGATAAGTAAGTCCATCAACTCCAACGACATCACTGAGTATAGAACCACGATCTAAGGCTCCTTATTCATCGTCTGAAAAGTCTGCAACATGAACGTTGCAGCCTGAAAACGGGTCAGCACATGGAATATGTTGGCAATGTAACACATAGAGAGTAGTGAACAGAAAAGGCTATACTACATGCATATATGGCTGGTGGAAAGCTCTATGGTTACAGTTTTGCGTAAAGCCAGTTTTTCCCTACTACAAAGGAATAAATTTTATTTAACTATCATGGTGGTTGTTAAACATTGAGAGCGTAGAAACCCTCTCAATCCCAATTAAGTATCATCATTAAAACCCAACAAAATTAATTAAAGTCACATGATGAGATTCACATGATAATCCATGTACTAGATACTCAAGTTGTCCATAACCGGGGACACGACTAACCATGATTAGTTTATACACTCTCTAGAGGTTTGTGCACTTTTCCCCACAAGACTCGATCTCCTCTGTTGGGATTCTCGCACTACATGGTGTTTGAGAAACGGATGACCGAGACATAGTTTTTCAGAAGCGCTAGCACCTTACAACCGGGTAGACCGTTACACCTAATTTCCCCTACATCTGCTAGTCTACCACTGTAAGAGTTCGCACGACTTAATCAACTATGCTAGAGCCCATAGTAGCTTGGGGCTGCACATGGAAGTTTCTAGTATGAATAATCTCATGATCCCTTTGAGCCTGGGTGGCGGTCCATAAAGAAAAACAGGCAATCGCTGGAATACCCAGGTGCCTCAATCCACCCAGATGTGTATTAGAGTTGCCACCTTAAGTTGACCATTAATTAAACAATCTCACAGCTGTCATGAAAACACTCAAACCCAAACCATGTCTACGAGCATAGCATAACAATATAAGCATAACGTAGAAATAACTCCCAGGGTTTGATTATAAACAGATGAATAGGTACTACCTCATCTACTTCCCAAACCCACAATTTAATTTAGATCCTAACCATGCAATTGTTTGAGGATTGATCTAATGCAATAAAACTGGGTAGTAAGAGGTATGATCGAAGTGTTACTTGCCTTGCTGATGATCCGTAAAACCTAGACATTCGAAGTAGCAAGTGGCGCACTCCGAGTACTCTATCACAAACAAACAAGAACACAATAAGCACTCATCTAATGCACAGGTAAAACTCAAATAAGAGATCTAACCAGAAAGTTCAACTTAAGAACTCCGGTTTGCAAAAAGAAACAATTCAAACGAAACAATGAAAGTCAAACGGCGAAAGAAACAGGCTTCGTTTACTAATCTGGACCTAAGTCAAATTTTACAGAAGCAAAAACTTTTTTGAGTTGGTTAAACGGAAAGAGGGTTTCGAGACGAAACTCTAGGCACTTGAATCGCCTGATTCCAATAAACAAGCGAAAAGTTATACTAAAATGAAAAACAGATCGGAAATCGCGATCAGAAATAATCGTGGAAAATCTAAGAAAAAGAAAAACGAACGAACAGGCTAACAAACGAACGTTCGCTAACTGCGGCTAAAAGACGAAAACCATTCGTTAAAACAAACGAACGAACGGGCATTCGCTAAATAAATTAAACCGAAAAAACCGATCTATAAAAAACAGATCTAGGTTTTTTTTTAAAAACCGAACAAAAACCAAGCAGTTTTCTCAAGGAAACCGGCGGCGGTGGCGGTGGTCAACCTCAGCGGCGGGACGACGGCGGCGGGGCGGCTCTAGCGTCGGGCAGGGCTCCGGTGGGCGGCGGGGTCGGCGGCGGAGCGACTCCGGGCAGCGGCGTCGGGCGACAGCGGCGGCGGGGCGTCAGCACTAGGGTTTGGGGCGGCGGGGCGGCTCGGGCTGGGCTACAGGGTCGGCCTCCCCGGCTTATAAGGGCTGACCGAGCCAGAGTCCTAGTCGGACACGACCCGGTTAGGTCAGTTTTTTTTAGTAATAATTTCGCGCAGAAAAACAAATAAAAGAAATACTAAACGGACTCCAAAAATCCCGAAATAAATTTTCCCTGACTTATAAAATCAAGATGGACAAGATGAACATTTATTTGGGGCCTAAATGCAATTTTGAAAAACGCGTATTTTTCCCAATTCAAATAAAATAGCGAGAAAACTCCGAAATAAAATCTTATTTGATTTTTTATTAAATCCTCAATATTTCTTTATTTTGGGAAATTCATTTTATTCTCTCTCTCTTATTTTTTATAATTGAAATAATTTACGATAAAATAAATAAAATCAAATGATCCTATTTTCAAAATTTGAGAAAACCCAAATATGAAAATAACGAAATCCCCAACTCTCTCCATGGGTCCTTGAGTTGCGTAGGATTTCTAGGATCTAGCCAAAATGCAATAAAATATGATATGCAATGATGATCTAATGTATAACATTCCAAATTGAAAATGGGATGTTACAATATACCACGGACCTTGAGGACTATCACAAAGGTTACTAATATCCTAAAGGAACTAGCAAGCACTATTAACATGAAGTAGGTAGGGTGAATCTCAGGTTCAAGAACCCAGGAATAGAATGCCTACTAACTAAATGGCATCATGGGATGCTTTCGAGGAAGACGACTAGAATCATCACACTGGGAATACAAAGCATTGCTAGATTACTGGGTGGTTCTCTAAGACACCTAGGGTCATAATAATAACTTCAACATATATGTCGAGGCAATGAAGTACCTCAACACACTGGTTAGTGTGGTTAATCTGGACCAAAAGGGCATTGGAAATGGGAAGAAGGGATTTGCAAGTGCATCAGACTATTTCGAAACCTAGGATGACTCAGACACCATAACGGTTGTAAATGCTCAAAAAGATTTGACACATCCTGCAAAATGGTGGCATAGCCACTCAACATCATAATATCAAGGTTCCGAGATCAACTGTCAACACACGAAAATAGTAGGAACTGAACTGAGGCTTAAATCCATCAATCCTATAAGTCTACGGATTAGTAACATGTGATCCGGATAGAAAGACGAGAAGCCTAGTTCTTAATCCCCATAGAAAAGAAGAGGTTGACTCAGATCAGAAGGGCATAAGGTAAAGGAGTAAAAAAGAGCCTTACGTTCCCTTCCACAATCAATTCCCTTATATAACTAAAGCATTTCTAGACACGACTTCGACCAGTTTGGCTTGATAATCCTACAGGTAGTCAAGCTCTGATACCAAATCTGTCAGGACCCCGATCCTAAGTCACACCGATCTAGCATGTAACACACCATATCCGTTTGCGGCCTCACGCACGGTGTTCCCACGGGTGCCACCTTACCTGGCCCGGAACCGTTTGCGCCTTTTGGCTCACGTATATGATAGTGTCTCTAGCATCCATATGACAGAGAACCCGGGCCGACATGACTAGTCGTGAATCCAAAGTGGCACTAACTTACAGGGACAGGCTTACATGACCCAACAACGAATGTGTCGGTCATCACATATGAACCCAAGTCATAGCAAGCTACAAGGACTTAAAGGAACAACGCGTGACATTTCCCCGAAGGGACAAACACAGGAACAAAGAAGGACACATGCCGGCCAGCCTAAGTGTTCCGGAGCAGTAGCAAGCTACCATGGCTCAGTGGAAGCACTAGGAGACATTTCCCGGTAAGAGAGTCTACCAAGAATAAACAACTAGGTTGTCGGATCCCACACATACCAATCATTTCAGTAACATACACACAATATGCTCGATATGTGCAAATACAACATGGTATCACAAAAAAACTCTATGACTCAAAGTATTTATTCATTAGGCTCCGAGGAGCCAGATATTACAAACATGGGTCTGATGACCCAGCATTAAAGTCATACAAGCAACAAGCACAGGCGGAAGCATAAACATGTCTGAGTACAGACATCTGAAAAGAGAGAAGGCTAGTAAGCCTATCTATCTACAAGACCCTCCGAAGGGAACAAGATCGTAGTTGAGGTAACATGCTAAACGTCGAAGTCCACGCGAAACTACTAGTGAGACTGAAGCTCTTTGCAAAACATAAATTAAGCAAACGTGAGTACAAATGTACCCAACAAGACTTACATCAGATCTAGCTACATATGCATCAGTATCAACAAAGGGGGTGGTGGAGTTTAACTGCAGCAAGCCAGCTTTGACTCGGTGGCTATCCTAAACTACGTCTGCAAGTAACTCTTTTGAGGTGGCACACACGAGTCCACATATTCACCATATCAATACACCACTATGGAACCGCTCCCATCTCCCTACGAGAACGCCATCCACTGCACTCACGCTTATCTTGCACATTTTAGAGTATCCACTTTCACTTGTCTATGAAGTGCACAAGCAACCCAAAAGTCCTTTACCGCAGACGCGGCTATTCGAATAGATCATTTATAACCCTGCAGGGGTGTAATTCTTCACACACGCTCTCGCCACTTACTGCCATGTACATGTCATGTATCTCGGCAATCTTCAAGCGGAAGCCTGGCGAGGGTGTCGGCCAGGACCTGACTAACCACGCAAGTCTCTAGTCCAGGTTTATCGCCTATTCGGGTTCCATCCGCAAGAAGATCTGGCCGGGGTGTCGCTCATGGCCCCAAACGATGTGAGCATGGTTCCCAAGCCCACCAAATGGGCGACGCTTGGTACACCGTGCCACTGCACCTAGTCTGTCCCAAGCCCACCTGTACCGGGTGCCACTTGGTAGACTACTAGCACTACCTACAAACACCAGAAACTAGTTGTAACTCCTGGACAGAGGTCAGGTTGATTAATAAGCCTAGAGGGGCCGAGTTACCGGAAACCAATGTGTGGTAGTAGCTGTTCATGGATCATAAACACAGAACTCAGTTCCCATGGACGGTTTCAATGAGACAACCCACCGTACTCGTACATGGCCTCTCACCGCTACCTTTACCAAACCGTGTTCACACACTTAGTTCTCAACAGTAGGACATATTCACAACTTTCCAATTCATCCCCGATGAATCAGACCTGACACAACTCTAAGCAATAGGAGGCATGACAAACATGCATGAATGAGTAGGCACATCAGGGCTCAAACAACTCCTACTCATGATAGTGGGTTTCGTCTATTTACTATGGCAAAGACAGGTCATGCAGAGGAAAGGGGTTCAACTACTGCAGCATATAACAGTTGAATCGTTGTTGTCCTAATGCAGTAAAAGAGAGCAGGAGTGAGAGAGTGGGATTGTATCGGAATGAACAAGGGGGTTCTGCTTGCCTGAAAGATCAACAGGGGGCACTGTTCCTTAGACAGGTTCTCTGGAGCACTCTCCGGAGCAGGACCTATCGAGAAGGATGGTGTCGACAATCAAGACACAAGCATATGCAACAATATGATGCATGAACATGGCATGAAGATGTGATGTGGTTTGTGCTAATGCATCTAGAATTCCATTTGAACCAAGGGTTCAAATGCAACTCCAAATTAAACATTTGTAAATGCCATTCATGTGTTTTCACCTATACAGCAGGTTTAGGTTGGTTTGTCATGCATGAAACTGGTACAGATGGATAGATTGAATTTTTCTGATAATTTTTCCTATATAAATTATTTCAATCTGAGTTATAGATTATTTTCTGTTTTTAGAAGTTTTAACTATTTTCTGAAATTTCCTGAATTATTTTTAATCCAGCAAATGATTAACTGCGTCAGCATGACCTCAGTGTGAAGTCAGCAAGTTAACAGGGGCCGGTCCAGGTCAAACCTGACACCGGGGCCCACATGTTAGTGAGATAGAGAGTTAACAAGGGGTTATTTAACTTAACCCGTGTCTTTAACAGCAGCGGTCCCACATGTCATACACTAGGGGTTAATTAACCGAGTGATTAGCACCTAACCTAATGCTCCACGTCAGCTCTAATCGGCGTTTAGCCGCTGTTGTAAACAGGGCACGGTGAGGTCGCTCGTCCGGCCAACTCCGGTGACGACAGGTCGAGCGGACGGGTGCGTTGGAACGCCCGTAGCAAGGTGGGTATGATGGTCGTGGTGGCCGGATCTGAGGCTGGCTGTAACGGCGCCGACGATGAGCTTTGCGATGGCCAGAGCTCGGGTGCACTCAGGAATGGGGCTATGGTGTGCTAGGAGAGAATATGATGGGCTAGGTAGCATCCACGGGCCACCAGAAAGCACGCTGGTGCCACGGGTTCGAGCGGAGGGGCTTGGTTCAAGAAAGCTAGGTGGCCATGGCGGACGGCGGTGCTCGGGCATGTGGGTGAGGGTGCTATGGCACGAGAACAAGCAAAACAGAGTGGAGCTCACGGCGGGGTCATTGACGGTCTCATTGGGCTCGGGGAGGCCTCTGCGGAAACGAATTCGACGATGGTGTCCGGTGGCTGAGGCGGCGAGGAAGATGACGATGGCGACGCTGGAGGGCCTCCGGCCTTTCTTGGTGCGATGATGAGGTGCAGCGCGATACATACGATCTCGGGAGCACGGTGGTGCGTCGTTTCGTCATCAGTGGCCATGCGGGCAAGGCACGGCGGCCGACGAAAGCTCTCAGTGACGCTCAAAGGAGGGGCTAGAGGGCGAGGGAGAAAGCAGAGAGTGAGGGGAAAGTGAGAGGGGGGCCTCGGGCATCTCTAGACGTGGATTAGCATGAAGGAGCGGCCTCCAGCGCGAAGAGGGAGGTGGACGGCTCCGCGGGTGCACGCGCGTGTTCGCTCCTACCTACTGGCAGGAGGAAGACGACGAGCGAGGAGGTAAGTGGGCTAGGCCGTCAGGCTGTCAAGGTAAAAAGGCCCAGGTGGGTTTCTTTCTCTCTTTGTCTTTCTACTTTTGTTTCTGTTTTCTAGTTTTCTGTTGTAGTTTTGAGCTAAGGAAAGATACCAAGGCATTTCCTAAAATCCTGAAAATATTCATGGACACTTGCTGAATTATTTCAGTGGCCCAAAAATAGTTCCAACATTATTTGAAAATTTAAATTATTTATAGTATTTAAATTCCCAAAGTCAAATACAATAAGATTTAATTCAAAAATCCAGAATGGCCTGGAAATATGTGCATAATTTTTGGCAGAGGTTTTCACCTTTATCAAAAATCATGAAGTTTTCTAAAGGGCATTTGGGTTCATTGAAAATATTTTTATTGGACCTAGTTTAATTCATTTGGTGCTAGGGTTTTAACAATCCCCATTTCAACTTCCAAAGAAATTCAGACATGATGCATGGATGCTTGTGCAACTATTCGCAATCAAATTCTAGGGCCGTGACAGAAGTCTCCGTATAGGCTCAGTTTTACTGTCCTTAATGAAGATGGTGATATTAGAGTCATGCTAGTGAGTAATCTTGGATTGGAGAAATACCTGTGTTAAAGTTTGTTATTCCCGTAGCATGCATGTATGGTGAACCGTTATGTGATGAAGTCAGAGCATGATTTATTTATTGATCGTCTTCCTTATGAGTGGCGGTCAGGGACGAGCGATGGTCTTTTCCTACCAATCTATCCCCCTAGGAGCATGCGTCTATTACTTCGTTTCGATAACTAATAGATTTTTGCAATAAGTATATGAGTTCTTTATGACTAATGTTGAGTCCATGGATTATACACACTCTCACCCTTCCATCATTCCTAGCCTCTCTAGTACCGCATAACTTTCGCCGGTACCATACACCCGCCATATACCTTCCTCAAAACAGCCACCATACCTACCTATTATGGCATTTCTATAGCCATTCCGAGATATATTGCCATGCAACTTCCACCGTTCCGTTATTATTACACGCATCATCATTGTCATATTGCTTTGCATGACCATGTAGTTGACATCGTATTTGTGGCAAAGCCACCGTTCATAATTATTTCATACATGTCACTCTTGATTCATTGCACATCTCGGTACACCGCTAGAGGCATTCATATAGAGTCATATTTTGTTCTAAGTATCGAGTTGTAATTCTTGAGTTGTAAGTAAATAAAAGTGTGATGATCTTCATCATTAGAGCATTTTCCCATGTGAGGAAAGGATGATGGAGACTATGATTCCCCCACAAGTCGTGATGAGACTCCCGACGAAAAATAAAAATAAAAATAAAAAAGAGGACAAAAAAAGAGAGGGCCCAAAAAACAAAAACAAATGAGAGAAAAGAGAGAAGGGGCAATGCTACTATCCTTTTACCACACTTGTGCTTCAAAGTAGCACCATGATCTTCATGATAGAGAGCCTCCTAAGTTGTCACTTTCATATACTAGTGGGAAATTTTTCATTATAGAACTTGGCTTGTATATTCCAATGATGGGCTTCCTCAAATTGCCCTAGGTCTTCACAAGCAAGCGAGTTGGATGCACACCCACTTACTTTCTTTTTGAGCTTTCATAAACTTGTAGCTCTAGTGCATCTGTTGCATGGCAATCCCTACTCACTCACATTGATATCTATTGATGGGCATCTCCATAGCTCGTTGATACGCCTAGTTGATGTGAGCCTATCTCCTTTTTGTCTTCTCCACAACCACCGTGTATTCCACCTATAGTGCTATGTACATGGCACACGCTCATGTATTGCGTGAAAGTTGAAGAAGTTTGAGAACATCAGAAGTATGAAACAATTGCTTGGCTTGTTATCAGGGTTGTGCATGATTTAAATACTTTATGTGATGAAGATGGAGCATAGCTAGACTATATGATTTTTTAGGGATAACTTTCTTTGGCCATGTTATTTTGAGAAGACATGATTGCATTATTAGTATGTTTGAAGTATTATTGTTTTTATGTCAATATGAAACTTTTGTTTTGAATCTTATGGATCTGAACATCATGCCACAAGAAAGAAATTTACATGGATAAATATGTTAGGTAGCATTCCACATAAAAAAAATCTATTTTTATCATTTACCTACTCGAGGACGAGGAGGAATTAAGCTTGGGGATGGTTGATACATCTCCAATGTATCTATAATTTTTGATTGTTCCGTGCTATTATATTATCTATCTTGGATGTTTTATATGCATTTATATGCTATTTTATATGATTTTTTGGACTAACCTATTAACCTAGAGCCCAGTGCCATTTTATGTTTTCCCCTTGTTTTTGAGTTTCACAGAAAAGGAATATCAAACGGAGTCCAAACGAGATGAAAATTTACGGTGATTTTTTATGGACCAGAAGAAGCCCCCAAAGCAAAAGAGTTGGGCCAGAAGAGTCCTGATCCAACCATAATGTTGGAGGGCGTGCCCTACCCCCCGGGCGCGTCCTCCGTCCTTGTCGTTGACTCATGGCCCCCTGACTTGTTCTCGACGCCAACAATTCCTATAAATATAGAAACCCCCAGAAATAAACCTAGATCAGGAGTTCCGCCGCCGCAAGCCTCTATAGACACCAAAAACCAATCGGTATCCTGTTCCGGTACCCTGCCGGAGGGGGGAATCATCACCGGTGACCATTTCATCATCCCGACACTCTCCATGATGATGAGGGAGTAGTTCATCCTCGGGGCTGAAGGTATGAACCAATAGCTATGTGTTTGATCTCTCTCTCTCTCTTGTTCTTTACTTGGCACGATCTTGATGTACCACAAGCTTTGCTATTATAGTTGGATCTTATGATGTTTCTCCCCCTCTACCCTCTTGTAATGGATTGAGTTCTACCTTTGAAGTTATCTTATCGGATTGAGCTTTAAGGATTTGAGAACACTTGACGTATGTCTTGCATGTGCTTATCTGTGGTGACAATGGGATATTCATGTGATCTACTTGATGTATGTTTTGGTGATAAACTTGCAGGTTCTGTGACCTTGTGAACTTATGCATAGGGGTTGTCACACGTTTTCGTCTTGACTCTCTGGTAGAAACTTTGGGGCACTCTTTGAAGTTCCTTGTGTTGGTTTGAATAGATGAATCTGAGATCGTGTGATGCATGTCGTATTATCAAACCCGCGGATACTTGTGGTGACATTGGAGTATCTAGGTGACATTAGGGTTTTGGTTGATGTGTGTCTTAAGGTGTTATTTTAGTACGAACTCTAGGGCTGTTTGTGACACTTATAGGAATAGCCCAATAGATCGATCGGAAAGAATAACTTTGAGGTGGTTTCGTACCCTACAATAATCTCTTCGTTTGTTCTCCGCTATTAGTGACTTTGGAGTGACTCTTTGTTGCACGTTGATGGATTGTTATATGATCTAATTATGTTATCATTGTTGAGAGAACTCGCACTAGTGAAAGTATGAACCCTAGCTAGGCCTTGTTTCCAAGAATTGTAATACCATTTTCGCTCACTTTTATCATTAGTTACCTTGTTATTTTTATATTTTTAGATTACAAATACCTATATATACCATCCATATTGCACTTGTATCACCATCTCTTCCCCAAACTAGTGCACCTATACAATTTACCATTGTATTGGGTGTGTTCGGGACACAAGTGACTCTTTGTTATTTGGTTGGAGGGTTGTTTGAGAGAGACCATCTTCAACCTACGCCTCCCACAGATTGATAAACCTTAGGTCATCCACTTGAGGGAGATTTGCTATTGTCCTACAAAACTCTGCGCTTGGAGGCCCAACACGAGTCTACAAGAAGAAGGTTGTGTAGTAGACATCATGCGCCCAGATGGGTTGTGCCTCCCTCTGGGAACCCCTTTGGCACTTCTTTGGCCCATCGCGTGTCTTCTGGCCCAAAACAATTCTCCAAAAAGTTTCGCTGCGTTTGGACTCCATTTGGTATTGATTTTCTGCGAAGTAAAAAACAAGCAAAAACAGCAACTGGCACTAGGTCAATAGGTTAGTCCCAAAAAATGATATAAAGTTGCTATAAAATGATTGTAAAACATCAAGAATGATAATATAACAGCATGTAACAATCAAAAATTATATATACATTGGAGACGTATCAGCATCCCCAAGCTTAATTCCTGCTTGTCCTCTAGTAGGTAAATGATACAAATAGAATTTTTGATGTGGAATGCTGCTTATCATGTTCATCACATAATTTTTACTTTGTAGCATGGACATTTGGACTTCTATAAGATTCAAAGCAATAGTCCACTTTTGACATGAAGATTTCAATACTCAAGCATATCAACAAGCAACCATGTGTTTCAAAATATCAACACTAAAGCAGGTTATCCCTAGCCCATTATGCTCCATAGCTCAAAGTGAAAAAGATAGAGATAAAACAATATTGGGGGCATGCTTTTCCTGTCAACGAAAACGATCAAGTAGTTCCCAATACTTTCCATGCTAGATATATGATATACTTTCCACTCTGGTACTTCTTTGGCCCATCGTGCATCTTCTGGACCAGCAAAATTCTCCAAAATGTTTCGCTGTGTTTGGACTCCATTTGGTATTGATTTTCTGCGAAGTAAAATACAAGCAAAAAATAGCAACTGGCACTAGGCACTATGTTAATAGTTTAGTCCCAAAAAATGATATAAAGTTGCTATAGAATGATTGTAAAACATCTAAGAATGATAATATAACAGCATGGAACAATAAAAATTATAGATATGTTGGAGACGTATCATCCGCCTAGGCGCCGCCCCACCGGCAACGAGGCAGAGGACATCGCCGGCTCTATCGAGGCCCCGCCCACTACCAACGAGGCCGCACCACATAGAAAACGAGGAAGAGTAGAACACGGTAGGTTGCCGCCGCTCGGGTCCAAGTAAGGCCACCGCTGCTACTCTCCGGTTGAAGCCAAGCTTGGCGGGTTGAGCGTTGACGGCCGATTAACTTATTGGCGACGACGTGGAGTCGGAGAGGTGTGCTGGAGAATAAGCTTCTGTTCGGATCAGTCGGACACGGGAAATGTGCGTCAGAGATCATAGATTAGGTTAATTAATTATACCTCCAGCGCACCCCTTTCTAGTTGAAGAATGTATGAAATGTAATGAAATCCGGCCGTGTATGAACGAATTTAGTTTGATTAGTTCGAGTTCTTGTATCACTGGCATTGGATGAACATGCAAAAAATATGTACTAGCATCATTCCCAGGACGCACGGTGATCACCTCGTTTGCAGCAGTTTCACACGTACAAAAAGTTTGCGCAGCGTTTTAGCGTGCCTATACATTGCAATCAAACACACAGGCCTGGCAATTCATAGAGAACATTCAAAACAATGGATGATTATGCATCTTAGTGATTCACATGTCAGAGCCAATATTTACTTCACAACTAAAGAATAAAGAAAAATAGACCGATATGCTAATGACAACAAAGGGTGTCCCATTCTTAAATATCAACCGCATGTCTTCTTGCTAACATCAATGAGAAAAATTTGACAAGGTTGTCCCATTCCAAAATATCAAATGCGTGTCTTTGCGTACATCAATAAGCAAACTTTGACAAGGTTTTCCCATTCCAAAATATCAAATGCCTACGATTGTGGAATGGGTGGCGTTTGCCATCAGTTCAGACATTGACATGTCATCTCGTGCTAAATAAACTAGCTGTTCTTTTTGTGCAGTTCCACTAAAATCAACCAACTTCGCGCGTAGCTTGTATGATTTCGCCTTTATATGTTGCAACGCCTTGAACATATCCGCACCTCCTTTCTTGTCGCTACTTTTTTGGCTGGAGGTGGAAATGAATGATTCGAGAACATTTGATGTATTATGCATGATGAAGTATAATGGAGGGCATGAACCATCAGAACATTTTTTGCAGTTCCCATTGAAATCAAGTTGAGCATCATTGTTTGCATAAATACAAAAAATTGATTAGTATAAAGCAAACTGTACTATGAATTAACTGTTTAAACAGGCAACCTACATGATCCATGCATAGCACACATTTAAAAAAATGGAACTCACCGGAAAGAATCCTAAAACAACATTGTATTGGCCATCACAGCAACAATGGTGGAGATCCGTGAGTCCTTTAGAGCTGAAGTTAGTTTGTTCTCGTCGGCAGTAATGTAACCATCCTTCAACTGCTTCCTTCTGATATGAAGAGGATGATCCTGCTGTGCAAATACAAGAGAACAATTAAATGCTAGCATCCCTGTTTGCTCCAAAAAGGAAAGGAAATATTTAAAACATCACAGATGAAGCACTTCTCCAGGACAATACCACTTTCTCACGACGATAGCTAAACAGTAGCACAACACCAATAGAGATGACAAAGCTCAATCATATGGATGAAATGCGTGGGTCTGTACCAACCTTTGTTAGGAGGCTTATTGTGTAGAGCATACAGATGAAGCACTTCTCAGGAACCATCTGTTGTTATCTACTGTGGTTGCCATGCTTACTATATACTCCATGATTAGTTTAATGTTTCTAACATCTTCTTGTGCAGTTCCACTAAAATATATGTTATCTTCAAAGAATATCCATGTTTGCACAACTAGAGATAATTACATATTACATTAAGAGTGGCATCAAATCAGTGGCAAAACAATTGCTCGTTCCAGCCATAGCAATAAATTAAGATGCAAAACTATATCATTACTTGTGTCATCATAGTTCCAGTGCTTCATTACAGCACCGGGAGTTGATTTTTGTTTTTGTTTCACTTGTCCTTCCCCTTCGTCACTTGGTTCAATAACAGACAAGCTTCACCTTCAATGTAAGATTTGGCATGTCAATTAGGGACCACAAGTATAGCACTAAACAACGACATTAAATTTTTGATGAAAGTAGAAAAATACAGGCCAACGGTTGTGAAATATCATTATCTTACCTCAATGGGATATTACGGTGCACATACAGATTGGAAGTCTGGTCTCCATTTGTGCAGTTCACTAAAATCAAGTGACATTACTGTATAAGTAGCACATCATATGAAAGCACACTGCACAATCATGTGAAATAAGGCTAGTACTAACCTCTCATGATGTGGAATTCAAACAACTCACAAGAAGAAGGTCTGGAAAAAATTTGCCAACGCGGATAGGAAGTTAGATCTCCTCTTGTGCAGTTCCACTAAGATCAAGCAATCAAGCAACATTATCGGTGTGACATTTTGTTTGAACTCCACAAAACACTCTTAAAACAAAAGTGTTTTGTGCAGTGCAACAAAAGGTCGCTATAGCAACAAGGTGAAGTAGATAACCATGTTTACATAGAGGTGCAAAGAAAGAACTACTAGTGAATAACGGTGGATGACACAAAAGCCCACAAAAAGAATCATCCAACTTATCTAAATGGGAAAGAAAGCAAGACAGTAGCATTTCTCAAACAATAGCATAGATTCATATTAACAGAGAGATTATATTAACAATAGAATTCATTAAACATGTAATTTGCTTTTAACTATGGCATTGCTTCAATTTTCCAGCGGCATTATTAGATTAACAACAGCTAAAGAGTTGTATGGGACAGTGGACGCACTAGCACCATGTGCATCTACTGATGTATAAAGGGGTGATGCACATTCTGTTGCAACAAACAACCAAGGAGAATATTTGTGGTAGTCCCATTTTCGTTGTCTTTAGACACCTTTCCCTATGTGAGGGCAGCAAATCTAGTCCTGCTCAAACCATACATCCTTGTCCCCCACCCACAGAAAGATCAGTTCCTTACAGATGTGTGTACTGCGTTTGTCATTGTTTTCCCTTTCCAACCAACATAGGTGTTCGATAGCTAGTCTGTACTACTTTCCCCCTTCCTTTCCTCTTTGAACCACGTCCTAGATTCATGCTATACAACTTTTCCCACTACTTTCCTGTTTGATCCAACACCTAGATTCGAGTGCAGAAGAGAAAAAATTCCACATGCAGCTAGAGCAATGCCTGTGGATTAAGAAAATTATACCTTAAGGTTCTCGGGGTGTGGCTCACTGGGTGGCCTGAGGCCGATCTGCCCAAACTATGTAGGGTAGCGAGGAAGAAGGGGTGAGAGGCCCTCCCATGCTGCCATGGGGTGAAAGAGAACATTGACACCGGTAGTGGATTCCCTCCCTTGCCGACGGCGATAGCGTTAAGCCTCCTTGCCTTCCCCGACGGACGGGATCCTGACGGCTCTTTGGCCAGCAGTGAGGGGAGAGAGAGGAGAGGCCAACGCAATGTTGTTTTAGTTGTTTAGATCTGGATAGGGTGAGAGAGTGTGTAGAGAGCAACTACAAGCACTGAGGCTCCAGCCTGTATATATATAGTGGATAGAGAGTGTGAAGAGAGCAAACCCTAGAAAACAAGCGCCGAGGCTGCAGCGTATATAGTTGGAGTGGTTTTCTTTTTCTCTCCATAAAAATCGTTTTAAATTGTGCACGAAACGAAACTCTTTATTTAACGTACTACTAGTGAAGAAAAATACTAGGACAAAGGTAACACGTGAAGAAAATTTAACGCTCGAAGGAGTCAACTCGAAATTAACGCTCCACGCCTCCCAGTCGCACTTACTATCGTTCATGTGTGGTACACGACCCTCCGAAGCAACAACTGAACCACACATGATCAAAATATCGGAAAGGTGGGCTACACCATCCTCCAATTTTAAATATTTTGGGCACTTGTATTCGGCCTAAGTCTGTGAGCCACCGTATGTACTAAGGGTAACAACGGGTCCTAAGAAACTAGGGCATATTGAGATTAATTGCCATGCCGTTTATTTGTAGGGTCACTTGCAAACTATGAAACTCTATTCTCCTCTTATTTAGTGGAAGAGGCAAATCTTTTGCCTCCGTTTAGAAAAACCGAGAAATTCAATTTAAATATTTAGTATGTACACTTTGCTCTCTTCCAATAATTTTGGGCACTTGTATTTGACCTAACTTAGTGGACCGCCATATCTTGTACTACTGCCTCCGTCTAGGTGTATAAGTCACGTTAGAAGGTGCAGCATGACCAAGGTGCATGCAGATTGGAGGAGAAGGAGAAACTTGACCGATCCTTCCTCCAATCAAAGACCCGATTTCTCTCTCTAAACACAACAATTAATCACAACAATTAAGAGATGTCATTTTAGCTACCATGCAGGGCCACGTATTGACTCGCATGCAAGCCGACTTTGATTCCTTGACTAATCAAGACGTAGTTGTGCTCCATGCATTGGGCTTTCGAGGGAGATAACAAGGTAGAGTAAGTAACGCGCGCTAGCAATGAGGCTAGGAGGGAATTGAGATGCGAAGTTAATGGACGACGCCTAAACATTCTGGGAATATCTGATTTTCATAACATGACCGAACACCTAGACGGAGGGAGTACTACATCAGTCCAGGTTTGATGGAATATTCGTCACCTCTTCTCTTCTTGTATGTACTCCATTTATCTCACTTCATGTGGCTTCCCACTCCCATGATATTCATATTCTATGAACCTGTGTGTGTGTCTGTGTGCGCACGCGCGCACGCGTGCATGTGTGTGTGTGTGTGTTTTTGTGTGTGTATTTTAACAGCATGTGTGTGTTAGAGAGAGAGCAACATATCGACCTACTCCTACAGAGAGATGGTGTGTAGTGTACGATTTAGCCGCGAGAATCGATGCATCCTCTCATTTCTGTGCGTTCGGTCAGGATAGCTGTGGCACCCACTCCTTACTAGCCTGGCCCACCCAAAGTCCCTCCATCGCACGTGCATGCTTCCCGCCTGAAACAGCCAGCGCCTCTCCAGAGAATCAGTGCCGCATTCATGCCCGGGCAGAGCGAACACGACCTCTCACTAGCGCCTACGTTGAAGGGAGAAGCACATTCAAGAGTGATGGTTGCTTCGTCCGTCCAACTTACTGTTGGGTCTATGTGATTTGATGGCTCATTGGTCATTATTACTAAGGTGGTACGACCGTGCTGAGTCTCAGATGCACTATACACTTTAGTTTGGTGCATGACATATGCACCAGATGTTGGATGTCCCACGTTTTAGCGAAAGGAGGTAGATTACAATTTTCTCCATTCTTACAGCGGAGGAGTCCGAAAGCAATGAAAACACGCAAGCTCAGTGATTACATGGCCCACCTCACAGTATCACCATATTTTCTGGACACCATGCGACACCTAACTCTTTAGTACATAGTAGTATGTACTGTAATTTCTCATCGAGATAAATTTGCACAATGCTATGAAGCTTCCAGCTTCTGTTTCATGTATATTGCGTCCAAGATTGCCCCGTTGCAACATTCCGGCAAATACAAAGGAGACTAACATGCATGCTATTGCATCTCAATGATTGACAGATCATAGCCAATATGTACTCCCTCTGTTCCAAAATAAGTGTCTTTGACACTTATTTTGGACTTTGACACTTATTTTGGAACAGAGACAACTAAAGAAAAAAATTATCCATGATGTCCCTAGGCCTTGAACCCTAAACCCTAGCTAGGTTTTAATTTGCTGGCGACGTTGAACCTTCCGAAGAAATGAGGTTTGCAGCCCTTTGACCGTCTGATCATTTTGTGCAGTTTCACTAAAATCTAGTTGAGCATCCCTGGGGCAAAGAAATTGAAGAAGCGTTATTAGAATAAGACTAGCGAACTAGTTGATGAGATATAAACTCATCACAAATACAATAGAAGCTAGTAGAGGTACGTGTGGGGCAAAGAAGTAGAGAAATATCCACATGGAGTGATGTGGGTAGCTGGGGCAGTGGTGCAAGCCGACTGTAAAGGAAGTTGTACCTGAGGGATGTCGGGATGTAGCTAGCTTAGAGGAGAGCGGCGGGAGACGGAAACTGCCCACGTTGCGGCAGTGAGCAAGGGACGAAGGCAACCTCACCAGCTTTGTGAGAGAGAACGATGGGGACCCCTGATCGGGACGCGCCGACAGTGGGTTTTCGCCATCAGCGACGGCAACCATATCTACACAAAGCATCCACCCCTTCCCCCGGTGGACGTGATCCGCCCGCATGTTATAGATGTGTCCATAGTCGTTTTGTGCGAGAGAGTGTGAAGAGAGCAACCATAGCAAGCAAAACGTGTAGGCTCGTCCTGGCTATGTATATAGTGGAGTGGTTTCTTTTTCTCTCCATATGAACCTATTTATATTGTGTACGTGTAGCGACCCGATCCCAATGGATCGAAGTCTCTGTGCTTAAGTGTCATCCCTGGATCGATATGACCTCACACACAATACTCGAGGATTTATAACAGAGTTCAATCACACACTTATTACATCAAGGTCCTCATAAAGAGTATTTATTACATAAATATGGCTGAAGGCCAACTAAAATAACCGTGGAAGCTTCGAGGATAAATGAGTCCATCCAACTCCATGGAAAAACTGAGTGCACGACAACGACCTATCGCACCTTAATCCTCGTCTGAAAATTCCACAACATGAGACATTGCAGCCATGTAGGTCAGCACATGGAATATTCTAGCAAGATCACACTATAGAGCAATGATGAATAATAACTATCACTACATGCATATTTGGCTGTTGGAGGCTCTAAGTTTAATTTTGCATGAAGCTAATATTTCCCTACGACAAAGAAATAAATTTTATTTACTACCAAGTTAAATTACCGAAATTGAGAAGGTTTCTCCAACTCAATCCCAAATCACAAAGTATAAAATATTGACCCAACAATTTCATTAGAAAAAATGATGAGATCAACAAATAATTCACTTCTAGATACTCAAAATGTGCATAACCAGGGACACATCTAATCATGATTAGTTTGTACACTCTATAGAGGTTGCACACTTTTCCCCACAAGACTCGACCACCTCCATGACCGGAAGATCGAGACACAGTCTTTCTGAAGCATTAACTCTATACCCTGGGTAGACCGGTACACCTACTTTCCCCTAATCTGCAAGTCCACTACTCAAAGAGGTCACACAACTTACTCAACTATGCCAGAGCCCATAATGGCTTGTGGCTGCACACGAAAGTTTATAGGCATGAATAATTATATGATCCCTTTGAGCCTGGGTGGCATTCCATAGGATGATCACACGGGTACTCCGGGATCTCCTAGGACAACACTGGATTCTCCAGGTACCCGCAACCACTCCACCCAGATGTGTATTAAAGTTGCCACCTTAAGTTATCCTTAATTATTAACTCTCACAACTTGCATGATTCTCACATACCAATCCCCGTCTATGAGCATGGCTAAGCAATATAAGCATAACGTATATTTACCAGGGTGATCAAAGGTAATAGGTTCCTACCTCATGAACTACATAACCATAACCACATGTTCCCAATCCTACTCATGCAATCTTTGAGGGTGAAACTAATGCATAATAAAACTGGGTAAGAAAAGTATGATCAAAGTGTAACTTGCCTTGCCGACGATCTGTAAACCCTAGAGATTCATAGTAGCAAGTTTCGCACTCCGGAAAATCTATCGTAGACAAATAATAGCATACATAAGCACTCAAGCACGAAGATGCAACGGAAACCGAAGAAAAAGATTCGGAAAACTCAAAAATAGGCCAATAAAACTTTCAAATAGAAGACAATTTCTAAAAGTACCTAAATTATTTGGATTAGATCGTGACAGAAAGTTTATGTCAAGAGCTTCGATTTGCAAAAAGAATCAACCAAATCGGAGTTACGAAACTCAAGTTATGATCAAAAGAAGTTCAAATTCAAATCTGTTTGAAAGCAAATTTGAAACTTTTAAAATTACTGTTAGGTTGGTTATCCAGATAGAGGGGATCATAGCAAAGAATTTGGCGTTGGTTTGGTCGAATTTGGATAAACGAGTAAAAAGTTGTGATCGTTTGAAAAGCAGGGTCTAATCTGTAAGAAAAATAATTGCATCTAGGTCCCTTGCTACGAAAACAGAAACTAACGAACGAACGTACGCTACAGAAGCATATTCGATGAAAGTGTTCACTACAGAGACTAATCTAATGAACGTTCACTAAATAACTAGAAAAAAACAAACCCGGTTTTAAAAGAAAACCGAAATAAACCGGGTGGTTCGGCGGTGGTTACCGCGGCTTTTGTCGGTTCGACGTCGGCGGCGGTGGATCTCCGGCGATGACGGCTCGGCTGCGGCTCAGGCGAGGCGGGGCGAGAGGCGGCAGCGGCTATGCGGGGAAGCGGCGTGGGGCGGCGGAGCGGCGACTCACAGTCGTGGCGGCGGCGGAGCGGCGACTCACAGTGGCGGCGGCTTGGCGAACTGGCCGGCCCGATCCGGTCGGTGCTAACTTTTTTGTTTTTTTAAACAATTTTCCAAAAATATGAAAAATCAGAAAAACATAATAAATATATTTTTTAAAATTCCAGAAAAATTCACATAGCTATATGGCCTTATATATGACCTTGTGAACATTTTTCTGGCCTAAATGCCTAAAATAAAAACAAACATTTTTGTGCAAATAAACTTCGAAATAAAATAAATAATATTGCAAATAAAAACAAATAAATATATTTTTATTCAAAATTCAATTTCCAATATTTCTTTGCTATTTTTGAAGAAGTCATGTTATCTTTCCTCATTATTTTATTTATTTAAAAAATATTCGAATTGAAAATTGATGAAAATCAAATTTGATCCAAACCCCACTTTGGAAAATAAAACATGTGTCTTTTGGGAAACTTCCAACTTTCTCAACTGGTCCTTGAGTTGTTTAAAGTCCCTTGGATCAATTTCCAACCAAACAAAATACAAAAATGCACAAATTATGAATGCATATGAATGATCTACATAATAACATCCAAATTGAAAATTGGGATGTTACAAACCTACCCCCTTAAGAGGAATCTCGCCCTCGAGATTCGGGTTGGCTAGCAAAAAGGTGTGGGTGGTCCTTTCGGAGGTCTTCTTCTCGTTCCCAGGTGGCTTCCTCCTCGGTATGGTGACTCCATTGAACTTTGCAAAACTTGATGACCTTGATGCGAGTAACTCGGTTGGCGAACTCGAGAATCTTGACTAGTTTCTCCTCATAAGTCAGGTCACTTTCCAACTGAATTGCTTCCAGGGGCACTGTATCTCTCATAGGAATATCGGCCATCTCTGCATGGCACTTCTTCAACTAGGAAACGTGAAACACATCACAAACTCCTAACAAACCTTCGGGTAGTTCCAACTTCTAGGTAACTTCACCCATACGTCCCAAGACTCTGTATGGCCCCAAAAATTGTGGCGCTAACTTTCCTTTGACTCCAAACCGTTTAACTCCTCGAAGTGGCGACACACGAAGATATGCTCTGTCTCCGACTTCATAGGTTACCTCTTTGCGTTTAATATCGGCACAATTCTTTTGCCTGGACTGGGCTATCTTGAGTCTATCACGGATCAACTTGACCTTCTCCTCAGAATCTCTAATTAAATCTGGTCCAAAGAATTGTCGATCTCCAATTTCATACCACATCAATGGTGTCCTGCACCCCCTTCCATTCAAATCTTCAGAAAGGGCCATCTTCAAACTAGCTTGGTAGCTGTTGTTATATGAGAACTCTGCGTAAGGCAAATTATCATCCCAACTAGATCCATAATCTAGTGCACAAGCTCTCAACATGTCCTCCAGAATCTGGTTGACTCTCTCGGTCTACCCATATGTCTGCGGATGAAAGGTTATACTGAACTCTAGCCTGGTACCCAAAGTTTGATGTAACTGATTCCAAAACTTCAAAGTAAACTGCATCCCTCTATCTGATATGATGGTCCTCAGAACTCCATGCAGAAATACAATCCTGGTCATGTATATCTTGGCCAACTTAGCGCTCGTATAAGTGGTTTTCACGGGGATGAAGTGAGCCACCTTGGTCAAGGGATCAACTACCACCCAAATGGAGTCATATCCTGAATGAGTCCTGGGTAATCCGGTGATGAAATCCATGCGAAGCTTATCCCACTTCCATTCGGGTATCGGCAAAAGCTGAAGTAATCCTGCTGGTTTATGATGCACTGCCTTAACTCTCTGACATATGTCGCATACTACTACATACTCGGCGATATCCTTCTTCATACCTGTCCACCAGAAATGTTCCTTCCCAGATACGTCTTGGTGTTGCCTGGGTGAACCGAGTAAGGAGAATCATGAGCCTCCCGAAGAATTAACTTCCTGATCTCTGGGTCATCGGGCACATAGATACAATCCTCAAACCATAAAGTTCCATGTTCATCCTCACGAAAACCTTTAGCCTTTCCCTTACTCATCCTTTCTTTTATCTTCGCAATTTCCTTGTCCGTCTTCTGGGCTTCTCGGATCTTTCCCAACAAAGTGGACTGAATTTCCAATGCTGCAACGAAACCTCTCGGAACTATCTCCAAGCGGAGTTCTCAGAGATCATCGGCTAACTCCTGAGGTAATCCTCCAGTTATGAGAGTATTAGCATAACTCTTGCGACTCAAAGCATCTGCCACGCCATTGGCCTTTCCTAGGTGATAATGCAGTCTCATGTCATAATCCTTTATGAGCTCCAACCATCTCCTCTGCCTGAGGTCCAACGCCTTCTGCATGAAGATGTACTTCAAACTCTTATGATCCGTGTAAACATCACAACGATTTCCGATAAGAAAATGCCTCTAGGTCTTGAGCGCATGCACTACGGCTACTAACTCCAAATCATGCATGGCATAATTCAACTCATGTGGTCAAAGCTGACGTGAGGCATATGAAACAACTCTTCCTTCTTGCATAAGAATGCCACCAAGTCCCTGACGAGAAGCGTCACAATATACTTGGAAATCCTTGCGTATATTAGGAATAATTAGCACTGGGATTGTAACCAAACGTTTCTTCAACTCCTTAAAACTGGCCTCACAATCCTCGGTCCAATTAAACTTGGTGTCCTTCTTCAATAACTCCGTCATGGGCTTCGCGATCTTGGAGAAATTCTCAATAAATCTCCGACAATATCCTGCAAGTCCAAGGAAACTATGTATCTCTCCAACTGAGGTGGGTGCCATCCATTCGGTGACGGATTTAACCTTGGAAGGGTCTACTGCTATTCTTTCTCCTGATATAACATGTCTGAGAAATACAACTTCCTTCAACCAAAACTCACATTTGCTGAAGTTGGCATACAACTGATGTTCCCTGAGCTTCTCAAGAACCAAGCGCAAATGTTCCTTGTGTTCTTCTTCATTCGTCGAGTAAACCAATATATCATCAATGAACACCACAACAAACTTATCCAGGAACTCCATGAACACCTTATTCACGATGCTCATAAAGTAGGCAGGGGCGTTAGTCAAACCAAAAGACATGACCGTGTACTCATATAGCCCATACCTTATGAAAAAAGTTGTCTTAGGTATATCCTATTATCGGATCTTTACCTGGGGATATCCTGATCGGAGATCGATCTTGGAGAAAACTTTAGCTCCCTGCAGCTGGTCAAACAAATCATTGATCATCGGTAGGGGATATTTGTTCTTGATTGTCGCCTCATTCAATGCACGATAATCAACAACCATTCTTAGCGATCCATCCTTCTTCTCAACTAGAAGCACCGGGGCTCCCCATGGTGATGAACTTGGTCGGATATAACCTTTCTCCAATAACTCCTTAATCTGCTTCTTAATTTCCCCCAGATCATTTGTGGGCATCCGATACGGTCTCTTTGATATTGGTCAGGTGCCTGGCAACAACTTGATCAAAAACTCTATTTCTCGGTCTGGTGGCATGCCTGGTAGTTCCTCCGGGAATACATCAGGATAATGCTTCACAACTGGCACTTCCTCCTAGACAACTCCTGATAGGGAATTCACTCGAGTCCTCCTTGGCGCATGCCTAGACACATACTTGATCCATTTCCCCTCTGGGGTGGTGAGAAGGATAGAATTACTAGCACAATTGATGTTTCCCCCATACTTGGATAGCCAATCCATGCCTAGTATCACATCCAATCCTTGTGATTCCAGAATAATGAGGTCTATGGGAAAAACATGCCTACCTATGGTCAATGGCAACTGAAAACATCCCTGGCTAGCCATATACTCCGCTCCTGGTGAACTCACTAACATAGGTGACTTAAGGGCTATGGTTGGCAACTTAAACTTGTCCACAAATCCCCTTGACATGAATGACTGCGATGCACCAGTGTCAAAAAGAACAAGGGCTGTAAATGACTTAATTAAAAACTTACCAATAACTACGTCAGGCCGTTCATCAACTTCCTCCATGTTGACGTGATTCACCTGACCTCTGGTGAAGGGATTTGGCTTCTTTCCTGAGCTTCCATTGCCATTCCCATTCTTTGCCTCAGGACACTTGGTGGCATAGTGCCCGTTCTTCCCGCACTTGAAACAGGTAATGTGACTCAGATCCTTCTTGGCGGGGGTTGTTGGGTTGGAACGGCTCTGACTGTTGTTTCCTCCACTCCCATTACCATTCTTAGGGCCACTGTTGTTGTGTGAATTTCCTCCATTGTGAGAATGGCCTCCATGGTTATGTCCTCCATGGGTATGTTGAGTGTGTCCTCCCAAGTACGGGGAATAGCGGGGCTTCTACTGGGCTCCAGAGTTGTACTTCCCCTGTCCATACTTTGGCTTGCGGCTCTCTAGCTGTTGTTGCCTGCCTTCAATCATGAGGGTCCTGTCTACTAGCTCCTGGTAGTTGGTGAAAGTTGCCACCATCAACTGCATACTCAGCTTATCATTGAGTCCCTCAAGAAATTTCTCTTGCTTCGTGGCATCTGTGGTCACATCATTTGGGGCATAGCATGCTAACTTGTTGAACTCCTCCATGTACTGCCCCACAGTATGATTTCCCTGGTGTAAATTGCGAAACTCACGCTTCTTCAGACTCATTAATCCAGCTAAGACATGTGCGATGCGGAAAGCCTGCTAGAATTGATCCCATATCACATTGGCCACGAGGAAAGTGGTGGTGTAGTTCTCCCACCATGAAGCTGCTGGTCCAACCCGTTGATGTGTGGCAAAGCACACCTTCTCAACATCAGTGCATCCTGCGGTGGTCAGCTCCCTTCCGATCTTGCGGAGCCAGTCATCAGCAATAATCAGCTCGGTGCAGCTAGAAAACACTGGCGGATTCAGCCTTAGGAAATGTGCTAGGTTGTCAATTGGTGGTGGTGGTGGTGGGTTGTTGTTGTTGCCTTGGTTCTGGATGAGCATCCGCATCAAGGCATTCTGCTGTTGCATCAACTGGGTGAGCTCAGACGGGAAAGTGAATCTGGGGTCACGTCTCAGAGGCATCTGATAGGTTAGGGAGGTGAGAAAACAGAATAGAATAAGGTCTAATGAGAGATTTCACTACCCATATGCATATGAGACAAACATATTCAATTCACATCACTCAATTTCAAACAAGATTCATACAATCGATCTAAGCTACTATTACAAACTCTCGCGAACAATTTCTAACTACATGGAAGATCTCTAATATAAATATGGTGGTCGACTAGAAGTTTTGATCGGTGGAAGACTCCATAATATCAATTCCAGCTTCGTCTTCAAAATCGTCACTGTCCTCATCATCACTGTCTTCTTCATCATCATTGTCAGTGTCTGTGTCATCTAGTGTGATGTAATCTTCCAAACGAATGTCCACTTCAGGTTCTGGTTTCACCACGGGTATTCTTAGCTTCTTCCTCAGGTCTTCATTCTGCTCCAGTAGCACATCAATTTCTTCTTCGTATCCATCGCAAGTTGCCTTGAGTTCCTCCTCTAGCTCCATATTCCGGGTCATCACCTTCTTGGTATCCATCATGACAGCGCACATCTGATTCTCATATCGACAAATGTGCAGGTTCATCTCCTGTAAGTAGGCTGCAATAGATCCATCCTTCCTGGTGCAAATCATCTCCCATTGTTCATCCCGGCGTCCACATATCTGGTATACGTTGTCTTTATGATCCTTGTTGTAATCCTCGCATATGCCTCAAATGGTGATGTGGGCGGCCATGCTCTTTCATAAGCCCCATGTTGGTGCATCAAAGGAAAACTCGATGGGCTCGGTAGTTGGTGCAAAAGTCCTTCCAGGAACACAAACTTGGATCTTCCAACGCTCCTCTTCTGGTAAAGTTGCATTGAAGGTTCCGGTGAAGCTTGGTATGCCAATGTTCAGGTACCTCATGACTTCCTTCATGTGTCGTCCAAAAGCGGTGTCGTCATCAGGCTGAGTGAACTTGTTCCTCGGGTCCAACATCTATAGTGTAGAAATAGAGAAGGATTGAGTAGAGAAGAGTATCCTGTGGCTTTTCCTAGTGTTCGCGTCCTACAGTCAGCGTGTGCACTGATACCATCTTGCAATGACCCGATCCCAATGGATCAAAGTCTCTGTGCTTTAAGTGTCATCCCTGGATCGCTATGCTGACACACACAGTACCCGAGGATTTATAACAGAGTTCAATCACACACTTATTACATCAATGTCCTCATAAAGAGTATTTATTACATAAATATGGCTAAAGGCCAACTAAAATAACTGCAGAAGCTTCAAAGATAAATGAGTCCATCCAACTCCACGGGAAAACTAAGTGCACGACAACGACCTATCGCACCTTAATCCTCGTCTAAAAATTCCGCAACATGAGACGTTGCAGTCGTGTAGGTCAACACAAGGAATATGCTAGCAAGATCACACTATAGAGAAATGATGAATAATAACTATCACTACATGCATATTTGGCTGGCGGAGGCTCTAAATTTAATTTTTCATAAAGCTAATTTTTTCCTACAACAAAGGAATAAATTTTATTTACTACCAGGTTAAATTACCCAAATTGAGAAGGTTTCTCCAAATCAATCCAAAGTTACCAGGTATAAAATATTTACCAAACAATTTCATTAGACAAAATGGTGAGATCAACAAATAATTCACTTCTAGATACTCAAAATGTCTATAACCGGGGACACAGCTAATCATAATTAGTTTGTACACTCTGCAGAGGTTGCACACTTTTCCCCACAAGACTCGACCACCTCCATGATCGGAAGATCAAGACACAGTCTTTTTGAAGCATTAACTCTTTACCCTGGGTAGACCGGTACACCTACTTTCCCCTACATCTGCTAGTCCACCACTGAAAGAGGTCACACAACTTACTCAACTATGCCAGAGCCCATAATGGCTTTTTGCTGCACACAGAAGTTTCTAGGCATGAATAATTATATGATCCCTTTGAGCCTGGGTGACATTCCATAGGATGATCACACGGGTACTCCGGGATCTCCTATGACAACACTGGATTCTCCAGGTGCCCGCAACCACTCCACCCAGATGTGTATTAAAGTTGACACCTTAAGTTATCCTTAACTATTAACTCTCACAACTTGCATGATTCTTACATACCAATCCCCGTCTACGAGCATGTCTAAGCAATACGAGCATAACGTATATTCCCGGGGTGATCAAAGGTAATAGGTTCCTACCTCATGAACTACATAACCATAACCACATGCCCCCAATCCTACTCATGCAATCTTTGAGGGTGAAACTAATGCATAATAAAACTAGGTAAGAAAGAGTATGATCAAAGTGTAACTTGCCTTGCTGATGATCGGTAAACCCTAGAGATTCATAGTAGCAAGTGTCGCACTCCGGAAAATCTATCATAGACAAACAATAGCATACATAAGCACTCAAGCATGAAGATGCAAAGGAAACCGAAGAAAAAGATTCAGAAAACTCAAAAATAAGCCAATAACACTTTCGAACTGAAAACAATTTCTAATAGTACCTAAATTATGTGGATTAGATATTAACATAAAGTTTAGATGAAGAGCTTCGATTTACAAAAAGAATCAACCATATCAGAGTTACGAAACTCAAGTTATGATCAAAAGAAGTTCAAATTCAAATCTTTTTGAAAACAAATTTTAAATTTTCAAAATTATGGTTAGGTTCATTACGTAGATAGAGGGGATCATAATGAAGAATTTGGCGTTGGTTTCATCGAATTTGGACAAACGAGTGAAAAGGAGTGATCGTTTGAAAAGCAGGGGCTAATCTGTAAGAAAAATAATTGCATCTAGGCCCCCGGCTACGAAACCAGAAACTAATGGACGAATGTTCGCTACAGAAGCATATTCGATGAAAGCATTCACTATAGAGACTAGTCTAATGAACGTTCACTAAATAACTAGGAAAAAACAAATCGGGTTTTAAAAGAAAACCGAAAAAACCAAAAAAAACTGGGTGGTTCGGCGGAGGTTACCGCGGCTTTTGTCGGTTCGACGTCAGTGGCAGCGCGACGGCGGCGAGAGGCGACGACAGCTATGCAGGACTGCGGCGCGGGACAGCGGAGCGGAGGCGGCTTGCAGCGGCGGTGGTAGTGTGCGGCGGCGGCTACTGCTGCGGCTGCTGCTTGGAGGGAGAGAGAGGCCGGGGTGTCCGGTATTTAAGGAGGGGAGGGAGCCTCGGGAGGCGTGGGGAAGGGGCAAGAGAGGCAGCGGCGAGGGCGGAGTTCGGGGCAGACATGGGTGGTGGCGGCATGTCCCGAGCTGAGAGACGACGGTGCAGCGCGCTGGGCCGGCTCGGGCACGGCTTGGCGAACTGGACCGACCTGGTCCGATCGGTCCTAACTTTTTTGTTTTTAAACGATTTTCCAGAAATACGAAAAATCAGAAAAAACATATAAATATATTTTAAAAAATTCTAGAAAAATCACATAGCTATATGGCCTTATATATGACCTTGTGAACATTTTTCTGGCCTAAATGCCTAAAATAAAAACAAACATTTTTGTGCAAATAAACTTCAAAATAAAATAAATAATACTGCAAATAAAAAATATTTTATCCAAAATTAAATTTCCAATATTTCTTTGTTATTTTTGAAGAAGTCATGTTATCTTCCCTCATTATTTTATTTATCAAAAAATTTGGAATTGAAAATTGATGAAAATCAAATTTGATCCAAACCCCACTTTCGAAAATAAAACATGGGTCTTTTGGGAAACTTCCAACTCTCTCAACTGGTCCTTAAGTTGCTTAAAGTCCCTTGGATCAATTTCCAACCAAACAAAATTCAAAAATGCACAAATTATGAATGCATATGAATGATCTAGATAGTAACATCCAAATTGAAAATTGAGATGTTACAGTACGTGCCCCTGAATAAAAAACTTTATTTATAAATGATGTGGCACCGTTCATGTGTGGTTCCCGACCCCCCATTAAGTGAGTAACTACTACTAGACTCGTCAAATTATCACGTGGGATGCATCATCGTATAGAAATGAGCTCCACCATGTCACATGTGTGGTTGGGGAAGACGTAAAACACACAAAGAGTGGTACTAGTACTACGTGCGTGGGTGCGTGCACCTCTTCTCTTCGAGCATGATTATTAACATTATAACCCACTACTCTACCACACGATTATTATATGGGCAAAGAGTATAGGCAGTAATAATGACTATTAAGTCGTCAAATCACGAGGCCCACCTTTCTCTATGTTTGACCGAGGAAGCATCGATCATTTCACTCCTCATTGAATATGCATCCGCTGATACCTCCGCAAATAAATAAAAATCCACTTCTATCTCAGCAACATGGTTTATAATATAGCCATGTCAATCACGACGTAGAAATATCATTCACTGATACAATAGGGCTGGCTCTAAGCCTGGTGATTTTTTTACTTTGTCTCTTTCTCTTTTTGTCTCATTTACTCATTTTACACAGGAGCAGGTGTAGAGGATGGCTATTCCTTTCGATGGGACTTCTTCATGGGGTTTAAGACTAAGGAGCTCCGAATTAGTCCCGATACCCACCACTCTGAATCGTGCCATCTATGATAGTACTCCCATTGCAACGATGAGGTCCACTAGGTCTAGCACGTCCTGTAAGAAGAGACTGTCACGCAAAATATACATTCTTGTTGCCTTGTTCCTCATACAGTACATACTACTAGTACTACTACTCATTCTCCCATAAACCTTGTGCTTGGCATCTCAAAAAAATTAACCTTGCGCTTGGCTCTTTGCCTCTTCGGGAAGTCGAGCAATAATCACTACAAAAAATACACTTCCATGATGATACGTGTTTGTCACAGTAGGTCACGTTTTCTGTCATGCATGTACATCCATGAAAAATTTATGACAGAATCAAGATAGTCATACCTGTGCTGTCGTAGAAGTGTTCCATGACATCACCAAAATTATCATCACGGAAGTGTCCACTTCCATAAAGATAAATCACGCGTCAAAGAAGTGCTTTCGTCAAGGGTGACCGACACGTGGCATCCATCGTAACGGAACGCTGTTAAGCTATTGGGTCCGGTTTTGGATCCGATAACCCATTAACAGCCCCAACCAATGGCGATTTTCCATGTGTAAAATCATCATTGGCTGGAGGAAACACGTGTCGAGTCACCGTTGGGACAGATGTCATCCACTCATTGGACCCAAAGCGCCTATGATACGTCGACACATGGCATGGCCCAACAAAGGACCATTCCTGTGAAAAGGCCGGCCCGTTTGACTTCGTCAAAAGGTGGCGGGCCGGCCCACGGCAAGCCTATTAATGGCATGTTCGCATATAGCCCATTTACAGCCCGCTAACCTAGGGCCCGTTTACGGCCTATCCGAATTAGGCCCATCAGCGTCATCTGGGCCGTCCAATATAATTCCAACCCGTTTTAACTTCCAGCCCATGTATGGCCCATGACGTCTTTCGTCCCATATCAGGCCCTTAGTAACCCTCGGCCCATTAACGGCATGTGGTGAAACTGGCCCATAATGAATAGTGTATCACTTTATACCCATTAACGGCCCATTATTCAGTTGGGCCGTTTCCAACCTATGTTATCTTTCGACCTTCTCAGGGCCCATTTATTCTTGGGCTCACTTCCAGTATTCATTTACTTACGGCCCATTACTGTCATTTTCTGCTTGTGGGCCAAATTCAGCCCATGGTTACAGTCGGCCCGTTTGTGGCCCGTTAATACGTTGGGCCGTTTTCATAGCATCATCAAATACGGCCGATTAACGACGGCCCGTTATGGTCGGCCCATGAACAGAAGATTTCAACTCTAGCCCATTTACAGTCATAATGTGGTCTATTGTTGGCCCATGTTTGGCCAACCGATCATACGGCCCGGAGAAGGCCCATTGATGATACGGCCCGTAGGAGGCCCATTGTGTCTACGACCTATATAAAGCCCATTGTTTCTATGCCCCATAGAAGGCCCATTGTTTCTACGGCCCGTAGGAGCCCCATTTCAACTCCAGTAAATATGTAGCCCATGGTTATTGTGGCCTAGTTTTAAAAAATAGGTTATTGCGGCCACTAGCAAGCCGTAGAACAAGAACTGCACTGACTACAAGAAAACAAATAAACAAGACAATAAGGAAATAAATTAGCAAGCAACTTACGCTAGGCTATCACGACTATTACACATATTACATCCATTGGTCATCAAAGTTCGCCACCAGTGCAAATATAGGTAACAAAGCATCATATAAACACCGCAACAAAACAAGTCCAGAACTGAATCCACTTCAGAAGAGCTCAAGAAACAATATCCTGGGTACCCATAATGCTGGCAAGATGCTTAGGAAGCTTATTAACTTTCCCTTGTTTGGCGCTTAAATCCTCCAGCACTTGTTGTTGCACCAGAAAGTATGCATCTGAATTCTGCAGGGACTTCCTTAGTCCTTCGGCTTCCTGTCGCATAACATCTGATCGATGTATTTCAACTTGAAGTTGAGACTCAAGAAGCCGAACTGATTCAGGCAGCGAGTTCGAAGAGCTGGTGCCAGCAGTAGTAGTCAGTAACTCGAACACTACATCAAGATAGGACTTTGGGGTTGTCTCAGTGTCTTCAATATAGTTTTTATCAGCTTTCTTGGAGACCAACAGGGATGTCTCACTATCTTGAACCTTATTTGCATTACTTCCTTTACCATTGCATAATGGGGTACTCTTCTCCAATATTTTATCGTTCTAAAAGAGAAACAAACAAACACATCACAGGTTTACAATGTAGTATATGAAACTCATTTTGGTAAACCAGTTCAGTAGTAAGGTGAACAGGATAACAACATGAAACAAACATATATCTATGTAGTATGGTCACTGTATGGTCTATATCATTCTAGTTTATGTTGCCAAATCAAGATAGATACAGTTCAAATCATATCTATTTAAGACAAAGCTGCATAGACAGAATATAAGTGTGGGAAACTACACAGCAATAACAACACTTGTAATGTGCATGGCATGAGAACATAACTGTTTATTCAACTGAAACTGAAATCAACATAGAGGAAGTTACAACAGCAAACACGTTAAAGAAACAGGTTTAAAACATACCTATTGCGCCATTGGAGTTTCAATTGCATCCTTCAAATTTGAAATTAGTTGGTATGAGTAAATACAGTGATGCAAGAGCAAAGTAGTATGAACCATAGCTACGGAACCTGACCTGAGAACAATTCTTCTTCGCTTTAAGCGTTGACTTGGGGTTCGGAGTGGTGGTCCTCGTGCTTTGTGCACTGCAGTTGCCTTACTAACTGCTCGTGTTTGGGTGCTCTGTGGTGGAGACGGTGTTGTGTCAACGGGAACTGGGTTACTATCTACTGGGGTTGGGATTAGAAGGGGTCTAGCTAGTTCTCTGTCCAACTGGGTAGGGTTACAATCTGCGTGAGCTTGGGTTATGTGTGGTGGGGCTAGTTCTTGGGCAAGTACAACCGTGGTTCTATCTCCATCGACAGGTAGCACGATCTTTTCTGAAGACTGTGTTTTTACTCCCACAGATACTGCCATCACCCCCTCCAATTGAAATGGCTGATAAACAAGAAAAGTAATTGAATGTACACACATTGTAAGATAAACAGGTGCAATGGATAGTAGGGAAGAAAACAGGGCATGAAATAATTCACATTTATGTGGTCTAACCAAACAGAATAGCAGGACATAATTTCACATATATGATGGCTAATTAAACAGGATAGCATGACACAATTTCACATGTATGATGGCTAACTAAACAGGATAGAATGACATATTTCAAAATATGATGACTATGTAAACAGGATGCCATGATATAACTATACAATGTGTCTATTAAAGTGGTTGGCATGCCATAAATCACAAACATGCCGTCGATGGAAACATGATGGCATGATATAATTCACGGACAAAATGACATAATTCAAAATATGATGACTATGTAAACAGGATGAGATGATATAACTATATTATGTCTTTAGAAAATGGGTTGGCATGCCATAATTTAGATACATGTTGTCTATGTAAACATCATGGCATAATATAATTCAAATATATGATTTATATACTAAGGAAGTGAGTAGAGGGCAATCGCATATATGATGTGTCTACTAAGGAGATGGCATTCAATATCGTGTATATGATGTAAAAACTAAGCATTGCAATACAACATATCCATGATATGAGTAATATAACCCTGCCAAGTTTGAGCATTGCTACCTCTTGAGCATGCGTTGGTTTTCCCTTGAAGAGGAAAGGGTGATGCAGCAAAGCAGCGTAAGTATTTCCCTTAGTTTTTGAGAACCAAGGTATCAATCCAGTAGGAGACCACTCGCGTGTCACCTTGTACCTACACAAACAAATAAGAACCTCGCAACCAACGCGATAAAGGGGTTGTCAATCCCTTCACGACCACTTGCAAGAGTGAGATGTGATAAATATAATAATAATAATATAAATATTTTTGCTATTTTTATGATATAAATTGAAAGTAAAGATTGCAAAATAAAATAGATTGGAAACTTGTATGATGGAAAATACACCCGGGAGCCATAAGTTTCACTAGTGGCTTCTCTCAAGATAGCATAAGTATTACGGTGGGTGAACAAATCACTGTCGAGAAATTGATAGAATTGAGCATAGTTATGAGAATATCTAGGTATGATCATGTATATAGGCATCACGTCCGTGACAAGTAGACCGACTCCTGCCTGCATCTACTACTATTACTCCACACATCGACCGCTATCCAACATGCATCTAGAGTATTAAGTTCATAAGAACAGAGTAACGCCTTAAGCAAGATGACATGATATAAAGGGTTAAACTCATGCAACATTATATAAACCCCATATTTTTATCCTCGATGGCAACAATACAATACTTGTCGTTTCCCCTACTGTCACTGGGATCGAGCACCGCAAGATTGAACCCAAAGCTAAGCACTTCTCCCATTGCAGGAAAGATCAATCTAGTAGGCCAAACCAAACTGATAATTTGAAGAGACTTGCAAAGATAACCAATCATACATAAAAGAATTCAGAGAAGATTCAAATATTGTTCATAGATAATCTTGATCATAAACCCACAATTCATCGGATCTCGACAAATACACCGCAAAAGAAGATTACATCGAATAGATCTCCAAGAGAATCGAGGAGAACTTTGTGTTGAGATCCAAAGAGAGAGAAGAAGCCATCTAGCTACTAGCTATGGACCCGAAGGTCTGAGGTAAACTACTCACACATCATTGGAGGGGCCATGGAGTTGATGTAGAGGCCCTCCGTGATCAATGCCCCCTCCGGTGGAGCTCCCAAAAAGGCCCCAAGATGGGATCTCTTGGGTACAGAAGGTTGCGATGGTGGAAATAGGGTTTCATGGTGCTCCTGGATGTTTTCAGGGTACGTAGGTATATATAGGAGGAAGAAGTAGGTTGGTTGAGCCACGAGGGGTCCACGAGGGGGAGGGCGCACCCCTTGCCTCGTGGCCGCCTCGTTGGTTGCTTGACGTCCACTCTAAGTCCTCCGGATCACGTTTGTTCCAAAAAATCACGCTCCTGAAGGTTTCATTCCGTTTGGACTCTGTTTGATATTCCTTTTCTGCGAAATACTGAAATAGGCAAAAAAAACAACAATTTGGGTTGGGCCTCCGGTTAATAGGTTAGTCCCAAAAATAATATAAAAGTGTAAAAATAAAGCCCATTAACATCCAAAACAGATAATATAATAGCATGGAACAATCTAAAATTATAGATACGTTGGAGACGTATCAAGCATACACCTCAGGGGGATAATAGGACTGGTCATCTGCCTCTGAACCCTCCTCTGAAGAGCTATCTGTAACCAGCAAGATATCTGCTTCAGCAGGTAGCATTGTCTGCTCTGAAGACCTTGTTTTCACTCCAGATTTCTCCATCACCAATTCAAATGGCTGATGCACAGGAAGAGCAGTTGAATATACAAACATTGTCAACAAAATCAATGAGAAATACAAAAAAGGACGGCATGATATAATTCACATATATGACACTTGGCTAAACAACATGGCATTGCATAATTCACATATATAATGCCTTGCAACAAGATAGCGTTGCATAATTCACATATATAATGTCTTGCAACAAGATGGCATTGCATAATTCACATATATGGTAATTAGACACTAAACAGGTGGCATTCACACAAAGCATGTCTAAACTAAGCAAAAGACATAACAATGCAAGATACCATACACACGATATGAGCAACATAACCCTGCCAAGTTAGGGCATGCACCTCGGGGGGGGGGGGGATAGGACTGGTCATCTGTCTCTGAATCCTCCTCTGAGGAGCTATCTGTAACCAACAAGACATGCGCTTCGTCAGATAGCATTGTCTGCTCTGAAGACCTTGTTTCCACTCCAGATTTTTCCATGACCGTGCCGAATGGCTAATGCACAGGAAGAGTAATTGAATGTACTAAAATTGTTGACAAATTTAACATGTAATAAAAAATGATGTCATGATATAATTCACATATAAGATGACTGGCTAACCAGGGTGGCAATGCAAAATTCACATATATGATGCCTGGCTAAACAAGATGGCATTGCATGATTCACATATACGATAAAGAAACTAAACAGATGGCATTGACACAAACCATGTCTAAACTAAGAAGATGACATCTTTGATGTATACAGTAAGCAATGTAAGGCACCATATGCATGATATTACCCACATCAGCATGCCAAGTTAGAGCGAAGACCTCATGGGGTAAATAGGAGTGGTCTTCTACTTCTGAATCCCCCTCAGAACAGTTATCTTCCTCTTGATTATGATCCGAAGTGGGTGGAGGGGGGTTGCTTTTGCGCCCACCATGGAGCGACGTCTGCATGAAATTTTATTGCCATGCAAGGCTCGTCTCTTTTGCTCTACATGTTCAGTTCCATTGTGTACAATAACTGACATGCATAGGAATAAAACATAGTGAGATTATGTAAGGAGTGCATGCACAAATCCAGAGTGATGGTAGCAAACTGTGGATAGACCCAAAACCAATGATAGCAGCCAGATAATAGCTTTAGTTAAAAAATACAGATAATTGCTCCTTTAATGTTTGTTTGCACCCAACATGAAACTCATAGTAGACACCCGAGATTAACCAGATAGTAGACAGATAGTACTGATTGCTGCCCCAATATGTACCCCACAACCATTTAAAAACTCAAGTTTGAACATAAGTTTGGACCTGACTTAGAGTCTAATAGGTGAACACGATGATAAAGTAGCATGTCATCCTATTAAGCAATGCATAAGTAAGCAGACACGGCAGAGTGCGACCTCTCTTGCGGACCTGTGTAGTCCTCAAGGTCATCTACTCAGTTGATGATCGTAATGCAGTTGTCGTGGCTGCCGGCGGCGGGGAAGAAGATCTGAGGCGGCGAAAGATAGTCTGGAGAACGGATCCCTGCTGTGGTGGACCCTTCCGTCATTAGAGCAGCTGAGCTGGGGTGGAACAAAACACCACAGGAGTAGGACAAACCATACAAGGTTTTCTTTAACACATATCTGTAACAGAAGTAATTGTGTAAGGGCTTGTTCGAATTTGAGGATTCTAACAATGCAGGGATAGGAAATAGACAGGAATAGGATAGGAATGCACGTGCAAAACGGAGAATTTAAAAACACAGGATTTCTGCCAATCTGGGTGTTTGGTTCACAAGAATTGGAAGAACACAGGATGCAAAGAAGCATGGTGAGATTAAGTCAAACCACAAGAAAATGTACGGTTATAATGCTATTATGCTACTATCTCTTAGTCTTGTGCTTCATGAATAGGAATTTGAAAAGGAGGACAAGTGGAAATTAAAATTCTTATGGTTTTTCATTCAAGGAGACACTAAAGGAACAAATCTTACAGTTTTACTTTGCTCCATTCATTTGCACTAAATTCATGAAAAGTAGTACCGTTGGATTTCCAATTCCTATGTTTTTCATTCACTTTTCCTTTCAAGCACTGGCGATTCTAGTAAGTAGGCTTGAGCAAGGAAAAGCCTACACTAAAAATGTTTTTGTGCTGCTTCTATTACTTTGGACCCAGGCCACTGCCCTACTAGCTCAGCTCCCTGGGCCATCGACAAATGCACAACTCAAACGCGCAGAGATAAATAATGATGGCGTTCAAGAGAGTCCATCACGGATAGCTAAGTTGCCTGGTACCTCACTGCTTGTCATATAGTAGGATAAAATAATCATATTTCCCATTACTCTGTGTGCTCAGTGGACAATATATATAACATGTAGAGTAAAAAAGAGATGCAACAAGTGTACAACCTCTTTGGCAAAGCCATGTCGATCTCAGCGTGATTGGGTTGGCCGGTGAGGATGCTCCGGCTGACTTGGCTGTCGGAGGAGGGGAAGAAGATCTTAGGCGTCTGGAGATGGAGCCCGAGGTACTGCTCCGCTGTGATGGAGGGTTTCGTCGTTGAAGCAGCTCCGGTGAGTTGTACGACGCTGAGGCTGAAGCAGGACAAGAGAGACAACGTTAACCTAAGTAGAATTCTAATAGCATCTCCAATAGATGACATAAAATACATAACCACAAAGTGCTAGATGTAAAATACATCAGCCGCTCATCTCTGAACTTAACTGTCGAAACTGAATTTAATTGTTGAAACTGAACTTAACTGTCAAAACTGAATTTTGCTGTCGAAACTGAATTTTGCTGTCGAAACTGAATTTTACTGTGAAAACTGAACGCACTAGAGGTGAGGCTACACGTCAGTCGACTGACTTTTTCATCTCTGGTCAGTCGATTTTGCAGCCGTTGGATATGAAGTCAAGGGCCTGAAGTTCATCTTCAACCTCCACCCCCCTGAGCCGCTAGCCACCACCGGCCAAACAGCCACCCCCCCGTTGCCCGTGGCCGGTGATGCGCCACCCCGCCCGCCCCGAAAACACTCCCAACCGCTGGTCCGCTGCCGCCCCGGCCATCCCTCTAGGCCCCCCCCCGTGCCGAGCTTTTTCTCCGGCGATCCCCACGCCACCGCCGCACCACCGCCGGCGACCACCTCCCCCACCCTGAACCCTAAGATAGATAGTGAGGTACCTCTCCGGCGAGCCACCCTCCCTGCTGCGGCTGGTTCTTCCTTAACTCTGGTGAGCCCCCCACCCCCTGAATATCGACTGACCCAAAAGTTGATTCAGTCGACTGAAGTGTAGCTAAATTGGAGCAGCATCGCAAGCAAGAGCAAGAGCAAGAGCAGCAACACGAGCAAGAGCAAGAGCAAGAGCAGATAAGGCAGGGGACCGATGTTGGGGAACATAGTAATTTCAAAAAAATTCCTACGCACACGCAAGATCATGGTGATGCATAGCAACGAGAGGGGAGAGTGTTGTCCACGTACCCTCGTAGACCGAAAGCGGAAGCGTTAGCACAACACGGTTGATGTAGTCGTACATCTTCACAATCTGACCGATCCAAGTACCGAACGCACGACACCTCCGAGTTCAGCACACATTCAGCTCGATGACATCCCGCGAACTCCGATCCAGTAGAGCTTCACGGGAGAGTTCCATCAGCACGACGGTGTGATTACGGTGATGATCTTGCTACCGACGCAGGGCTTCGCCTAAGAACCACTACGATATGACCGAGGTGTAATATGGTGGAGGGGGCACCGCACACGGCTAAGGAACAATCACGAAGATCAACTTGTGTGTCTAGAGGTGCCCCCCTCTATGGGCGCACCAGGAGGAGCCTCCTCCTAGTAGGAGTAGGACTCCCCTTTCCTACTCCTACTAGGAGGAGGAAAGGAAGGAGGAGAAGGAGAAGGAAGGAGAAGGAGGAAAAGGAGGAAAGGGGGGCCGGCCCCCTAGTCCAATTCGGTTTGGGCTAGGGGGGCCGCGCGCCCGGCCTCCTCTCTACCACCACTTGGCCCATGAGGCCCATTACTTCTTCCTCGTATTCCCGTAACTAACCGGTACCCCCGAAAATACCCGAATCACTCGGAACCTTTCCGATGTACGAATATAGTCGTCCAATATATCGATCTTTACGTCTCGACCATTTCGAGACTCCTCGTCATGTCCCCGATCTCATCCGGGACTCCGAACTACCTTCAGTACATCAAATCACATAAACTCATAATACAATCATCACCGAAACTTTAAGCGTGCGGACCCTATGGGTTCGAGAACTATGTAGACATGACCGAGACATGTCTCCGGTCAATAACCAATAGCGGAACCTGGATGCTCATATTGGCTCCCACATATTCTATGAAGATCTTTATCGGTCAGACCGCATAACAACAGACGTTGTTCCCTCATCGGTATGTTACTTGCCTGAGATTCGATCGTCGGTATCTCAATACCTAGTTCAATCTCGTTACCGGCAAGTCTCTTTACTCGTTCCGTAATACATCATCCCGCAACTAACTTATTAGTTGCAATGCTTGCAAGGCTTGAGTGATGTGCATTACCGAGAGGGCCCAAAGATACCTCTCCGACAATCGGAGTGACAAATCCTAATCTCGAAATACGCCAACCCAACAAATACCTTCAGAGACACCTATAGAGCACCTTTATAATCACCCAGTTACGTTGTGACGTTTGGTAGCACACAAAGTGTTCCTCCGGTAAACGGGAGTTGCATAATCTCATAGTCATAGGAACATGTATAAGTCATGAAGAAAGCAATAGCAACAAACTAAACGATCAAGTGCTATGCTAACGGAATGGGTCAAGTCAATCACATCATTCTCTAATGATGTGATCACATTAATCAAATGACAACTCATGTCTATGGCTAGGAAACTTAACCATCTTTGATTCAACGAGCTAGTCAAGTAGATGCATACTAGTGACATACTGTTTGTCTATGTATTCACACATGTATTATGTTTCCGGTTAATACAATTCTAGCATGAATAATAAACATTTATCATTGCCTCTAGGGCATATTTCCTTCAGTCTCCCACTTGCACTAGAGTCAATAATCTAGTTCACATCGCCATGTGACTTAACATCAATAGTTCACATCACTATGTGATTAACACCCATAGTTCACATCGTCATGTGACCAACACCCAAAGGGTTTACTAGAGTCAATAATCTAGTTCACATCGCTATGTGATTAATACCCAAAGAGTACTAAGGTGTGATCATGTTTTGCTTGTGAGGGAAGTTTAGTCAATGGGTCTGCTACATTCAGATCCGTATGTATTTTGCAAATTTCTATGTCAACAATGCTTTGCACGGAGCTACTCTAGCTAATTGCTCCCACTTTCAATATGTATCCAGATTGAGACTTTGAGTCATCTGGATCATTGTCAAAACATGCATTGACGTATGATACGTCTCCAACGTATCTATAATTTTTGAATGCTCCATGCTATATTATCTACTGTTTTAGGAAATATTAGGCTTTATTTTCCACTTTTATATTATTTTTGGGACTAACCTATTAACCGGAGGCCCAACCAAGATTTGTTGTTTTATGCCTATTTCAGTGTTTTGAAGAAAAGGAATATCAGACGGAGTCGAAACGGAACGAAATCAACTGGAGAAGTTATTTTTGGAAGGAAACACACCTGATGGACTTGGACCCCACGTCAGAAGATACGGGAGCTGCCCACGAGGGTTGCCCCCCTTAGGGCATTCCCCCTGCCTCATGGGGCCCCCGTGGCTCCCCTGACGTGCTTCTTCTGCCTATATAACTCCATATACCCTAAAACTTCCAGAACGTAACATGGATCGGGAGTTCCACCGCTAGAAGCCTCCGTAGCCACCAAAAAGCAATTGGGACCCTGTTCCCGCACCCTGCCGGAGGGGGGAACCCTCACCGGTGGCCTTCTTCATCATCCCGGTGCTCTCCATGACGAGGAGGGGGTAGTTCTCCCTCGGGGCTGAGGGTATGTACCAGTAGCTATGTGTTTGATCTCTCTCTCGTGTGCTTGAGATGTTACGATCTTGATGTATCGCGAGCTTTTCTATTATAGTTGGATCTTATGTTTCTCCTCCCCCTCTTCTCTCTTGTAATGAATTGAGTTTCCCCTTTGGAGTTATCTTATCGGATTGAGTCTTTAAAGATTTGAGAACACTTGATGTGTGTCTCGCCGTGGATATCTGTGGTGACAATGGGATACCATGTGCCACTTGATGTATGTCTTGGTGACCAACTTGCGGGTTTCGTGACATTGGGAACCTATGCATAGGGGTTGGCACACGTTTTCGTCGTGATTCTCTGGTAGAAACTTTTGGGCACTCTATGAGGTTCTATGTGTTGGTTGAATAGATGAATCTGAGATTGTGTGATGCATATCGTATAATCATACCCACGGATACTTGAGGTGACATTGGAGTATCTAGGTGACATTAGGGTTTTGATTGATTTGTGTCTTAAGGTGTTATTCTAGTACGAACTCTAGGGCTGTTTGTGACACTTATAGGAATAGCCCAACGGATTGATTGGAAAGAATAACTTTGAGGTGGTTCCGTACCCTACCATAATCTCTTCGTTCGTTCTCCGCTATTAGTGACTTTGGAGTGACTCTTTGTTGCATGTTGAGGGATAGTTATGTGATCCAATTATGATATTATTGTTGATGGAACTTATAGTAGCGAAAGTATGAACCCTAGGCCTTGTTTCCTAGCATTGCAATACCGGTTGATGGGGTTATGTACCTAGGGTAGGGTCATGGACCTGTTCCAAGTAACTTACCCTAGGACATCCCTAGAAGAGGTCGCCTTCCAGTCGACCAACGAGGATTCACTCGACTGGCCTGAAGGACTCGACCACGAAGACTCACTCGACCACCAGGAGGTCAAGAGGCACTCTGCACCGCAACGGCCTGTAATTAAGTAGACTTTATGATAGTAAAGGCACTTTATGTGGGGCGTTACCAGTAACGCCCCAGACTTAACTCACCTTAAACCCTCTCCTACGTGGGCGGGCTGGGGTCCTGGCGCACTCTATATAAGCCACCCCCCTCCACAGGCAGAAGGGTTCGGCACCTTGTAATCCATACATTCATAATCCACTCGACCGCCTCCGGGCTCCGAGACGTAGGGCTGTTACTTCTTCCGAGAAGGGCCTGAACTCGTACATCCTTTGTGCTTACAACCTCTCCATAGCTAGGACCTTGCCTCTCCATACCTACCCCCCACTCTACTGTCAGGCTTAGAACCACGACAGTTGGCGCCCACCGTGGGGCAGGTGTTTTAGCGATTTTGTGGAGAAGTTGCGATTCTTCCGAGTATTTTCATCATGGTGTCTGCTGGAGTTTTGATCGAGGGTCAAGAGATTCGTCTCGGCGCTCTCACCTTCATCGCCGACGACTCCGCATGGCTCCAGGAGGCTCCACTCGACGTAGATGCGCTCCCCGTCCGCGGTGCGACGCATTTTCGCGCATGTGTCCGCGGCGTTCTGCTGCGGCAACCATCGACCCAGTATCGGTCGAATCTTCCATCTTCCACCCTCCCGGTCTCCCGCCAGCGCAAGCACTCAGGCCGGTCGAGGCTTCAACGATGGGTGAGTCACGCGGTGGCTCGCCAGTCGGCCACTACACAAGTTGCGGCAATCGAGCCCAACGAATCTCTCTACGGCTTGTTCGATCAGTCGACTGGCTCCGGAGAGACTGCATCCGAGTGCGGAAGCAGTGATCCAGCGGCGGAAATCTTGATGGTCGACGGGCCCCACAGTCCTCCTGGCTTCGCCCGTGGTGGTGGAGCAGGCGACGGCGGCGACCCTGCTCGAGGCTACGAAGAATATCAGCCCGAGCCACTCGACTCTCTGCAAAGAGAAGAGCTTCGCCGCAGGAACGAGGATCCCCTGCGTGTTCCCATCGCAGGAGAAACCCCCGAGGCTCGTGCCTTGGAGGAGGCGCGTCTGGCCAATTTAGCCGAGCGCACTCGACTGGAGAACCTTCAGCGAACACTCGACGAGCGCGCGCGGCAACGAGTTCCCGACACCAGTCGACGTCAACTCTTCCCGCCGACTCAGGTATATCGAACCCCGATTCAGAATTTAGCAGCTGCGACCCGTATAGCAGAGTCCATTCAGCCTTCGCAGTCAGAGGCTGGCAGAGGTTTGCTGCAGATCAGGGATCTGCTCCGGGCAGCAGGAGATCAGAATTCAGCCGTGTCTCAGTCGCGCAACAGAATTCACAGTCGATCTGTCACTGTGAATACGGTTCAGTCGGCTCACAGCCCCAGATCACCTCCGCGGCGCGAAGGGCGTGAGCATCGGCGAGATCAATATGGCGACAGACTCGACCGAGATGATAGGCGTCGAGTGCCCTATTCCCCTCCGAGGGGCGGGTCTTACACTCCTCGGCAGCCAGATGATAGGCGTCAGTACAGTACAGGGCGTAGGGTTCCAGCTGACCCCAGAGAGCCAGGCTTCGACGCGCGATCCATTATCGTGCAAGGATTGGTCGACCGGAACAGAGCCCATCGAGGTGCACTCGACAGAGATGTGCCCACGAGCAGTCGAGTACATGTTTCTGGTCCTGAATGTTTCAGCAGAGCTATCAGAGCCGCTGTTATCCCCCCCAATTTCAGGTTGGCAACAGGAGTCAGCAAGTTCACTGGTGAGTCTAAGCCTGAAACTTGGCTTGAAGACTACCGAGTGGCAGTTCAGATCGGTGGTGGGAACGACGAGGTGGCCATGAAGCATTTGCCCCTCATGTTGGAAGGTTCTGCTAGGGCATGGTTGACCCAATTACCTCCTAGCAGCATTTACACTTGGGAAGATCTGTCCCGAGTGTTCGTCAGAACGTTCGAAGGGACTTGCAAGCGACCAGCGGGATTGACAGAGTTGCAAGTCTGTGTGCAGAAAACCAATGAGACTCTCAGAGAGTATATTCAGAGGTGGATCACTTTGCACCACACTGTGGAAAATGTCTCTGACCATCAAGCAGTATGCGCCTTCAAAGATGGTGTCAAGAACAGAGAACTGAGTTTGAAATTTGGTCGAACCGGTGACATGACCTTGAGTCGGATGATGGAGATTGCTACCAAGTACGCCAACGGCGAAGAAGAAGACCGACTCCGAAGCGGCAAGCACAAGCCGAGTCAGTCGGAAAAAGGAAATTCCAGTCGGAAACAGAAGCGGAAGGCTGAACCGGCAGCTCCTGGAGAGGCTCTGGCCGTGACTCAAGGAAAGTTTAAGGGGAAACCAAAAGGATCCTGGAACCCAAAGAAGGGGAAGGATAAAGAAGGGAACGACGTGATGGATATGCCGTGTCATATTCACACGAAGAAAGATGAAGAGGGGAATATCATTTACCCAAAGCACACCACTCGCCAATGTCGACTCCTGATCCAGCAGTTTCAGGGAAAACAGTCTAAGGACAAGGAGAAGGAGTCGGACAAAGCCGAAGACAAAGAGGACAGTGAGGGAGGATATCCGCATATCAACTCCACTCTGATGATCTTCGCAGATGTGGAAAGCAGAAGTCGACTGAAAGTGATTAACCGAGAGATTAACATGGTTGCCCCAGCAAAGGCAAATTATCTGAAGTGGTCTCAAACACCCATCACATTCGACCAATCTGATCACCCGACTCATATTGCCACCCCTGGGAGGCAAGCTTTGGTGGTCGATCCAGTTGTCGAAGGCACTCGACTGACAAAGGTGATGATGGACGGTGGAAGTGGGCTGAATCTATTATATGCAGACACGTTGAAAGGTATGGGCATTCTGATGTCCCGACTGAGCACTAGTAACATGAGCTTCCATGGAGTTATACTAGGGAAGAAGGCCGAGTCGCTCGACCAGATAGCTTTGGACGTAGTGTTTGGCGATTCAAAGCATTTTCGCAAAGAAAAGTTGACGTTTGAGGTCGTGGATTTTCAAAGTGCATATCATGCCATTTTGGGGAGGCCAGCCTATGCACGGTTCATGGCTCGACCATGTTACGTGTACCTCAAATTGAAGATGCCCGGTCCCAAAGGTGTGATCACCGTCACCGGTGATAGGAAAAAGGCAGAGGAGTGCTTTCAAAAGGGCTCCAAAATTGCCGATTCCCAAGTGACAGCGGTCGAATTCGAAGAATACAAGCAAAACGCAGATCCGAGTGACTTGCTGCGGTCCAAGAAGCCCGCCACAGAATCTGCATTCCAGTCGTCCGGTGAGACGAAGCCTGTTCACATTCACCCGACCGACCCCGAAGCAGCTCCGACCCGCATCTCCACAACACTCGACCCAAAATAGGAAGAAGCGCTCATCCAGTTCCTCCGTGAGCACTGGGACATTTTTGCATGGAAGCCCGCTGACATGCCAGGTGTTCCCAGGGGACTGGCTGAGCACCGCCTAAGAGTCGACAAGTCTGCAAAGCCAGTCAAAGAACATCTTCGGCGGTCCGCCGTCCAGAAGAGAAAGGCCATTGGTGAAGAAGTGGCTCGACTGTTGGCGGCAGGATTTATCCGAGAGATATTCCACTCCGAGTGGCTCGCTAATGTCGTCATGGTTCCTAAAAAGGACAAGTCGCTCCGAATGTGCATTGATTTCAAGCACATCAACCGGGCCTGCCCGAAAGATCACTTTCCTCTCCCTCGCATAGATCAAATTGTTGACTCGACCGCGGGATGCGAGAAGTTGTCTTTTTTAGATGCTTACTCCGGGTACCACCAGATCCGTCTGTATGGGCCCGATGAGGTAAAAACAGCTTTCATCACTCCATTCGGGTGCTTCTGCTATATCACCATGCCATTCGGCCTCAAGAATGCCGGAGCCACATTTATGCGAATGATCTAGAAGTGTCTACTCACTCAAATCAGTCGGAATGTGGAAGCTTATATGGATGATATTGTTGTCAAGTCACGAAAAGGTTCCGACCTGCTCGCTGACCTCGCCGAAACATTTGCCAACCTCAGAAGGTATGATATCAAGCTCAATCCATCAAAGTGCACATTTGGAGTTCCTGGTGGCAAGTTACTCGGTTTTCTCGTTTCCGAACGGGGAATCGACGCCAACCCAGAAAAGATTGGCACTATTCTCCGAATGAAACGCCCTGTGCGAGTGCACGATGTCCAGAAGCTTACTGGATGCTTGGCCGCATTAAGTCGATTCATCTCACGACTCGGTGAAAAGGCATTGCCTCTTTACCGATTGATGAAGAAGGCTGACAAGTTCGAGTGGACTCCAGAAGCTGATGCAGCGTTTGCCGAGCTAAAAGCTCTGCTCTCCACCCAGCCGGTGCTTGCTGCTCCAATCAGCAAAGAGCCTCTGTTGCTCTACATCGCAGCCATAGGACAAGTCGTCAGTACTGTGCTAATGGTCGAGCGGGAAGAAGAAGGAAAAGCTCTCAAAGTTCAGCGCCCAGTGTATTATTTGTCTGAAGTCTTGACTCCATCCAAGCAGAGATATCCTCATTATCAGAAGCTTGTGTATGGAATATACATGACCACAAAGAAGGTTGCTCATTATTTCTCTGACCATTCAATCACAGTCGTCAGCGACGCTCCACTATCAGAGATTTTGCACAACAGAGATGCAACTGGTCGAGTGGCCAAATGGGCGATTGAACTTCTTCCCCTTGATATCAAGTTTGAGAAAGCCATTAAGTCTCAGGCAATAGCAGATTTCCTCGCCGAGTGGATCGAACAGCAGCAGCCGACTGAAGTTCACTCGGAGCATTGGACCATGTTTTTCGATGGTTCTAAGATGTTGAATGGTTCCGGTGCTGGGGTTGTCCTGGTTTCCCCCAGAGGAGATAAGCTCAGATATGTGCTCCAGATTCACTTTGATTCCTCCAACAATGAGGCAGAATATGAGGCCCTCCTATATGGGTTGCGCATGGCCATTTCACTCGGCGTCCGTCGCCTAATGGTCTATGGCGACTCGGATTTAGTGGTCAATCAGGTGATGAAAGAGTGGGACGTGAGAAGCCCAGCCATGACCGGATACTGCAGTGCGGTGAGGAAGCTGGAGAAAAAGTTCGAGGGGTTGGAGCTCCATCATATACCCCGACTGAAAAATCAAGCAGCTGATGATCTAGCAAAGATAGGTTCCAAGAGAGAAGCCATTCCGAGTGGTGTGTTCTTGGAGCATATACATACTCCGTCAGTCAAAGAAGATCCTTTCACCGAAGAAGCTCCGCAGCCCAAGAGTGCCACAGATCCGACTGAAGTTGAAGTCCCAGCGGTGGTCGACTTGATCATGGAGGTTTTGGTAGTCATACCCGACTGGACGATTCCGTATGTCGCATATATCTTGAGGAAAGAGCTTCCGGAGGATGAGGAAGAGGCTCGACAGATCGTCCGTCGATCTAAGGCCTTTACCGTCATCAAAGGACAATTATACAGAGAGAGCACGACTGGAGTCGGTCAGAAGTGCATAACACCAGAAGAAGGTCGACTCATCCTCAATGATATTCACTCGGGGACATGTGGTCATCATGCGTCCTCCCGGACCATCGTGGCCAAAGCATACCGAGCCGGATTTTACTGGCCCAAGGCGAATGAGATGGCAAAGGAGATAGTGGATAAGTGCGAGGGATGTCAGTTCTACTCGAATATGTCGCACAAACCTGCGTCAGCTTTGAAGACCATCCCACTCGTCTGGCCTTTTGCAGTCTGGGGGCTGGACATGGTCGGCCCTTTGAAAACAGGACGAAGTGGCTTCACGCATGTACTGGTGGCAGTCGACAAGTTCACCAAGTGGATCGAGGCTAAACCAATCAAGAGCCTCGACACCGGTACTGCTGTTAGCTTCATCAGGGAACTAATATTCAGATATGGAGTCCCGCACAGCATCATTACGGATAATGGGTCGAACTTTGACTCAGAGGAATTCAGAACCTTTTGCAACTCCCAGGGCACACGGGTCGACTACGCATCAGTCGCCCATCCGCAGTCGAATGGACAAGCAGAGCGAGCTAATGGACTGATTCTCAAGGGACTGAAGCCGCGACTGATGCGTGATCTCAAACACGCGGCTGGAGATTGGGTCGACGAACTTCCATCTGTACTCTGGGGACTGCGGACCACGCCCAATCGGTCGACCGGAAGAACTCCATTCTTCTTGGTCTATGGAGCCGAAGCAGTCTTGCCGAGCGATCTTCTCCACAATGCTCCTCGAGTTGAAATCTACAACGAAGCAGAAGCTGAACAAGCGCGGCAGGACGCAGTCGACCTTTTAGAGGAAGAAAGGGAGATGGCTCTGATCCGGTCGACCATCTACCAACAAGATCTGCGCCGTTTCCACGCCCGAAATGTGAGAGGTCGAGCCTTCCAGGAAGGGGATTTGGTTCTCCGAGTGGATCAGCACAAACCACACAAGCTTGCTCCTTCTTGGGAAGGCCCCTTCATCGTCACCAAGGTTCTCCACAACGGGGCGTACCGTCTTTACAACGTCGAGCATAATATCGACGAGCCCCGAGCTTGGAACGCGGAGCTACTCCGCCCATTTTACACTTAAGTTTTATCACTCGGATGAGTTACAATAAAGTACTTCTGTAGTTCATGGGTTTAGAAATAATTGTGTCATCACTTTTTATTTTTGCCCACATAAAAACTCCCCCTCAGTGGGTGGCTTAGCCGCGAATCCGTTTCGCCTAAGTTTGTAAAAATCCTATCGAGTGGTGAGCCAGACTCTCACTCGGAGGCTTAGCTGCGAATCCGTTTCGCCTAAGTTTATCAAAATCCTACCGAGTGGTAAGCCAGCCTTTCACTCGGGGGCTTAGCTGCAGTCCAAGGACTCGCCTAAGTTTATCAAAATCCTACCGAGTGGTAAGCCAGCCTTTCACTCGGGGGCTTAGCTGCAGTCCAAGGACTCGCCTAAGTTTATAAAAATCCTACCGAGTGAAGAGCAACCCTCTCACTCGGAGGCTTAGCTGCAGTCCAAGCACTCGCCTAAGTTATAAAAATCCTACCGAGTGAAGAGCAACCCTCTCACTCGGAGGCTTAGCTGCAGTCCAAGCACTCGCCTAAGTTATAAAAATCCTACCGAGTGAAGAGCAACCCTCTCACTCGGAGGCTTAGCTGCAGTCCAAGCACTCGCCTAAGTTTATCAAAATCCTACCGAGTGAAGAGCAACCCTCTCACTCGGGGGCTTAGCTGCAGTCCAAGCACTCGCCTAAGTTATAAAAATCCTATCGAGTGAAGAGCAACCCTCTCACTCGGAGGCTTAGCTGCAGTCCAAGCACTCGCCTAAGTTGTGAAAATCCTACCGAGTGAAGAGCGATCCTCTCACTCGGGGGCTTAGCTGCAGCCTCGTGCTCGCCTAAGTTATCAAAATCCTACCGAGTGGTAAGCCAGCCTTCCACTCGGAGGCTTAGCTGCAGCCTCGTGCTCGCCTAAGTTATCAAAATCCTACCGAGTGGTAAGCCAGCCTTCCACTCGGAGGCTTAGCTGCAGCCTCGTGCTCGCCTAAGTTACAAAAATCCTACCGAGTGAAGAGCGACCCTCTCACTCGGAGGCTTAGCTGCAGTCCAAGCACTCGCCTAAGTTGTGAAATCCTACCGAGTGACGAGCGATCCTCTCACTCGGGGGCTTAGCTGCAGCCTCGTGCTCGCCTAAGTTATCAAAATCCTACCGAGTGGTAAGCCAGCCTTCCACTCGGAGGCTTAGCTGCAGCCTCGTGCTCGCCTAAGTTACAAAAATCCTACCGAGTGAAGAGCGACCCTCTCACTCGGAGGCTTAGCTGCAGTCCAAGCACTCGCCTAAGTTGTGAAAATCCTACCGAGTGACGAGCGATCCTCTCACTCGGGGCTTAGCTGCAGCCTCGTGCTCGCCTAAGTTATCAAAATCCTACCGAGTGGTAAGCCAGCCTTCCACTCGGAGGCTTAGCTGCAGCCTCGTGCTCGCCTAAGTTGCAAAAATCCTACCGAGTGAAGAGCGACCCTCTCACTCGGAGGCTTAGCTGCGGTCCAAGCGCTCGCCTAAGCACAGGCACCTTGCTTTGAACCTGCAAAAGACATTTTGAGCCGAAGGCAATCATATTCAAGCGCCAAATTCAAGTTTGAATCGATATCTAAAGGAACCGAAAGTGCTCAGGCGTCAAGCCTGTTAAGGTTTGTCGATTACAATTCCACTCGGCATACCGAGGCAAATTTAAAGTGTCGAGCCAGAAGAAGTTTTTACCCCTCCTGTGGAGGGCTGGAAGGTGCAACAAATTCATCAAGGTCAATTCCGTCGGCGATCCGAGTGGCAGCTGCAAGGAAAGTCTCCATAAAGGACCTGAAGTCGTGCTTCTTGGTATTGGCCACCCGAAGGGCCGCCAGCTTCTCTTCTCGTGCATCTTTGCAGTGGACTCGGGCCAGACACAGAGCGACATCTGCACCACACCGAGCCGAGGACTTCTTCCACTCCTGCACTCGACCAGGGATCGTGTTCAAGCGGGCCATCAGCGACTCAAGGTCATTCTGAAGTGTCTCCTCAGGCCAGAGCGTTGAGTCGATGCGAGATGTGGCGGCCTTCAGCCTCGCGAGATAGTCTACGACAGCTGCGACACGAGACTCCAGTCGGAAAACATCCATGGCAACTTCGTCGTTCACCGGAGAATTGACGGGGTCAAGGTTTGGCTCCAGTCGGCTGGTTTCCTCTTCAAAGTTTTGACAAAATTCTGCAAGGGTGATCACTAAGTCAAGGGGATAGTCGAATGGAAGAAGCCACAGTTGGAAATATTTGCCAAACATGGAGGTTTACCTTCAAGCATAAGAAACAGCTTCTTGGCAAGGCTACTCAGGAAGGCCTCCAGTTCAGTTTTCTTCTCAGTCAATTTGCTGACTTGGTCGGTCAAGGCAGCTGTGTCAGTTCTCAGTCGACTGACTTCCTTGTTGGCAATCCCAAGAGCAGTTTTCAGATTGGTATTGTCTTGTTCGAGCTTGGTGACTGAAGCTAACTTCTCGTCAGCAAGCTTGATCTTCTCAGCTAGCTCAAGGTCTTTCTTCTGCTGGGCCTCCCTTACCTTACCTGCAAGTTACAGCGAGATCAGATGCCGAAACAAGCAAGGGGAAAAACAGTCGTCAGGGTCTCACCAAACATACCTTCAGTCTCCTCCTTTGCCTTTGTCAGCTTCTCCTGAACCAGCTTCAAGCTCAGCTCGACTTGAGTATGCTTCTGTTCCAGTTCTGAGTAGCGAGCCACAAGATCACAGGAGTTCTGCGAAGAACCAATCGACTAAATGTCAAAAATAATTCACTTCCGAGTGAAAAAGGGAAAAACACACGTTTCTAAGACTACAGCCGAACACAAGCATTCGACCGTAGTCTCGGGGACTACACCCAGTGGGTGCACTCAGCGTGCCCCCACTAATCATGTTGAAGACAAAGTCGACCAGTCGACCTCAAAAAAAAACAGTGTGCGAGACGCATTCTCTAAGACTGTGATCAACTGCAAGCAGTCGACCACAGTCTCGGGGACTACACCCAGTGGGTGCACTCAGCGTGCCCCCACCGGTTTGCGAAATCCAGTCGACCAGTCGACTGGATGAAAGATTGACATCATAAAGCCTAAGGCCGACTGCCAGCAGTCGACCTTAGCCTTGGGGACTACACCCAGCGGGTGCACTCAGCGTGCCCCCGCTAACACGGAGTTTATTCGACACACCCAGTGGGTGACTAATATAAATCCCGGAAAAGAAAAGTTTTTGGTAGCATATCCAACAGAGCAAACAGCAGTCGACTGACCTGGACATTGCTTTGGAGGGCAGAACTGGCGTCATAAGCTGCCTGGCTCGCATCCCGGATGGTCTTCAGCTGCTCCATCATGAGTCCCGCCTGGCGTATTGCCTCCTTCGCTGCACCAGCTTGGTCCTCTGGGACGTGGTGAGTCGTGAAGAGGGAGGGCTGCTGAGCACTCGTCAGTGGACTCGCGAAGGACACCGTGTGTCGAGTGGTGTTCCCTTCCTCCACAGTCAGAGTCTCAGGCGCCGTCGCATCCTGAGGCACCTTACTGGCGGGTGTTTTCCGACTCTTCCTGCGTGCCAGCAGTTCTTCATCCTCGTCGTCGTCAGGAAGATCGATAACAGTATGGGGCGGAACTGCGAAGAAGAATCAGGATCAGAGGTCGCGAGTCAGTCGACTAAAAACGGTGTTAAGAGTACAGTACCTGGGTTCGAAGTTGCCGCATCCTCCATCTCGTGGTCATCGGCCCGGGCCGAAGTCTCAGAGGTAGCAGCACTGCAACTCCAAAGGATCAGTCGACTAACCTCAGCGTCGACCAAAGATAAAGTTCGCACAAGAATAAGAAAATATGAGCAACACAATTACCCTGATATGGTGGGGATGGACACCTTCATCTTCGGCAGGAGCTTGGTCGGCTTCGATGAGGCCGCCCTGGGCTGCTTCGACGCCTTTTCAGTCGGCGCCGGAGAGGTGGTCCGAGGGCGCTTGGTTGACTGAGTGGCAGTCGCAACCCCCTTACCACGTTCGGTCGAAGGGTCGTGGACAAGCTTCGACCGCCTTTCTGAGCGCGGTGGAACGACCTCCTCCTCCTCTTCTTCCTCGTCCTCGATGTCATCCTCATCACCTTCATCATCATCATCGTCGTCATCATCCCCCGCAGCATCCGAGTCCCATTCCTCCTCTTCCTGGCTCTCGCCCCCGCTCGCCTCGCCCCCGCTCGCCTCGCCTTCTTCAGTCGAAGCTTGTGCCCCATTGGGCATCGAGTACAGCTCGGTGAAGGCCTAGCAGACGCCCAAACAAGGATCAGTCGACCAGTCGACAGGGTTAGCAGAAATGAATACGACAAGGACACAATGGAAAGCAGAGCAAGTGTACCTTGTTTGGGTCGCTGTTATGGTCGAGTGGAGGAATCCTTCTGGCTCCGCGCGGGTTGTCCCTGTTCCCAGTAACGGCTACCATCCACCTTTCCAGAGTGGCGTCGTCGACTTCTTCTGGATGGACTCTAGTCTCGTCTTCGGGCCCACAGTACAACCACATGCAGTGGCTCCGGAACTGGAGAGGCTGGATGCGACGCTTGAGGAAAACCTCCAAGAGGTCCATGCCTGTCACACCCTCCCGAACCAGCTGCACCACGCGCTCCATCAACATCTTCACGTCGGCTTTCTCCTCCGGAATCAGCTTCAGAGGTGAGGGCTTGTTCACTCGGTCCATGGTGAACGGAGGGAGTCCACTCGACTGCCCTGGCGTCGACTGGACCTGGCAGTAGAACCAAGTCGACTGCCAGCCTCTGACGGACTCGGGAAAGGACATGGGCGGGAAGGTGCTATTATTCCTCACCTGAATCCCCAGGCCCCCACACATTTGGACGACTCGGGTCTTCTCATCACCTGGGCTCGCCTTCTTCACGGTCTGAGAGCGACACGTGAAGATACGTTTGAACAAGCCCCAGTGCGGTCGACAGCCCAAGAAACCCTCACACATGGACACGAATGCAGCGAGATAGGCAATGGAGTTTGGGGTAAAGTGGTGGAGCTGCGCTCCAAAGAAATTCAAGAAGCCACGGAAGAAAATGCTTGGCGGCAGGAAAACCCGCGGTCAACATGAGTGGCCAGAAGCACACACTCACCCTCTTCTGGCTGTGGCTGCCACTCCTTCCCCGGCAACCTCGCAGCTCCGTGAGGGATCAAGCCCTCGTTGGCCATGTCGAGGAGGTCCTTCTCCGTGATGGTCGACTGGATCCAGTCTCCTTGGACCCAGCCTTTCGGCAGGCGGGATCTGGACGAGGACCCTCTGCGGCTGGTGGATCTCCCCTTCGCCTTCTCCGACGCCAACGCCTTCTTGGCACGCTCCAGCGCCGCCGTCTTCTCCTTGGCCATGGTCGCCGGTGAGATGCACGAAGGGAAGTGGTGCGGGGGCGAGAGCGAGCGCGCTGAGCAGGGAGGAAGGAAGCAGAGGGAGAGAGGGAGAATGCTGGGGCGCAGCACAGAAATCCTCGCCGGGCACATTTATAAGGTCCCTTCCGAGTGGCTGACATGTGGGCCCGGTCGATCTAATCATATCTGGGAGCAGTTATGAGGACTGGATACGTGGCGAAAAAGGCGGCACGGAGATCGAGGCGTCTATGCCCCGTCCCATCCGAACGCCGCGGTTTGCCCCGCTTCTCGCGCGCCCCCAAATTTCGCACCCTGCGGAATCCGCGAGCAACGAATCAGTCTGTCAGACGCGGTGTTTCCGGCGATCCGTCGCTCGGAGATTATCGAAGCTCGAAAGATCACTCGACGCAAAAATAGAATGGATCGAGTCGACCGAAGACAAATTGCTCCCTGTCAACGAAGAGATTCTTTGATCCAGAACAGCGCACAACTAGAGCGCAAAGGTTAATCGGAAACGACATCAACTCCTTCTTCACTCGAAGCCTCAATCCATTCGGGGGCTAATGATGGGGTTATGTACCTAGGGTAGGGTCATGGACCTGTTCCAAGTAACTTACCCTAGGACATCCCTAGAAGAGGTCGCCTTCCAGTCGACCAACGAGGATTCACTCGACTGGCCTGAAGGACTCGACCACGAAGACTCACTCGACCACCAGGAGGTCAAGAGGCACTCTGCACCGCAACGGCCTATAATTAAGTAGACTTTATGATAGTAAAGGCACTTTATGTGGGGCGTTGCCAGTAACGCCCCAGACTTAACTCACCTTAAACCCTCTCCTACGTGGGCGGGCTGGGGTCCTGGCGCACTCTATATAAGCCACCCCCCTCCACAGGCAGAAGGGTTCGGCACCTTGTAATCCATACATTCATAATCCACTCGACCGCCTCCGGGCTCCGAGACGTAGGGCTGTTACTTCTTCCGAGAAGGGCCTGAACTCGTACATCCTTTGTGCTTACAACCTCTCCATAGCTAGGACCTTGCCTCTCCATACCTACCCCCCACTCTACTGTCAGGCTTAGAACCACGACACCGGTTACGCTCACTTTTATCACTTGCTACCTTGTTGTTTTTATTATTTCAGATTACAAATACCTTTATCTACTATCCATATACCACTTGTTTCACCATCTCTTCGCTGAACTAGTGCACCTATACAATTTACCATTGTATTGGGTGTGTTGGGGACACAAGAGACTCTTTGTTATTTGGTTGCAGGGTTGCTTGAGAGAGACCATCCTCATCCTACGCCTCCTACGGATTGATAAACCTTAGGTCACACACTTGAGGGAAATTTGCTACTGTCCTACAAACCTCTGCACTTGGAGGCCCAACAATGTCTACAAGAAGAAGGTTGTATAGTAGACATCAAGCTCTTTTCTGGCGCCGTTGTCGGGGAGGTTAACGCTTGAAGGTATATCTTTAGATCTTGCAATTGAGTCTTTTAGTTTCTTGTTTTATCACTAGTTTAGTTTATAAAAGAAAATTACAAAAAAAATGGAATTGAGTTTGTCTCATACGCTTCACCTTTTTAATATCTTTCGTGAGTATGATGGAAAGGATAATTGTGCTCAAGTGCTAGAAGAATAAATCTATAAAATGTTTGGCACTAAATATTTGAATGATGAGTATGATTGCAATGTTGTTAGTATGAATTCCTTGAATATCCATGATGCTAATGATATGCAAAGCCACTAGCTTGGGGAAGCTATGTTTGATGAAGATGATATTTTTTGTCCCCCAAGCTTTGATGAGCAAATTTATTACGATGAAAGCATGCCTCCTATTTATGATGATTATGTTGATGAAAGTGTATTTGGAGAGGTCATGACTTTACTTAGTAATGATTCCACTATTCCGGAAGAGGTTCCAATTGATTATGAGAACAAAGTTGCTATCTATGATGATTATTGTGATGACTTGTATGCTATAAAGAATAATGATATCCATGAAACTTGTCATCATGATTTTAGTTTTCAATTGGATTATGCCTCACATGATAATTATTTTGTTGAGTTTGCTCCCACTATTATTCATGAGAAGAATCTTTCTTACGTGGAGAGTAGTAAATTTTCTATGCTTGTAGATCATGAAAAGAATGCTTTAGGTGCTGGTTATATTGTTGAATTCATTCATGATGCTACTGAAAATTATTATGAGGGAGGAATATATGCTTGTAGGAATTGCAATAATATCAAGTTTCCTCTCTATGTGCTTAAATTTTTGAAGTTATGCTTGTTTTACCTACCTATGCAAGTTGATTATTGCTCCCACAAGTTGTTTGCTCACAAAATCTCTATGCATATGAAGTATGTTAGACTTAAATGTGCTATTCATATTCTTCATGATGCTCTCTTTATGTTACAATTATTATCCTTTATGTGAGCATCATTGAAATCATCATGCCTAGCTACGGGCATTAAACGATAGCGCTTGTTGGGAGGCAACCCAATTTTATTTTTGTCCCTTGATTTTTGTTCCTGTTTAGTAATAAATAATTCATCTAGCCTCTTCTTAGATGTGGTTTTATGCTTTTAATTAGTGTTTGTGCCAAGTAGAACCTTTGGGAAGACTTGGGGGAAGTCTTGTTGATCATGCTGTAAAAAAACAGAAACTTTAGCGCTCACGAGAACTGCTGCCATTTTTATTTGGACAGTGATATTTAGTTAATTATTTTTGAATATGATTAATAGATAAATTCCTCAGGTCCAGCAATTTATTTGAGAATTTTATGAGTTCCAGAAGTATACGTTTGATCCAGATTACTACATACTGTTCTGTTTTTGACAGATTCTGTTTTTCATGTGTTGTTTACTTATTTTGATGAATCTATGGCTAGTAAAATAGTTTATAAACCATAGAGAAGTTGTAATACAGTACGTTTAAAACCAATATAAATAAATAATGAGTTCATTAAAGTACCTTGAAGTGGTGATTTATTTTCTTATACTAACGGAGCTTACGAGTTTTCTGTTAAGTTTTGTGTTGTGAAGTTTTCAAGTTTTGGGTAAGGATTCGATGGACTACGGAATAAGGAGTGGAAAGAGCCTAAGATTGGGGATGCCCAAGGCACCCCAAGGTAATATTCAAGTACAACCAAGAGCCTAAGCTTGGGGATGCCCCGGAAGGTATCCCCTCTTTCGTCTTCGTTCATCGGTAACTTTACTTGGAGCTATATTTTTATTCGCCACATGATATGTGTTTTGCTTGGAGCGTCAATTTATTTTGTTAGGATTTTATTTCTCTTATTTATAACAATGTTTTGCATCTTTTATTTCAATAAAAGTGGCATTGATAGCCTTTACTATGCCTATGTTACAAGTATACATGTTGCTGTTTGAAAACAGAAAGTTTACCGCTGTTGCAATAATTCCCTAGAAAATTCAGAATGTCATAAAATGTTGAAACCTTTTGCATATTAATCTCTGATAAATTTAGTACATTGGGAATTTTCTTTCATAATTTTGGAGCTAGGGAAGTATGGATGTTGCAGCATTCTTTACAGACTATCCTGTTTAGGCAGATTGCTGTTATGTTTGCATTGTTTGCATATGTTTGCTTCTTTAATGATTCTATTTCAGGATAGGACTATTAAATATGCAGAGGCATTTAGTATGCAATGTTGAGTAATAATTTTAGTGATTTTCTACAGTAGAGTATGATAAGGTTTTTGCAATGGTTTATACTAACTTATCTCACGAGTCCTTGTTGAGTTTTGTGTGGATGAAGCTTTTGAGATTTAGGGAGACCTTGATATGAGAGGAATTAAGGAGACACAAAAGCTCAAGCTTGGGGATGCCCAAGGCACCCCAAGATAATATTTCAAGAAGTCTCAAACATCTAAGCTTGGGGATGCCCCTGTTGGCATCCCACCTTTCTTCTTCAACAATTATCGGTTAGTTTCGGTTGATCCTAAGTTTTTGCTTCTTCACATGATGTTTTCTATTTTTAGAATGTCATTTTATTTTGCTTTGCTTGCTGTTTGAATAGAGTACCAATATCTTAAATTATTAAATGTTAGAGAGTCTTCACATAGTTGCATAATTATTCGACTACTCATTGATCTTCACTTATATCTTTCGGAGTAGTTTGTCGTTTGATCTAGTGCTTCACTTATATCTTTTAGAGCATGGTGGTGGTTTTATTTTGAAGAAATAGATGAACTCTCATGCATCACTTAGGTTATTTTGAGAGTCTTAAATAGCATGGTAATTTGCTTAAAATCCTAATATGCTAGGTATACAAGATTAATAATAAAATTCTCTTATGAGTGTGTTGAATACTAAGAGAAGTTTGATACTTGATGATTGTTTTGAGATATGAGGATGGTAATATTAGAGTCATGATAGTTGAGTAGTTGTGAAATTGAGAAATACTTGTGTTGAAGTTTGTGATTCCCGTAGCATGCATGTATGGTGAACTGTTATGTGATGAAGTCGGAGCATGATTTATTTATTGATTCCCTTCCTTATGAGTGGCGGTCGGGGACGAGCGATGGTATTTTCCTACCAATCTATCCCCCTAGGAGCATGCGCGTAGTACTTTGTTTCAATAACTAATAGATTTTTTGCAATAAGTATGTGAGTTCTTTTTGACTAATGTTGAGTCCATGGATTATACGCACTCTCACCCTTCCACCATTGCTAGCCTCTCTAGTACCGCGCAACTTTCGCCGGTACCATAAACCCACCATATACCTTCCTCAAAACAGCCACCATACCTACCTATTATGGCATTTCCATAGCCATTCCGAGATATATTGCCATGCAACTTTCCACCGTTCCGTTTATTATGACACGCTTCATCATTGTCATATTGCTTAGCATGATAATGTAGTTGACATCGTATTTGTGGCAAAGCCACCATTCATAATTCTTTCATACATGTCACTCTTGATTCATTACATATCCTGGTACACCGCTGGAGGCATTCATATAGAGTCATACTTTGTTCTAGTATCGAGTTGTATCATCGAGTTGTAAATAGATAGAAGTGTGATGATCATCATTCAATAGAGCATTGTCCCCCCCCCCCAAAAGGGGCCAAAAAAAGAGAAAGGCCAAATAAAAAAATAAAAAATAAAATAAAAGGGACAATGCTACTATCCTGTTACCACACTTGTGCTTCAAAGTAGCACCATGATCTTCATGATAGAGAGTCTCCTATGTTGTCACTTTCATATACTAGTGGGAATCTTTCATTATAGAACTTGGCTTGTATATTCCAATGATGGGCTTCCTCAAAATGCCCTAGGTCTTCGTGAGCAAGCAAGTTGGATGCACACCCACTAGTCTCTTTTGTTGAGCTTTCATACATTTATAGCTCTAGTGCATCCGTTGCATGGCAATCCCTACTCACTCACATTGATATCTATTGATGGGCATCTCCATAGCCCGTTGATACGCCTAGTCGATGTGAGACTATCTTCCCCTTTTTGTCTTCTCCACAACCACCATTCTATTCCACCTATAGTGCTATGTCCATGGCTCACGCTCATATATTACGTGAAGATTGAAAAAGTTTGAGAACATCAAAAGTATGAAACAATTGCTTGGCTTGTCATCGGGGTTGTGCATGATTTAAATATTTTGTGTGGTGAAGATGGAGCATAGCCAGACTATATGATTTTGTAGGGATAACTCTCTTTGGCCATGTTATTTAGAGAAGACATGATTGCTTAGTCAGTATGCTTGAAGTATTATTGTTTTTATGTCAATATTAAACTTTTGTCTTGAATCTTATGGATCTGAATATTCATGCCACAATTAAGAAGAATTACGTTGAAATTATGCCAACTAGCATTCCACATCAAAAATTATCTTTTTATCATTTACCTACTCGAGGACGAGCAGGAATTAAGCTTGGGGATGCTTTATACGTCTCCAACGTATCTATAATTTTTGATTGCTCCATGCTATATTATCTACTGTTTTAGGCAATATTGGGCTTTATTTTCCACTTTTATATTATTTTTGGGACTAACCTATTAACCGGAGGCCCAGCCCAGATTTGCCGTTTTATGCCTATTTCAGTGTTTTGAAGAAAAGGAATATCAGACGGAGTCGAAACGGAACGAAATCAACTGGAGAAGTTATTTTTTGAAGGAAACACACCTGATGGACTTGGACCCGACGTCAGAAGATACGGGAGCTACCCACGAGGGTGGGGGGCACCCCCCCTTAGGGCGTGCCCCCTGCCTCTTGGGGCCCCCGTGGCTCCCCTGATGTGCTTCTTCTGCCTATATAACTCCATATACCCTAAAACTTCCAGAACGCAACATAGATTGGGAGTTCCGCCGCCAGAAGCCTCCGTAGCCACCAAAAACCAATCGGGACCCTGTTCCGGCACCCTGCCGGAGGGGGGAACCCTCACCGGTGGCCATCTTCATCATCCCGGTGCTCTCCATGACGAGGAGGGAGTAGTTCTCCCTCGGGGCTGAGGGTATGTACCAGTAGCTATGTGTTTGATCTCTCTCTCTCTCTCGTGTTCTCGAGATGTTACGATCTTAATGTATCACAAGCTTTGATATTATAGTTGGATCTTATGTTTCTCCTCCCCTCTTCTCTCTTGTAATGAATTGAGTTTCCCCTTTGGAGTTATCTTATCGGATTGAGTCTTTAAAGATTTGAGAACACTTGATGTATGTCTAGCCGTGGATATCTGTGGTGATAATGGGATACCATGTGCCACTTGATGTATGTCTTGGTGACCAACGTGTGGGTTTCGTGACATTGGGAACCTATGCATAGGGGTTGGCACACGTTTTCGTCGTGATTCTCTGGTAGAAACTTTGGGGCACTCTATGAGGTTATATGTGTTGGTTGAATAGATGATTCTGAGATTGTGTGATGCATATCGTATAATCATACCCACGGATACTTGAGGTGACATTGGAGTATCTAGGTGACATTAGGGTTTTCATTGATTTGTGTCTTAAGGTGTTATTCTAGTACGAACTCTAGGGCTGTTTGTGACACTTATAGGAATAGCCCAACGGATTGATTGGAAAGAATAACTTTGAGGTGGTTTCGTACCCTACCATAATCTCTTCGTTCGTTCTCCGCTATTAGTGACTTTGGAGTGACACTTTGTTGCATGTTGAGGGATAGTTATGTGATCCAATTATGATATTATTGTTGAGGGAACTTACACTAGCGAAAGTATGAACCCTAGGCCTTGTTTCCTAGCATTGCAATACCATTTACGCTCACTTTTATCACTTGCTACCTTGCTGTTTTTATTATTTCAGATTACAAATACCTTTATCTACTATCCGTATACCACTTGTTTCACCATCTCTTCGCCGAACTAGTGCACATATACAATTTACCATTGTATTGGGTGTGTTGGGGACACAAGAGACTCTTTGTTATTTGGTGGCAGGGTTGCTTGAGAGAGACCATCTTCATCCTATGCCTCCTACGGATTGATAAACCTTAGGTCATCCACTTGAGGGAAATTTGCTACTGTCCTACAAACCTCTGCACTTGGAGGCCCAACAACGTCTACAAGAAGAAGGTTGTGTAGTAGACATCAACATAACCCTTTACGACGAACCTTTTGTCACCTCCATAATCAAGAAACATATCCTTACTCCAGTAAGGATAATTTTGACCAATGTCTAGTGATCTACTCCTAGATCACTATTGTACTCCCTTGCCAAACTCAGGGCAGGGTATACAATAGGTCTAGCACATAGCATGACATACTTTATAGAACCTATGGCTGAGGCATAGGGAATGACTTTCATTCCCTTTCTATCTTCTGCTGTGGTCGGGCTTTGAGTCTTACTCAATTTCACACCTTGTAACACATGCAAGAACTCTTTCTTTGACTGTTCCATTTTTGAACTATTTCAAAATCTTGTCAAGGTATGTACTCATTGAAAAAACTTATCAAGCGTCTTGATCTATCTCTATAGATCTTGATGCTTAATATGTAAGCAGCTTCACCGAGGACTTTCTTTGAAAAACTCCTTTCAAACACTCCTTTATGCTTTGCAGAATAATTCTACATTATTTCCGATCAATAATATGTCATTCACATATACTTATCAGAAATGTTGTAGTGCTCCCACTCACTTTCTTGTAAATACAGGCTTCACCGCAAGTCTGTATAAAACTATATGCTTTGATCAACTTATCAAAGCATATATTCTAACTCCAAGTTGCTTGCACCAGTCCATAGATGGATCGCTGGAGCTTGCATATTTCCTTAACACCTTTAGGATTGACAAAACCTTTCTTCTTGCATCATATACAACTCTTCTTTAATAAATCCATTAAGGAATGCAATTTTGTTTATCCATTTGCCAGATTTCATAAAAGGCGGCAATTGCTAACATGATTCGGACAGACTTAAGCATAGATACGAGTGAGAAACTCTCATCGTAGTCAACACCTTGAACTTGTCGAAAACCTTTTTGCGACAATTCTAGCTTTGTAGATAGTAACACTACTATCAGCATTTGTCTTCCTCTTGAAGATCCATTTAATCTCAATGGCTCGCCGATCATTGGGAAGTCAATCAAAGTCCATACTTTGTTCCATACATGGATCTCATCTTAGATTTCATGGCCTCAAGCCATTTCGCGGAATCTGGGCTCATCATCACTTCCTCATAGTTCGTAGGCTCGTCATGGTCAAGTAACATGACCTCCAGAACAGGATTACCATACCACTCTGGTGCGGATCTCACTTTGGTTTACCTATGAGGTTCGGTAGTAACTTGATCTGAAGTTACATGATCATCGTCATTAGCTTCCTCACTAATTGGTGTAGTAGTCACAGGAACATATTTCTGTGATGAACTACTTTCCAATAAGGGAGCAGGTACAATTACCTCATCAAGTTCTACTTTCATCCCACTCACTTCTTTCGAGAGAAACTCCTTCTCTGGAAAGGATCCATTCAAAGCAATGAATATCTTGCCTTCGGATCTGTGATAGAAGGTGTACCCAACATTTTCTTTTGGGTATCCTATGAAGACGCACTTCTCCGATTTGGGTTTGAGCTTATCAGGTTGAAACTTTTTCACATAAGCATTGCAACCTCAAACTTTAAGAAACGACAACTTAGGTTTCTTGCCAAACCATAGTTCATACGGTGTCGTCTCGACGGATTTAGATGGTGCCCTATTTAACGTGAATGCAGCTGTCTCTAATGCATAACCCCAAAACGATAGTGGTAGATCGGTAAGAGACATCATAGATCGCACCATATCTAATAAAGTACGGTTATGATGTTCGGACACACCATTACACTGTGGTGTTCCAGGTGGCGTGAGTAGTGAAACTATTTCACATTGTTTTTAACTGAAGGCCAAACTCATAACTCAAATATTTTACTTCTGTGATCATATCGTAGAAACTTCTATTTTTGTTACGATGATTCTCCACTTCACTCTGAAATTCTTTGAACTCTTCAAATGTTTTAGACTTGTGTTTCATCAAGTAGATATACTCATATCTAATCAAATCATCTGTGAGGATCAGAAAATAATGATACCTGCCGCAAGCCTCAATATTCATCGGACCACATACATCAGTATGTATGATTTCCAACAAATCTGTTGCTCGCTCCATTGTTCTGGAGAACGGAGTCTTAGTCATCTTGCCCATGAGGCATGGTTCGCTAGCATCAACTGATTTATAATCAAGTGATTCCAAAAGCCCATCAACATGGATTTTCTTCATGCGCTTTACACCAAGGGTGTGTTTGGTTCAGGAACGAAGTGGAATAGAATGTCATGGTTCCATTCCAGTGTAATGGGTTGGTTCCGTCCCTGTGTTTGGTAGAGTGCAGAGATAAAATGAGATGAATTTGATACAGCTCACCTCTTGCATATCAGTTAAACTCTGATTTTCTTTTGGAAACTAAACTACTATCAGTACTCTACTAAGCAACAAACAAATTCACAACAAATACTGTCGGATTGGAGGGCTAAACAAAAAACATATATATCATCTAGTCTGAACACAGGGAACGACAATATGTGATTGAGTTTGTCTAAGTCACAAAGAAATCCTCTTTACGAACAATCACAATGCATACATATAACATCAGCCAATTTTCACCAGTCACCACTAATTGCACACAACCAAAAATCCACGATGTTGCTTGCCTTTGTTGATGCTTGCATCACGCCTCTCTTTCCGATCTGAGGAAAAAAAACGGAAGGAGAGGCTCGAACTGGGCATGGAAGAGCAGATCTTCCGGTGAAGGGCGGAGCTTGCGGCTCATGGCCTGATCTGCGGCCGAGGAATTGGTCCAGCAGCCAAGAACTCAAGGCGTAGGAGGAGGGTGCGGAGGCAGGGACAAGTACAAGCAGAGCAGGCACCGCCTGCTGCCGCTCGCCTTCTTCCAGCGCCGCCGCCTGCCGGTTCCCGCTGCCGCCGCTCACCTCCTACTGGCGCCGCCTGCCTGTTCCTGTCGGATGAGAGAGAGAGAGAGAGACAAGAGAGGGAGATAAGCGGGCCGCCGAGGGAGACACGAGGGGAGAGCACGAGCCGTTCCATGTCGTTCCTTCGATTTGGAGGTATCGGCATGTTCCGGATATAGACTGAATATTCGCTCGATGGGAATGATGTGGTTCCGGTTCCAGTTACATACCAAATGTAGGAACAAGGCCCAGGAAAGGGTCCGACCCATGACATTCCAGCCCGTGACTGAAACCAAACACACCCCAATATGACCTAAATGGCAGTGCCACAAATAAGTTGCACTATCATCATTAACTTTGCATCTTTTGGTTTCAATATTATGAATATGTGTATCACTATGATCGAGATCCAAAAAACCATTTTCATTGGGTGTGTAACCATATAAGGTTTTATTCATGTAAACAGAACAACAATTTGTTCTCTTACTTAAATGAATAACTGTATTGCAATAAACATGATCAAATAATATTAATGCTCAATGCAAACACCAAATAACACTTATTTAGGTTCAACACTAATCCCGAAAGTATAGGGAGCGTGTGATGATGATCATATCAATCTTGGAACCACTTCCAACACACATCGTCACTTCACCCTTAACTAGTCTATGTTCATTCTGCAACTCCCGTTTCGAGTTACTACTCTTAGCAACTGAACCAGTATCAAATACCGAGGGGTTGCTATGAACACTAGTAAAATACACATCAATAATCTGTATATCAAATATACCTTTGTTCACTTTGCCATCCTTCTTATCCGCCAAATACTTGGGGCAGTTCTGCTTCCAGTGACTAGTCCCTTTGCAGTAGAAGCACTTAGTCTCAGGCTTAGGACCAGACTTGGGCTTCTTCACTTGAGCAGCAACTTGCTTGCCGTTCTTCTTGAAGTTCCCCTTCTTCCCTTTGCCCTTTTCTTGAAACTAGTGGTCTTGTCTACCATCAACACTTGATATTTTTCTTGATTTCTACCTTCGTTGATTTCAGCATTACGAAGAGCTTGGGAATCATTCCCGTTATCCCTTGCATATGATAGTTCATCACGAAGTTCTACTAACTTGGTGATGGTGACTAGAGAATTCTGTCAATCACTATCTTATCTGGAAGATTAACTCCCACTTGATTCAAGCGATTGTAATACCCAGACAATCTAAGCACGTGCTCACTGCTTGAGCTATTCTCCTCCATCTTTTTAGCTATAGAACTTGTTGGAGACTTCATATCTCTCAACTCGGGTATTGGCTTGAAATATTAACTTCAACTCCTGGAACATCTCATATGGTCCATGACATTCAAAACATCTTTGAAGTCCCGATTCTAAGCCGTTAAGCATGGTGCACTAAACTATCAAGTAGTCATCATATTGAGCTAGCCAAACGTTCATAACGGTTGCCTCTACTCCTGCAATAGGTCTGTCACCTAGCGGTGCATCAAAGACATAATTCTTCTATGCAGCAATGAGGATAATCCTCAGATCACAGATCCAATCCGCATCATTGCTACTAACATTTTTCAACATAAATTTTCTCTAGGAACACAATAAACTGGGAGCAACATCGCGAGCTATTGATCTACAACATAGATATGCTAATACTACTAGGACTAAGTTCATGATAAATTAAAGTTCAATTAATCATATTACTTAAGAACTCCCACTTAGACAGACATCCCTCTAATCTTCTAAGTGATCACGTGATCCATATCAACTAAACCATGTCCGATCATCACGTGAGATGGAGTAGTTTCAATGGTGAACATCACTATGTTGATCATATCTACTATATGATTCATGCTCGACCTTTCGGTCTCCGTGTTCCGAGGCCATATATGTTATATGCTAGGCTCGTCAAGTTTAACCTGAGTATTCCACGTGTGCAACTGTTTTGCACCCATTGTATTTGAACGTAGAGCCTATCACACCCGATCATCACGTGGTGTCTCAGCACGAAGAACTTTCGCAACGGTGCATACTCAGGGAGAACACTTATACCTTGATAATTTAGTGAGAGATTATCTTATAAAGCTACCGCCGAACTAAGCAAAATAAGATGTATAAAAGATAAACATCACATGCAATCAAAATATGTGACATGATATGGCCATCATCATCTTGTTCCTTTGATCTCCATCTCCAAAGCATCATCATGATCTCCATCGTCACTGGCATGACACCATGATCTCCATCATCTTGATCTATATCAATGTGTCGTCACATGTTTGTCTCGCCAACAATTGCTCTTGCAACTATTGCTATCGCATAGCAATAAAGTAAATCAATTATTTGGCGCTTGCATCTTATGCAATAGAGAGATAACCATAAGGCTTTTGCCAGTTGCCGATAACTTCAACAAAACATGATCATATCATACAACAACTTATATCTCATCACGTCTTGACCATATCACATCACAACATGCCCTACAAAAACAAGTTAGACGTCTTCTACTTTGTTGTTGCAAGTTTTATGTGGCTGCTACGGGCTGAGAAAGAACCGTTCTTACCTACGCATCAAAACCACAACGATAGTTTGTCAAGTTGGTGCTGTTTTAACCTTCGCAAGGACCGAGCGTAGCCACACTCGGTTCAACTAAAGTTGGAGAAACTGACACCCGCCAGCCACCTGTGTGCAAAGCACATCGGTAGAATCAGTCTCGCGTAAGTGTACGCGTCATGTCGGTCCAGGCCGCTTCATCCAACAATACCGCTGAACCAAAGTGTGAAATGCTGGTAAGCAGTTTGACTTATATCGCCCACAACTCACTTGTGTTCTACCCGTGCATATTACATCAACGCATAAAACCAGGCTCAGATGCCACTGTTGGGGAACGTAGTAATTTCAAAAAAATTCCTACGCACACGCAAGATCATGGTGATGCATAGCAACGAGCGGGGAGAGTGTTGTCCACGTACCCTCGTAGACCGAAAGCGGAAGCGTTAACACAATGTGGTTGATGTAGTCGTACGTCTTCACAATCCGACCGATCCAAGTACCGAACGCACGGCACCTCCGAGTTCAGCACACATTCAGCTCGATGACATCCTGCGAACTCCGATCCAGCAGAGCTTCACAGGAGAGTTCTGTCAGCATGATGGTGTGATGACGGTGATGATGTTGCTACCGACGCAGGTCTTCGCCTAAGCACCACTACGATATGACCAAGGTGGAATATGGTGGAGGGGGAGCACCGCACACGGCTAAGGAACGATCACAAAGATCAACTTGTGTGTCTAGAGATGCCCCCTGCCCTTGTATATAAAGGAGCAAGGGGGAGGCCGGCCGGCCCTCTATGGGCGTGCCAGCTCCTCCTAGTAGGAGTAGGACTCCCCTTTCCAACTCCTACTAGGAGGAGGAAAGGAAGGAGGAGAAGGAGAAGGAACGAGAAGGAGCAAAAGGAGGAAAGGGGGGCTGACCCCCTAGTCCAATTAGGTTTGGGCTAGGGGGGCCGCGCGCCCTGCCTCCTCTCTTCCACCACTTGGCCCATGAGGCCCATTACTTCTTCCTCATATTCCCGTAACTTCCCGGTACCCCAGAAAATACTCGAATCACTCGGAACCTTTCCGATGTCCAAATATAGTCGTCCAATATATAGATATTTACGTCTCGACCATTTCGAGACTCCTCGTCATGTCCCCGATCTCATACGGGACTCCGAACTACCTTCGGTGCATCAAATCACATAAACTCATAATACAATCATCACCGAAACTTTAAGCGTGCGGATCCTACGGGTTCGAGAACTATGTAGACATGACCGAAACATGTCTCCGGTCAATAACCAATAGCGGAACCTGGATGCTCATATTGGCTCCCACATATTCTACGAAGATCTTTATCGGTCAGACCGCATAACAACATACGTTGTTCCCTTTGTCATCGTATGTTACTTGCCCGAGATTCGATCGTTCGTATCTCAATACCTAGTTCAATCTCGTTACCGGCAAGTCTCTTTACTCGTTCCGTAATACATCATCCTGCAACTAACTTATTAGTTGCAATGCTTGCAAGGCTTGAGTGATGTGCATTACTGAGAGGGCCCAGAGATACCTCTCCGACAATCGGAGTGACAAATCCTAATCTCGAAATACACCAACCCAACAAATACCTTCGGAGACACCTGTAGAGCACCTTTATAATCACCCAGTTACGTTGTGATGTTTGGTAGCACACAAAGTGTTCCTCCGGTAAACGGGAGTTGCATAATCTCATAGTCATAGGAACATGTATAAGTCATGAAGAAAGCAATAGCAACAAACTAAACGATCAAGTGCTATGCTAACGGAATGGGTCAAGTCAATCACACCATTCTCTAATGATGTGATCACATTAATCAAATGACAACTCATGTCTATGGCTAGGAAACTTAACCATCTTTGATTCAACGAGCTAGTCAAGTAGAGGCATACTAGTGACATACTGTTTGTCTATGTATTCATACATGTATTATGTTTCCGGTTAATACAATTCTAGCATGAATAATAAACATTTATCATGATATTAGGAAATAAATAATAACTTTATTATTGCCTCTAGGGCATATTTCCTTCAACCGAGAGCAAGAGCAGAGCAGCAGTGCGAGCGAGAGCTAAAGCAGCAGCAGCTCCTACTGATGTGGACGTCGCCGCCGAGGGAGCGACGCCGTGGAGGAAGTGGTCGGCGATGCCGCTGTGGATGGAGCCGCGCCATGTCGACTCAGGACCGAGCGCCGGCAGCACTGTGAGATCGAATCAGGAAGAAAATGCGGCGATTAGTGTACAACATCTTTGGTGGCGCCGATTAGGCCGCAGCTTCATCCGAGGAAGCGGTGATGATGATGCTCTTCCGGTGGTGCATGTGAAGACGGTGGTGTGGGAATGGAGGTGGCACGAAACACGAGGGGAACATTGGGGCAGCTCCTTGTAGGTGGAGGACGGGGTGTCTGAACCGGCGGGATGACCAGATCGACGACGGATCCTCATCCGGTACGGTGGATGAGGGACGTCGAGGTGTTGCTATGGACGATGTCGTCGGGGAAGAGGCTCCGGCTGGGTGGCGGACGGAGGAGGGTGTGGGGCTTCGCGGGTTTTCCCGGCCTCGGTGTACGAATGGGTGGACGGATGGGATGGGAGTGGGGAACCATGGCTTAGGGACGCGCTTGTCCGAAATGTGGGGTAAGTTACGAAAGTACCCCCACCAATTTGAGGCGGTTCTTTCGATTCAGGGGTATCACGGGCATTTCGCGTGTCCGGATTTCACAGGAGGTGGGAGTTTTCACGCGCGTTGTAATTTTGGAATAGCAAGGCGTAGGTTGAGATGTAGGGTGTTGCCGGAGCACAACAAGACAAAGATCTATCTTAAATATTTCGGGCTAACAAGGCGTGGGTTGAAATTTCCGGACAAGCCTAATGTGTACTGTACCATATTAATTCGCACTACAAATGTCATTTAAAACTTTGAATTCATGTTATGTTCAATTAAAATATTTCGCTACGTGTATAATGCATGCAACCTACTACTCAGATGAATGTTTTAGTGCATTCCAAACGTATAAACTACCACTTCAATATGAACTAAATTTGAATTCGTTTCTCTATTTGAATAAGATCTACAATAATGATTGTTGGGAAGTCAAAGCATTTGAATTCGTTTTTTGTTTTAATAATATCTACAATTATCATTATTGTCAAGTTAAACCATCGTTTGTGTATTATCTTCACAGCACACCACATGATTAGTCTCGAGTTACATATGAACTATGTGTACTATATGAACTCGAACTCAATTTTTTGAATCCACTTTATATTGATTTCAAATCATAGTACATTTCAAGCTCTAGCTAGATCTTCATAATCTAAACCATGTCTCATATGTATAATGTGTTTATTACATTATGTATGGTGCCCCGCCCCCTACGCCTACAAGTATTTAGAAGTGAGTTGCAAACACCACACATTACCACAAATTCAAATAAAATGTGAGAATGTTTGATATATATAGTATTGTTTAGATTGTTCGATATTTAGTTGTAAGCTGCAAACGCCACACATTATCACAAATTCAAATAAAATGTGAGGTTGTTTGATGTATACTATGGTTTAGATTGTTCGACATTTAGCTGTGAGTTGCAAGCGCCATGCATTATCGCATTATGGTATAACATGTGCAAAACCACAACACGCGTATCACCGCTATATTCATGCATGCATATGTTTAAAACACTATGATCTCCTATTCAAATATATGAATCCACTTTCATATCAAAGTATGATCTTTGTTAGTCTCTTACACCCACACAATCCTCTAACCTTTGTAGCTACCACTAACTTTCTCTCGTGCATGCACACGCCCTCCTTGCCCTCCCCCTCTCTTAGCATTCTATCCATCGCACACATTCATTTTATTTTCTTTAGGTCGTTCTCCCACAGTCTCCACAACTCCTTTCCGACACACACCGATCGATAAACCTCTCCAGTGATGTCTGCCTACAACATACACACGCACCTTCAATCTCCTCCTTTATGTGTCCTTGCCTCGTGTCTCTCATACGGTCCCACACACGTGTAAACTCTCGCCCCTCTTTTCATCGATCTCACAACCACACACTCCTCCCCCTATCTAGCTAGTAGCTGGGCCTCTCGCACCACCTCCTAACTCCATTCTCTCTGTCTATCTGTCTCACCGGGCCTTATTGCCTCTAACAAATGGACGTACACCGACCGATCTCCCGCTATACATATAGCTAGCTAGGTCCTTATAACACGTTATTCCCCATGCGTTGATCGATCTACCTCATTAGTTATGTCTCTCCCTTCCTCCGACAAACAACAGTTGATCTACCGATCTAGTTAGGTTTGCTTACCAAACACATGGTTCCCCTTCATCATCCATGTATGCGTCCTGATAGATCTATCATGCACAGGAAAACACAGAAACACATCCCCACTCTTATTGATAATATTGCAGTTCCACCCTTAGTTTGTCTAGTAGGCCTCTCCCACCATCTTCGAGAAGCAACTCCATCACCCATCCAACACTCTACCCCTCTCCCTCCCTCCCTATCTCCTCTCTCTTTTTGTCCCATCCTATTTCCCATCCTTCAATTATATATGGATGTCGACCGATCTCCCTCAAGACATAGCTGGGTTTCTCCTTCTAAACACATACACGAGTCGTTCTACCTCTATAGTTAAGCCTCTGCCTACCCCTCCCCCCACCCCCTCCCACACACACACCGATACATCGAGCGCTCTAGTCATGTCTCCCTGCCATACACAAACTTGACATGTGCCCTCTGACGTTCTGGTAGGTCAGTCGAACTATATCTTTGACTTGTACACACACAATTTTGATGGCTCTCTTCATCGATCTCGCACCCACCCACTTGATCCTCTCTTCGACTCTATCGATATCTATGACCCCCTCCCTCTCTTCTCATGGATCGCCTGACCCTATATATATATGATATGGATAGGCCTCCATGTCACACACGTTGCATGCAAAATTTTGTTTGAGATGTCATCGACACATATTCCCACAAATACATTCACAAAATCAACCCCCTTCCAAAACAAAAACACTCACGAACGCACAAGCAATTTGTCTAGGTTTGTATCTCTTACACACACCCACGTAGGTGGGGGACGTGCATGAAGAGAAGAGGTACACGCACGGCGCACGTACTCCCGTCTCTTTCCCAACCACACCCGCGCGGGTACACGATGGAGCTCACTTCTGTACGAAAAGGCAGCCCACGTGGTAATTTGACACGTGTACTGGTTGTCCACTAGATGGAGGGAGGATCGTCTACCACGGGTGAACAAACAAATTGCGACTTGATGCGTTATGTTAAAAAAGAGGCAAACCATGTGGGGCCTACTTTAGAGGCAAGGCTCTATACACTGGAGTACTTTTGATGTGTCCCGTCAACTCGCAGAACGAGGAGAAGCTTGCTTAGTACACCATCTCCCCCGCCACGGGCGTGGTGTCTCGTAGGATGAGATGAAGCTTGCTTACTAGTAGTAGTATTGTACGCCTTACGCCCGCTCCCTCGCCCACGCGCGCGGTGGCTCACAGGACGAGGAGAAAATTTTACTACTCCCCTCTGTTTACTCCTCGTCCCTACTACCTTGGTTAGAGAGATTATCATATTGTTTGGAATATATATGTCCTTTAGTAGATTTCAATATGAACTACTAGTACACACTAAAAAAATTACACTTCCGTGATGATACGTGTTTGTCACAGTAGGTCATGTTTTTTTGTCACGCATGTACATCCGTGACAAATTTATGACAGAATCAAGATAGTCATACCTGTGCTGTCATAGAAGTGTTCCATTACATTACCAAAATTATCATCACGGAAGTGTCCACTTTCATGACGATAAATCGCGCGTCACAGAAGTGCTTTCATCAAGGGTGACCGACACGTGGCATCCACCATAACGGAATGCCGTTAAGCTATCGGGTCCGGTTTTGGATCTGATAACCCGTTAACAGCCCCAACCAATGGGGATTTTCCACGTGTAAAATCATCATTGGCTGGAGGGAACACGTGTCGGCTCGCCGTTGGGACAGATGTCATCCACTCATTGGACCCAAAGTGCCTATGATACGTCGACACATGGCACGACCCAACAGAGGCCCATTCCTATGAAAAGGCCGGCCCGTTTGACTTGGTCAAAAGGTGGCGGGACGGCCCATGGCAAGCCTGTTAACGACCTGTTCACATATAGCCCATTTACAGCCCGCTAACCTAGGGCCCGTTTACGGTCTATACGAATTAGGCCTAGTAGCGTCATCTGGGCCGTCCAATATAATTCCAGCCTGTTTTAACTTCCGGCCCATGTATGGCCCATGACGTCTTTCTGCCCATATCAGGCTCTTAGTAACCCTCGGCCCATTAACGGCCCGTGGTAAAACTGGCCCGTAATGAACAGTGTATCACTTTATACCCATTAACGACCCATTATACCATTGGGCCGTTTCCAACCCATGTTATCTTTCGGCCTTCTCAAGACCCATTTATTCTTGGGCTCATTTCCAGCATTCGTTTACTTATGACCCATTACAGTCCTTTTCTGCTTGTGGGCCCAATTCAGCCCATGGATACAGTCGGCCCGTTTGTGGCCCGTTAATCTGTTGGTCCATTTTCATAGCATCATCAAATACGTCCGATTAACGGCCCGTTATGGTCAGCCCATAAAACGTACGATTTCCACTCTAGCCCGTTTACGACCCCTTATACGGCCTGTACAAGGCCCATAGATGAGACGACCCGTAGAAGGCCCATTGACCCGACGGCCAATAGAAGGCCCATTGATCTGAAGGCCCATGGATCCGTTGGCCCATGGAAGGCCCATGGATCCAACAACCGATAGAAGGCCCACGGATCCGACAGCCCATAGAAGGCCCACGAATTCGACGACCACAGAAGGCCAGGGATCGTCCGTCCCGTAGATGGCCCAAGGAACGTGCGGCCTGTGGAGGGCCATGGTCACTACAATGTTTGGGCGAGTTGGCCCCCGTTTGAACGATATAGCATATTCAAAGAATTATCCTACTCTATACTATCACCTCTAAAAACATACACTATACAATAAAGAGACTAAGGCATAGAAATGTAGAATAATCCTACACTATACAATAAAGAAATTACAGCCGATTATACCCACTGGGCATTATGGTTCGGCACCTGTCGGAGTAATGGGCTACAGGTAGGCCAACCCGAAGCCCATAACCTTTCAAGACATCGGGGCAGGCTGCGCCCCTCAAGACCACAGGGCGAAGAGCCGCCTCCTGGGGAGTCTACAGCAAGACGGCCGACTGCCGCTCACGGCCGAGTCCCAGGGGCGACTTCCAGAGAAGCCGGCTTTGGGGAGTCGGCCGGCGACTCCAACAAACCATGACCTCATCGAGGGGGGCGGGGCAGGGGCATAGCTACAATAAAGCCCACTCCCTGCCCCTTACCAAGGGCAGGCATGGCTACAGCGCGCCGTACTAGGGAAGATCTCCCTGCGGCGTGGCACTGTTGCCCAGCCGGCCCTGACATCAGCATCACTATACCTGGTCCCGCGACCACGACGGCTTGTCTGTATGGCCTGGAGGCAGCGGGGCCCACCAGTCAGCGAGACCTCGGGAGACGGCGGGAGAACCACCAGTCAGACCCGTCAGGAGTCGGCTCGGGGGAGTCGGCCGAGCCCTCCCTCGGGGCCCACACGCTATTAATCAAGAAGAGATGGGGAGTGGCCACAGTGATCGCCCGCCAGGCGGAGGGGCTGTTGCCACGACCCCATGACCGAGCTTGCCTCATAAGGAGCACGACTACAGTAATCAGTAGCCGGCAAGACCCGCCCGCAGTGGACGCGGCCTGTTGGCTCCGTACCAGACCAGTCGGCGGGTCCCACCAGTCGGCGGAGAAGCCGGAGGTCGGAGGCACTGACGGCTGGGGCTATGCCCAGTCGAATTACCATTTTACCCCCGGGGGTAGGCCTATATAAACCCCCCAGGGCACCCACACAAAGGGTTGGATCCCAGTAGTTCTACACCACACCAGATCGAGGGAGAGAGCTAGCCTTGCCCTCTCCCACCACCAGACCCAGCTCAAGGAGCAACCGTGTAAACACTTGACCATAGTGATCATGCGGAGACCCCGCAGAGCAGCAGTAGGGGTGTTATCTCCCCGGAGAGCCCCGAAGCTGGGTAAGATTCGCCGGCGTGCATGTCTTCGCCTCATCCCGTTTCCAGGCACCAGCGACGTTCTACTCGCCCTCACCATGATAAGCCATCCGTTGGCATATGTCGCACCCAACCCCCGACATTTGGCGCCCACCATGGGGCATGGTGCACCGCCGTCCGGAGATCTGTTCTGGACGGGAACCCTTTTCCTCCCTGGCGAGCGCAGCCAGCCAGGCACGCCAGACGAAGTTTGCGTCAACGCGCTGCGCGGCGTTGAGATCGCCTGCACCGCCAGCTCCTTGGCCGAACTTGTGGGCGAGGTCCGCCTCTCCGATGAACCTGCATCCGACACAGGCGCGGGCGGCCTCGAAAACCTCCTCGATCAACTCCACGTTTCCGGCGAGCCTGCCGTAGACTTGGAGTCCGTAGGCTCCACCGAGCCGTTGCTGGTCGCCTCCGACACCGCGTCGGTCGACGCGTTCCCCACCAACGTGGTGGTCTACGACGAACCTCTCCCCCACATGGAGAGCGACGGAAGCACCATCACTGAGGTACTGGTCATCAGTCATGACGAATCCCCTGGCAGAGGGGCGCCCGACTCACTCGGCACGGCGCTGCAAGACCTAGCTGCGCCCATTCCGGAAGATGCTGACGCAGAGACGTTAGAAGCGCGCCGCCTTCAGCTTGTTGAAGGCGCAAAGAAGCTGGCCAGCATGAGACGCTTGTCAGAAGCTTACCAGCGGGAGATGGATCGCGCTGTTGGCGGCTCGCCGGCCCCGGCAGGGCCCAGCCACCTTGGCACGGTTCAGCAGCGTGGCGTAGCCATCGCCAGCCTGTTTGGGGCTAGCCGCCCCATGTATGCCACGCCAGCGGAGAACATCCGAGCCGCCCAGGCAGCGGCGATGAGTTGGACAATTTCGAGGGCGAAGAGCGCCGCCTCATGATGGAGCGAGTCCAACGGCTCCTCGACGCGGCCGCCGCGCAGAACGAGGCTGGCTACCGCACGGAGGCGCCGCAGCGGCCAAACGACGACCCGCGTCAAGATCAAGGCGCGACGTCTCAGACGCCGACTGGCGGTGCCCGAGGAAGAAAGGACAAGGAGCCGGCTGTCAGCCACAGTCGAACTCGGATTACCATAGAGCGCGACCGAGATGGCCGCCCGAGAGCAGTGGAACGATGGGACGACTGTCCGCCTCCTCCTCCCCGCAAGGAGAGGCGAGTCTCCCCGCCGCCTGTTGACCATCCGACTCTCGGTGACCGCCTTGGCCACCGAGAGGGAGTTGGAGAGAATGACACCCGCCACCGGATCGACCGACTTCACCGGTCCCTGGCGCTGGAAGAAGAAGATGAGCTGGGTCCGCCTTGTTTCGGGCCCCGCATTCGGGACGAGACCTTTCCCAGAGGGTTCACGCTCCCAAGAGACACGCCCAAGTATACTGGCTCCGTGAAGCCGGAAGACTGGCTAGTCGACTACTCCACAGCTTTCAGCATAGCAAACGGCAACAAGCATGTCGCCGTAAAGTACGTTCCACCCATGCTCCAGGGCACAGCCCAGACATGGCTGAACAGCCTAAAGCCCCGCAGCATCAATAGCTGGGTCGACTGCACTGAAACATTCGTCCGCAACTTCACCAGCACGTACAAGCGTCCTCCCAAGCCTCGTCAGCTCTCCTTGTGCTTGCAAGGTCCTGACGAGTCGACTCGCGACTACCTCACGCATTGGGCTGAGCTCCGGAACTCCTGCGAGGGCATGCACGAGGTGCAGGCCATCGAGTACTTCACAGCCGGGTGCCGAGAAGGCACCCTCCTCAAGAACAAGCTCCTCTGCGACGAGCCAGAAACCCTTGACGAGCTGCTGATCATAGCGGACAAGTACGCTACGGCCGACTCCTCCATGAAGACGGAAATTCAAATCAGCACGACTGGTAAAGTAGCTCCTCCGGCTCCAAGAACTCCGGCGGCGGACGCCGGCCGGCGACAACAGCAGGGCGACAACAAGCGCAAGGCCCCGTAGCCGGCTTCCAGTAGCCGGCAGGTCGCGACCGTTGAAGCCCAGTAGCCAGAAGAGCAGCCTCCGCCCAAGCGACAGAAAGGCGGCAAGCCGTACTAGTTGCCGGCCTTCTCCTACGAGCAGACCTTGGATGGACCTTGCAAGTTCCACAGCAGCGAAGCCGTTGAATCACACCACCCAGAAGTGCCACTGGCTCACTAGGATCGCCAAGGGAGACAGCCTCCTGCCACCCCCGCCTGCTGGGCAGCCGCCTCCGCCTCCGCCCTAGTAGCCGGCAGTCAGGCCAGTCGGCGTAGTACAAGACGAATACCCTGAAGAGCACGGAGCCTACATGGTGTTCACCAGTGTGGCTGATGATCGACGCAGCAGGCGGCTGCAGCGACAAGAGGTGAACGCAGTAGCCTCAGAGATGCCAGAGTTCATGCACTGGTCTGAGAGGCCCATCAGCTGGAGCAGGGCTAACCACCCAGAAGTGATGCCGAGTCCGGGTCCTACGCCCTGGTCCTGGACGCCACCTTTGCCATGGACAAACGGGCCGCACATTTCTCATGAGTTCTGATAGATGGGGGCTGCAACATCAACATCCTGTACAAGGACACCATGGAGAAGTTAGGAATCAAGCAGAGACAGCTTCAGAACAGCCGGACTGTGTTCCACGGCATTGTTCCTGGGCTTTCCTGCTCACCAATCGGCAAGATCCTGATTGACGTCCTCTTTGGGGACAAAGATCACTTCCGAAGAGAGTCTGTTTGGTTTGAGGTAGTGGACCTTGAGAGCCGTACCATGCGCTACTTGGCCGGCCCGCCTTGGCCAAGTTCATGGCGGTCCCCCACTATGCCTACCTCAAGATGAAGATGCCCAGTTCCAGGGGAATTCTGACTGTGGCCAGCGACTACCGGAAGTCGTCCGCTTGCGCGGCCGAGAGCAGTCGGCTGGCCGAGTCCCTGGTGATTGCAGCCGAGAAGCGACTCCTTGAGCGAGTTGTGGCGATGGCCAGCAAGCAGCCGGAGATATCACCCGACCCGAAGGAGTCGGAAGCCGAAGGATCGTTCAAGCCGGCCAAAGAGACAAAGAAGATACCCTTGGATCTGGAGCACCCAGAGAGGTACGCCGTCGTAGGTGCAAACCTCGACAGCAAATAGGAAGGCGAGCTTGTCGATTTCCTCCATGAGAATCGGAACATCTTCGCATGGTCTCCCAAGGACATGCCAGGTGTACCAACGGATTTCGCCGAGCACAAGTTACACGTCCGATCTGATGCAAAGCTGGTCAGGCAGCCCCTGCGCCGCTTATCAGAAGAGAAGAGAAGAGTTGTCGGAGAAGAGATAGCCCGACTCCTAGCAGCCGGCTTCGTTATGGAAGTTTTCTTCCCAGAGTGGCTAGCAAATCCGGTCCTGGTGCTAAAGAAGAACAAGCAATGGCGAATGTGTATTGACTACACGTGCCTCAACAAGGCCTGCCCCAAGGACCCGTTTGCTCTGCCGAGAATTGATCAGGTGATAGACTCCATAGCCGGATGCGAGCTGTTGAGTTTCTTGGATGCGTACTCAGGATATCACCAGATCAAGCTGAACCCGGCTGACAGATTGAAAACCGCCTTCATCACGCCATTTGGAGCATTCTGCTACCTCACCATGACGTTCGACTTGAGGAATGCCAGCGCCACCTTTCAGCGTTGCATGCAGAAGTGCCTCCTCAAGCAGCTCGGCAGGAACGCCCACGTTTACATGGACGACGTGGTGGTGAAGACGGAAAAGCGAGGAACATTGCTGGAAGACCTCAAGGAGACCTTTGAGAACCTGCGCTGGTTCCAGATCAAGCTCAACCCCGAGAAGTGTGTCTTCGGAGTACCAGGCGGCCAGCTGCTAGGTTTCCTGGTCTCTGAACGCGGCATAGAATGCAACCCAGTAAAAATCAAGGCCATCGAGAGAATGGAGGTACCTAGCCGACTGCTGGATGTGCAGAAGTTCACCGGCTGCTTGGCGTCCATCAGCCGATTCATCAGTCGGCTGGGCGAGAAAGCTCTCCCCTTATACCAACTCATGAAGAAAACCACTTTTTTCGAGTGGAACCATAAGGCAGACGAAGCTTTCCACCAGTTAAAGAAGATGCTGACTACTCCACCCATCCTGGTGGCTCCGACTCCCAAGGAACCTATGCTCCTGTACATCGCCGCCACCAGCCGAGTAGTCAGCACAGTCATTGTAGTAGAGCGCAAGGAGGAAGGCAAGGCGCTACCTGTCCAGAGACTAGTATATTACCTGAGCAAGGTACTGTCGACCTCCAAGCAGAACTACCCCCACTACCAGAAGATGTGCTATGGCATGCACTTTGCTGCCAAGAAATTGAAGCCTTACTTTCAAGAGCATCCAATCACGGTGGTCTGCACGGCTCCACTTGCCGAGATCATCGGTAGCCGAGATGCCTCTGGTCGAGTGGCCAAGTGGACCATAGAGCTGGCTCCTTACACCATCTACTACCAGCCCCGCACCGCCATCAAATCACAAGCACGTGCCGACTTCCTTGTCGACTGGGCCGAGACCCAGTACCTGCCTCCAGCGCCTGACTCCACCCATTGGCGGATGCACTTCGACGGCTCCAAGATGCGCACCGGCTTGGGAGCTGGCATCGTCCTCACCTCTCCCAAAGGCGACAAGCTCAAATATGCACTGCAAATCCATTTTGCCGCCTCCAACAATGTGGCCGAGTACGAGGCACTCATTCACGGGCTCCGACTTGCCAAAGAACTTGGCATCCATCGGATCCTGTGTTATGGCGACTCGGACTTAGTGGTCCAGCAGTCATCTGGCGACTGGGACGCGAAAGACGCAAACATGGCGAGCTACCATTTCCTCGTGCAACAACTCAGCGGGTATTTCGAAGGGTGCGAGTTCCTCCATGTGCCAAGAAACGACAACGACCAAGCAGACGCATTGGCACGAATTGGCTCTACCCGCCAAGCAATACCATCTGGCGTCGCCCTTCAACGCCTCCTCAAGCCATCTGTCAAGCCTTCACCAGAATCAGACTCCATTTTTGTGCCGGCTCCTCCCGAAGACGGCGGATCTGACTCCAGAGTTCCGGCAGTCGAAACGGGGACTTTGGCGGGCGACTCCAAAGCTGCCACAGTCGAGCCCGGCCCGGGAACTGCGGTGACGGACTCGAAGATTCCAGAACTCGGCCCAAGGACCGAGCCAGTCGGCCTGGGGACTTCATCAGCCCAGCAAGCGGCTGTTGACTCTAGCCCGCCGCCTCCCAGCCCAGCCGCCCTCGTCCAAGTCGCAGTTCTGGTAGTCGAAGAAATAGCAGCACCCTCATGGGCCCAGCCCATCCTCAAATTGCTGGTGAACAAAGAGCTACCAACTGATGAGACCTTAGCTCGGCAAGTACAACGCTGGGCAGCAGCCTATACCATAATCAGCAGAGAGCTGGTCAGGCGCAGCGTCACTGGTGTCTACCAGCACTGCGTAGAGCCAGAGCAAGGCCAGGCGATCCTCAAAGACATCCACAAGGCGAATGTGGCCACCATGCGGCTTCAAGAGCACTCGTCGCCAAAGCTTTTCAGCACGGTTTCTTTTGGTCGACTGCCTTGGAAGAGGCCAAGGAGTTGGTCCAAAAATGTAAAGGGTGCTAGAAGTTCAGCTCCAAGCCACACCAGCCGGCTTCCGCGCTCAAGACCATCCCTATTGCTTGGCCTTTCGTAGTTTGGGGTCTAGACATGGTGGGACCATTCAAAACAGCGCGAGGTGGTCTAACTCACCTACTTGTCGCAGTGGACAAGTTCACCAAGTGGGTGGAAGTGAAGCCAATTAAGAAACTGAATGGTCCGACTGCCGTGACCTTCATCACCGATATCACAATTCGGTACGGCATACCACACAGCATCATCACCGACAACATCACAAATTTTGCCAAAGGCGCCTTGGCCCGTTTCCGCGCAACACAGGGCATCCGACTGGACCTAGCGTCCGTCGCCCACCCGCAGTCAAACGGCCAAGTGGAGCGAGCAAACGGCCTCATCTTGTCCGGCATCAAGCCTCGGTTGATCGAGCCTCTGGAGTGCTCGGCTGGCTGCTGGCTCGACGAACTGCCAGCCGTCCTCTGGAGTTTGCGCACGACTCCAAACAAGTCAACCGGCTTCACGCCCTTCTTCCTCGTCTACGGTGCCGAAGCCGTCATCCCAAGGGACATAGAGTTCGACTCCCCACGAGTCACCATGTATACCGAGGAGGAAGCAGAAGAAGCATGATAAGACAGCGTCGATTTGCTGGAAGATGGCCAGCTGTTGGCACTCAGCCGGTCCAGCATCTACCAGCAGAGCCTGCATCGATACCACAACAGGAAGGTCAGGCCAAGATCTTTCCAAGAAGGCGACCTTGTAGTCCGGCTGATCTAGTGAACAGCCGGCCAGCACAAGCTGTCGCCGCCTTGGGAAGGCCCTTTCATCATCAGCAAAGTACTAGGCAACGACTCCTACTACCTGATCGATGCTCAGAAGCCCCGAGCACGCAAGAGGGACGACTCCGGCAAGGAGACAAAGCGGCCATGGAATGCAAATCTTCTCCGAAGATTTTACGATTGATGCAGTATGTACCACGCTACCCTTTGTATTAAAGTACCAAGACTTCGGGCCCCTCGAGACGAGCTCGGGGACTGCCCTCTTTTGTCTGTATGATAAAAATTATGCCTACAAGTATGTTACTCTTTGTCATGCCGCTTGGCACCAGGCTCGACAAGTCGGCCCGGGGACTTGCCGCCTTGCACTATGAAATGCTTCCTGCAGCCGGACAAGTAGTGTGTAACACCTAAGCCGTCTTCTGTCATAAGCCGCAGCTCGTAGAGCGACTGTACGGTGGGCAGAGGTAAGGTAGAATGGGTGCTCGCACGAAAAATGGCTAAGGACTCAAAAGCGTAAAACATAGCTCAAGACGGCTTCCAGCCTTTCTCGCAAACTGACTCTCGGACAGTCGGATTGTCGTTTTCTATCTGATTTGCTCAAACAATCTTGAAATCGGCTAAGTACTTGCTTTCCCAAAGTAGCCTAGCACTTGACCCAGCAACAGTCCGCAGAAGCGGCTGTCCGATTGGCAAGACAGGCAACTAAGAGAAAGCGGCAAAGGAAAACAGCCAAAAGAACAATGAACAAGAAAAGATAGATATATATATATAACATAGGCCCTTGGCCGAATTGTTGAGTAGAGGTTCAAAATACACCCCGCGGGTGGAATTGTGCGAATTAACAAGTTCTTCAAAAGACTACTGAAGCATAAAACAAAAGACATAGCGGCAGCCTAGGAGGCGGCAGACGGATTCGGGGGGTCGGAGGAGGCGCCAGCGTCAGGCGTCGGGGCGGTCGGCTGGCTAGTCTCGGCTTGATCGCCTCCGGCAGCAGTCGAGTCGGTCGCACGCGGCTCGTTGCTGGAGGCGCGGTCGGGCTGAGGCTGGCCGTCTGCTCCGTCTTCTGGTGCCTCCGCCTCACCTTCATCCTCTGCCTCGTCCTCCTCCTCGACGCTGGAGCCACTCACCTCCGCCGAGTCTTCGCCGTAGTCTGGGTTCATCCCAAACCACTCCGGCGGTACCTCCTCGCCGTCTTCAGACCGCTCGGGGACGAAGATGCTCGTGTCGGTGTACTCGGCGATCGCTGCAGCACGCTTGACGAGGGCGTCTTCCACATCCGCCAGCTCCGGCTGGGCCTCCGACCGAAGCGTGGCCAACCGGTCTAGATCCAGCCCCGGGTACCATGCCTTGACGAACTCCAAGGCCCGACGCGCTCCAGCCCGGGCCGAAGAGCCCTTCCAGGCCTCGAGGCGACCAGCCGCGACCTCCAACCAGTTAGCCATCAGGCTGGGGGTGCGCGGAGCCTGCATATCCGGCCAAAGGGTGGAAATCGCCTGTGCACCGACGCGCTGAAGCCGGCGCAACATCCGGTGAGCCGGCCGAAGGCGAGCCTCGATGCTCAAGATGTGCTCATCAAGAGTCCGGGGGGCATCGGCGGCGATCTCCACGCCCTCCGCCCTCCGACTTTCGCGATCGGCCTCGATGGCCTGGATAGCGGCCTGCGACTGCCCAGGGAAGAAGTCTGCAAAAAACAAGAAGAAACGAAGAAGCAAGTCAAAAACCAGGAATTGGCACGATCTAAGTCGGCAGCTCGAAGAAAGAAAATAAAGAGACTCACCATCAACGATGTCTTCAATCTCATGAAAGCCGGAGGACAGCAGCGCCTCCTTGTCAGACTAGGAGGAGCGCTCGCTCGCGAACTCGGCCAAGAGGGCGGTTTCCGTCTCCTCCGCCTCCCGCTGCGACTTCGCAAGAAGCTCCTTCTACTACACCAACTGAGTGGCCAGCAGATCGCGCTCTGTAGCGAGCCTGATGCACTCCTCCCCCTTGGCGAGTAGGCGGAGTTGGCTTCGCTTAGCTACTGTTGAAGAGCAGCATTGGCTCCTGAAGGAAAGAAAGAAAGACAACAGTCGTCAATAAAGAAGGTCGCCGGGGAGATCCGGCCCGACTGCTCAGCAATCGGCCCAAATCTCGGGGACTACAGCCCGCAGGTGCGCTAGCGCGCCCCCGCAGAAAGAAAAAGAGGGAAGGACTTACTCCAGCTCTCCGCCAAGTCGGCGGTCCGCTTGCCCAGCTCTTCAACATTATGGTTGAAGGCATTGACGCGGAGGTTGTGGTAATCCTGCAACAAGCATTTGAGACAAAGTTAGTACCCAGAAGTTCATCACTTGGAGTTCCAGGCCGCCTGCTCAGCAGCCGGCCCGAAACTTGGGGACTACACCCAGTGGGTGCGCTGGCGCGCCCCCACAGAGAGGAACAAGAAAAACAAAGGCCCAAAGAAAAGACATACCCGGACAGCTGCCCGCGATGCTAGGAACGCCTTGGTGTAGCTCTGGAGGGCGTCGCCCTCAGCGTGCAGCTTCGCCTGGACGTCCAGGAGCGCCCGGTTCAGCGGCCCTGTGCCGCCTTCCCGCACCCACCCAACAGGTGTGGCGCTCGTCGTTTCGGCGTCTGGAGCCGCCGAGCTGGCGGCGCCGGCTTCCAGGGGGCGGGGTGCCGAAGTCGCCTTCTCCAGACGACGGTGCGCTGGCGAGCCGACCTGGAGGAGTAGCCTCGCCACGGCCTCGTCTTCGGTCGGCGGCACCGGAGGGTCCGCTAGCTGCTCGCCTCGCACGCCTTTAGACGGCGGCGGAGGCGGCGGCGGAACATTCACGCTCGGAGTAGAGGGCTCGCCACCTTCCCTCTCCTCGACGAGGTTCTCCCCGCCGGCTTCTCCAGTCTGCCCCGTGAACTCCGGGGGCGGCGGCACAGAGTTCAGCAGTGTAACAAGCAAGGCCGACTGGCGGCATGCGGCTTCCTCAGCCCGCTGTTTCGCCGCGGCGGCGGCTTCGGCCTCCGCTAGTTTTTTCTTAGCGGAGGCCTCCGCCCTGTCGGCCTCCGCTTTCTCCAGGCGGAGGGCTTCGTCTTCATTGCGCTTCTCCTACGCATTCCGCTCCGTCGCCTCCCGGAGGTCGGCTACGGGGTCTATCCGCCGAGTGGTGGCGGGCGTCTCCGCCGACCCCATGACGGAGGCGGCGGCGGCCCGCTCAAGAGAGAGGGGAGCCCTGAAGAAAGAGGGGTGAGAAGAGACTCAGACAAAACACGAAGAAAGAATAAACTTTGAAGTCGGAATACTTACGCAGAGACCAACACCGGCTTCTTCACTTCCTTACGGAAGCGGATGGCCTTCGCGGCTGCCTTGTCCCGCCGGGTCGCCGCAGCCGAGCCCTTGGGCTTCTTCGGCCGGCTGCCGAACAAAGTCGGCGCAGCCCGACGCTTCTTCCCGCTGCCTGGAGCGCCCGACGCGGCAGAAGAGCCCGCGCCCGGCTGGCTGGCTCCTGGCCGACGGTGAGGGGCGACTCCTCCCTCGGCGTCGTCTTCAGGCCAGTTGGTGAAGGTAGCCGAGGGCCTGAAGTCGCCTGTCATCCCTCCTCCTCCCTCGGCGTCGTCTTCCAGAGCCGCCGCCCCCAGATCGGGGTCGTCGATGTCGCTCTCTGCCCGATCGGCGACGAACTCACGGGCCGGCCCCGAGGTGCCGGCTGGTGGGTGAAGAAGGGGATTCTAACCAAAAGCAGACTGATCAAAACAAAACTCGGCAAGAAGAATACAATCCAAAGAAAGAAAAGAAAGGCGACTCACCACAGGCGGGGGGTTGGCACGGGAGTACGGCTCCTTGCCGAATCGCCAGTCCCCCGGGAGCCTGCTGTTCGAGAGGTAGTTCACCATAAGGGCCACCTCTCCGTGAGGCATGTCCTTGGTGCACATCCGACTCGGGTCGCGGCCCCGCTCATCTGGCACATCAGGTGAGGGCGGCCTTGGAGTGGGAGAACTCGGTGCGAGACGAAGGCGGCCAGCAGGTCCGGACCAGTCAGACCCTCCGACTGCGTCAGCACTCGGAGTCGCATGATGGCGCCGGCTCCCGCAGGCGTCACCCCGGTATGACCAGTTGGGCAGTCTGCCAGCCGGCGGGCCGGCTTCGAAAGCCGGCAAATTAACCCAGTCGCCCCTCGTGGCGACGTTCCTGACGTAGAAGTAGGACCGCTGCCACATCTTCACCGACTTCAACAGCGCAATGGAGGGGAAGTGGTTGTCGGCTCCTGTCCTTCGCACGGTGATGAAGGCGCCGCACTGAGCCGGCACGCCCGCGGCCTGGGTGCCGAGCTTGGAGAAGAAGAACTCCCCCCAGAGCTCGAGGGTGGGGAGGACTCCGAGGAAGCCTTCGCACAGAGCCACGAAGGCGGACAGCAGAACTACTGTGTTGGGGGTGAGGTGGTGCGGCTGGAGGCCGTAGAACTCCATGAACGACCAGAAGAAGCTGCTCGCCGGCATCCCCAGCCTGCGCAGGCAGTGCGAGCGGAAGATGACCCGCTCACCCTCCTGCGGAGCGGGGGAAATCTCCCCCTCTGGCGCGAGACGCACGTGCACGCGGTCCTCGCCGGGAAGCCGATGGGTCCGGCGGAGGAACTCGATGTGGTCTTCGTGGACTTCGGAACCGTCCAAGGTGCCGGAGCGCACCGAGGGAGGCGCGGCCGCAGAGGAAGAGCTCATTGCGAGCTGTCACTGCGGTGATCGCTGGAGCTTGGGCGTGCGGTAGGGCGAAGAAGAGAAGAGGAAGCAGGAGAGCGAGGAGCTGCGAGGAGGAAGAAAGCAAGGGGTAGTGGGAAGGAGGGGCGCGTGCCCCCCTCTTCCCCCTACTTATAGCCCCATGGGCTGCGAAGCCGAGGGGGCAGACGTGGGGATTTACTATGCCCGCAACCCCACGCCACCCACGATCCACGTAAAGTTACTGCGCGCAGTAACTTCACGGGAATCCCAACCGTCCACCGGGCCGTAGCGGATCCGCTCGGGCGCCGAGGTGCGGTAGTGGCGGGCCCCGCATACGGCCTGTCCCATCGCGAGCGTGGGCTGGCAGGATGGCCTGGCCACGTGCCCTAGTGTGACAGGCCAAGAACAGGCGGCGGCCTGAAAGCTTAGCTAGCACGCCACTTGAAATCCCGCCGAGACGTTCGAACTACTGAGCAAGTCAGAATTGAGTGAGTCCGAGTTGGGCGAGTCCGACTCCTTCTAGTTAGCCCGACAGAAGTCAATCAAGACCGTGTGTTGATCACTCGGAAAGAGAAACTGCTGAGGCTTCTCAGTCGATCGTCCGCGGCGCCTCACCAGCTTCGGGGACTACTGTCGGAGTAATGGGCCACGGGTAGGCCAACCCGAAGCCCATAACCTTTCAAGACATCGGGGCAGGCTGCGCCCCTCAAGACCACAGGGCGAAGAGCCGCCTCCTGGGGAGTCTACGGCAAGACGGCCGACTGCCCGCTCACGGCCGAGTCCCAGGGGCGACTTCCAGAGAAGCCGGCTTTGGGGAGTCGGTCGGCGACTCCAACAGACCGTGACCTCATCGAGGGGGACGGGGCAGGGGCGTCGCTACAATGAAGCCCACTCCCCGCCCCTTACCAAGGGCAGGCATGGCTACAACGCGTCGTACTAGGGAAGATCTCCCTCCGGCGTGGCACTGTTGCCCAGCCGGCCCTGACATCAGCATGACTGTACCTGGTCCTGCGCCCACGACGGCTTGTCTGTACGGCCTGGAGGCAGCGGGGCCCACCAGTCAACGAGACCTCGGGAGACGGCGGGAGAACCGCCAGTCAGACCCATCGGGAGTCGGCCCGGGGGAGTCGGCCGAGCCCTCCCCCGGGGCCCACGCGCTATTAATCAAGAAGAGATGGTGAGTGGCCACAGTGATCGCCCGCCAGGCGGCGGGGCTGTTGCCACGACCCCATGGCCGAGCTTGCGTCATCTGGAGCACGGGTACAGTAATCAGCAGCCGGCAAGACCCGCCCGCGGCGGACGAGGCCTGTCGGCTCCCTACCAGACCAGTCGGCGGGCCCCAGCAGTCCGCGGAGAGTCTGGAGGTCGGAGGCACTGACGGCTGGGGCCGCGCCTAGTCGAATTACCATTGTACCCCTAGTGGGTAGGCCTATATAAACCCCCCAGGGCACCCACGCAAAGGGTTGGATCCCAGTAGTTCTACACCACACCAGATCGAGGGAGAGAGCTAGCCTTGCCCTCTCCCACCACCAGACCCAGCTCAAGGAGCAACCGTGTAAACACTTGACCATAGTGATCATGCGGAGACCCCGCAGAGCAGCAGTATGGGTGTTATCTCCCCGGAGAGCCCCGAAGTTGGGTAAGATTCACCGGCGTGCATGTCTTCACCTCATCCCATTTCCAGGCACTGGCGACGTTCTACTTGCCCCCACCATGATAAGCCATCCGTTGGCATATGTCGCACCCAACCCTCGACAGCACCAGTGATAATAAAGCATACACAAACAACAAATTACATACACTGGGCAAATACAGCTCATACATCATGGACGCGCATCAACATAACTTACCATTTGAACTATAATCTCTCCAGAAAATAGGATTGGCCGGATTTAGATAGCACAAATTTCAGTCTGCAAAATCTCTAATTCCTTCGTTGTTACCTCAGTGTCTTGTTTCATTTTTTCGACTCCTGCATCTAATACCTGCATGTCCAGTCTCAAAATGTTGATTGTACGTTCAGAATCATGTACATGTTGTCTTGCCACCTCTAGTTGATGCTCGAGAACATCAGCACGTTCCAATTCCAATCCATAATCATTCGGTAACATTCATGCCGCACTGCTCGCAGATCTTTGTGTTGATGTTACTTCATCCTGAAATGTTTCTGTAAGTACACATGACTAGGGCAAAAATATAGTTACAACAGTGAAGCGAGCAAGACAGACTATTTTGTACATGGAAAAACAGGACTAACAATAATGTTACACGTCATGAAGCATAAGCAGGTGATATTTTAAAAATTATAAAAAGGCAGTCTGTGCAGCCTGCATACAAAAATCTCTCTTAGCTCACCAAAGGAGCATGATGTTGGGGCCCAATCCAAAACACAGACAAGTTACAAATTTAGACAGCACATTGCGTAGAAGTAAGCAAGCAGTTAGCCATTCTGTAGCTCAATTAAAGTCTTAGGGAGCATAATGAACAGTAGAGGATTTCATACAAACATACTACAGCAAGCAAAACTATGCAATCATTAGCCTAGTATAAACTAGATTGTGAGCCTCATTCAATAATAGTTGGTTAATAGACTTCAAAGCTTCTGGCACACTTCGACAAAGTAATTAAATGGTAAGGCCTTTAATTATGTTAACTAATAGTTATACAAGTACCCAACATCAGGCATCATTCCTTGGGCATCTCATTAACTAAGGACAAATAAAGCAATTGAAAAGAGCAAATTAACTATGCCCGAAACAAACATGGAATTGAACTGTTGAGTTGGATACAGTGACTTACCTTAACAGGTTGAAGAGGCTCAGCGCAGCTCCTACTTCTCTTGCAAGGCTCCTTCCTAACATCTTGTACTTGGAAATCCTCAATCTTAGCTTCATTGCACCCCCTCTGCAAGGTGACACAAACTAGTTACTCGTCTTCTTGGAAGATAAATATGCATACTTTCCAGTCTATGAACACAAAAGGATGAGATTATAACAAAACAACACCACATAATGAAACATGCCGCATCTCTTGCACTTGCACACAATGAAATGAGCATTTACTATGTCTGCATTATGTAAAAACTAGGCATACCTTTGAACTGGATCTCCAGGTACTCTTGGAGAGCCTACATTAGTGTACAGCCAAACCTTTATGTCACCTATGAGTTAGAAAAGGCCCCACTACAGCAGCCCTTAGTGTTTAAATCATTGACAAGCTTTGTTAGAATGTTAGGTCAAGAACAACAAGTAATCAAAGCAAACAGTCCTAGTATGGCCGGCTGATGCAAACAAGCAATTGAACAGATGTGTGAGCAAATCTTACATATCAAGAAAAGAAGCAAAGAAGGAGGCTTAAAGAACATCACTTGACTGACCAGATTTAAGGGGCATTTAAACATCATGTGCAACGTATGAACTAACATAAACATTGCATATTCCAGATTCTACAATGGAATGCACATGTATTAGGTTATGCCATGTATGATGATGCCAAAATGTACACTATAGCAGGCAGGAGTGATTCATCATTGCACGCACAATTGAATTGCAGGTTAAGGGCCAGTTCTATTCCGCCTTTTCAGGGATTATTGTCAAAATAAGGCATAAAATATGTAAAGAAGTCATTTTTGAGTTATGGGCTTGGGCTTAACTAATTTCTCTTTGGAGGGGGGTGTTTCGGGTAGAACCTCACTAAAAATTGAAGGGAAGGGGAATAGTGAAATGACTCTATTGTCTGCCTATATTACACTCAAAATGCAACTGGTGACGCCCGCGTCACACCTCACCCTCAAGTAAAAACAAACACACAAGCGTGCATTGCCCTGCCCGCTTGCATCTCCTCTCCCCTTTCCCTCTACCTCGATCCCCTACCTGCAGCACTAGGGTTCCTCCAGCAAGCCGTCACCACTAGTCCCATCTGGCCTGGTCCTCGACGATGTTCTGTCCAGCTAGGCTACATGGCCGACGGGTAGGGGCAACTCTCCCTGGCTGCTCCTCCCTCTGGTGCCACCCCTCATTCTCATGGTCTACAGCAGCTGCTCCACTGTGGTTCGTCCAACACACTACTTCGGCAGGCGCTGCACAACTACGGCTGATGCCACACTGCGGCAGAAGGCACCTTATTCCCCCTCCCCACCTCCCAGGCCGTGGCCTTGAGGTGCTGTTGAAGGATGAGCTCATCCAACAAGATGAGGATCTCCTCTGATTTTTTGCCAAATTTTCATTCTGATCCACTATACGATGAATTGCTATGAGTTGCTTCTGCTGCTGCTATATGATGCATTGCTATGAGCTGCTCCTGCTGCTGCTATATGATGAATTGCTATGAGCTGTTGCTGCTATATGATGAATTGCTGTGAGTTGCTGCTGCTATATGATGAATTGCTATGAGCCGCTGCTGCTATATGATGAGTTGCTATAAGCTGCTCCTGCTGCTGCTGTATGATGAATTGCTATGAGCTGCTCCTGCTGATGCTATATGATGAATTGCTATGAGCTGCTCCTGCTGCTGCTATATGATGAATTGCTATGAGCTGCTCCTGCTGCTGCTATATGATGAATTGCTATGAGCTGCTCCTGCTGCTGCTATATGATGAATTGCTATGAGTTGCTCCTGCTACTATTATATGATGAATTTCTATGAGCTGCTCCTGCTGCTGCTATATGATGAATTGCTATGAGTTGTTGCTGGTATATGATGAATTGCACACTGCTGCTGCTGTATTGAGTTGCTATGAGCTGCTGCTGCTATATGATGCTTTCAGGTGGTGCTGCTATATGATAATAACCAGCCACTTGGACCATCGAATTTCAATAAATAATTGTTATTCATTTAAATGTGGGCCATGCATTTTTCATTTAAATTAGGCAATGGGATCTCTATGGAAAACATTGACCAAAGTAGATTGTGCCAAGTAGATGGTATCTTTGTATTTGCATTTTGAGCAAATAGTGATGGTCTGTTTTCCTATCATATTAATTGTTGCACTGGGTTCAATTTGTGATGTTTGCAAGTTAAATTAATTTTCATATGGGCAGCAAAATGAAAAAATATAATGCAATCTAGACTTTTCACTATCATACCAAAGATAAGTTGAAAACGCAATGAAAAGAACTGGTTGGCTTATTACATGGAGCTTATATTCACTTGTGCTTATTTTCTTAGGATAACTCGTAATAACTGGCCCTAAGAAACTTGGCCAATAGAACTGACATACAAATAACATGTCACGATGATTGCAATGGAGGAGTGACATACCATAGCACACTGTATAGGCTCACCGCTGGCTCTCCTTTTTTTTTGCGATGTTCCATGAAATTGCCACATACATCTTGTACTTTTTCATTGTGTAACCCAATCTGCAAGTTGGCACGGCTAATTTCAGACATCTCTACATGATAATACATTGCATATCCCTTGCGCATATATAAACCACCAATTAATGATTGTGTGTGTAGCATAAACTACCATGACTTTGTGTGCTGGACTAGCAGGCACTCTAAGGGAGCCTAATGTAGTGTACTGGAATTCCTACATGCCACCTATGATTTTGCGTAATGTACTGCCTCTGTTCCTAAATATATGTGTATGTAGAGATTCAAGTATGGACCACATACAGATTTATATAGATGCATTTTCGAGTGTAGATTCACTCATTTTGCTCCGTATGTAGCCTATAGTGGAATCTCTAGAAAGAATTATATTTACGAACAAAGGTACGAGATACTATCATGTATGACATCTACATATCTAATTTAGCAGCCAATAGTAGAAATCATTGTCTGCACAAAGGGATTACTGGTCGAAAATCCTAGCAAAGCACGCAGGCAGGCACAGAACAATACAAGAGAGAGAGAGAGACGCTTACAAGATCATAGCAATGCCTCGGTCCTGGATCTTGGTTGGCCAAGCTGTTAGATCCAGAAGAAACATCGTCCTTGTAGTTTTTGCCAGCTGCATAATAGGTAACAGCGACCTGTTAGTATATTTGAAGTACATCAGGCAGGTTATGCTGGACGGGTTTAAAGGTGACAAGTACCTAGGCCGTGGCAGGTGCTTGGCATCTTGCCAGATGGTGAGAATCAGGTTAGAAACGTCAAGGGTGATGATGATGCGCTGGTTGTCAGGGTCCGGTAAGGAGATCTAGAACCGTCGAGTAGGGTGTTTGTGGAGCGGCTCCGGTAGGGTGGACTATGGTGTGGGCGAAGCGGATCTGTGGCCGTGGACAAGGGCGTAGGTGAAGCTGCTCCGGTGGTTGGGTTAAGGATGGTGTCGACGATGCGGATCTGCGGCCGTGGATGGGGCGTCAGAAGCTGCTCTGGTAGGTTGGATGAGGGTGCGAGGAAGCGGATCAGAGGCTGGACTTGTGAGTTGGCAAAGCGGCCCCGATAGGGTTGAAAATGGTATAGGTGAAGCTACTCCGGTGGGGTTGACGATGTTGTCGGCGAAGCGGCTCCGGTAGGGTTGAGGAAGGTGTCGGCGAAGAGGATCAGAGGCCGTCGACGGGGGCGTCGGTGGGGCGGCTCCGGGGGTGTGTGGATGAAGCGTCTTCGGTGGGGAGTACGAATGAGCCGCGGTAGATGCGTTGCGGTTGACGAGAGTACCGGCGAAGCAGATCCAGCACCATGGACAAGGCCGGCACTGAATGGGTTGTCATACAATGGTGGATGAGCAGTCTACTTGTTTCTAGGGGAGGTGGGAGGGGTAGATGCGGCCGCAGAAGTAGATCCGGCGAGGTGGACGCCGCTGGCAGTGAATGGGCTCTGGTACGTCGGTGGATGAGCAGTCTAGGGTTTTGAGAGGGGAGGGGAGAAAGGCCGATGAAGTACGTACGACGTGATGTGAGATGCTCTGGTACTGTGGAGTTAGTCATTTTTGCGGGAGGGGGAGAGGAGATGGGGGTGTCGTGTAGTGGGGGGAACCGGAAGTTACCAAAGCAGCCCCGACCTATTATGTAGATGAGGGCGGTATTGTAACTGTTGGTCTCCGTGCACCAGGGACAAAAGGGGAATTTCGCATGCTAAAGACTAAGGTGGCGGAAATTTTAGAAGGAGGCGGGAGATTTTGCCGCCCGCGGGATCATTCGTATCCAGTTTCAACTAATTTTGGACCGTGCTAGCGGGAAGGTCATGCGAGACTGTGTACACGGGGCACACGTCAGCAGTTAATAGCTGGTGTGTCCACCCCAGAAAAAATACAATAACTCGGGATGATGCGCCGATAACTTGGACGTTGACATGGGCGCGGCCAATCATATGGGTGTAGTGGCGCGTTCACAAAAAAGGGATCAAACGCTCAGCCTATGTATTTCTCTTGTAAATAGATAATTTGGTGCAATTGGTTATTTACTTTAAACATAATGCATTGATGTGTTAGTGTAGAGGCGCACAAAAAGAAATGGATATTGTAGTCCGCTACTTAAAAGTGTTACCTCATATGATTACATAGCCTCCATTTCATAAATTGCGTACCCGTTGAATTCATATATGAATATTACATATATTACTTCATAATAGAACCTTAAATCATCCAAGACTAATGATTTTGAATGCAAGAGTAACAATGGTGCATGTACATGATAGCTACATTGGTTGTTTGAAGAAACATCACTGTAACTTTGTCATGCACAACTGAAAAGGTTTATTTAAATAGAAAAAAATGTGATATGTGAGTGTCCAATCTTTATAGCGTTGAATCGATATTGTACCTTTGGCCACGATACGAAGTAGATATTGATTTATGTTCAAGCGATGCACGTTCACGATCGCTAGATAGTGATACGTGAATGAATTGTGCAATCTCTCTCACACGCATACATATCTCATTTCCCTGTGGTCATCGGAATCACACACGCGCACTTCGTGTATTTCTCTCCCCCCATCAAGGTTAGAATTCGTCTTTCTACCCCGTCCTACAAGTCTCTCACACAGAAACACACACGCTCTCTCTGTCAAACATGCCCACCCCTTTAATTCCGCCCACCCATAGCCACTAATGTCTCAAAGTATAATAATGTCTCTCACACATATGCCTAAGATTAACTCGAGTTCCAGAACCATATGAATACATACAATGGGATTCCAACAGAGCACCTTTTGTTTTGAGATTTCGCTCTCTCTCTCTCCCACACATTGTTTCTCGCTTCATTTTTTCCGGCACTTGCATGCACACAATTTTGTTTATCTTCGTGATGCTTTAAGTATGCCTCGCACAAATGTTATCTACCTATCCCTTAATATAGCTAGATATGTGTCACACAAACTCCTTCTCCCTAATAGCAAGATGCCCATGCGTTGCACCGAACATCAAGATGCATTTGTATGATTAGTTTATCTTGTGGGAGAAAAGGATGAACGAGGGAATGCCTTATTTGAAAATGAGGAGAGGGGTGTGGGTATCTTTTTGCAAAATTGCCACAGTTTCCTTCCTATCTGTCGGGTATAAACCGGATGGCCTATATTGCAGGATGGCAGGAACACCATCATCACCAACTCTGTTCTTTATAAGAGTAGGGATATTTAAGTGCCACTGCCCCCCCCCCCACCCCCTCGACACACACATACACACACAGTCGCTAGTTGTGCCTCTGTGCCTACCGCGCACACTCTCGATACGTCTTTCTCTCCCTCCCCCTCCCCCACCCCCAACAATGACAACAGAAGGGTGACAACTCAATCTGATCGTAATCTGTCAATTGGTTTCTCTCTCGAACATTGTGTCTCTGTGCCTCGCCCAGTAGCCCCCTCGATATGTAGACTTCTCGCGCGCGCACAGCTGTAGTGACGATGATGCTGAACCCAGTGTGCCTCGTTTTTACCGGCCTCATGTGATAGTTTTCATCCTGATTTCTGTTAATTAACAAGGCAACCTTTTCTTTGTTACTACTAGTGAATCCGAAATCATTCGGGGCAGACATAAGATATATCACTTCAACCCAATTATCGCAGTAACTATTTTAAAAGAAACTAGCTAGATGCCCGTGCGTTGCACGGAACATCAAGACACATTTGTATGAGTAGTTTATCTTGTGAGAGAAAAGGATGAACGAGGGAAGGCCGTATTTGCGAACGTGGAGAGGGGTGTGGGTATATTTTTGCAAAATTGCCATAGTTTTCTTCCTATCCGTTAGATATAAATCCGACGGCCTATATTGCAGGATGGCACGCACACCATCATCACCAACTCTGTTTTCTACTCCCTCCGTTCCTAAATATTTGTCTTTTTAGAGATTTCAACAAGTGACTACATATGGAGCAAAATGAGTGAATCTACACTCTAAAATATGTCTACATACACATCCGTATGTGGTAGTCCATTTGAAATTTGAAAAAGACAAATATTTAGGAATGGATGGAGTATAAGAGTAGACATGGAGATATATCAGCAGCATGGTCTACAACAAAAATGTGCTGGACTGGTTAGCGCCGGATGCTCGCAACGCGATGACATGAGTTCGAATTCTGTCTTTAACTTTAGATTTTTATATTATATATTACTTATTTAATATATACTTCGTTCGCTACTGTACTGACAGTGGAACCCACAGAGTACTTAGAATACAAGATTAAGGATGGACTTGTTTCTTTTTAACTTTCTGTGCAAAGTTGTAGCCACCCTGCAAATCACGTGTACACTGTACATGCAATTAACTTTTTATAGAGGGACAATCATACACACAATTAACTCAAATGGATTGGATGTCACTCTATTATTTCCAGCATAAGAGCATCTCCAACGGCAACCGGCAAATTTCCTCCCGTTTCCTTCTGCGGAGGACGACATCAAACGCCAGCGGCATACATTTTCACAACTCTAACCAACTAGATGAAATTCGTGCAAACACGGACTGATTTCATATAAGCCTGAAGGATTTCGTATAAAAAGTCGGATCTTCATATAAACATGATGGATTTCATTACATTTACATGAACTAAGCGGTGCCAATCCGACTATCTTGGTATAAGTAATACTCCCTCCGTCTAGAAATACTTGGGCCTCCTTTGGTTCATAGGATAGGAATTTTATAGGAATAGGAAAATCATAGGAAGTGAGATGACATGCATCTTAATTCCTATAGAGAAAGAGATGCCATTTGGTCCATATGATATGAATTTTTCCATTGAGTCTAGGCTAATGTTTTTTTCCTCCAAAATGTGAAGGATTGATTCCTATCCTACATGGGAATAGAAATCCATTCCTACAAACCAAAGGGATTCAAAGGAATTTTTCCTTTGCAAATCCTATCCTATAGAATTCCTATGAAATTCCTACAAACAAAGGAGGCCTTGTGCTAGAAATGGATGTATCTAGACTTATTTTAGTTATAGATACATACAATTTGTCCATTCTTAGAACAAAAAATTCCCACCAGCTGGAGAGGGAGTACATAATCTAAATGGCCGCCCACGAATCCCTTTGTTTTCCTCATGTCGGGCAGACACTTTGCGGGGTCGACGAAGGTCCTCGGAAGAGACGAAGAAGCAAAGAAACCACCTGAATGCACAGTCGTCGCCTCGGCGGTGGCCTTCATGGGACCCAAGTGGCGGCGGCCTCCCGTGTTCTACTTCTCCTCGCTGATGGCGGCGGACACGGAGAAGCTGGCCACCGACTCGTCGCTGTCCATGCACCCGGCTCCTGTCTCCGCCTGCATGGCGCTGCCGCAGGCACGGGAGGCGCGCCCACAGACACGGGAGGCGCGGTACAACATGGCAGCGATGACGCCCGTACCGGTGTGCTCGCCGCCGTGCCGGCGTGGAGCAACTCGCCACTCCTCATCGAGCTGAAAATGGAGCGATGAGTTGCTGAACCACGCACCTGCTTGGGGCGGCAACTGGCTCCCTCGGGCCAAGCAAGGTTGGTGAAGCACCGAGTGGCCTCGCCCATATCCGGACGGCTCGGCGGGCCACCCAGCCGGGTAATATGCCAGAGAACGGCTCCTCGGAAGCCATCGGAAGAGTGGAGAAAATGGTGAAGGCGGAGATGGGGGAGCGGCAGAGGGGTGCGATTCTTGCCTGCTGTCTGTCTGGCCTCGTGTAAATAGAGGGCGGACGGTAGGAGCTTGGCCGGCGTATGGCCTCATTTAAACTGAGGGCGTACGGGAGGAGCTCGGCCGGTGTTGCGTTTAATTCCGGCCCGCTCATGAACGGACGTGTGGCCGAAGTACGTTTCTCGGTTTGCATGCGGGTTTAACGGAGGGGTTTGATGGAGGCGAGGAGGCGTGTTCAGCCGGGCATGCAGCGGGCGGCGCAGTACTATTCGATTTGACAACAGGCGGCGCGGTTCCCGATACGGCTTTAATGCAGACGAGCGAGGGAGTAGCGGTTCCCGAAATGTTGAATGGCCAATGCATCCTCCTTCAATTAATGCATGAGGGAAGTACTAGGAGGAGGACCAGGAAAAGAGGCTGCACGATGTGAATGCAACACAGTTTGCCCTCATATAAAGGCGCCCCTCCATTCCAATGCATTTCCACATTGTACACACCTAAGCATTTGCCTAAGTACCTACACTAAGCGAAAAAGAGCTCACTATAGACCCATGGCGGCGATGTGCGCGAGCGGCCAGCGGCTGTGCCAGATGGTCCACGATGTCGGCGTGCGGCATGGTGCTACGTCTTGAGCTTGCGTTGGTTTTCCCCGAAGAGGAAGGGATGATGCAGCAGAGTAGCATAAGTATTTCCCTTAGTTTTTGAGAACCAAGGTATCAATCCAGTAGGAGGCCACACTCAAGTCCCTCGTACCTGGACAAAACGATAGCTACTCGCAACCAACGCGATTAGGGGTTGTCAATCCCTTCACGGCCACTTACGAGAGTGAGATCTGATAGATATAATATCTTTGGTATTTTTGGTATAAAGATGCAAGGTAAAAAAGTAAAGGCAAAGTAAAAAGCAAAGCAAGATTAAAGTGATGGAGATTGATATGATAAGAATAGACCCGGGGGCCATAGGTTTCACTAGTGGCTTCTCTCAAGAGCATAAGTATTCTACGGTGGGTGAACAAATTACTGTTGAGCAATTGACAGAATTGAGCATAGTTATGAGAATATCTAGGCATGATCATGTATATAGGCATCACGTCCGTGACAAGTAGACCGAAACGATTCTGCATCTACTACTATTACTCCACTCATCGACCGCTATCCAGCATGCATCTAGAGTATTAAGTTAAAAACAGAGTAACGCCTTAAGCAAGATGACATGATGTAGAGGGATAGTTTCATGCAATATGATAAAAAACCCATCTTGTTATCCTCGATGTCAACAATACAATCCGTGCCTTGCTGCCCCTTTTGTCACTGGGGAAGGACACCGCAAGATCGAACCCAAAGCTAAGCACTTCTCCCATGGCAAGAACAACCAATCTAGTAGGCCAAACCAAACTGATAATTCGAAGAGACTTGCAAAGATAACCAATCATACATAAAAGAATTCAGAGAAGATTCAAATATTATTCATAGATAGACTTGATCATAAACCCACAATTCATCGATCTCAACAAACACACCGCAAAAAGAAGATTACATCAAATAGATCTCCACGAGAGAGGGGGAGAACATTGCATTGAGATCCAAAAAGAGAGAAGAAGCCATCTAGCTACTAACTATGGACCCGTAGGTCTGAAATAAACTACTCACACTTCATTGGAGGGGCTTGGATGATGATGTAGAAGCCCTCCGTGATCGATGCCCCTTCTGGCGGAGCTCCGGAACAGGCCCCAAGATGGGATCTCGTGGATACAGAAAGTTGTGGCGGTGGAATTAGGTTTTTGGCTCCTGTTCTGATCGTTTGGGGGTACGTGTGTATATATAGGAGGAAGAAGTACGCCGGAGGAGCACCGAGGGGCCCACGAGGCGGGGGCGCCCCCCACCCTCGTGACCGCCTCTTTTGTTCCTTGGAGAAGGGTCCAAGTCTCCTGGAGCACGTTCGGTGAGAAAATCACATTCCCGAAGGTTATATTCCGTTTGGACTCTGTTTGATATTCCGTTTCTTCGAAACACTAAAATAGGCAAAAAAAACAACAATTCTGGGCTGGGCCTCCGGTTAATAGGTGAGTCCCAAAAATAATATAAAAGTGGAAAATAAAGCCCAATATAGTCCAAAACAGTAGATAATATAGCATGGAGCAATCAAAAATTATAGATATGTCGGAGACGTATCACATGTCGCTGAGGATCGTCTCCAGACGGTGTTGGAGACCGACTGGTGGATGGCCGCCATCGACGCCAACTACGACTCTCAGTTGGACCAGATGATCGTTGCCACCACCAACAAGTTCACCGTCCTCAAGAAGCTCATGGACGATATCGCCGTACTCCTCCAGCCCGCGCGCCCGGGCTCCTCATTGCCTGCCACCCTAATCGGCCTCCATGGCCGGAACCTCTTTCAAGCACTGGTGGCCCTACGACTGCTCGCCGACGCCACGAAGAATGTCCACCTGGAGGTCGCGCTCGCTAAGGGAGTCCTGGATTAGGGGGTATCCGGACAGTCGGACTATATCCTTTGGCCGGACTGTTGGACTATGAAGATACAAGATTGAAGACTTCGTCCCGTGTCCGGATGGGACTCTCCTTGGCGTGGAAGGCAAGCCTAGCAATACGGATATGTAGATCTCCTTCCTTGTAACCGACTCTATTTAACCCTAGCCCCCTCCGGTGTCTATATAAACAGGAGGGTTTAGTCCGTAGGACCGAGAACAACAATCATACCATATGCTACCTTCTAGGGTTTAGCCTCTTCGATCTCGTGGTAGATCAACTCTTGTAATACTCATATCATCAAGATCAATCAAGCAGGAGTAGGGTTTTACCTCCATCAAGAGGGCCCGAACCTGGGTAAAAACATCGTGTCCCTCGTCTCCTGTTACCATCCGCCTAGACGCACAGTTCGGGACCCCCTACCCGAGATCCGCCGGTTTTGACACCGACATTGGTGCTTTCATTGAGAGTTCCACTGTGCCGTCACCGTAAGGAAGGATGGCTCGTTTTGTTGTTAAAAACAACATTACCGCCGGGGGAGCCCTGGCTGTCGGCCAAACTCTCCGGCTAGGCAGTTTCATCATGACCGCCCGTTCGGCTGCTGCACCGACGATGACTTCTCGGGTCATCGAAAACAGCCTCCACGTCAGCTCGGAATTTGCCGAGCAGATGGATCCAATGAAGCTCTCATCCCTAAACGAGCTCTTGGATCGCATCGCCGCCTTGGGAGTCGCTACAGACTATGATCGGATTGGGCTTAAACCCGATCAAAGGGAGATTAACTGTCCACCGGTCACCCATCATATTGCAGTGGTGGAGGAACAATGCAGCGATTCTTCCTCTATCTTGAGGACTAACTATGTCAGGCGGCGGGCCAGACTTATCGGGCAACATCCCGGAACCTGAACTTCCAAGATTGGAAACTCCTCGGCCCCTGGGTCTCAGATCGGCTAAGGGTTCGGACTCAAATCCACCCACCCACCCAGACATAAATGATCTTTCCCACATCAGGCAAGCGCCCCAGGAAACAATACATCATTATTGGGCCAGATTCCTCCTTGTGATGAACAAGGTTAAGGACTGTCGCAAGGAAGACGTAGTCTCATTTTTCCGCAATAATTGCACGGACAAGGGAATCCTTAACGCCATAAGTCGCCGTGACATATCACGCTTCGCTGACTTGGCGTGCATAGTACGAAAGTACTGTGCGATGGAAAGCGCCTGGAAAACCGAAACGAAATTTTGGGATAATCCGGCTCCAAATATACACCCAGTCCAAAGTAAAAGGGTGCACTATCATAAGACACCCAAGTTAATTACAAAGAAGCAAAAACCCTCTACAGGGCATGGAACCGTATTGGAGGGATGGCTCAACAGACCCTACAAAAAGAGCCTCCATCGGGGCACAGTTAAACCCCGCCGTGGACGCCGCACTACGAGAGTTCCTTCGCGAGAATTGGGACATATTCGCCTGGCACCCCTCAGACATGCCAGGAATCCCACGTAGGCTGGCCGAGCACATCCTTAATATTCTAAAGGGATTCAAGCCGGTCAAGCAAACTCTTAGGCATTTCTCTGAACCTAAGAGACAAGGTATGGGAGAGGAACTAGCCAAGTTATTGGAGGCCGGATTCATTAGAGAAATAAAACACCCAGACTAGCTAGCAAACCTGGTGATGGTACCAAAGAAGGAAAAATCCTGGCGCCCATGTGTCGATTTCAAGGACCTCAACAAGGCTTGCCCAAAGGATCCCTTCCCCTCCCCCGCATCGATCAAATTATCGATGCTACCGCAGGACACGATTCATTGTGTTTCCTCGACGCATACTCCGGCTACCACCAAATCAAGATGGCAGAGTCCGACCAAGCCGCAACGGCATTTATCACACAATACGGCCCCTTCTATTTCAACACAATGCCTTTTGGGCTCAAAAACACCGGCACAACATATAAGCGCATGATTCAGACATGTCTGGAGAAACAGATCAGCAAAATAGTAGAGGCATACATAGATGATGTGGTCGTCAAAATCAAACACGTCGACTCTCTAATAGACGACTTGAGGCTCACATTCGACAACCTCCGAACATACGACATCAAGCTCAATCCAGAAAAATATGTTTTCGGTGTACCAGCCGGAAAGCTCCTGGGTTTCATTGTCTCCAGTAGAGGAATTGAAGCAAATCCGGCCAAAATCTGAGCTCTGTCACAGTTGGCTATCCCAACGGACCTCAAACAAATCCACAAATTAACTGGATGTGTGGCGGCTCTAAGCCGCTTTATCTCCCGCTTAGGAGAAAAGGAATTACCCCTTTATTGCCTCCTTCGGCGCACCGAACACTTCGAGTTGACGGACGCTGCCACAGCCGGATTGGAAGAAATAAAAGCCATACTGGAAACCAACCCAATCCTGGCCGTGCCAAACATTGGCGAACCAATGTTGTTGTACATTGCGGTAAGTCATCAGGTTGTAAGCGCAGTGCTCGTCGTCGAACGAGAAACAGACGGACATAAATTCCCCCTTCAAAAGCCGGTATATTATGTATCCACTGTCCTCACTCCATGCAAATCACGGTACCCACATTATCAAAAGATAGCCTATGCGGTATTCATGGCATCCCAGAAGCTGCGACACTACTTTCAAGAGTGTTCAATTACAGTAGCCTCGGAAGTGCCACTTAATGATATTATAAACAACCGCGACGCTACGGGCTGGATTGCCAAATGGGCCATTGAGCTCCTCCCGTTCAACATAACATACAAACCCCGATGAGCCATTAAATCGCAAGTGTTGGCCGACTTTGTCGCCGAATGGACGGAAGCCAAACTCCCTAAAGAGTACGGCGCATACTCCAATTGGATCATGCACTTCGACGGCTCCAAAATGCTGGCTGGTCTGGGGGCTAGCGTCATCCTGACGTCCCCAACCGGAGATACAGTTCAATACGTACTACAGATACTGTATATAGACTCCAACAACGCAGCCGAATACGCAGCCCTGTTACATGGTCTTCGGATGGCAGTTTCCATGGGCGTTCAACGCCTGGAGGTGTGTGGGGATTCGAACCTCGCAATATCCCAAGTAAATGGAGACTTTGATGCCAAGGATCCGAAGATGGCGGCTTATCACAACACCATCCTAAAGATGTCCGCTCGGTTCGAGGGGCTCGAATTTCACCATGTGGCTCGGGAAAACAATCAGGCGGCGGATATCCTCGCCCACATCTGCACAAAATGCGATGCGGTCCCCCCAACATCTTTTTGGAGAGGTTATTTAAGCCATCCATGGTATGGGAAGGGGACACCGATAACAATAGTCCGGACCCGGCCAAAATGCCCGATACCGAACACCCTGACATAATCGGAGGCTCTGCCACCGAAATAACACCTTCAGCCCACGTAATAATGGCCATCATCGCCCCGTGTACAGAACCATTCCTGGCCTACCTAACTAGGCAGGAACTTCCCGAGGACCAAAATGAGGCACGCTGCATAGTGCGGCGATCTAAAGCCTACAGGGTCCACGAGGGAGAGCTGTATAAAAAAAAGCACTATCGGAGTCCTTTAAAGGTGCATCTCCTAAGAGGAAGGGTGGAAGCTTTTGGCAGAAATTCATGCCGGACTCGGCGGCCACCATGCCGCAGCCCGGGCCCTTGTAAGCAAGGCCCTTCGTACAGGTTTTTATTGGCCGACGGCCCGGGTAGATGCACAGGACTTGGTCCAACGCTGCGTCGGTTGCCAGCTTTTTGCAAACCAAAGCCACATGCCACCCACCACCCTCCAAACAATCCCCATTACCTGGCCCTTCGCGGTCTGGGGGCTTGACATGGTTGGACCCCTTAAAGGGGGAACCCATAAGAAAAAATACTTACTGGTCATGGTGGATAAATTCACCAAATGGATAGAAGCCAAACCTGTTAAAACGGCCGAATCCGTACTGGTGATAGACTTCATATCCGGGGTTATACACCGTTATGGCGTCCCCCACAGCATCATCACTGACAACGGCACGACTTCACGGCCGACGAGGTAAAACTCTGGTGCAGCAACATGGGCATTAAGCTCGACTATGCCTCTGTCTATCACCCACAAACTAACGACCAAGTTGAGTGAGCAAATGGTCTTATCATGAGCGGCATCAAACCCAGATTAGTGCGGTCCTTAAAGGAGTCTAAAATGCACTGGGTAGAGGAGCTCGACTCCATACTCTGGGGGCTGCAGACCACGCTGAATCGTACTATCGGATACACACCCTTCTTTATGGTGTACGGTGCAGAGGCGGTTCTGCCCTGCGACATAATTCATGACTCACCTCGAGTCCGCATGTACGAAGAAAGAGAACTTGAGCTCGATCGGCAGGACAGTCTGGACACCCTGGAGGAGGAGCGCGATGTGGAAAAAGCCCGTTCTGCATTCTATCAGCAACAGGCTCGCAGATACCAAAGCAAAGAAGTACGGGCCAAAACTTATAACGTTGGCGAGCTAGTTCTACGCCTGCCGGAGAAGAAAAAGACCAAGCTCGAGCCCAAATGGGAAGGTCTCTTCATTATTGACCAAGTTCTGACTGGTGGAGCGTACCGTCTGCGGGATGCATCGAATAATCGACTTGAGCTGAACCCATGGAACGCAGCCAGGCTCCGAAGATTCTACACCTAGTGCCGGACTCTATGTTCGTCTCCTTCCTCTGTCCATTTTTTGCATATACATTATCTGTCTTTTTTATCTTTCTTTCTTTTATTCTTTTTCAAGGCCTTCAAGGGCCAACTTGTGCCTTGCTTGCACACTATTGACGCGCTAACCGCGCTCATTATACCTGGGGGCTTCTTACACAGAAGCTTAATTATTTATCTGTGCTTCATGCCCCACACATGTGTTATTCTTCCGCATGTGCCTTTTCTTCGCCATTATATGCATCGATATGACTTAAGTTTTGGCCCAGCTGGGTTGCCTGGCTCTTGTATTTATGCCCTACGTTCCCGTTAATTCGGCTAGGGCATAAGGGGAGCACCTCTGCGATTGTTACTGCTGGGTCAGCAGGATGTGTACCTCGGACTGGGTGAAGCCGAAAGCTAGCGTTCTTAAGGGAATATTCGGTCGCGGTGAACAAAAGATGATTTTTATTTATTTTCCATATGTGCCCCCAGATGTTTTTGCCTGTGTCTCCTCTCGCAGTCCGGACATGCACTTTAGGGCATGCGTACCCAGGGAAAGGAACCCTTAACGGAACTATTCTCCCTGGAAGATGTTTCTTACTACCCATGTAATATAACATAACTAGTTGGGTACTTGTCTTTTCAAGCACTAATGACCCCTACGCCTGGTTTCCACGCATACCCCAGTTCTTATATAACTGAGCGTGTATTCGGATACACTCCAGACTATCGGGTCCCGAGGTTGAAGCGAAAAGGTCCGCCATGACAAATGATTTACAACCGGGCTAGAAGGCATTATACATGTCACTTTAATTACATAGTCATGTAGACTGACTAAATTCCACTTCTATACCATCCAACAGGCTGTCTAGCCTACAATCCTGTTGGGAATACTTTGCGGCTAATTCTACTTGCCCATACACTAAGCTAACGGGGATCTCTTTCCCATTGGGCCCCACAGGTCCGACCTCGGCCATGTGGTTTGGGTCAGCCTTGGTATACCGTGTCTTCACCATGGCCCAGGCTTCCCTGGCACCTTGACGGCATGCCGATATATTCCATAATCGGAAGCGCCGCCGTGCTCCCTTGAGCTTCTCCGCAAGCTCTCCAATGCCTGCTAGCAGGGAGACGGATGGCCACAAGGCCTGGGGAATACCTTGCATCACCTGCCGAACTTGTTCGTGCAGTTGTGAGAGCTCGGGTAGAAGATCACCCGCAGACTCGGGCATCTCCTCCGCGGGACGACCCGTCAGCATACATGTAGACATAACTCTATTAGTCGGCTTCTCCACCGTACTCTCTTAAGGGTTCGTTCAAGCACTTACTGAAAATGCCGCATCGAAGCCGCTTATTCTCCTTCACGGAGTCCGCAAGCTGGGCTCGCACATCTTTCAGTTCCACGCTCAGCTTGGTATTGGCATCTTGGAGATTGTTTTTCTCCCGCATGACCTTAGTCAGCACGCGTTCGCCAGCCTTTAGCTGTCGTACGACATGCTGGTCCTCCGGATTCTCTCTGGAGTCATCTGCAATATCTATTGTTAGATCTGCAGCCATGCCGCACACTATATGGTACCTTTCATTCTTTGAAACAAATGTTACCAGCTGGGGACTTTTCAGGTTCCTTCAATGCGGCAATAGCGGACCGAAGTTGGGTCTTGCATTCCTCCAACTCCTGTGACAGTCGAGTATTCTTCTCTGTAAGAACCTGCACAATAAATGATCCTTAAATCAGTTGTGCCAACTGTTTCAAGTCTCAGGGGCTACTGATATATATACTCATCAAATTTTCTTACCCGTACATCCTTTACATACTGGTCCATGGCTTTGGCTAGACCATTTTGAGTAGCACGGATGTACGCATCTCCCGAGTTGAATGCATCAAAAGCATCTCGTGAGAAACAAGCATCACGGAGTACGGCTCGACGACGCCTGTGATTCATGGTGCTCTCCACTTCAGAATTCGTAGCGGATATCTTATCCGCATCCTCTATAGAAGGAGCATCCGGCGTGTACCTCGTGTTAGCTTCCGCCTCTGTGTCCGGCCCTGGAGCCCTACTGGTAGAGGCGTGATCGGCGACCTCTCTGGATATTGTCCGGTGAGCGTTCTTCCTTCTAGGAAACACGTGTGTTATTATGTTTTTAAAGACGACAACCACGGAGTGAGGTGTTGCATCATACCTCTGTGCCGGCGTCTCCGTCCGGACCGCCTTCCTTTTTAGCCTGTCCGGCTTTGAAACCCCTTGTTGGCGAGTCGCCGCGGGCTCGGCATGGCGTCCCAAGGGCCTTCCCTATAAAACACCGTTTGTATATAGTAGGTGAAGTGCATAAAAGGAAATCCTTTTCAAAGGTTGGGACTCCGGTCTCATTTACCTGCTAGGCTGGGAGTAGCCCAGGGTAGTTGGCTATAATGGCCACCATGGCGTCATAACAACTTAGCTGATAGAAAATCCTATCAATCAGCTCCACGAATATGTCCAGATCCTCTTTGAGGCCAGGGTCGAGGACCCGTTCAGGATCCTCCGGTTGTGGAGGTGGGCTATTGATCTCCCCTACCGCCTTACGCAGTTCCTGCGATGAAACGACAAGGTAAATATTTATCACGAAAACAAGGGTAGGATGGAAGTAAAAAGAGCGGAAGCTCACCCAGCTTCGAGGGTTGTTCATGGAGAATCCATCCTGTGGCTTGATGCGGAGGAACTCCTCTTCTCCCCCCTTATACAGATCGAATAGAATTTTTGCCAGAACAACAACTAAGTCCGGTCCCTTGCGCCCGCAGCGAGTGGCATCATCTTCCCCGTTGAAGTGCCACATGGGGTGGCCTTGATATTGAAGTGGCTGCACCCCTCGCATAATGCATATTGCCATAACCTCGGTTATGGTCAGTCCTGATTTGGCCAGCAACTTTATCCGGCCCATCAGATAAAATACATCTCTATCATCTTCCTCCTGTGGGCTCCGTGGGCGCCAGCTTAAGCATTTCTTCAAAGGGGCGTTGTCGAACTCAGGAAGACCAATCCGGATAGGATCCCGGAGAGGAACATCCTCCATATAAAACCACTCCGAAGGCCAGTCCTCGGACGTCTTCTTCGGGGTACCAGATAGGTATCCAGTCCCGGTGATGCACCATACTTCGGCTCCGCCCACTTGATATATTGATCTCCTCTGTGTACGGGGCACAAGGCAGAACAACTTCTTCCATAGTGCGAAATGAGCTTCGCAACCCAGAAACAACTCGCAAAGGGCTACGTAACCAGTGATGTGCAGTATGGAGGCAGGGGTGAGGTTGTGCAACTGGAGGCCGTAGAACTCCAGGAGCCCTCGGAGAAATGGATGGATTGGAAATCCGAGTCCCCTTAACAAATAAGGGACAAGGCATACCTGCTCTCCCTTAGAGGGGTTGGGAAAGCTCTCCGCTTGCTCCCCACCATTATAGGTGGCGAGCCCAGCTCGAACCGGGACCATATACGCTGGAGGGAGGAATCCCTGGGTCTGTAGCTTCACTAATTGGTTGTGCGGGACGGAACACTTCTCCCAATCTCCGGGCTTGGGGCTGCGGGAGCGAGAGGAGGAGCTGCGCTGGCCGGCCATGTTGGGATGGATTTTTTCGGGCCCGCTCCAATGAATGCTCGCTGAGGGAGGATGGTGTGGTTTGGATCTGAGGATCCTCGTCTCTTTAATAGACAGTTCATTCACATAGATGGGGTGGTAAATGTAAAAACACCTTGGCTCCTCACATTCACTTGACATGTGGAAGATGGCCATTATTGGACGCAGAAGCCAAGAAGCACAACATTTACGAGAAGACGGACACTATTTAGCGGGTACTCAGAGTTTGAAGAAGAACCCGCCTTGCAATGCCGAAGACAATCCGCGCGCCGGACTCATCGTCATTGAATCCTGGTTCAGGGGCTACTGAGGGAGTCCTGGATTAGGGGGTATCCGGACAGCCGGACTATATCCTTCGGCCAAACTGTTGGACTATGAAGATACAAGATTGAAGACTTCGTCCCGTGTCCAGATGGGACTCTCCTTGGCGTGGAAGGCAAGCTTGGCAATATGGATATGTAGATCTCCTTCCCTGTAACCGACTCTGTGTAACCCTAGCCCCCTCCGGTGTCTATATAAACCGGAGGGTTTAGTCCATAGGACCGAGAACAACAATCATACCATAGTCTAGCTTCTAGGGTTTAGCCTCTTCGATCTCGTGGTAGATCAACTCTTGTAATACTCATATCATCAAGATCAATCAAGCAGTAGTAGGGTTTTACCTCCATCGAGAGGGCCCAAACCTGGGTAAAAACATTGTGTCCCCCGTCTCGTGTTACCATCCGCCTAGACGCACAGTTTGGGACCCCCTACCCGAGATCCGCCGGTTTTGACACCAACACTCGCGAGGCGCCTCGCCCTGCAAGAATTCGTCGACCTACACATCCACGTGTACGAGCAAATCGTGTACATAGGTATCTACAAGGCCAGTGAGGACGCTATGACGTTGGCCTTCCTCAACCAGCTGGAAGCCTTGGATGCCTTTGCTGAGAAGCACCTCGACCTCGCCACAAAAGCCGCTGCTCCTTAGTCGCCAGTCGGTGGCCCAGCGCACTAAGTTGAGGAGGAGGAGGTCCTACGTTGATGGATGCATCTTTCTTCTTGCCTTCTATAACCACCACTGCGATCGCATCATCATCGTGGCCGGTGTTGCATTCTTGTTCCAGTCAATACCGACATGTGCAATCCCTTTGCTTAATTATATGCATCACTGTAACTAGTACTCCATCCGTCAATTTATAGGTTGTGCTTACCATTTCCATCAGCTTCGTGCAACGCGCGGGCATCTTGCTAGAAACACTAGAACATGTTGGACCACGTGTGACCAAACCAACAATGCGCCAACCTAGCTACTACGTACCCTGCTTATCTGGCGGAAATAGGCCCGCCCTAGAGTTTCCAATCGTTATTTCTATCTATCGATCGTGCCAAGGAGCAGAACCAAAATGTTACAATTTATACATGTTTCTCTACTCCTACTCCTACAAAAGACTCAGTTGGTGATGGTGGTGTGTCTGCCATCCGTCGTTTCTGACCATTAGATCTGCATCTAACGGCTATGAGGTAAGTTGTTGCAATTTTGCAACAATAGCCCACTTCTCTGCTCCAATTTGCAGAAAACCCCTTATTATCTTGAAAGCAACCACATCCCTCCCTCACCTCATCAAAACAGCCTGAGAAATATATACTCCTATAAAAGACTCAGTTGGTGATGGTGGTGTGTCTTCCATCCGTCGTTTCTGACCATTAGATCTGCATCTAACGGTTGTGAGGTAAGTTGTGGCATTTTTGCAACAATAGCCCACTTCTCTGCTCCAATTTGTAGAAAACCCCTTATTAACTTGAAAGCAACCACATCCCTCCCTCACCTCATCAAAACAACCTGAGAAATATATTTTGAGTGAAAAGTACTCCCTCCATTCCTAAATATTTGTCTTTCTAGAGATTTCAATAAGTGACTACATACGGAGAAAAATGAGTGAATCAACACTTCAAAATATGTCTATATAATCCGTATGTGATAGTCCATTTGAAATCTCTAAAAAGTCAAATATTTAGGAACGGAGGGAGTAATATATTAGGAGTATATCAAAACAAGAGTGATTTCTTTCAAGTTTGTGAACAAGTACTACTATTCTACTACTTTGGATCCGTCGCAATGCACAGGCACATTGCTAGTAAAAGGAAAAGGCCTGCCGCATTCACATCGCACTCCCCCACACATGCCCGGGAATCGGGAGTACTCCACGGCCCGTCCGGCACGACACATAGCTTAGGGAAGGCGTGTTGCCTAGCATTTTCACTTTCATGTGGGACCGCTCTTGAGCAAACCGACTATTGGCAAACCGCACCCCGCCCGCCGGCGGGTTGGAAAACAGAAACAAGGGGAAGATCTAGCTGTAGCACGAAAGCCAAGAAATTTGGTGTCAGATGGGGATCGTTGATACAGTAGGAGCATTCCGTACTACTCTGCTCCTACTAGTATGAAGTTTGTACTATACAACTAGTACTACCACAATACAACTAGTAGGTACGTGCACGGCACAACATCGTAGGAACACAAAATGGGAAGATCTTGTTTTGGGTGACTTATCTTTTTTTTTCTGTCAACGTAGTATGAATAATATGATGTGGGGGGCACCCATGAAGCTTATGTGGCTTGGTTGCATGGCTATGAAAGGTTAGAGAAAAATAAATAGATAATGTGTTTAGAGTGCACTCCACTAAACAGATATACTTTGGATCCAATGCAATGGGCCGGCACATCTATATATATATCCCCTATATAGTGTGTGAATAACTTTGAAAGTTGGTCGTTGGATGAAGCCAATCCGACGGTACAAAGATGGAAAATCCGAGCACTACTGGCCGTTGGATATCAGTTACATTCCACCAGATTCTGCCACATGTAGAATCTAGAAGACTCCATGGTTGAACTTCATTCATGACTAACTTTGCCACAACTAACCTTAGGCAAAGTGTGTCTGCCACAAAAAAGTGGCTAGCAAAATGGCCACCACAAGTGTGGCAAGATTTGGCAAGAAGTTGAGTCTATGACATGTGGACCATGTAGCTAGAAAAGTGTGGCAAGCCACAAGTGTAGCAATGAACCAAACACATGCCTGGTGTGTTTGGTAGGGTGTATGAAGGGTGCATGATCCCAAGAGTTCCCTTCTCGACCCATTTTTGGGTGTTTGGTAGAGTGTATGGAGGGTGCATGAGTCCACACTAGATTAGCACAAATACACTAGAAGCATGCATGAAGAGAGCATACATGAAGAGGGGTGTTGAGTTGAGCATGCATGAAGAGGGAAAAACTATGCTGAGACGAGAACGCAACCAAACACACTTGTGGCACGCCTAAGCTTAGGCGTGGCAGCCTTAGGCTGCAAACCAAACCATAACTTTGAAAGTTGGTCGTTGGATGAAGCCAATCCGACGGTACAAGATGGCAAATCCGAGCACTACTAGCCATTGGATATCATCTACATTCCACCAGATTCTGCCACATGTAGAATCTAGAAGACTCCATGGTTCAACTTCATTCATGACTAACTTTGCCACAACTAAGCTTAGGCAAAGTGTGTCTGCCACAAAAAATGTGGCTAACAAAATGACCACCACAGGTGTGGCAAGATTTGGCAAGAAGTTGAGTCTATGACATGTGGACCATGTAGCTAGAAAAGTGTGGCAAGCCACAAGTGTAGCAATGAACCAAACGCATGCCGGCACACCTAAGCTTAGGTGTGGCAACCTTAGGCTGCAAACCAAACCATAACTTTGAAAGTTGGTCGTTCGATGAAGCCAACCGACGGTACAAAGATGGCAAATCTGAGCACTACTGGCTGTTGGATATCATCTACATTCCACCAGATTTTGCCACATGTAGAATCTAGAAGACTCCACATGTAGAAGCATAATGCACAAACCACCAGAATCTCATGCGTGCAATGCACGTGTACCTTACTAGTAGTTGGTAGTAGTAAGAAACAAATTTTGGGTTTGGCACGAGCTCGTACTGCGAGAGGACCACAAGGCCTGCCGCAGGAGTTACATTTCCCTCTCGGGGCCCACGGGATCGAACTTCAATGGCTTAGTGCCCGGCCTATGAGTCAATGACATGCGAACCTTAAATGCAGCTGGCCCACATGTCATTCTCATGGTGGTGGTGTGGTTCGCGACTCACTCGTTCGAGATGAACCGGCCGGTGGTGGCGTGGCTGAGGGAGTCCTGGATTAGGGGGTGTTCGGGTAGCCGGACTATACCTTCAGCCGGACTCCAGGACTATGAAGATACAAGATTGAAGACTTTGTCCCGTGTCCGGATGGGACTTTCCTTGGTGTGGAAGGCAAGCTTGGTGATGCGGATATTCAAGATCTCCTACCATTGTAACCGACTTTGTGTAACCCTAACCCTCTCCGGTGTCTATATAAACCGGAGGGTTTTAGTCCGTAGTACAACTTCATCATACAACAATCATACCATAGGCTAGCTTTTAGGGTTTAGCCTCCTTGATCTCGTGGTAGATCTACTCTTGTACTACCCATATCATCAATATTAATCAAGCAGGACGTAGGGTTTTACCTCCATCAAGAGGGCCCGAACCTGGGTAAAACATCGTGTTCCTTGCCTCCTGTTACCATCCGGCCTAGACGCACAGTTCGGGACCCCCTACCCGAGATCCGTCGGTTTTGACACCTACATTGGTGCTTTCATTGAGAGTTCCTCTGTGTCGTCGCCTTTAGGCCCGATGGCTCCTTCGATCATCAACAACGATGCAATCCAGGGTGAGACTTTTCTCCCCGGACAGATCTTCGTCTTTGGCGGCTTCGCACTGTGGGCCAAGTCGCTTGGCCACCTTGAGCAGATCGAAAGCTACGCCCCTGGCCATCAGGTCAGGTTTGGAAGCCTAAACTACACGGCTGACATCCACGGGGACTTGATCTTTGACGGATTCGAGCCACAGCCAAGCGCGCCGCACTGTCTTGATGGGCATGATATAGCTCTGCCACCGAACAGCGCGTTGGAGGCCGCACACGCATCAGTTCCGACCATTGATTCGGAGCCTACTGCGCCGATCGAGGAACAGCGGTTGGACGCTGCCTCAGGGGCTGCGATCTCAGAGGCGATCGAGCCGAACTCCAGCCCCGCACTCCGCATGGCCCGTGACTCCGAGGAGTCGGATTCTTTTCTGAACTCCGAGCCCCCCGCGCCCCTGCCGATCGAATCCGATTGGGCGCCGATAATGGAGCTCACCGCCGCAGACATCTTTCAGCACTCGCCCTTCGGCGACATCCTGAATTTGCTAAAGTCTCTCTCTTTATCAGGAGAGCCCTGGCCGGACTACGATCAGCAAGGATGGGATTCAGATGATGAAGAAATTCAAAACCCACCCACCACCCACTTCATAGCCACTATCGACGACTTAACCGACATGCTCGACTTCGAATCCGAAGACATCGACGGTATGGACGATGATGCAGAAGACAACCAAGAACCAACCCCTATAGGGCATTGGATAGCCACGTCATCTCACGATGTGTACACAGTGGATACCCCTAAAGGAAGCAACAACGAGGAAAACGGGGATGGAAAGGGGGATCGATCCCTCGAAAAACAATCAAAGCCTCGGCGTAAACGCCAACCCAAGCCCCGCCTCGATAAAGACCCAGCCATAGAGCAAGATGAGCCGGTAGATGACGAGCATGCCTTAGAGCAACTGTCCCAACAGGACAACCCGGATAGAGAAACCGAACATCCCTCCCCCGGCGAAAATGGCATTCCGAACGACCCTACGCCAGATAAGCCCACGAAGCAGAAGAACCTCCACAAACGGCTCGTTGCAACCGCACGCAGCCTGAAAAAGCAGAAGCGGAAGCTAAAAACTGCGAAAGATACACTCAGGATCAGATGGAGTAAAGTAATCAATACCACAGAAAAATACGGCGACAGTCGCCGCACTAAAAGCTATCCGAAGAGAAAGCTACTGCCTGAATTCGACGAGGAGGCCTTAGAGCCCTCGCATTACAAAAGTGAGAAAGCCACACGGTCGGATAGGCGACCCCATGGCCAGCATAAAGCGGCAAGCAGCGCCGCACTTAAGCCGGCCTGCGACCCACTTAAGGATTCGCATCATGGCCCAGCCAGGTCCATTTACGGGCCAAGAAAGCAAGCTCTCATAAGCAATGCAGTAAAGCCATTATCAGAATCCGGCACACCCAAATACAGGGGTGCCGCACACCCCTTATGTTTCACTGATGAGGTCCTGGATTATGAATTTCCAGCGGGATTCAAACCTGTAAACATAGAGGCATATGATGGAACAACAGACCCTGGAGTCTGGATCGAGGATTATATCCTCCACATACATATGGCTAGAGGAGATGACCTCCACGCCATAAAATACTTACCCCTCAAGCTTAAAGGGCCAGCCCGACATTGGCTCAAAAGCCTTCCTGAAAACACAATCGGAAGTTGGGAAGAGCTCGAGGACGCTTTCCGAGCAAATTTTCAAGGGACCTATGTCCGCCCTCCGGATGGAGACGATCTTAGTCACATAACTCAACAGCCCGGAGAGTCAGCTCGGCAATTTTGGAATAGATTTCTTACTAAAAAGAATTAGATAGTCGACTGTCCGGACGCTGAAGCCTTAGCTGCTTTCAGGCATAATGTCCGAGACGAATGGCTCGCCAGACACCTCGGCCAAGAAAAGCCAAGAACAATGGCCGCACTAACAAGCCTCATGACCCGCTTTTGCGCAGGAGAGAACAGCTGGTTGGCAAGATGCAGCACCAGTGACCCAAGTACATCCGAAACTAGGGATGGAAACGGAAAACCGTGACGCAATAAGGACCGCCGCCGGACTAAGGAAAAAAGTCTGAAGAGCACGGCAGTCAACGCCGGATTCAAAAGCTCACGACAGAATCAGAAAAAGCCGCCCCTCCAAGATAACAGGGACGACCTATCCAACCTAAACAAAATCTTGGATAGGATATGTCAAATACACAGCACTTCCGGAAATCCTGCTAACCATACCCACAGAGATTGTTGGGTTTTCAAACAATCCGGCAGACTCAACGCTGAACACAAGGGGCTCGACACACCAAGCAAAGATGAGGACGAACCCCAAAAGCAGAGTACCAGGAAACAAAATAATTTCCCACAAGAAGTAAAAACAGAAAACTTACTCCACATAACAAAACGTGCGGTGCCCATAAAGGTATGTGCCCCACGGCCTATCCCAAAGGAATCCCGCCACGGGTTGTCAAAACCAATCATCTTCGATCATCTGGATTATTCTAGAAGTGTTAGGAACCCAGGCTGGACTGCCCTGGTACTCGATCCAATAATTGGCAGACTCCAGTTTTCAAATGTCCTTATGGACGGTGGCAGCGGACTCAACCTAATATATCAGGACTCAATCCGCCACATGGGGATCGACCCAAAAAGAATTCGCCACAGCAAAACCTCCTTTCAAGGAGTAACGCCAGGTCCGAACACCCATTGCATGGGTTTTCTCCGGCTCGAGGTTATTTTCGGCTCTACCGATAACTTCCATCGCGAAAATCTGACTTTCCACATCGTCCCATTCTCAAGTCGCTATCAAGCACTACTGGGACGCGAAGCTTTCGTCCGTTTTAACGCAATACCGCATTATGCATCTCTTACGCTTAAGATGCCCGGTCCACGCGGCATCATCTCCTTAAAGGGGAAGCAGTGAGAACACCTCCCCCAAGCGGAGGATTGTGCGGCTGCTTTAACAGCCCCACAATACAATGGCTTCACCAGCCAGAACATCGGAACAGGTCATTAAGACCAGGGACACGGATAGACGAGTTCGGCACAAAAGTATCATTGATTAAGGCTTAGTGGCCATATACCCCTGCACTAGGGGCTTCACACGTATAAAATAAGAGACAATAAAGCTCAATTTTTCATATTTTACTTTACACTTTGTTTATTTCATATAACTTTTGTTCGGCACGCCCCTTTTTTCAACTTAGTTGCTCTCTTTTTACAGATGAACGTCGTGCTGCGCCCGTCCAGGATACGGCACAACGGAGACACAGGCGCAGACGTGCAGTAGGGACCCATTCCAAGGATTCTTTTCAGATTAAGACCCTGCGTAAACCTTTTTTACTGTCTCTTGTTGATACACATCCCCTGGTTCTATGACCAAGGAGGAGGCTGGCGTCTTGGCATGTGGCCACGTCAGAATTCTTGCGCGTACCTGGACACTAGGGGCTTATACCTCAGAGCGTTACCTCGCCCGCTCTCATAAAGACCGAATACCTTAGGGAGTGTTCGGCATCGCGAGTTTGGCCTTATATGCATCAGCTCTGAGTCATGATTTTGGTCAAATGTTGGGTTGCCCGGCTCCTGTGTTCGGCCGCCTTACGTTCCGCTCTATCGGCTAAGGCGGCACCAGGAGAACTACTGTGATTGTGGCCTGGTTTGGCCAGGCGAGCACCTTAGTAGAGAAAGCCGAAAACTGACTGTCATGATATGGCGTGAGACTGGTCAACCACTCGATGACTCTCCGGAATCTGTAGGATTCCTCCACATTAACGAAGGGCCGTTTCCCGGCCAGGCACATACGCGCCCCGAATTCGGGCGAGCGCAGTCGCCACCAGGGGCTACCTAAATAGTCCCATTGTCAAGCTCCTATGGCTAAGTGAATGTGTTAAAGCATTATAGTCCGGTTGCCTAGCTCGCTGCGCTATCACCTCCTTTGTAGGACCAAGACGTTGCATTAAGTGTGAAAATGCGCCTTCTGCGAGCACCCCCGCACTATGTGCGTGGGGGCTGAAGCCAACGACTGCAATCTTTCAGATTTTGTATATATATCTTAAAACGGCCGCACAGGAGGTGTTCCAAATACTTGAAGGCACAAGTATAAAAGGCTACTACAATTCATCAAAATATTGCTTTATAATTACATATGCTATCAGAATATAGCATCCTTCGAGCACTGCGTCTCTATTACACGAGCACCTTCAAGGACTTCCTGAAAATAGTGCTCGGAGGGTACTCAGCTTTTGTCCGAATCTCGGGATGCAACAACGGTGGTCTCCATCTCTGCCCAGTATGTCTTGACACGGGCAAGAGTCATCCGTGCGCCCTCTATGCATGCTGACCTCTTCATCGCATTGATACGTGGAACCGCGTCAAGGAATTGCTGCACCAAGCTGAAATAACTCTTCGGCTCCGATCTCCCGGCCACAGATGACCCATGACGTAGTTCATGGCGAGTCCGGACAATCTATTCAGTTTGGCCCATTGAGCCAGACGATCGTCCACTGCCAGTGGACGCTCTGGATTCTGGAACTGCGACCAGAAAAGCCTTTCCACTTCACGATCTTCTTGATCTAGGAAGTATTCGGTCACATCAGCAGCACTCGCTGTCAAATCCAGATAGGTGTCCTCCGCACTCCACATCTGGTCCAACGGAGCAAACTTCGGATCGCAAAACTTCCTCCGCAGCATAAAGGGCTTTCCAGCCGCAATCTGTCCGGCCTGATGTAGCTCCTCCTTCGCAGCTCTCATCCCAGAGCGAGCGTCCTTGGCATCAGCAACGGCCTTCTCTAAGTCCATCTGTCTCGCCCGGTCTTCTTTCTCAAGAAACTTGCAACGGTCAGCAGCACTTTTTAACTTCACGGCCATCACGGCCATCTCCTTCTTGCTTCGGCAGTGAGCAGTCTGTTCGGCTCTCAGCTCTTCAAGGGCTTTCTCGGCAGCTGCATCACTTTTCCTGGCTTGTTCCTTAGCTCGGGCAAGTTCCGCCCGAAGACTCTCCATGGCGGCCGCACCATCTACGTCAAGCACACACATTGTAAGATATTGGCATAAAGCTCCTCTTACCAGATGCCGCCCGAGGAATTGCATACCTTGAGCCTCATCAAGCCGCTCGTTGAGGAGCGCGATGTCGGCATCTGCCACGTCAAGTTGCCGCTTTAGTTCGGCAAAATCATCAGTTGGCTCGATTCCGGACACTTCGCCACCTGTATACAAAGGCAACATTTTAGACCTGGGATTATGATCCTCTGCGTGCCGTCAATTTTGACAACGCACAGAGTCTCAGGGGCTACTATCTACACAGGGCGCATCTTGTTTATGCGCAACTGACAAAGAAGTACATTATCAAACGTACCTCAAAACCCGTCAGCAAACTTCTGACGGCCTCATGCAATCCGCTTTCCGCGGACGAAATCCTTCCAATCACCGTACCCATCAATGCACGGTGCTCCTCTGAGATAGAAGCTCGCCCCAGCAGAATCATCAGCTCCTCCGACCGTGCATCGGATGGTGCCGGACTCGTCCTATGACCTCCATCGAAGGCCGGACGCGGAGAACCTTGGGGGGACATATGGCTACCTTCCACCCCTGCCGAATTCGGAGAAACCCTCCGCGACGACACCTCAGGGTCGCCCACCTCGCCAGGCGGTACGGCAGGGGGAGGCGTTCCACTCTCCATCATCTCCGGAAGAAGATCCCCCGAAGACGAGCTCTGCTGAGAAGGGCTGAGGTCGAGCTACAAAGTAAAATTTCGGTTAATCTTCTCAGATAAAAAGCAAGGATTTCTCTCATCCCTCTAAAGGAAAATCTTTCTCTACTTACGGCTCGCTGGAGGGCTGATCCCTTTGAGGGCGTAGTTCGGACGAGGATCTCCCCGGTGTCGGACCCTCTGACGAGGACTTTTCCCCCGCTTTGAGGCCATGGTCTCCGGGTCGTCAGAGGCGGCCCTCTTCTTCCCCTTAGGAGAGGAATTGTCGGTTCTTCCCTTCGGAGCAGCCTCCTTCGAGGAGGCCATAGTTTCCTTGTCCTCCCCCTCACTTCCCTCCAAAGGCACGATCTTCAACATCCTGACTAGCACAGAATCCGGCCTGGTCTCAGGAAGGGGAGCCGGACACCTGATCAGCTTTGCCTTCGCTATCCACTCCTATTTAAAAGGACAACTCTTTTAGGGGCGAATTTATGACAATTTTACGGATAGTGAGTCCGGGCACAAGGTTACTTACTTGAGTATCCGGGCGATTGCAGCTTAAACCTGCGTCCTCGGTCAAATCCGGACACATTGCTTGTGATCCGAAGAACATTTTATACATCTCCATGGGCGTTGCGCCCATAAAATGCTGGAGAGCTCGTGGTCCCTCCGGATTAAACTCCCACAGACGAAGGGAGCGATGTTTTCCGGGCAGTGTTCGATGAATCAGCATGACCTGCGTCACCTTGACCAGGTTGAGGTCTCTTTCTAAGAGATCCCTAATGCGGCCCTGCAACAAGGGCACGTCTTTGGATAACCCCCAATCTAATCCTTTGTTGACCCATGACGCTAGCCGTGGTGGGGGACCCGAGCGAAAGGCAGGAGGCGCCACCCACTTGGCGCTCCTGGGAGCGGTGATATAGAACCACTCTCGTTGCCACAAGCCAAGCTCCTCTTGAAAGGAGCCCTCGGGCCATGGAGCATCAGCATTCTTACTTATGACAGCGCCTCCGCACTCTGCGTGCCGTCCCTCGATCATCTTTGGCTCCACTCCAAAAGTCTTGAGCCATAATCCGAAGTGAGGAGTAACACGGAGGAACGCTTAGCACATGACGATGAATGAGGAAATGTGGAGGATGGACTCCGGAGCTAAGTCATGAAATTCCAGCCCATAATAGAACATCAGCCCCCTCACGAAGGGATCCATCGGGAAGCCTAACCCCCGAAGGAAGTGAGACATGAACACTACGCTCTCACCGGGCTGGGGACTGGGAATAGCCTGCCTTTGAGCAGGCAACCTATGCAAAATTTCGGCGGTCAAGAACTTAGCCTCTCTCAACTTTAGCACGTCCTCCTCCGTCATCCATCGGCCTTGAAGGTTGGAACCGGACATTGTCGAAGGTCCGAAGCGCCTGGAATCTGGAGCCTAGGGTGTTGGAACTCGAGGCGACGGGCAAACTTGTTTTGAGATTGGAGAAAAGGAGTAAGGCCTTGGTCTCTTTATAAGAGGTTGAATACCAGGAGCCCTCCCCATAACCGTTTGGGACTCGCCTTTAATCGAGAAGACATGCTAACGAGCACGATTGGGTTACCCATGTCCGTATTGATGAGAATCCCGTAAATAAAGGGGACACGATCTCTGCTTTGACAAGACGTGCCAAGGAAACCGCCTCGCAAAACATGCTAAGGTGGAAAAGTGAAAACGATTCGAATAAAGGCTTGGCCGTAGTGTAATGTCACGCTGCGGAATACATCAGTGAATTAGATTTGTGTTAATATTATTCTCTCTGTGGCAATACATGGAAACTTATTTTGCAGAGCCGGACACTACTCTTGGTGTTTACAAACTTTTATGAAGAATTTGGAGGAGGAACCCGCCTTGCAATGCCGAAGACAATCTAGGCGCCGGACTCGTCGTCATTGAAGCCTGGTTCAGGGGCTACTGAGGGAGTCCTGGATTAGGGGGTGTTCGGGTAGCCGGACTATACCTTCAACAAGACTCCAGGACTATGAAGATACAAGATTGAAGACTTTGTCCCGTGTCCGGATGGGACTTTCCTTGGCGTGGAAGGCAAGCTTGGTGATGCGGATATTCAAGATCTCCTACCATTGTAACCGACTTTGTGTAACCCTAACCCTCTCCGGTGTCTATATAAACTGGAGGGTTTTAGTCCGTAGTACAACTTCATCATACAACAATCATACCATAGGCTAGCTTTTAGGGTTTAGCCTCCTTGATCTCGTGGTAGATCTACTCTTGTACTACCCATATCATCAATATTAATCAAGCAGGACGTAGGGTTTTACCTCCATCAAGAGGGCCCGGACCTGGGTAAAACATCGTGTTCCTTGCCTCCTATTACCATCCGGCCTAGACGCACAGTTCGGGACCCCCTACCCGAGATCCGCCGGTTTTGACACCGACATTGGAGCTTTCATTGAGAGTTCCTCTGTGTCGTCGCCTTTAGGCCCGATGGCTCCTTCGATCATCAACAACGATGCAATCCAGGGTGAGACTTTTCTCCCCGGACAGATCTTCGTCTTCGGCGGCTTCGCACTGTGGGCCAAGTCACTTGGCCACCTTGAGCAGATCGAAAGCTACACCTCTAGCCATCAGGTCAAGTTTGGAAGCCTAAACTACACGGCTGACATCCGCGGGGACTTGATCTTCGACGGATTCGAGCCATAGCCAAGCGCACCACACTGTCTCGATGGGCATGATATAGCTCTGCCACCGAACAGCGCCTTGGAGGCCGCACACGCATCAGTTCCAACCATTGATTCGGAGCCTACTGCACCGATCGAGCAACAGCGGTTGGCGCTGCCTCAGGGGCTGCAATCTCAGAGGCGATCGAGCTGAACTCCAGCCCCGCACTCCGCATGGCCCGTGACTCCGAGGAGTCGGATTCTTTTCCGAACTCCGAGCCCCCCGCGCCCCTGCCGATCGAATCCGATTGGGCGCCGATAATGGAGCTCACCGCCGCAGACATCTTTCAGCACTCGCCCTTCGGCGACATCCTGAATTCGCTAAAGTCTCTCTCTTTATTAGGAGAGCCCTGGCCGGACTACGGTCAGCAAGGATGGGATTCAGATGATGAAGAAATTCAAAACCCACCCACCACCCACTTCATAGCCACTGTCGATGACTTAAACGACATGCTCGACTTCGACTCCGAAGACATCGACGGTATGGACGATGATGCAGGAGACAACCAAGAACCAACGCCTATAGGGCATTGGACAGCCACCTCATCTCACGATGTGTACATAGTGGATACCCCTAAAGGAAGCAACAAGGAGGAAAACGGGGATGGAAAGGGGGATCGATCTCTCGAAAAACAATCAAAGCATCGGCGTAAACGCCGACCCAAGCCCCGCCTCGATAAAGACCCAGCCATAGAGCAGGATGAGCCGGTAGACGACGAGCATGCCTTAGAGCAACTGTCCCAGCAGGACAACCCGGATAGAGAAACCGAACATCCCTCCCCCGGCGAAAATGGCATTCCAGACGACCCTACGCCGGACAAGCCCACGAAGCAGAAGAACCTCCACAAACGGATTGTTGCAACTGCACGCAGCCTGAAAAAGCAGAAGCGGAAGCTAAAAACTGCGGAAGATGCACTCAGGATCAGATGGAGTGAAGTAATCAATACTGCAGAAAAATACGGCGACGGTCGCCACACTAAAAGCTATCCGAAGAGAAAGCTACTGCCTGAATTCGACGAGGAGGCCTTAGAGCCCTCGCATTCCAAAAGTGAGAAAGCCACACGGTCGGATAGGCGACCCCATGGCCAGCATAAAGCGGCAAGCAGCGCCGCACTTAAGCCGGCATGCGACCCACTTAAGGATTCGCATCATGGCCCAGCCAGGTCCATTTACGGGCCAAGAAAGCAAGCTCTCGTAAGCAATGCAGTAAAGCCATTATCAGAATCCGACACACCCAAATACAGGGGTGCCACACACCCCCTATGTTTCACTGATGAGGTCCTGGATTATGAATTTCCAGCGGGATTCAAACCTATAAACATAGAGGCATATGATGGAACAACAGACCCTGGAGTCTGGATCGAGGATTATATCCTCCACATACATATGGCTAGAGGAGATGACCTCCACTCCATAAAATACTTACCCCTCAAGCTTAAAGGGCCAGCCCGGCATTGGCTCAAAAGCCTTCCTGAAAACACAATCGGAAGTTGGGAAGAGCTCGAGGACGCTTTCCGAGCAAATTTTCAAGGGACCTATGTCCGCCCTCCGGATGCAGACGATCTTAGTCACATAACTCAACAGCCCGAAGAGTCAGCTCGACAATTCTGGAATAGATTTCTTACTAAAAAGAATCAGATAGTCGACTGTCCGGACGCTGAAGCCTTAGCAGCTTTCAGGCATAATGTCCGAGACGAATGGCTCGCCAGACACCTCGGCCAAGAAAAGCCAAGAACAATGGCCGCACTAACAAGCCTCATGACCCGCTTTTGTGCAGGAGAGGACAGCTGGTTGGCAAGATGCAGCACCAGTGACCCAAGTACATCCAAAACTAGGGATGGAAACGGAAAACCGCGACACAATAAGGATCGTCGCCGGTCTAAGGAAAAAAGTCCGAAGAGCACGGTAGTCAACGCCGGATTCAAAAGCTCACGACAGAATCAGAAAAAGCCGCCCCTCCAAGATAACAGGGATGACCTATCCAACCTAAACAAAATCTTGGATAGGATATGTCAAATACACAACACTCTCAGAAAGCCTGCTAACCATACCCACAGAGATTGTTGGGTTTTCAAACAATCTGGCAGACTCAACGCCGAACACAAGGGGCTCGACACACCAAGCGAAGACGAGGACGAACCCCAAAAGCAGAGTACCAGGAAACAAAATAATTTCTCACAAGAAGTAAAAACAGAAAACTTACTCCACATAACAAAACGTGCGGCGCCCATAAAGGTACGCGCCCCATGGCCTATCCCAAAGGAATCCCGCCACGGGTTTTCAAAACCAATCATCTTCGATCATCTAGATTATTCTAGAAGTGTCAGCAACCCAGGCTGGACTGCACTGGTACTCGATCCAATAATTGGCGGACTCCAGTTTTCAAATGTCCTTATGGACGGTGGCAGCGGACTCAACCTGATATATCAGGACTCAATCCGCCACATGGGGATCGACCCAAAAAGAATTCGCCATAGCAAAACCTCCTTTCAAGGAGTAACGCCAGGTCCGGACACCCATTGCATGAGTTTTCTCCGGCTCGAGGTTATTTTCGGCTCTGCCGTAATTGAACTTCCATGGACAAGTTGTCATGTCTACGGGCACATGCATTGCATATCGATCACTAGAAGGAGTAGTAAGCTCAAAAAAAGAAAAAAAGAAAAGAAAAGAAGGAGTAGTAGAGAAAGCTAGGTGGATAAATAGTTCCTTATAGTCAAGCGGACCCACGCTACTACTTGTTCCAAAGACATGCACACCATCGAAATAGTCCATCTATATCAATATACATAGAGAGGGGATATTCTTTTACAAGAGAGGAAATAGTTCATCCATCCATAATGCCCTGCTGCTGGTGCAACATCTTCTTCTTCTTGTTGTTCTCATTTTCTGTGGGAGACGGCTTCGCAACAAGCTCTCTGGACCTTGCAGCTATCTCGAAACTCACACGGGCATCGAGGGCAGCATATTTTATCCACTCGTACGTCAAGGGATAATTCTCCCATCCAGATGACCTTAATGCCAGCTGTCGTGGTTCTAAGCCTGACAGTAGAGTGGGGGGTAGGTATGGAGAGGCAAGGTCCTAGCTATGGAGAGGTTGTAAACACAAGGGATGTACGAGTTCAGGCCCTTCTCGGAAGAAGTAATAGCCCTACGTCTCGGAGCCCGGAGGCGGTCGAGTGGATTATGAGTATATGAGTTACAAGGTGCTGAACCCCTCTACCTGTGGAGGGGGGTGGCTTATATAGAGTGCGCCAGGACCCCAGCCAGCCCACGTAGGAGAGGGTTTAAGGTGAGTTATGTCCGGGGCGTTACTGGTAACGCCCCACATAAAGTGTCTTTACTATCATAAAGTCTACTTAATTACAGGCCGTTGCAGTGCAGAGTGCCTCTTGACCTTCTGGTGGTCGAGTGAGTCTTTGTGGTCGAGTCCTTCAAGTCAGTCGAGTGAGTCCCTCGTTGGTCGACTGGAAGGCGACCTCTTCTAAGGGTGTCCTTGGGCAAGGTACTTAGATCAGGTCCGTGACCCTACCCTAGGTACATGACCCCATCATTAGCCCCCGAATGGATTGAGGCTTCGAGTGAGGAAGGAGTTGATGTTGTTTCCGATTAACCTTTGCACACTGGTCGTGCGTTGTTCTGGACCAAAGAATCTCTTCGTCGATAGTGAGCAACTTGTCTTCAGTCGACTCGATCCATTCTCTTCTTTCGTCGAGTGATCTTTCGGGCTTCGACGATCTCCGAGCGACGGATCGCAGGAAACCCCGCGTCTGACAGACCGATCTGCCGTTCGCGGATTCCGCGGGATGCGAAATTTGGGGACGCGCGCGAAGCGGAGCGGACCGTGGCATTCGGATGGGACGGGACATAGACACCTCGATCTCCGCGCCGCTTTCTTCGCCACGTATCCCGTCTGCATAACTGTTCCTGGATATGATTAGATCGACCAGGCCCACCTGTCATCCACTTGGAAGGGACCTTATAAATGCGCCCGGCGAGGATTTTTGTACTGTGCCTCAGCATTCTCTCTCTTTCTGCTCCCTTCGTCCCCGTCCAGCACGCTCGCTCTCGCCCCCGCACAACTTCCCCTCGCACGTCTCGCCGGCAACCATGGCCAAGGAGAAGACGGCGGCGCTGGAACGCGCGAAGAAGGCGTCGGCGTCGGAGAAGGCGAAGGGGAGATCTACCAGCCGCGGCGGGTCTTCGTCCAGATCCCGCCTGCCGAAGGGCTGGGTCCAAGGAGACTGGATCCAGTCGACCATCACAGAGAAAGATCTCCTCGACATGGCCAACAAGGGCTTGATCCCCCATGGAGCTGCGAGGCTTCCGGGGAAGGAGTGGCAGCCCCAGCCAGAAGAGGGTGAGTGCCTGCTCTTGGCCACCCATGTTGATCGTGGATTTTCTTTGCCACCGAGTATTTTCTTCCGTGGCTTCTTGAACTTCTTTGGAGCGCAGCTCCACCACTTTACCCCAAATTCTATCGCCTATCTTGCCGCGTTCGTGTCCATGTGTGAGGGTTTCCTAGGCTGTCGACCGCACTGGGGCTTGTTCAAGCATATATTCATGTGTCGCTCTCAGACCGTGAAGAAGGCGAGCCCAGGCGACGAAAGAACCCGAGTCGTCCAAATGTGTGGGGGTCTGGGGATCCAGGTGAGGAATAAGAGAACCTTCCCGCCCATGACCTTTCCCAAGTCAGTCAGAGGCTGGCAGTCGACCTGGTTCTACTGCCAGGACCAGTCGACGCCGGGGCAGTCGAGTGGACTCCCACAGTTTACCATGGACCGGGTGAACAAGCCCTCCTCTCTGAAGTTGATTCCGGAAGAGAAAGCTGACGTGAAGATGTTGATGGAGCGCGTGGTGCAGTTGGTTCGGGAGGGAGTGACGGGCATGGATCTCGTGGAGGTCTTCCTTAGGCGTCGTATCCAGCCCCTTCAGTTCCGGAGCCACTGCATGTGGTTGTACTGTGGGACTGAAGACGAGACTCGAGTCCATCCAGAAGCAGTCGACGATGTCACTCTGGAAAGATGGATGTCCGCCGTTACCGGAAACAAGGATAACCCACGCGGAGCCAGAAGGATTCCTCCACTCGACCACAACAGCGATCCAAACAAGGTATGTCTGCTCTGCTCTCCACTGTGTTCTTGTCACATTCGTTTCTATTTATCCTGCCGACTGGTCGATTGATCCTTGTCTTGATATCTACCAGGCCCTCACCGAGCTGTACTCGATGCCCAATGGGGCACAAGCTCCGACTGAGGAGGGTGAGGCGAGTGGGGGCGAGAGCCAGGAGGAGGAGGAATGGGACTCGGACGTTGCTGAGGATGATGATGACGATGATGATGATGACGGTGATGAAGATGATGTTGAAGACGAGGAAGAAGAGGAGGAGGAGGTCGTACCACCGCGCTCAGAAAGGCGGTCGAAGCTTGTCCATGACCCTTCGACTGAACGTGGCAAGGGGGTTGCGACCGTTGCTCAGTCGACCAAGCGCCCTCGGACCACCTCTCCGGTGCCGACTGAAAAGGCGCCGAAGCAGCCCAGGGCGGCCCCGTCGAAGCCGATCAAGCTCCTGCCGAAGATGAAGGTGTCCATCCCCACCATATCAGGGTAATCGTGCTGCTGTTATCAATCTCCCTGATGATGATGAGGATGAGGAACCGCTGAAGCGCAGAAGGAGTAGGAAAGCGTCCGCCAGCAAGGTGCCCCATGATGTGACGGCGCCTGAGATTCTGATTGCGGAGGAAGAGAACACCACTCGACACACGGTGTCCTTCGCAGATCCACTGACGAGTGCTCAGCAACCCTCCCTCTTCACGACGCACCACGTCCCAGAGGACCAAGCTGGCGCGACGAAGGAGGCGATACGCCAGGCAGGAATCATGATGGAGCGGTTGAAGACCATCCGGGATGCGAGCCAGGCAGCTTATGACGTCAGTTCTGCCCTCCAAAGCAATGTTCAGGCCAGTCGACCACCGTTTGTTCTGTTAGGATATGCTACCAAAAACTTTTCCTTTCCAGAATTTATAGTAGTCACCCACTGGGTGTGTCGATTTAAACTCCGTGTTAGCGGGGGCACGCTGAGTGCACCCGCTGGGTGTAGTACCCAAGGCTAAGGTCGACTGCTGGCAGTCGGCCTTAGGCTTTATAATTTCAGTCTTTCTGTCATTGGACCAAGTCGACTGGATTTCGCAAACTGGTCGACTGGTCGACTCTGTCTTCAACGGGATTAGTGGGGGCACGCTGAGTGCACCCACTGGGTGTAGTCCCCGAGACTACGGTCGAATGCTTGTATTCGGCTGTAGTCTTAGAAACGTGTGATTTTTCTTTTTTCACTCGGAAGTGAATCATATTTGACATTTAGTCGATTGGTTCTTCGCAGAACTCCTGTGATCTTGTGGCTCGCTACTCTGAGCTGGAAAACAAGCACACTCAACTCGAGCTAAGCTTGAAGCTGGTTCAGGAGAAGCTGACGAAGGCAAAGGAGGAGACCGAAGGTATGTTTGGTGAGACCCTGACGACTGCTTTTCCCCTTGCTCGTTTCAAAATCTGATCTTGCTGTAACTTGCAGGTAAGGTAAGGGAGGCCCAACAGAAGAAAGACCTCGAACTAGCTGAGAAGATCAAGCTTGCTGACGAGAAGTTAGCTTCAGTCACCAAGATTGAACAAGACAATACCAATCTGAAAGCTGCTCTTGGGATCGCCAACAAGGAGGTCAGTCGACTGAAAACTGATAAAGCTGCCCTGACCGACCAAGTCAGTAAGTTGACTGGGAAGAAAAATGATCTGGAGGCCTTCCTGAGTGGTCTTGCCAAGAAGCTGTTTCTTATGCTTGAAGGTAAACCTCTATGCTCGGCAAACATTTCCAATCGTGGTTTTTCCATTCGACCATCCCCTTGACTCGGTGATCATCCTTGCAGAATTTTGCCAAAACTTTGAAGAAGAAACTAGCCGGCTGGAGCCAAACCTCGACCCCGTCAATTCTCTGGTGAACGACGAAGTTGCCATGGATGTTTTCCGACTGGAGTCTCGTGTTGCAGCTACTATCTCGCAAGGCTGAAGGCCGCCACATCTCGCATCGACTCGACGCTCTGGCCTGGGGAGACACTTCAGAATGACCTTGAGTCGCTGATGGCTCGCTTGAACACGATCCCTGGTCGAGTGCAGGAATGGAAGAAGTCCTCGGCTCGGTGCGGTGCAGATGTTGCTCTGTGTCTGGCCCGAGTCCATTGCAAAGATGCGCGAGAAGAGAAGCTGGCGGCCCTACGGGTGGCCAACACCAAGAAACACGACTTCAGGTCCTTTATGGAAACTTTCCTTGCGGCTGCTACTCGGATCGCCGACGGAATTGACCTTGATGAGTTTGTTGCACCTTCCAGCCCTCCACAGGAGGGGTAAAAAACTTCTTCTAGCTCGACGCTTTAAATTTGCCTCGGTATGCCGAGTGGAATTGTAACCGATAAACCTTAACGGGCTTAACGCGTGAGCACTTTCGGTTCCTTTAGATATCGATTCAAACTTGAATTTGGTGCTTGAATACGATTGCTTTTGGCTCGAAATGTCTTTTGCAGGTTCAGAGCAAGGCGCCTTTACTGCAATCGACTTATTCTTTAGTCCACTTAGGCGAGCACTGGGCTGCAGCTAAGCCTCCGAGTGGAAGTCCGGCTTACCACTCGGTAGGATTTTTATAACTTAGGCGAGCACTGGGCTGCAGCTAAGCCTCCGAGTGGAAGTCCGGCTTACCACTCGGTAGGATTTTTATAACTTAGGCGAGCACTGGGCTGCAGCTAAGCCTCCGAGTGGAAGTCCGGCTTACCACTCGGTAGGATTTTTATAACTTAGGCGAGCACTGGGCTGCAGCTAAGCCTATGAGTGAGAGGTTTACTCTTCACTCGGTAGGATTTTTATATCTTAGACTAGCACTGGGCTGCAGCTAAGCCCCCGAGTGAGAGGTTTGCTCTTCACTCGGTAGGATTTTGATAACTTAGGCTAGCACTGGGCTGCAGCTAAGCCTCCGAGTGAGAGGTTTGCTCTTCACTCGGTAGGATTTTGATAACTTAGGCTAGCACTGGGCTGCAGCTAAGCCTCCGAGTGAGAGGTTTGCTCTTCACTCGGTAGGATTTTGATAACTTAGGCTAGCACTGGGCTGCAGCTAAGCCTCCGAGTGAGAGGTTTGCTCTTCACTCGGTAGGATTTTGATAACTTAGGCTAGCACTGGGCTGCAGCTAAGCCTCCGAGTGAGAGGTTTGCTCTTCACTCGGTAGGATTTTTATAACTTAGGCGAGTGCTTGGACTGCAGCTAAGCCCCCGAGTGAGAGGTTTGCTCTTCACTCGGTAGGATTTTGATAACTTAGGCGAGTGCTTGGACTGCAGCTAAGTCTCCCGAGTGAGAGGTTTGCTCTTCACTCGGTAGGATTTTTATAACTTAGGCGAGTGCTTGGACTGCAGCTAAGCCCCCGAGTGAGAGGTTTGGTCTTCACTCGGTAGGATTTTTATAACTTAGGCAAGTGCTTGGACTGCAGCTAAGCCTCCGAGTGAGAGGCTTGCTCTTCACTCGGTAGGATTTTTTATAACTTAGGCGAGCACAGGGCTGCAGCTAAGCCCCCGAGTGGAAGTCTGGCTTACCACTCGGTAGGATTTCGATAACTTAGGCGAAACGGATTCGCAGCTAAGCCTCCGAGTGGGAGTCTGGCTCACCACTCGGTAGGATTTTGATAACTTAGGCTAGCACTGGGCTGCAGCTAAGCCTCCGAGTGAGAGGTTTGCTCTTCACTCGGTAGGATTTTGATAACTTAGGCTAGCACTGGGCTGCAGCTAAGCCTCCGAGTGAGAGGTTTGCTCTTCACTCGGTAGGATTTTGATAACTTAGGCTAGCACCGGGCTGCAGCTAAGCCTCCGAGTGAGAGGTTTTCTCTTCACTCGGTAGGATTTTGATAACTTAGGCTAGCACTGGGCTGCAGCTAAGCCTCCGAGTGAGAGGTTTGCTCTTCACTCGGTAGGATTTTTATAACTTAGGCGAGTGCTTGGGCTGCAGCTAAGCCCCCGAGTGAGAGGTTTGCTCTTCACTCGGTAGGATTTTGATAACTTAGGCGAGTGCTTGGACTGCAGCTAAGTCTCCCGAGTGAGAGGTTTGCTCTTCACTCGGTAGGATTTTTATAACTTAGGCGAGTGCTTGGACTGCAGCTAAGCCCCCGAGTGAGAGGTTTGGTCTTCACTCAGTAGGATTTTTATAACTTAGGCGAGTGCTTGGACTGCAGCTAAGCCTCCGAGTGAGAGGCTTGCTCTTCACTCGGTAGGATTTTTTATAACTTAGGCGAGCACAGGGCTGCAGCTAAGCCCCCGAGTGGAAGTCTGGCTTACCACTCGGTAGGATTTCGATAACTTAGGCGAAACGGATTCGCAGCTAAGCCTCCGAGTGGGAGTCTGGCTCACCACTCGGTAGGATTTTGATAAGTTAGGCTAGCACTGGGCTGCAGCTAAGCCTCCGAGTGAGAGGTTTGCTCTTCACTCGGTAGGATTTTGATAACTTAGGCTAGCACTGGGCTGCAGCTAAGCCTCCGAGTGAGAGGTTTGCTCTTCACTCGGTAGGATTTTGATAACTTAGGCTAGCACTGGGCTGCAGCTAAGCCTCCGAGTGAGAGGTTTTCTCTTCACTCGGTAGGATTTTGATAACTTAGGCTAGCACTGGGCTGCAGCTAAGCCTCCGAGTGAGAGGTTTTCTCTTCACTCGGTAGGATTTTTATAACTTAGGCGAGTGCTTGGGCTGCAGCTAAGCCCCCGAGTGAGAGGTTTGCTCTTCACTCGGTAGGATTTTGATAACTTAGGCGAGTGCTTGGACTGCAGCTAAGTCTCCCGAGTGAGAGGTTTGCTCTTCACTCGGTAGGATTTTTATAACTTAGGCGAGTGCTTGGACTGCAGCTAAGCCCCCGAGTGAGAGGTTTGCTCTTCACTCGGTAGGATTTTTATAACTTAGGCGAGTGCTTGGACTGCAGCTAAGCCTCCGAGTGAGAGGCTTGCTCTTCACTCGGTACGATTTTTTATAACTTAGGCGAGCACAGGGCTGCAGCTAAGCCCCCGAGTGGAAGTCTGGCTTACCACTCGGTAGGATTTCGATAACTTAGGCGAAACGGATTCGCAGCTAAGCCTCCGAGTGGGAGTCTGGCTCACCACTCGGTAGGATTTTTACAAACTTAGGCGAAACGGATTCGCAGCTAAGCCTCCGAGTGGGAGTCTGGCTCACCACTCGGTAGGATTTTTACAAACTTAGGCGAAACGGATTCGCGGCTAAGTTACCCACTGAGGGGGAATTTTATTGGACAAAAATAAAAAGTGACAAAAAATATGGAGGAACTATGACACTATTATTTTGAGGTCCATGAACTACAGAAGTACTTTATTGCAACTCATCCGAGTGATAAACCTTAAGTGTAAAATGGGCGGAGTAGTTCCGCGTTCCAAGCTCGGGGCTCGTCGATATTATGCTCGACGTTGTAAAGACGGTACGCCCCGTTGTGGAGAACCTTGGTGACGATGAAGGGACCTTCCCAAGAAGGAGCAAGCTTGTGTGGTTTGTGCTGATCCACTCGGAGAACTAAATCTCCTTCCTGGAAGGCTCGACCTCTCACATTTCTGGCATGGAAATGACGCAAATCTTGTTGGTAGATGGTCGACCGGATCAGAGCCATCTCCCTTTCTTCCTCTAAAAGGTCGACTGCGTCCTGCCGCGCTTGTTCAGCTTCTGCTTCGTTGTAGATTTCAACACGAGGAGCATTGTGGAGAAGATCACTCGGCAAGACTGCTTCAGCTCCGTAGACCAAGAAGAATGGAGTTCTTCCGGTCGACCGATTAGGTGTGGTCCGCAGCCCCCAAAGCACTGAGGGAAGATCGTCGACCCAAGCTCCGGCTGCATGCTTGAGATCACGCATCAGTCGGGGTTTCAATCCCTTGAGAATCAGGCCATTAGCTCGCTCTGCTTGTCCATTCGACTGCGGATGGGCGACTGAAGCGTAGTCGACCCGTGTGCCTTGGGAGTTACAGAAATCTCTGAATTCCTCCGAGTCAAAGTTCGACCCATTATCCGTAATGATGCTGTGCGGGACTCCATATCTGAATATTAGTTCCCTGATGAAGCTAACAGCAGTACCGGTGTCAAGGTTCTTGATTGGTTTAGCCTCGATCCACTTGGTGAACTTGTCGACTGCCACCAGTACATGCGTGAAGCCGCTTCGTCCTGTTCTCAAAGGACCGACCATGTCCAACCCCCATACTGCGAAAGGCCAGACGAGTGGGATGGTCTTCAGAGCCGATGCAGGCTTGTGCGACATATTCGAGTAGAACTGACATCCCTCGCACTTATCCACTATCTCCTTTGCCATCTCATTCGCCTTTGGCCAGTAAAATCCGGCTCGGTATGCTTTGGCCATGATGGTCCGAGAGGACGCATGATGACCACAGGTCCCCGAGTGGATATCATTGAGGATGAGTCGACCTTCTTCTGGTGTTATGCACTTCTGACCAACTCCAGTCGCGCTTTCTCTGAATAATTGTCCTTTGATTACGGTAAAGGCCTTAGATCGACGGACGATCTGTCGAGCCTCTTCCTCATCCTCCGGAAGCTCTTTTCTCAGGATATACGCGATATATGGAACTGTCCAGTCGGGAATGACCACCAAGACCTCCATGATCAAGTCGACCACCGCTGGGACTTCAACCTCAGTCGGATCTGTGGCACTCTTGGGCTGTGGAGCTTCTTCGGTGAAAGGATCTTCTTTGACTGACGGAGTGTGTATATGCTCCAAGAACACACCACTCGGAATGGCTTCTCTCTTGGAACCTATCTTTGCTAGATCATCAGCTGCTTGATTTTTCAGTCGGGGTATATGATGGAGCTCCAACCCCTCGAACTTCTTTTCCAGCTTCCTCACTGCACTGCAGTATCCAGTCATGGCTGGGCTTCTCACGTCCCACTCCTTCATCACTTGGTTGACCACTAAATCCGAGTCGCCATAGACCATCAGGCGATGGACGCCGAGTGAAATGGCCATGCGCAATCCATATAAGAGGGCCTCATATTCTGCCTCATTGTTGGAGGAATCAAAGTGAATCTGGAGCACATATCTGAGCTTATCTCCTTTGGGGGAAACCAGGACAACCCCAGCACCGGAACCATTCAACATCTTAGAGCCATCAAAGAACATGGTCCAATGCTCCGAGTGAATTTCAGTCGGCTGCTGCTGTTCAATCCACTCGGCGAGGAAATCTGCTATTGCCTGGGACTTAATGGCTTTCTTTGCCTCAAACTTGATATCAAGGGGAAGAAGTTCAATCGCCCATTTGGCCACTCGACCAGTTGCATCTCTGTTGTGCAAAATCTCTGATAGTGGAGCGTCGCTGACGACTGTGATGGAATGATCAGAGAAGTAATGAGCAACCTTCTTTGTGGTCATGTATATTCCATACACAAGCTTCTGATAATGAGGATATCTCTGCTTGGATGGAGTCAAGACTTCAGACAAATAATACACTGGGCGCTGAACTTTGAGAGCTTTTCCTTCTTCTTCCCGCTCGACCGTAAGCACAGTACTGACGACTTGTCCTGTGGCTGCGATATAGAGCAACAGAGGCTCTTTGCTGATTGGAGCAGCAAGCACCGGCTGGGTGGAGAGCAGAGCTTTTAGCTCGGCAAACGCTGTATCAGCTTCTGGAGTCCACTCGAACTTGTCTGCCTTCTTCATCAGTCGGTAAAGAGGCAATGCCTTTTCACCAAGTCGTGAGATGAATCGACTTAATGCGGCCAAGCATCCAGTAAGCTTCTGGACATCGTGCACTCGCACAGGGCGTTTCATTCGGAGAATAGTGCCGATCTTCTCTGGATTAGCGTCGATTCCCCGTTCGGAAACGAGAAAACCGAGTAACCTGCCACCAGGAACTCCAAATGTGCACTTTGATGGATTGAGCTTGATATCATACCTTCTGAGGTTGGCAAATGTTTTGGCGAGATCAGCGAGCAGGTCGGAACCTTTTCGTGACTTGACAACGATATCATCCATATATGCTTCCACATTCCGACTGATTTGAGTGAGTAGACACTTCTGAATCATTTGCATAAATGTGGCTCCGGCATTCTTGAGGCCGAACGGCATGGTGATATAGCAGAAGCACCCGAATGGAGTGATGAAAGCTGTTTTTACCTCGTCGGGTCCGTACAGACGGATCTGGTGGTACCCGGAATAGGCATCTAGAAAAGATAATCTCTCGCATCCCGCGGTCGAGTCAACAATTTGATCTATGCGAGGGAGAGGAAAATGATCTTTCGGGCAGGCCCGGTTGATGTGCTTGAAATCAATGCACATGCGGAGCGACTTGTCCTTCTTAGGAACCATGACGACATTAGCGAGCCACTCGGAGTGGTATATCTCTCGGATAAATCCTGCCGCCAACAGTCGAGCCACTTCCTCACCAATGGCTTTTCTCTTCTGGACGGCGGACCGCCGAAGATGCTCTTTGACTGGTTTTGCAGATGAGTCGACTCTTAGGCGATGCTCAGCCAGTCCCCTGGGAACACCTGGCATGTCAGCGGGTTTCCATGCAAAAATGTCCCAGTTCTCACGGAGGAACTGGATGAGCGCTTCTTCCTATTTTGGGTCGAGTGTTGTGGAGATGCGGGTCGGAGCTGCATCGAGGTCGGTCGGGTGAATGTGAATAGGCTTTGTCTCACCGGACGACTGAAATGCAGACTCTGTGGCGGGTTTCTTGGATCGCAGCAAGTCACTCGGATCTGCGTTTTGCTTGTATTCCTCGAACTCGACCGCTGTCACCTGGGAATCGGCAATCTTTGAGCCCTTCTGAAAGCACTCTTCTGCCTTTTTCCGATCACCGGTGACAGTGATCACTCCTTTGGGGCCGGGCATCTTCAATTTGAGGTACACGTAACATGGTCGAGCCATGAACCGTGCGTAAGCTGGTCTCCCCAAAATGGCATGATATGCACTCTGAAAATCCACGACCTCAAACGTCAACTTTTCTTTGCGAAAATGTTTCAAATCACCAAACACCACGTCCAAAGCTATTTGGCCGAGTGACTCGGCTTTCTTCCCTGGTATAACTCCATGAAAGCTCATGTTACTAGTGCTCAGTCGAGACATCGGAATGCCCATTCCTTTCAATGTGTCGGCATACAACAAATTCAGCCCGCTTCCACCGTCCATCAGCACTTTTGTCAGTCGAGTGCCTTCGACAACTGGATCGACCACCAAAGCTTGCCTCCCAGGGGTGGCAATATGAGTCGGGTGATCAGATTGGTCGAATGTGATGGGTATTTGGGACCATTTTAGATAATTTGCTTTTGCTGGGGCAACCATGTTCACTTCTCGGTTGATGACTTTCAATCGACTCTTGCTTTGCACATCTGCAAAGATCATCAGAGTGGAGTTGATATGCGGATATCCTCCCTCACTGTCCTCCTTGTCTTTGGCCTTGTCCGACTCCTTCTCCTTGTCCTTAGCCTGTTTTCCCTGAAATTGCTGGATCAGGAGTCGACATTGGCGAGTGGTGTGCTTCGGGTAGATGATATTCCCCTCTTCGTCTTTCTTCGTGTGGATGTGACACGGCATATCTATCACGTCGTTCCCTTCTTTATCCTTCACCTTCTTAGGGTTCCAGGATCCTTTTGGTTTCCCTTTAAACTTTCCTTGAGTCATGGCCAGAGCCTCTCCAGGAGCTGCCGGTTCAGCCTTCCGCTTCTGTTTCCGACTGGTGTTTCCTTTTTCCGACTGACTTGGCTTGTGCTTGCCGCTTCGGAGTCGGTCTTCTTCTTCGCCGTTGGCGTACTTGGTAGCAATCTCCATCATCCGACTCAACGTCATGTCACCGGTTCGACCAAACTTCAAACTCAGTTCTCTGTTCTTGACGCCATCTTTGAAGGCGCAGACTGCCTGATGATCAGACACATTCTCCACAGTGTGGTGCAAAGTGATCCATCTCTGAATATACTCTCTGAGAGTCTCATTGGTCTTCTGCACGCAGACTTGCAACTCTGTCAATCCAGCTGGTCGCTTGCAAGTTCCTTCAAACGTTCTGATGAACACTCGGGACAGATCTTCCCAAGTGTAAATGCTGCTAGGAGGTAATTGAGTCAACCATGCCCTGGCAGAACCTTCCAGCATGAGGGGCAAATGCTTCATGGCCACCTCATCGTTCCCACCACCAATCTGAACCGCCACTCGGTAGTCCTCAAGCCAAGTTTCAGGCTTGGACTCACCAGTGAACTTGCTGACTCCTGTTGCCAACCTGAAATTGGGGGGGAATAACTGCGGCTCTGATAGCTCTGCTGAAACATTCAGGACCAGAAACATGCACTCGACTGCTTGTGGGCGCATCTCTGTCGAGTCCACCTTGATGGGCTCTGTTCCGGTCGACCAAACCTTGCACGATAATGGATCGCGCGTCGAAGCCTGGTTCTCTGGGGTCGACTGGAACCCTTCGCCCTGTACTGAACTGACGCCTGTCATCTTGCTGCCGAGGAGCGTAAGACCCACCCCTTGGAGGGGAATTGGGCACTTGACGCCTATCATCTCGGTCGAGTCGGTCACCATAGTGGTCTTGCCGATTCTCGCGCCCTTCACGCCGCGGAGGCGATCTGGGGCTGTGAGCCGACTGAACCGTATTCGCAGTGGACGGATCGACTGTGAATTCTGTTGCGCGACTGCGACACGGCTGAATTCTGATCTCCTGCTGCCCGGAGCAGATCCCTGATCTGCATCAAGCCTCTGCCAGCTTCCGACTGAGAAGGCTGGATAGACTCTGCTATACGAGTCGCAGCTGCTAAATTCTGGATTGGGGTTCGATATACCTGAGTCGGCGGGAAGAGTTGACGTCGACTGTTGTCGGGAACTCGTTGCCGCGCGCATTCGTCGAGTGCTCGCTGAAGATTCTCCAGTCGAGTGCGTTCGGCCAAATTGGCCAAACATGCCTCCTCCAAGGCGCGAGCCTCGGGGGTTTCTCCTGCGATGGGAGTACACAGGGCATCCACGTTCTTGCGGCGAAGTTCCTCTCTTTGCAGAGAGTCGAGTGGCTCGGGCTGGTACTCTTCGTGGCCTCGTGCGGGGTCGCCTCCGTCGCCTGCCCCACCCTCACGGGCGAAGCCAGGGGGACTGCGGGGCCCGTCGACCATCAAGATTTCCGCCGCTGGATCACTGCTATCGCACTTGGATGCAGTCTCTACGGAACCAGTCGACAGATCGAACAGGCCGTAGAGAGATTCGTCGGGCTCGATTGCCGCAACATGAGTGGTGGCCGTCTGACGAGCCACCGCGTGTCTCACCCACCGCTGAAGCCTCGACCGGCCCGAGCGCTTGCGCTGGCAGGAGACCGAGAGGGTGGACGATGGAGGAGTCGACCGATACGGGGTCGACGGTTGCCGCAGCAGAACGCCGCGGACACATGCGCGAAAATGCGTCGCACCGCAGACGGGGAGCGCATCAACATCGAGTGGAGCCTCCTAGAGCCAGGCGGAGTCGTCGGCGATGAAGGTGAGAGCACCGAGACGGATCTCTCGACCCTCGACCAAAACTCCAGCAGCCACCATCATGAAAGTACTCGGAAGAATCACAACTTCTCCACAAAATTGCTAAAACACCGGCCCCACGGTGGGCGCCAACTGTCGTGGTTCTAAGCCTGACAGTAGAGTGGGGGGTAGGTATGGAGAGGCAAGGTCCTAGCTATGGAGAGGTTGTAAACACAAGGGATGTACGAGTTCAGGCCCTTCTCGGAAGAAGTAATAGCCCTACGTCTCGGAGCCCGGAGGCGGTCGAGTGGATTATGAGTATATGAGTTACAAGGTGCCGAACCCCTCTACCTGTGGAGGGGGGTGGCTTATATAGAGTGCGCCAGGACCCCAGCCAGCCCGGAGAGGGTTTAAGGTGAGTTAAGTCCGTGGTGTTACTGGTAACGCCCCACATAAAGTGTCTTTACTATCATAAGGTCTACTTAATTACAGGCCGTTGCAGTGCAGAGTGCCTCTTGACCTTCTGGTGGTCGAGTGAGTCTTTGTGGTCGAGTCCTTCAAGTCAGTCGAGTGAGTCCCTCGTTGGTCGACTGGAAGGCGACCTCTTCTAAGGGTGTCCTTGGGCAAGGTACTTAGATCAGGTACGTGACCCTACCCTAGGTACATGACCCCATCACCAGCATCTCATCACCCTTATGAAGATTTGTTCCTAGCACAAAATTTGCTACGTCAAATAGGGATGGTGTCGATTTATCACAATCTTCTACATGAATTTTTATTCTGGTTTGTAGGTCAGCGATGCTTTTCAAATCAAGGTTGTACGGCTCCAACTTCTGTTTGTCCCCTGCGATGGCTGCCCCACAAAAGTATATGTCCTCCCGACAAGAAATCATGAAGCTCACCTGGTATGGAGGGCGCGTGTATGATGTGGTACACCAAAACATCATCTTCGAGGCACAGTTGAAGGACAGCGGCGCGTTGGATCTTCCAAGTGGCACGCTCCATGTACTCTGTGTCGAGACCGATGGCATTCATCTCCACTTCTTGGAGGGAGTTGGATACATTGTTGATCCACTTACGAACAACCCTTGGGTGGTCGGTGACTATGGCAACTATGCTCAACGAGCCTTCGACGAGGACATGTTGGATGCTAAAAACCTGCATCTTGATCTCTTTCGCCATTTGGAACCGCTGGACCGGAGGGCTATGGTTTGGAGAATTAGGATTAGATGGCTAATCTAACTGAAGAAGATGATTATTTGTAGGTGCTTCGGAATTACTCCAGGAGGATGTGAAGAGGTTAAAACAATGTGAATGCAGTGTGGTTTGGATGCAAATGAAGATCAAGGAGTGCTGAAAAAGCCGAGGAAAATCAGTTCCCGATGGAGAAGTAAATGGGAGAGGTTATGCGCATGCATGAGGAGAGGTGCGGTGGTTTGACTGTTGCATGCAATGGATTGGACGGGCTCTTCGGTTGACTTTTCTCTCTCCCACGCGCACAGAGTGGCCAACTTGCATGCTGCAGTTTATTGGCTGGAGTCAGGCTACAGCTGCTCATGCGTACGCTAATTAATGCTGTGAATGCGGGGCATGGAGGGAAATGGGTGCATGCAAAAGGGTATATACGCAGACTAATTAGAGAAATACTGAAAAAAGTTATGCGCAGACAAAAGAGGATCGGAGGGAGTACTACTCATGTTCCTACTACGGTTAAGAAATATGCGGTTATCCTGAAAAAGAAAAGTCCCTCTTCACGCTTCCGCATGCACGAGAATTTGGTTCTGCTCGCAATATGGATGATAGCTGGAGGATGAAGTGAACCCAGAGGCATGCTAGCACGGGAGTGTACTCATGTTCCTACTACTCCTACTAGTAGGAGTAGTACAACTGTGGTACACTTGATGGTCAAAATACTATTATTCATCCGGTCCTCATAGTGAAGTGACAAGACCCTGTGCCCGAGGTGACACCAGTCCAGGCGGCGTGTTCGGGTTACCAAAGTCGGCCTCACCTTGTGCACTGTGCAGTCACTGTCACCGCCGTTGTATAGCATGCCTCGCCTCATCTCCCTCTCCCCTAGCACCACTCCATCTCCATCTCCGTCTCGCCGGAGATCCTGAGGTCACTCTTCATTATGTCACTGTGCCCCCGCATACCCTCGCCTCGCTCGCCTCCCCCAGTACCACTATTCCCTCGCTAGCTGCTCCAGCACTGACATCCTTCTCCCCCGTAAATCAAGCCCCCCAAAACCCCACCTTCCAAACTCCACCATGGCCGAACGCGAACCGGGAAGGATCCATATGAGTCACGATTGGAGCAATCTCCCCAGTGACGTCCTCAACCTCTGTTGTTCGTGTATGGATATGTTGAGCGCCCTGCGGCTGGCTGCATGCTCGAGGGGCATGCACACAGCCATCATCGAACCGAGGCCAAAGCTTTTCAAGACACCCTGCTTGTTGCTATATGGTCTTGTGAGATTGGCTCACCATGCTACGGAGACATACATGCTGCCCCTCGACTTCAATCCGATCTCCATTAGCCGAAACTTCTTTGCAGGTATCTAGTGGGTCGCCGTACATCATTTCCCTCGACTTTGATATGATCACCATCACCCGAAACTTCTTGGTAGGTATGTACTGGGTCGGCATGAACTCCCACTGGATGGATGCCTTTAGAGAAGACGGTAAAAAGTTTGTGCTCGTGAACTTCCACACCTCCCATGAGATTATCCTTCCTCCGTTGGATTATATAGAGTTTTACCATCACGGTCCTAGTCATCTAGATTACCATGTTAGTTGGACGGACCTTGTTTTGCAGAAGATTGTAATCTGCCAAGTGCCCACACGACATGCGAATTACACAGACTTCAAGCTAATTGCCTTGTTCGACCACGGACTCGCCTATCTTTACGCCGGTGCCTTCTTTAGTTGGAGAAAACTCGGCTCGCAATGGATCATCGTCAAAGCTGATACACACTTTTGTGATACTATTGAACACAATGGCATCATCTACGTGATCGACGAAGCAGATGGCACCACGTATTGCTGGGACGGCGCGTGTAAGTTATTTTCGTCTCATGTTAATGATGACGCCATGACACTGTTTGAACTTTTTGTGATGATTGGCATATCCCTGTTTGAGCAGAATTTGAGTAGAACTATGGCAATGTATTAGAGATGCCGTAAATCAGCTATATTTGGAATGAGTTAATTCATGCAATTGTGATCATGTCATTACAGCCAATTTGTACCCCCTGAATAATCAAATGGTTAGGAATATATGGATATTCTCCTTATTTTACAGTAATCTATATACTACTACTAAATATGAGTGTGTATCAATGGCCATGTTAGTTTCCTCATTTTCATGATGTAGAAACATGCACCACACTGTTGGTTTCATCTAACCATACATTAGGGAAGTAAATGTGCATATGGAGAACTCTATATTTGGAAGTAGTGAAATCCTGTAATGCTTACCATGTGTACATACCTATATTCGCCCTTCAGCAATCAATGGCTAGAATAATATCCTCACGAAAATTTTGCCCACAGAACACGAGTATATAACAATGCATGGTCTGTTAGTTACCTTGAAGAATTTGTTTGTGAGAACAGAACATGATTCCATAACATGCATGACATGGTAGTTTCCTGTGAAGAATCGATTGCGAGATAACATGAGTATAACCTTGCATGGAACTTCTACATTTTCAAACCCAGTATACATTTCCCCATATTTTCCTCCCAGTTCCAATAGGGACATATCAATGCTGATCTTACATTAACAATGATGTGTCTTGCATTATCCTACTCATACTCTGAACAATGCTGATCTTACATTAACAATGCCTGTCCTTTTTGATATGATGTAGTGTCCCCACAGTTACTGCCCTTTGTAATCACACCACCTTTTCCAAAAATAGGGAAGCACAACTGGTTCCTTGCTCGATCATACGACGACAAAAGACTGATGATCATTTGGACACATGAGCTGGAAAAGTTATATTGCAAAAACCCCACTGTATACAAGCACCATGAAATACGTGAGTATCCGGACAGTGGCTGTTACATCTATGAGCAGGATACCAGCTTGTTGGGGACTTCAGGATTTTTTAGTTGGAGGCGGGTAAACAGCCTTGGTTCACACTCTCTGTTTCTCGGACTCAATTATCCGATTAACCAGGAGATCACCATTGGCAAGGACCTTGATGGCAGAGAGGCTCTGTTTGCTATGGAAAACTGTGTCTACACGGAGAGCCCTAGGAGTTCGGGAGCAAACTCCCCTGATTGTCAACGATACAGCCTGCAGCCAAAAGAAGGTGAGAATGACAAAGGCATCCAGATTAACTTTGATCCTTGGATGTCTCAATTACGACAGGCAGTGATGTGGTTCAAGCCTTTAGGTTGATAGGTAATAGGGCTGTTGCGTCGAAAGGGTGGAGTACTAGTGTCTCTGGATCATTGGTCGCTGAAGCGGGGCTGCAAATTATGATGGTGTTGGATCATCTCTTCGAATGACTTTGTTGTCTTTGCTGCTTGTTCTGGATGGGTAGTTCTTTCTTTTGTTATGCATATTCCTTGCCATTTGGTCATCCTCGTCAATGTCACTCTTTCTATGTAATAGTTGGCTCTGTTTAGAATGTCATTCTCGTCTGGATCAGGAGAGTCTGAGCGCTACAGATGGGTGCATTTTGGTGGTGTAGCAAGACTTCTTATGAACTATCATGTCTTGCTGTTTATGTCAGTAGTAGTCACTAGTCAGTGTTTGAATGTTGTATATATCGTTGTTTCGAACTGTTTATTGTCTCGAACTACTGGTGGGCTAAATGAGGGCATCACCATTCTCCAGTGTTCAGAGTGTATCTCCTTTTTTCAAGTTATATAATTTGAGCTCAGTGTTTTTTCGATGATGTACACTTGTTTGGGCCAGTGAGGTGTCGTTGAATATAGGCCGAGTAGTAACGCAATGCCAAACAAGTCAATTATGACTCTCAGGCCGGGCTCTCAAAAGATCCTCAAAAAAGGCTGGGCTCTCCAAAAAAGAAAGATTAAGGACTCTTAGGCCGACATGTGGGCGCCACCGGTGTTTTCGTGCGCTTGCGCGCCGAGAGCATATTGGCGCGTGTTCGAAATTCAAGCTACCTTTTCATCCCCAATCTCCCGCCCCTCCCCCACCTTTCGAATCTCGATTCCTACTCCAGTTCCCCCAAATCCCTCTCCTGTACTCCCCATACTCAAGCTCACTATCATGTAGCCAATGAACACGGATCTCCGAGCCGGAGATCCTGAGGTCTGTTGATACGTCTCCGTCGTATCTATAATTTTTGATTGTTCCATGCCAATATTCTACAACTTTCATATACTTTTGGCAACTCTTTATACTATTTTTGGGACTAACATATTGATCCAGTGCCCAATGCCAGTTCCTGTCTGTTGCATGTTCTTGGTTTCGCAGAATATCCATATCAAACGGAGTCCAAATGGGATAAAAATAGACGGAGATACTTTTTGGAATATTTGGAAAATTCCAGAAGAAAAATCCACGCGAGACGGTGCCCGAGGTGGTCACGAGGCAGGGGGCGCGCCCCCTACCCTCGTGATCCAACCGTAAGGCGATTGACGCTCTTCTTTTGCCACAAGAAAGCTAATTTTCGGAAAAATCATGGCGAAGGTTTCAGGCCAATCGGAGTTACGAATCTCCATATATACACGAAACGGTGAAACAGAGCCAGGAGAGAACACAGAAACAGAGAGAGACGGAGAGACATATCCAATCTCGGAGGTGCTCTCGCCCCTCCCACGCCATGGAGGCCAAGGACCAGAGGGGAAACCCTTCTCCCATCTAGGGAGGAGGTCAAGGAAGAAGAAGAAGAAGAAGAAGAAGAAGAAGAAGAAGGGGGCCTCTCCCCCTTGCTTCCGGTGGCGCCGGAGTGCCACCGGTGGCCATCATCATCACCGTCATCTTCACCAACAACTTCACCGCCTTCACCACCAACTATTCCCCCTCTATGCAGCGGTGTAACCTCTCTCTTACCCGCTGTAATCTCTACTTAAACATGGTGCTCAACGCTATATATTATTTCCCTATGATGTATGGCTATCCTATGATGTTTAGGTAGATCCGTTTTGTCCTATGGGCTATTTGATGATCAAGATTGGTTTGAGTTGCATGTTTTATTATTGGTGCTGTCCTATGGTGCTCTCCGTGTCACGCAAGCATGAGGGATTCCCGCTGTAGGGTGTTGCAATATGTTTATGATTTGCTTATGGTGGGTGGCATGAGTGAACAGAAGCACAGACCCGAGTAAGTAGGTTGTTTGCGTATGGGATAAAGAGGACTTGATGCTTTAATGCTATGACTAGGTTTTACCTTAATGAATCTTTAGTAGGTGCGGATGCTTGCTAGAGTTCCAATCATAAGTGCATATGATCCAAGTAGAGAAAGTATGTTAGCTTATGCCTCTCCCTCAAATAAAATTGTAATAATGATTACCGGTCTAGTTATCGATTGCCTAGGAACAAATAACTTTCTCGTAACAGCAAACTCTCTACTAAACCTAACTTAGTTGTGTCTTTATCTAAACAGCCCCTACTTTTTATTTACTTGCTATTTGTTATCTTGCATACCTATCCAACAACACCTACAAAGTACTTCTAGTTTCATATTTGTTCTAGGTAAAGCGAACATCAAGTGTGCGTAGAGTTGTGTCGGTGGTCGATAGAACTTGAGGGAATATTTGTTCTGCCTTTAGCTCCTCGTTGGGTTCGACACTCTTACTTATCGAAAACTATTGTGATCCCCTATACTTGTGGGTTATCATCCGTCCTACTACCTCTTGAGCACTACGTTGGATTTCCCCAAAGAGGAGAGGATGATGCATCAAAGTAGTGTAAGTATTTCCCTCAGTTTTTCAGAACCAAGGTATCAATCCAGTAGGAGGCTACGCGCGAGTCCCTCGTACCTACACAAAAACAATAGCTCAATGCAACCAATGCGCTTAGGGGTTGTCAATCCCTTCGCGGTCACTTACGAAAGTGAGATCTGATAGAGATGATAAATAATATTTTTGGTATTTTTGGTATAGAGATGCAAAGTGAAAAGGTAAAAGCAAAGTGAAAGCAAAGCAATAATAAAGTGATGGAGATTGATATGATGAGAAAGAGACCCGGGGGCCATAGGTTTCACTAGTGGCTTCTCTCAAGAGCATAAGTATTCTATGGTGGGTGAACAAATTACTGTTGAGCAATTGACAGAATTGAGCATAGTTAAGAGAATATCTAGGTATGAGCATGTATATAGGCATCACGTCCGAGACAAGTAGACCGACTCCTGCCTGCATCTACTACTATTACTCCACTCATCGATCGCTATCCAGCATGCATCTAGAGTATTAAGTTAAAAACAGAGTAATGCCTTAAGCAAGATGACATGATGTGGAGGGATAGTTTCATGCAATATGATAAAAACCCCATCTTGTTATCCTCGATGGCAACAATACAATACGTGCCTTGCTGCCCCTTCTGTCACTGGGAAAGGACACCGCAAGATCGAACCCAAAGCTAGGCACTTCTCCCATGGCAAGAATAACCAATCTAGTAGGCCAAACCAAACTGATAATTCGAAGAGACTTGCAAAGATAACCAATCATACATAAAAGAATTCAGAGAATATTCAAATATTATTCATAGATAGACTTGATCATAAACCCACAATTCATCGGTCTCAACAAACACACTGCAAAAAGAAGATTACATCAAATATATCTCCACGAGAGAGGGGGAAAACATTGTATTGAGATCCAAAAAGAGAGAAGAAGCCATCTAGCTACTAACTATGGACTCGTAGGTCTGAAATAAACTACTCACACTTCTTTGGAGGGGCTTGGATGATGATGTAGAAGCCCTCCGTGATCGATGCCCCTTCCGGCGGAGCTCCGGAACAGGCCCCAAGATGGGATCTCATGGATACAGAAAGTTGCGGCGGTGGAATTAGGTTTTTGGCTCCGTCTCTGATCATTTGGGGGTACGTCGGTATATATAGGAGGAAGAAGTACGTCGGTGGAGCTTCGAGGGGCCCACGAGGTAGCGAGCGCGCCCTAGGGGGGCGCCCTCCACCCTCGTGACCGCCTTGTGGCTTTCTTGACGGAGGATCCAAGTCTCCTGGATGTTATGTGATGAGAAAATCACGTTTCCGAAGGTTTCATTCCGTTTGGACTCCGTTTGATATTCTGTTTCTCTGGAACACTGAAATAGGCAAAAAACAGCAATTCTGGGCTGGGCCTCCGGTTGATAGGTTAGTCCCAAAAATAATATAAAAGTAGAAAATAAAGCCCAATATAGTCCAAAACAGTAGATAATATAGCATGTAACAATCAAAAATTATAGATACGTTGGAGACGTATCAAGCATCCCCAAGCTTAATTCCTGCTCGTCCTCGAGTAGGTAAATGATAGAAACAAAATTTTTGATGCGGAGTGCTACTTGGCATAATTTTAATGTAATTTTTCTTAATTATGGTATGAATATTCAGATCCGAAAGATTCAAGGCAAAAGTTCATATTGACATAAAAATGATAATACTTCAAGCATACTAACTAAGCAATTATGTCTTCTCAAAATAACATGGCCAAAGAAAGTTCATCCCTACAAAATCATATAGTTTAGTCATGTTTCATTTTCGTCACACAAGAATGCTCTCATCATGCACAACCCCGTTGACAAGCCAAGAAATTGTTTCATACTTTATTAATCTCAAACCTATAAACTTTCACGCAATATATGAGCGCGAGCCATGGACATAGCACTATGGGTGGAAATAGAATATAATGAGGGGGATTATGTGGAGAGAAAAAAAGGAGAAAGTATCACATCAGCGAGGCTAATCAATGGGCTATGGAGATGCCCACCGATTGATGTTGATGCAAGGAGTAGGGATTGCCATGCAATGGATGCACTAGAGCTATAAATGTATGAAAGCTCAACAAAAGAAACTAGTGGGTGTGCATCCAACTTGCTTGCTCACGAAGACCTAGGGCACTTGAGGAGGCCCATTGTTGGAATATACAAGCCAAGTTCTATAATGAAAAATTCCCACTAGTATATGAAAGTAATAACATGAGAGACTCTCTACTATGAAGATCATGGTGCTACTTTGAAGCACAAGTGTGGTAAAAGGATAGTAACATTGTCCCTTCTCTCTTTTTCTCTCATTTTTGGGCATTTTTGTGGCCTTTCTCTTTTTTGGGGGCCTTCTCTTTTTTATGGCCTTTTTTATTCCTCACTTGGGACAATGCTCTAATAATGATGATCATCACACTTCTATTTATTTACAACTCAATGATTACAACTCGATACTAGAACAAAGATGACTCTATATGAATGCCTCCGGCGGTGTACCGGGATATGCAATGAACCAAGAGTGACATGTATGAAAGAATTATGAACGGTGGCTTTGCCACAAATACTATCTCAACTACATGATCATGCTAAGCAATATGACAATGATGAATGTGTCATGATGAACGGAAGGATGGAAAGTTGCATGGCAATATATCTCAGAATGGCTATGGAAATGCCATAATAGGTAGGTATGGTGGCTGTTTTGAGGAATATATAAGGAGGTTTATGTGTGAAAGAGCGTATCATATCACGGGGTTTGGATGCACCGGCGAAGTTTGCGCCAACTCTCAATGTGAGAAAGGGCAATGCACGGTACCAAAGAGGCTAGCAAAGATGGAAGGGTGAGAGTGCGTATAATCCATGGACTCAACATTAGTGATAAAGAACTCACTTATTTATTGCAAAAATCTACAAGTCATCAAAAACCTCGGCACTATGCGCATGCTCCTAGGGGGATAGATTGGTAGGAAAAGACCATCGCTCGTCCCCGACCGCCACTCATAAGGAAGACAATCAAATAACACCTCATGTTACAAATTTGTTGCATAACGTTTACCATACGTGCATGCTACGGGACTTGCAAACCTCAACACAAGTATTTCTCAATTTCACAACTACTCAACTAGGATGACTTCTATATTATTACCTCCATATCTCAAAACAATCATCCAGCATCAAACTTCTCTTAGTATTCAACACACTCATAAGAAAGTTTTATTATTAATCTTGCATACCAAGCATATTAGGATTTTAAGCAAATTACCATGCTAATAAGACTCTCAAAATAATCTAAGTGAAGCATGAGAGATCAATAATTTCTATAAAACAAATCCACCACCGTGCTCTAAAAGATGTAAGTGAAGAACTAGAGCAAAACTATAAAGCTCAAAAGATATAAGTGAAGCACATAGAGTATTCTATCAAATTCCAAATTATGTATAGCTCTCTCAAAAGGTGTGTATAGAAAGGATGATTGTGGTAGACTAACAAGAAAATACTCAAATCATAAAAGACACTCCAAGCAAAACACATATCATGTGGTGAATAAAAATATAGCTCCAAGTAAAGTTACCGATAGAAGTAGACGAAAGAGGGGATGCCTTCCAGGGAATCCCCAAGCTTTGGCTTTTAGGTGTCCTTAGATTATCTTGGGGGTTCCATGGGCATCACCAAGCTTAGGCTCTTGCCACTCCTTGTTCCATAATCCATCAAATCTTTACCCAAAACTTGAAAACTTCACAACACAAAACTTAAAGTAGAAAATCTCGTGAGCTCCGTTAGCGAGAGAAAACAAAAGACCACTTAAAGGTACTGTAATGAACTCATTCTTTATTTATATTGGTGTTAAACCTACTGTATTCCAACTTCTCTATGGATTAAAACTATTTTACTAGCCATAGATTCATCAAAATAAGCAAACAACACACGAAAAACAGAATCTGTCAAAAACAGAACAGTCTGTAGTAATCTGTAGCTAGCGCAAAATCTGGAACCCGAAAAATTCTAAAATAAATTGCTGGACGTGAGGAATTTATCTATTAATCATCTGCAAAAATAATTAACTAAATATCACTTTCTAAATAAAAATGACAGCAGTTCTCGTGAGCGCTAAACTTTCTGTTTTTTACAGGAAGTTCAACAAGACTTTCCCCAAGTCTTCCCAATGGTTCGACTTGGCACAAAAACTAATTAAACACAAAAAACACAACCAAACCAGAGGATAAATAATTTATTTACTACTAAACAGGAGCAAAAATCGAGGAATAAAAATAAAATTGGGTTGCCTCCCAACAAGCGCTATTGTTTAACGCCCCTAGCTAGGCATAACAAGCAAGAATAGATCTAGGTATTGCCATCTTTGGTTTTCAAATTTTTAGCGGAATCATGCTCGAATCCGGGGGGTTCTTTACGTTTCCCTTCATATTCTGAAATTTTAGATCTAATGAATCCAACCGCTTATTACAAAGGGTAATCAACATATCCATGCGGTGAATATTTCCACTAATGTTCTTAAGAGGTTCAAGAGATTTCTGCAAGATTTTAGTAACTTCACAATTTTTTTTCAAAAACTTGTGTCTCTTCCTGAGTAGGATGAGGCCCCTTTTGTTGAGGTAGTGTTCCCACTATACCTTCTATAATTTCAAGTGCAATATGGGGATCGATTTCAATAAAATTGCCTTTGGCAACGCAATCCAAGAGTTGTCTATGAGACATTTTTAATCCAACATAAAAATTGCAAAGCAAAATTCTCAGATTTATTTCAGAGGCACAATTACGATGAGATTCCATTATTCTCAACCAGACATCTTTTAAGTTTGCTCCTAACCTTTGTTTAAAGTGAAAGATTTTGAACTCAGGGGTCAATAGAGAAGATAAGGGACTAGCCATGACGACAAGCAAACAAACTAACACACGAGCAAACAAAAAGCAAATGGGCAAAAGAGGCAAATAGAGAGGGAGGATAGAGAGAGAGGGCGAATAAAACTTCAAGGGTGAAGTGGGGGAGAGGAAAACGAGAGGCAAATGGAAAATAATGTAATGTGGGAGATAGGTATTGTGATGGGTACTTGGTATGTTGACTTTTGCGCAGACTCCCCGGCAACGGCGCCAGAAATTCTTCTTGCTACCTCTCGAACACTGCGCTGGATTTTCCCGAAGAGGAGAGGATGATGCAGCAAAGTAGCGTAAGTATTTCCCTCAGTTTTTGAGAACCAAGGTATCAATCCAGTAGGAGGCTACGCGCGAGTCCCTCGTACCTACACAAAAGCAATAGCTCAACACAACCAACGCGCTTAGGGGTTATCAATCCCTTCACGGTCACTTACGAAAGTGAGATCTGATAGAGATGATAAATAATATTTTTGGTATTTTTGGTATAGAGATACAAAGTGAAAAGATAAAAGCAAAGTAAAAAAACAAAGCAATAATAAAGTGATGGAGATTGATATGATGAGAAAGAGACCCTGAGGCCATAGGTTTCACTAGTGGCTTCTCTCAAGAGCATAAGTATTCTACCGTGGGTGAACAAATTACTGTTGAGCAATTGACAGAATTGAGCATAGTTATGAGAATATCTAGGCATGATCATGTATATAGGCATCACGTCCGTGACAAGTAGACCGAAACGATTCTGCATCTACTACTATTACTCCACTCATCGAACGCTATCCAGCATGCATCTAGAGTATTAAGTTAAAAACAAAGTAACGCCTTAAGCAAGATGACATGATGTAGAGGGATAGTTTCATGCAATATGATAAAAACCCCATCTTGTTATCCTCGATGGCAACAATACAATACGTGCCTTGCTGCCCCTTGTGTCACTGGGAAAGGACACCGCAAGATCAAACCCAAAGCTAAGCACTTCTCCCATGGCAAGAACAACCAATCTAGTAGGCCGAACCAAACTGATAATTCGAAGAGACTTGCAAAGAAAACCAATCATACATAAAAGAATTCAGAGAAGATTCAAATATTATTCATAGATAGACTTGATCATAAACCCACAATTCATCGATCTCCACAAACACACCGCAAAAAGAAGATTACATCGAATAGATCTCCATGAGAGAGGGGGAGAACATTGTATTGAGATCCAAAAAGAGAGAAGAAGCCATCTAGCTACTAACTATGGACCCGTAGGTCTGAAATAAACTACTCACACTTCATCGGAGGGGCTTGGATGATGATGTAGAAGCCCTCCGTGATCGATGCCCCTTCCGGCAGAGCTCCGGAACAGGCCCCAATATGGGGTCTCGTGGATACAGAAAGTTGTGACGGTGGAATTAGGTTTTTGGCTCCGTCTCTGATCGTTTGGGGGTACGTGGGTATATATAGGAGGAAGAAGTACGTCGGTGGAGCTTCGAGGGGCCCACGAGGCAGGGGAGCGCCCTCCACCCTCGTGACCGCCTCGTGGCTTTCTTGACGGAGGGTACAAGTCTCCTGGATCTTATTTGATGAGAAAATCACGTTTCCGAAGGTTTCATTCCGTTTGGACTCTGTTTGATATTCTGTTTCTCCGAAACACTGAAATAGGCAAAAAAACAACAATTCTGGGCTGGGCCTCCGGTTAATAGGTTAGTCCCAAAAATAATATAAAAGTGGAAAATAAAGCCCATATAGTCCAAAACAGTAGATAATATAGCATGGAGCAATCAAAAAATATAGATACGTTGGAGACGTATCACGTCCTGCCTTCGGTCGCTGCGTGTTGTCGCTCAATAGTGGCATGGCGGCGCTTGACGACCAGTTTGCCGGCAAAGTGCTGATGGTAACCATCAACGGCGATCGTCCTCCCGTCTTGCTGTGCGACCTTGTCAAAGCTCTTGGCATTGCACACGGCATGAAAATAAGTGACTTGCTCGTCGAAGTCTGTCCGCCACCGGCTGATTTCTTCGTCAGGTTCCGGACAACTTTCAACTACAGTCGTGTGTTCGAATCTTCCCGGCGTTTGTTTTGTGATGGCGTGCTGGTGAGATTTGATCGGTGGCACCCAGGATGGGGCTCGGTGCCCTCTGAGCTGAGGTTTTAACAAAGCTTACCTTCCACGGCATGCCTCGACGTGCTTGGAACAGCGAGTCCATGAATGAGCTTATCAACGACCTTGGAGGTGAGCTCTTAAGTATGTTTGTTCCTCCAGACAGCTAGGCTCTGACGGTTATGGCATGGATGAATAAGCCGTCCACCATACCGAAGGTGATTGGTGTTGAGATACCGGTGCAGGAACCGGGGTTGTACTATTCGTCGCCACCAAGGCCGCCGCAGACCACATTAGGGATGTACCTGTATTGAGTGTTTGTGCATGTCAAAGAAGTGGTCAATCCATCAATCGAAGTCCTGACGCCGCCGCTGGTGCCAGGGTCCGTCGAGGACATCCATTACAGGAGTCAATGTCAGACTTTCCCCGTGTTGCTCGGAACGATGGATGGCACAGGGCCTACTCCATCGCGCGGCGGAGGCCACTGCTTCTTTGGGAGAAGAGGCAGGGCTGGCTGTCTGGATGTGCTCTAATTTGAGGTAACAACTGAATCTTGTCGGATACTAGTTAAATCCGAGCTATGGTTGTGAAGCACTGATGTGCCAGTACATTTGATTGTGACCTGTTCTAATTTTGTTCCTGAACTTTTTTTAGAAAGGGTTGTACATCAACTTAATGTGCTAGCATAACTTATTGTGTTGTCTATCTGTTTTCTTTGCATAGCATTCAAGATATTTCCCTGTCATTGATAAAGACTATTAACCGTTATGTACGAGTTCGTTCGTTTAAACATAGCCCTACCCGTAGAGATCCACTGCTTCCATCCTGATTGTGCCGCCTGCGTGAAATTTTTGTACGCAAGTTCAGTGTGCTATGATGTTCTATATGATTGTGTCAAATATATAAGTTTTTACTGAGCATCAGCAATGCATATGGCTGAAAGATGTATTTACGAGCATCGACCGATGGGTCTCTCTCTCTCTCTCACACACACAGGCACACATGCAGACACGCACAAGTGGGACCCATTGAATTATTTCTTTGCTTGTGACAGCTTTTAATTAGGTTCCATTGTAATCTAACTTTTTTCTTAAGTTATTAATTGACCTCAGTGACTTCAAAAAGTTGTACAGAAGCCTTGTTTGGGCCTTTCTGACGTCGCTGAATGTGGGCTGAGTAGCCATTTAGGTTGTATTGTACTACACAGGCCTTTTTTCAACATCAACAATGCAACTGGGCCGACAGTTGTACACAATATCCGGATCAACTTGTTATTCTCCAACCCGCTGGGCTGCAAACTTTCCTAGGAGGTATGCATTAGGCTTAACAAGAAAATGGACTTTAAGAAATAATAGACGGGATGTACTTATAATAACTGGGCAGTAACTATAAAAAAATGCACCAAACGCGTAATTAGTTTAAAAAATATATTACTTTCGGAATTTGAAAATTTTAATTTCATTACTTGTTGCGCGCACAATATTTTGTTGGATTTTAAAGTAATACAACTTTATTTTGATATTATATTTAATCTGACTAGAAATTTCGGATAAAAATATTTCGGATCCCATAAAAATGTGGGATTTTGTTTTGAATTCTGTTTTGAGCGGTTGGATGAAATTATTAATCGTTGTCGTAGCTAGAAAATGGGATGTACTTTTAACAAACTGTAAATGGGCTGTAGTAAATTCCATTAGAATAAAAAAATGGGTTGTACATTCTTACAAATCGCAAATGGGCTGTATGTTCTCTGCCACACACTTGTGGGCCTTCTAAGTTGATGCGTCCCCTAAAAAACTAAGTTGACGCGTATGCAAGGCTTTGTCAACAACACACGGTTCTGGCAGCTGTGGCCGTTGGATGTCCATCCAATGGATGTCATGCTTCTTCTTCAATCTCGGATATTCTTGCTTCAGCCGCCCAAAAAATGATTCCTTACCCTGACATCTGGGGCGCACCGTTTCGGAGGCTGACCTGTGGGCCTACTAAGTTGACGGGTACCAAGGGCTTTGTCAACTTAGTCAATATAAACGATTCTAGCTGCAGTGACCGTACGATGTCTATCCAATGGCCGTAGTGCTTCTTCAACATCTGGTCTTCTTGCTCCTTCCACCCAAAGCAGCGCCGGTCGTGCCGCGTGCTCCTGCCTCCCGTGGCCGGCTGTGATGCCGCGGAGGCCTCACCGCCCCTACTACTCCCACCGCTGGCCAGGCCATCCCTCTACTCACCCACACCCCCTGTTATTCCGTGGCAACGGCAGTCTCACACCGTGGCCGAACCAGTGAACCCTTGTACTCCTCTCCGCGCGGGCTTCCACTACCACGTCTTCCCCGGCTCCGCATCGTCCTCTTCCTAGGCCTCGCCGTCGTCCACCGCCATGGTGCTCTCAGCGCGACGTGGTCAACATGGGCAAGGAATGGCTTCCATCGGGCGTGGATTGTATGTGGAGAGGCTGACAGCTGGGTCCACGGCCGCAGCAAGGAAGTGCCTCCTTATAACGCGGAAAATAATGATTCCTCCACCTGACAGCAGGGACCCGCCGGACGGGCCATCGTATTTCGCGAAAAAAACGTTCCCCCTGACTGCTGGGACCCATCGGACGGGTCACCATATTGCGCGAGAAAAATGACCCCCCCCCCCCCCGCTGTCAGGTCGGGCCCACCGGAAGTGCCTCCTTATTATGCACAAAAAAATGAATACTCCCCCTGCTGGTTGGGACCCACCTTGGTGGGAGGCTGACTTGTGGGGCTACTAAGTTGATGGGGACGGAGTGCTTTGTCAACTTAGTCAATATGATCGATTCTAGCTCCAGTGACCGTATGATAAGCATCCAACGGCCGTAGTGCTTCTTCAACCTCTGGTCTTGTTGCTCCAGCCACCCAAAGCAGCGCCCGTTGTGCTGCATGCTCCAGCCTCCCGTGGCCGGTTGTGCTGCCGCGGAGGCCTCACCGCCCCCTACTATTCCCACTGCCGGCCAGGCCCTGCGGCGACAGTAGCCTCACACCACAGCCGAACCAATGAACCCTCGTACTCCTCTCCGCGCGGGCTTCCACTGCCGCGTCTTACCCTGCTACGCGTCGTCCCCTTCCTAGGCCTCGCCGTCGTCCACCACCCTGGTGCTCTTGGTGCGGCGTGGTTAACGTGGTCAAGGAACGACTTCCATCGGACGTGGACAGTACGTGGAGAGGCTGACAGCTGGGTCCACGGCCGCAGCAAGGAAGTGCCTCCTTATTACGTGCAAAATAATTATTCCTCCACCTGACAGCGTGGACCCACCGGACGGGCCACCGTATTTTGTGAAAAAAACGTTTCCCCCTGACTGCTGGGACCCACCAGCTAAATCTTCGCACGCAAGGAAGTGCGTCCGGGCAAAAAAAAATGATTCACCCCCATGACTGTTGGGACCCACCAGCTATATCTTCGCACGCAAGGAAGTGCCTGACAGTCGGGACCCACCTGGTAGAAGCATACGTAGCGTTGTCATTCTGGTCGCGAACGTGTACGTACATACTAGTCGATGTAGAGGTGCGCACGTGTCGTAGTAGAGGCGCACACGTAGCATGTACACGTAAGTACAGCGGCCACTGTGCAAGATAGAAAATACGGCCACATACGTACATATGGGCAGGGTCTCGAACGTCTACTCGCGCATACGTACGGCCAGGGCTTGTGCACATGGCTGGGTCAGAACGGAGAAACAGCATCGTCGTCGTGTTCATGGGGAGCCAACCGGCTGGGTCAGAACGGAATGCGTCATCGTGTTCATCGGGAGGGCTTGGACGAAACAGCCGATGGAAATGAGGTCTGGCGTACCGCAGAAGGGAGGAAACGGCCTTGTGTTCGACCGGACATGTTCGAAACGGGATCCTGTTCATCGGGAGGGGTCCGGCGTACTGTAAAACGGAGGAAACGGACCTCCTACGGTCGAAACGGGGGTCCTGTTGATCGGGAGGGGTGTGGCGTATCGCAAAACGGAGGAAACGGACTTGTGTTGGAGTGCTACAGTCGAAAAGGGGTCCTGTTCATCGGGAGGCGTGTGGCATACCGCAAAACGGGACTCCACGAGATACTGTTCATCTCCACCGTCGACCCCCTCCAGCCTCCACGGGCTACTGTTCATCCACCGTCGACCTTCTCCAGCCTCCACCCGCGACTGTTAATCCATAGGCTCCTGTTCATCCAGCCTCCACCGCGCGCTACTCCATCGGCTACTATTCAACCAGCCCTCTCCACGGGCTCCTGTTCAACCACCCCTCCATGGGCTACTGTTCATCCTGCCCTCCATCGTCTACTGTTCATCCTGCCCTCCACGGGGTGGTCCTGTTCATCCTGCCCTCCATGGGGTCCTGTTCATCCACCCCCACCGGGATCTGTTCATCCAAATCCCCGAGCAATACTCATTGTTCATCCAGAGGCAACATTGATCGGCTTCAGTTAACAGCAGTAGCGAAGGAATCGCTCGATCGGGTTCATTTAACAGTCATCGATCGATCGCTCGGGTTCAGTAACGCGTAGCCTGCAGTGCAATCGCTCGGGTTCAGTTAGAGCCCAACACCTCCCGCGCGTGCGTGTACGAGAGAAACGCGAATCGCTCGGCCCCGACCACCCACCGTAACCGGGAACACCCCGATATTTTCCTCGCCCTTTCTTCTACCATGGTTTTTTCCGTCATGAACGGCCCAAAGAATGTCATACAGCTGCGTCTCTGGCCCGCCCAGGACGAAAAGCCCATTTCTGTCATGATTTTTTGTCATAGAAGTAGGACCCCACCACATCTATGATGATATCGGGTTTTCTCACAATTATCGTCATAGAAGTGTCATAGGTACGACAGAAAAAAAATTTGTTCGGCCCAAAATGTCACGGATGTGTCTTTTTTTGCAGTGACATACTCCAAACACTGATGTATAGAGACTTATTTTAGAGTGTAGATTCACTCATTTTGCTACGTATGTAGTCCATATTGAGGCCCTGTTTGGTTCATAAGTCCTAGGACTTTTTCTAGTCCCAACTAAAAAGTCCCTACTCCTTAAAAAGTCCCTCCCTGTTTGTTTTCTGGGACTAAAAAGTCCCTAGTCCCTCCCTAGAGGTTATTGAATGACCATGTCACCCCCAGTATACAGAAAAATAACAACCAAACAACACCATGGGGCGGCGGGACAATGGGTACAGGGAGGGGCATTGTTGGAGAAGTCCAAAAAAAAGACTCTCCTTGAGAGTCTTCTTCATTAAGTCCCAAAAGCAAGTTTTAGTCCCTAGTAGTCCCTCCTGTTTGGTTAAAAAGTCCCTGAAAGGGACTTTTTCAAGTCCCTACACTAAAAGGTCCTTGGAAACAAACACCCCCTACATAGAGTTGAGACACTTATTTTGGAACAGAGGGAGTATATATTCGCTATGATCTATCAATCATTGAGATGCAATAGCATGCACGTTAGTCTTTTGTATTTGATGAAATGTTGAAACAGGCAACCTTGGACGCAAGATACATGTAACAGAAGCTGGAAGCTTCATAGCATTGTACTATCTCGCTGATAAATTATAGTATACTATACTAGTACTACCTCCGTTCCTAAATATAAGTCTTTGTAGAGATTTCACAATGAACCACATACGGATGTATATAGATGCATTTTAAGTGTAGATTCATTCATTTTGTTCCGTATGTAGTCCACCTAGTGGAATCTCTACAAAGACTTATATATTTAGGAACAAAGGGAGTACTATGTAAAGAGTTAGGTGTCGCACGATGTCTAGAAAATATGGTGATAGTGTGAGGTGGGCCATGTAATCACTGAGCCTGCGTGTTTTCACTGCACTTGCACTCCTCCACCGTAAGAATGGAGAAAATTGTAATCTAGTAGTACCTCCTTTCGCCGAAAGCGTGGGACATCCAGCAGTCCTACCACCTCAGTAATAATGACCAATGAGCCGTCAAATCACATAGACCCAGTAGTAAGTTGGACGGACGAAGCAACAATCACTCTTGAATCCGCTTCTCCCTTCAACGCAGGCGCCAGTGAGAGGTTGCATCCGCTCTGCCCGGGCATGAATGCGGCACCGATTCTATGGAGTGGCGCTGACCGTTTCGGGCGGGAAGCGCGCGCGGGCGATGGAGGGGCTTTGGGTGGGGCAGGCTGGTCAGGAGCGGGCGTGGCAGCTGCCCGCCTGTCCCTCTACTGGACACCCGGAAACGAGAGGATTCACCGACTCTCGCGGCTAAAATTGTACAGTACACACGATCTCTCTATAGGAGTAGGTCGATCTATCTCTCTCTCTAACACACACATGCTTTTAAACACACACACACACACACACACACACACACACGCACACAGGTTCATAGAATAGGAAAATCATGCGAGTGCGAAGCCACAGGAAGTGAGATACAAATGGAGTACGTACAAGAAGCGAAGAGGTGACGAATATTCCATCAAACCTGGACTGAGGAGTAGTACTCCCTCCGTCTAGGTGTTAAGTCATCTTACGGAAATCAAATATTCCCAAAATGTTTAGGCGTCGTCCATTAACTTCGCATCTCAATCCCCTCCTGGCCTCGTTGCTAGCGAGCGTTGTTACTTAGGGAGCGTTTGGATCCTTAGCAAGAACAACTTATAGCATAGTCGGGCAAGGTTAGGTGTTTGGAACTGTTAAAATATGTTAGCTTTTGTGGGCCAGCTAGCTTGGGTGGGCTAGAAAAACCTTGCTAGCTCAGGAGAGCCAGATCGGCTCGCTTCCAATGGCAAACTTTGCGTAGTAGTAACATAGACTAGTAACATATGCATGTTAGTAGTCCAGGTTACTCACCACTATGACTAGCCTAAGCAATGTAACCAAACGCTCCTTACCCTGCCTTGTTATCTCCCTCGGAAACCCAATGCATGGAGTGCAACTACGCGTTGATCAGTGAAGAAATCAAAGTCGGCTTGCATGCGAGTTAATAAGTGGTCCTGCATGGTAGCTAAAATGGCATCTCTTAGTTGTTTGGATTAATTGTTGCGTTTAGAGATAGAAATTAGGGCATTGATTGGAGGAATGACCGGTCATGTTTCTCCTTCTCCTCCAATCTGCTTGCACCTTGGTCCCCATGCACCTTCTAACGTGACTTATTACACCTAGACGGGGGGAGTCGTACGAGATACGGTGGCACACTGACTTAGGTCGAATACAAGTGCCCAAAAGTGTGTGCATGTTATAATCAGGATTCACTTAAAATAGTACGTGAGCGAACAAAGGGATTAAATTGGACAGTGTTCCCGAGCAGTAGCGAGATGTGTGAGGTAAGATATGCCGCTGGCACTTTTAATTTTTCTTATTAATTTGTTTGTTTCACCCTCTGACTGGTGTGACCCAACGTACCACGTGGAGAGAGGTAAGGTGACTATGGCTGCATTATTTCTGCACCACTGTGGATAGTCTTACCACCAAAGCCATATGACACGGTTATGATTTAAATCCCAATGACTCCCACACAAAAAAACACGGCATGCTTGTCACATGAATGCAGGAATGTATAAAAGGTTATTTTCCTCTTGTTGAACATAACGGAGGGTTGTGTAGCTGGTTAGCCTGTTCGCTCATCAAACTTGAGGTCTCGGGTTCGATAACTACACTTGAGCATAATTTGCGCCATGAGGATTCTTTGACTGCTCAAAATGGATGGATACGGAGCTATACGATCAGCTGCACCCTCGGCGCTTGTTTTCTACGGTTTGCACTCTTCACACTCTCTCGAGTATATATATACAGGCTGGAGCCTCGGCGCTTGTATTTGCTCTCTTCACACTCTCTCACCCTCTCCAGATCTAAACAAGACTTCGTTGGCCTCTCTCTCTCTCCCCTCTCTGCTGGTCTGCTTGTAGTTGCTCTCTTCACACTCTCTCACCCTCTCCAGATCTAAATAAGACTTCGTTGGCCTCTCTCTCACCCCTCACTGCTGGTCAAAGAGCCGGCGGGATCCGTCTGCCAGGAAGGGAATGAGGCTTAACGCTGTCGCCGTCGGTGAGGGAGGGAATCCACTACCTACGCAGTTGTTCACTTTCACCCAGCAGCGGCGCGGGAGGGCCTCTGACCCCTTCTTCTTCGCTACCGTACATAGTGTGAGCCGAACGGCCTCCGGTCGCCCACTGAACCACACCCCAAGAACCTTAAGGTATAATTTACTTATTCCACATGCATTGCTCTAGCTGCATGTGGGCTTTTTCCGCTTCTGCACTCGAATCTAGGTGTTGGATCAAACAGGAAAGTAGTGGGGAAAGTTGTATACCATGAATCTAGGACGTGGTTCAAAGAGGAAAGGAATAGGGAAAAGTTGTATAGCATGAATCTAGGACGTGGTTCAAAAAGTAAAGGAAGGGGAAAAGTAGTGGGGAAATTTGTATCGCATGAATCTAAGACGTGGTTCAAAGAGGAATGGAATGGGGGAAAGTTGTATAGCATAAATCTAGGACGTGGTTCAAAGAGGAAAGGAAGGGGGAAAGTACTAGTACAGACTGGCTATCCAGCACCTACGTTGGTCGAAAAGGGAAAACAATGACAAACGAAGTATCCACATCTATAACAAACTGATCTTTTGTTTTGTTTTGGACAAGGCTGTAGAGTTTGAGCAGGACTAGATTTGCTGCGCTCACATAGGGAAAGGTGTCTAAAGATAACAAAACTGGGACCAAAACAAATATGCTCTTTGGTTGTTTGTTCTTTGTTGCAACAGACTGTGGATCACCCCAGTACGTCGGTAGATGCACATGGTGCCGGTACATCCACTATCCCGTGCAACTCTTTAGCTGTTGTTAATCTAAGGTTCTGTTTGGTTAAAAACTCCCTAGTCCCTACCTTCTTGGTTCCAGGGACTAAACATGGAGTAGAGGTTATTAAATGACATGCTAAAATACCATGTTACCCCTAGTAATGTACTAATAGAGACAAGGTGCGATGCGTGCCAGGGTCTTCTTTCTTTAGTCCCAAATGCCCACTTTTAGTCCCTAAAAGTCCCTCCTGTTTGGTTTAGATGGGACTGACATGGAGTTTTTTTAGTCCATCCACCAAAATGTCCCTGTAAACAAACGCCCTCTAATACTGCCGCTAGAAAATTGATGCAATGCTACAGTTAAAAGCAAATTACATGTGTAACGAATTTTATTATTAATATAATCTCTCTGTTAATATTAATCAATGCCACCGATTGAGAAATGCTACTATCTTGCTTTCTTTCCCATTTAGATAAGGTAGACACTTCTTTTTGTTAGCTTCTGTGTCATCCACCATTATTGACCACTAGTTGTTTCCTTTACACCTCTGTGTAAACAGGGTTATCTACTTCACCTCATTGCCATTGTGACCTTTTGTTGCACTGCACAAAACACTTTCGTTTTAAGAGTGTATTGTGCAGTTCAACCAAAATGTCACACCGACAACGTTGCTTGATTGCTTGATCTTAGTGGAACTGCACAAGAGGAGATCTTACTTCCTATCCGTGTTGGCAAATTTGGTTCAGATCTTCTTCTTGTGAGTTTTTTGAATTCCGTGTCATGAGAGGTCAGTACTAGCCTTCTTTCACATGATTCTGCAGTGTGCTTTCATATGGTGTGCTACTTGTACGGTAATGTTGCTTGATTTTAGTGAACTGCACAAATGGAGACAAGACTTCCAATCTGTATGTGCACTGTAATATCCCACTGAGGTAAGATAAGGATATTTCACAACTGTTGGCCTATATTTTGCCACTTTCATCTAAAATTAATGTCATTGTTTAGTGCTATACTTGTGCAAACTAATTGACATGCCAAATCTTACATTGAAGGCGAAGCTTGTCTGTTATTGAACCAAGTGATGAAGGGGAAGAACAAGCGGAAGGAAAACAAAAATCAACTCCCGGTGCTGTAATGAAGCACTGGAACCATGGTGACACAGGAACTGTGGTGACACAAGTAATGCGATAGTTTTGCATCTTAATTTATTGCTATGGCTAGAACGAGCAATTGTTTTGCCACTGATTTGATGTCACTCTTAATGTAATACATAATTATCTCTACTTGTGCAAACAGGGATCTTCTTTGAAGATACCATATATTTTAGTGGAACTGCACAAGAAGATGTTGGAAACATTAAACTAATCGAGGAGTATATAGTAAGCATGGCCACCATAGTAGATAGCAACAGATGGTTCCAGAGAAATGCTTCATCTGTATGATCTACACAATAAGCCTCCTAACAAAGGTTGATACTCGCCCACTAATTTCATCCATATGATTGAGCTTTGTCATCTCTATTGGTGTTGTGCTATTGTTTAGATACTGTCATCAAAAAGTGGTATTGTCCTTGAGAAGTGCTTCATCTGTGGTGTTTTAAATATTTCCTTTCCTTTTTTTCGAGCAAACAGGGATGCTAGCATTTAGTTGTCCTCTTGTCTTTGCACAACAGGATCATCCTCCTCTGAAGAAGAATATGGAGTACGTGAAGTGACTAGTTCCGATTATGCTAGGATGAAGAAGCCATGTCTATATTCTCATCAGAAGGAGCAGTTGAAGGATGGTTACATTACCCCCCACAAGACCAAACTAACTTCAGCTCAGAAGGACGGACAAATCTCCAGTTTCTTGCTGTGATGCGCGAGTACAATGTTGTTCTAGGATTCTTTCCGGTGAGTTCCATTTTTCTAAAAGTGTGCTCTACGTGGACCATGTAGGTGCCTGTTTAAACTGTCAATTCATAGTATAGTTTGCTTTATACTAATCACTTTTTGTATTTGTGAAAACAGGGGTGCTCAGCTTGATTTCAATGGGAACTGCACAAAATGTTCATGAATACATCGAATTCATTCATTTCCACCACAAGAAAGGAGGTGCCGAGCGAATTTGGTTGATTTTAGTGGAACTGCATAAGAAGAAAAGTTGGTTTATTTAGCACGAGGTGCCATGTCAATGTTCGAACTGATGGCAAACCTTGCCCATTCCACAATCGTAGGCATATTATATTTTGGAATGGGACAACCTTGTCAAATTTTGCTCATTGATTTTAGCAAGAAGACATGCGTTTGATATTTTCGAATGGGACGCCCTTTGCTGTCAGCAGCGTCGATCCATTTTTTATTTATTCTTTAGTTGTGAAGTAAATATTGGATCTGACATGTGAATTGCTGAGATGCATAATCATCCATTGTTTTGAATGTTCTCTCTGAATTGCCAGGTTTGTGTGTTTGATTGCAATGTACAGGAACGCTAAAAAGCTGCTCAAACTCTTTGTATTCCTTTTGTTCCTTTTTACTTCGCACATTGTGAAAGTGCATACTTTTTTCTATAAGATTGGTCAAAGTAGAGATACTTTGACTGCAGACAAAACTTGTATGCATACTAGAGAGGACTGGAGGGAGTACATGGGAAACTGCTGCAAACGAGGTGATCACCCTGGGAATAATGCTAGTACGTATTGTTTTGCATGTTCATCCAATGCCAGTGATACAAGAATTAAAATTAATCGAAATAAATTCATTCATACACGGTCGGATTTCATACAAACATGCCAGATTTCATTACATTTCATACATTCTTCAACTAAAAAGGGGTGCGCTGGATGTATAATTAATTAACCGAAGCTACCCACCTGTGTCTGGTAGCATACAACTGAAGTGCTCAAGTTCTCTAGCAAATGATTGTATCTCATGAGCTTGATCAACCATGGAGCGGTCTTCAGTCATCCTATAATCATAAAATTGCTCCGTCATGTACAGCTCAGTGCCAGCAACCGAAGGGTAGTAGCGGTGGCCTTACTTGGACCCGAGTGGCGGCGACCTACCGTGCTCTACTCTTCCTCGTTTTCTATGTGGCGCGGCCTTGTTGGCAGCGGGGCGGGGCCTCGGCAGAGCCAGCGATGTCCTCTATCTTGTTGTCGGCGGGCGGCGCCTCGGCGGAGCGGGGGAAATTCTCCCCCTCATTGCTGGCAGTGTGGTACCTCGGCAGAGCCGGCGGTTTCCTCCGCCTCGTCGTTGGCGTCGCGGGGCCTCGGCGGAGCCGTGGTGTCCTCTGCCTCGTTGTTGGCCCCCCGGGGCCTCGGCGGAGAAGGGCCTCGTCGATGCCAGCGGAGCAGGGACTCATCGGAGTCGGCATTGTCCTATGCCTCGTCCTCGGTCTCGCCAAACAGCGCCTGCCCGCTTCATCGCCCTCTTTGTAGGCTGCCGTAGCCTCCGCCACCGGCATGCGGTGCCGCCAGCACTCGAGGCGGCCCTCGCGGGCAAAGCGGTATGAATCGAGCAGCGCCTCCTACTCCACCCACTCTGTGGCGATCTGCTCCTCCGCCTGCAGGTGCTCTTGGAGGAGATGGTGTTTGTAGGTAGCGTCGGCCTGCACCTGCCAGAACTGCTCCTCACGCTTCTGCCTCACCGTGTCCATATATTGGGCACGAGCCTCACCGATGGTCATGGTGCAATGCACTGGCGAAGATGACGCGGAGGAGGGGGTTGGCACCAGATCGTCGACTACAATGTTCTCCATTGGGACGTCGTCGTCCTCCGGCTGCCTGCCAGCCAGCCAATCGGCAGCAATGGCTGCCATCTCCTTATGGTCCGTCGTCCGCTCATCCCGAAGAGCGCTGGACCGCGAGGAAGCCATGGTGGGCAGTAGTGGTGTGGACAAGAGAAAGGGAACGGATGCGGATGACTGCGGCTATGGCCGGTGCAGCAGTTTATATAGCAATGCTGGGCGGCGGTGGGACGGACGTGTGGCGCCAGAGTAGCCGCCTCGGCAACCGTGTATCATTAATGTGGGTGGAAGAAGGACGGATGGACGACACTTGTGACGTTTGAAGGCAGAGCAATCGCCTGCACCGCTAAGCGGGGCGGGCGGTGCTGGCCGTTTCGGGCAGAAAGTGCGCGCGGGCGAGGGAGGCGGTCTGGGTGGGCCAGGGTAGTTAGACTCGTCCTTGGTAGTGGGTCGGTCCAGCAGCCGGACATGCTGGCTCGCCAGCTAGCTCGCCGAGCTGAGCGATTACAATCAGACGATGGACATAGCTTCCGACGAGGAGCCAGCGCCACTGTCCAAGGCGATTCATGCCGTGTTCACCATAGAGCAGGTGCGGCCGCACTTCGACGCCCTAATGGCGGAAGAGCTACCAGCGCAGGACGACCTATGCTGCAACCTCCATCTCCTCAACGAGCACCAGTGAACAAGCAAACGACAATGCCGCCGCGGGCATGTGGCCTTATGATCCTGGCTTCCCGAATGAGCAGCGGGCGCTGTATCAGACCATCTATAGGACTCGCGTTGTCAACATGCTCAACGGACATGAGGATGAGGAGATGACTTTACTTGGAGAGGATGATAGTGTGGACCCACCAGGGACATAGCCACACATACGCAAGTGCCTCCTTATTAGTATATAAAACTATAATTTTTTTGCTTCCTCATGGTTCCTGACATCACGGTCCCACACCATTGTCAACCTATGTAGTCAATAAATGAGAGAATTGCACAAGAAGTAGCCGATAGCTGGGACCAAGCAGCTCGAGCAGTATTTGTGTTTTTGAGGTGTGAGCACTGCAGAGTTTTTCTTCAGCAATGTTTAGCCCGGATATTAATTTTTCTCGACTGAACAACAACGAAAACATCGCTGCGGGTATTAACTGGGCGGCTGTGGCCCGTCTAGCCCAGGCCAGATATCCAGCCCAGATATTAATTTTTTCAAGCTGAAAATGGCTAGCCCAGCTATACTTTTTTTAGGAATACCCAGGCAAGGTCAAGTTGTTATTCTCCGCCCCGCTGGACTGCAAATCTTTCCTAGGACAGATGCATTAGGCTTAACAAGAAAATGGGCTTTAAGAAATAATAAATGGGACGTAATTATAAAAATTGGGCAGTAACTATAAAAAATGCACCAAACACGTAATTACTTTATAAAATATTATTTTTGGATATTGAAAATTTTAATTTCATTAATTGTTGCGAGTGCAATGTTTTGTTGGATTTCGTAATATAAATTTATATTGAAATTGTATTTAATATGACTAGAAATTTCGGGATAAAAATATTTCGGATCCCATCAAAATGTGGGAAATTTTATTGATTTCTGTTTTGAACGGTTGGTTGAAATGGGCTGTACTTTTAACAAACTGTAAATGGGCTGTAGTAAATTCCATTAGAATTCAAAAATTGGTTGCACATTCTTACAATCTAAAATGGGCTATAAGTTCTCTGCCACACTTGTGGCCTTACTAAGTTGATGCGTCCCCTCAAAAAAAAAGAGTTGACGTGTATACAAGGCTTTGTCAACTTATGGTCAACACACGGTTCTAGCAGCAGTGGCCGTTGGATGTCCATCCAACGGATGCCGTGCTTCTTCTTCAATCTCGGATATTCTAGCTTCACCGCCCAAAAATGATTCCTCCCCCTGACATCAGGGGTGCACCGTTTCGGAAGCTGGCATGTGGGCCTACTAAGTTGATGCGTACCAAGGGCTTTGTCAACTTAGTCAATATAAACGATTCTAGCTGCAGTGATCGTACGATGTCCATCCAACGTCCGTCGTGCTTCTTCAACCTCTGGTCTTCTTGCTCCAGCCACCCAAAGCAGCGCTAGTCGTGCCGCCTGCTCCTGCCTCCCGTGGCCGGCTGTGCTGCCGCGGAGGCCTCACCGCCCCCTACTACTCCCACCGCTGGCCAGGCCATCCCTCCACTCAACCACACCCCCTGTTATTCTGCGGCGAAGGCGGCCTCACACCGCAGCCAAGCCAGTGAACCCTCGTACTCCTCTCTGTTGGAAATATGCCCTAGAGGCAATAATAAAATGGTTATTATTATATTTCCTTGTTCATGATAATTGTCTATTGTTCATGCTATAATTGTGTTATCCGAAAATCGTAATACATGTGTGAATACATAGACCACAACACATCCCTAGTGAGCCTCTAGTTGACTAGCTCGTTGATCAAAAGATAGTCATGGTTTCCTGACTATGGACAGTAGATGTCATTGATAATGGGATCACATCATTAGGAGAATGATGTGATGGACAAGACCCAATCCTAAGCATAGCTCAAAGATCGTGTAGTTCGTTTGCTAGAGCTTTTCTGAATGTCAAGTATCATTTCCTTACACCATGAGATTGTGCAACTCCCGGATACCGTAGGAGTGCTTCGGGTGTGCCAAATGTCACAACGTAACTGGGTGACTATAAAGGTGCACTACGGGTATCTCCGAAAGTGTCTGTTGGGTTGGCACGAATCGAGACTGGGATTTGTCACTCCGTATGACGGAGAGGTATCTCTGGGCCCACTCGGTAATGCATCATCATAATGAGCTCAATGTGACCAAGTGGTTGATCACGGGATCATGCATTACGGTACGAGTAAAGTGACTTGCCGGTAACGAGATTGAATGAGGTATTGGGATACCGACGATCGAGTCTCGGGCGAGTAACGTACCGATTGACAAAGGGAATTGTATACGGGATTGATTGAATCCTCGACATCGTGGTTCATCCGATGAGATCATCGAGGAGCATGTGGGAGCCAACATGGGTATCTAGATCCCGCTGTTGGTTATTGACCGGAGAGTCGTCTCGGTTATGTCTGCGTGTCTCCCGAACCTGTAGGGTCTACACACTTAAGGTTCAGTGACGCTAGGGTTGTAGAGATATTAGTATGTGGTAACCTGAAAGTTGTTCAGAGTCCCAAAAGAGATCCCGGACGTCACGAGGAGTTCCGGAATGGTCCGGAGGTGAAGAATTATATATAGGAAGTCCAGTTTCGGCCATCGGGAAAGTTTCGGGGGTCAGCGGTATTGTACCGGGACCACCGGAAGGGTCCCGGGGGTCCACCGGGTGGGGCCACCTATCTCGGAGGGCCCCATGGGCTGAAGTGGGGAAGGGAACCAGCCCCTGGTGGGCTGGTGCGCCCCCCTTGGGCCTCCCCCTACGCCTAGGGATGGAAACCCTAGGGGTGGGGGGCGCCCCACTTGGCTTGGGGGGCAAGCCACCCCCCTTGGCCGCCGCCCCCCTTGAGATTCAATCTCTAGGGCCGGCGCCCCCTTAGTGGCCCTATATATAGTGGGGGTGGGATGGAGGGTAGCCGCACCCTAGCCCCTGGCGCCTCCCTCTCCCTCCCATGACACCTCTCCCTCTCGCTGGGCTTGGCGAAGCCCTGCCGAGATCGCCGTTGCTTCCACCACCACGCCGTCGTGCTGCTGGATCTCCATCAACCTCTCCTTCCTCCTTGCTAGATCAAGAAGGAAGAGACGTCTTCCCAACCGTACGTGTGTTGAACGCGGAGGTGTCGTCCGTTCGGCGCTCGGTCATCGGTGATTTGGATCACGACGAGTACGACTCCATCAACCCCGTTCTCTTGAACGCTTCCGCGCGCGATCTACAAGGGTATGTAGATGCACTCCCCTTTCCCTTGTTGCTAGATAACTCCATAGATTGATCTTGGTGATGCGTAGAAAATTTTAAATTCTGCTACGTTCACCAACAGTGGCATCATGAGCTAGGTCTATGCGTAGTTTCTATGCACGAGTAGAACACAAAGCAGTTGTGGGCGTCGATATTGTCAATTTACTTGCCATTACTAGTCTTATCTTGATTCGGCGGCATCATGGGATGAAGCGGCCCGGACCGACCTTACACGTACGCTTACGTGAGACTGGTTCCACCGACTGACATGCACTAGTTGCATAAGGTGGCTAGCGGGTGTCTGTCTCTCCCACTTTAGTCGGATCACGTTGTGGTTTTGGCATAGGTAAGAAACGTTCTTGCTAAGAAACCTATAGCAGCCACGTAAAAACTTGCAACAACAATTAGAGAACGTCTAACTTGTTTTTGCAGCATGTGTCGTGTGATGTGATATGGCAAAAAGGATGTGATGAATGATATATGTGATGTATGAGATTTATAATGTTCTTGTAATAGGAATCACGACTTGCATGTCGATGAGTATGACAACCGGCAGGAGCCATAGGAGTTGCCTTACTTTATTTATGACCTGCGTGTCAACATAAACGTCATATAATTACTTTACTTTATTGCTAAACCGTTAGCCATAGTAGTAGAAGTAATAGAAGACGAGACAACTTCATGAAGACACGATGATGGAGATCATGATGATGGAGATCATGGTGTCATGCCAGTGACGATGATGATCATGGCGCCCCGAAGATGGAGATCAAAAGGAGCAAATGATATTGGCCATATCATGTTACTGTTTGATTGCATGTGATGTTTATCATGTTTTACATCTTATTTGCTTAGAACGACGGTAGCTTAAATAAGATGATCCCTCGTAATAATTTCAAGAAAGTGTTCCCCCTAACTGTGCACTGTTGTGAAGGTACGTTGTTTCGAAGCACCACGTGATGATCGGGTGTGATAGATTCTAACGTTCGAATACAACGGGTGTAAGCCACATTTACACACGCAATACACTTAGGTTGACTTGACGAGCCTAGCATGTATAGACATGGCCTCGAAACACGGAAGACCGAAAGGTCGAGCATGAGTCGTATAGAAGATACGATTAACATGAAGATGTTCACCGATGTTGACTAGTCCGTCTCACGTGATGATCGAACACGGCCTAGTTGACTCTGATCATGTTTCACTTAGATGACTAGAGGGATGTCTATCTGAGTGGGAGTTCATTGAATAATTTGATTAGATGAACTTAATTATCATGAACTTAGTCTAAAATCTTTACAATGTGTCTTGTAGATCAAATGGCCCACGCTAATGTTACCCTCAACTTCAACGCGTTCCTAGAGAAAACCAAGTTGAAAGATGATGGCAGCAACTATACGGACTGGGTCCGGAACCTGAGGATCATCCTCATAGCTGCCAAGAAAGATTATGTCCTAGAAGCACCGCTAGGTGATGCACCCATCCCAGAGAACCAAGACGTTATGAACGCTAGGCAGTCACGTGCTGATGATTACTCCCTCGTTCAGTGCGGCATGCTTTACAGCTTAGAACCGGGGCTCCAAAAGCGTTTTGAGCAACACGGAGCATATGAGATGTTCGAAGAGCTGAAAATGGTTTTCCAAGCTCATGCCTGGGTCGAGAGATATGAAGTCTCCGACAAGTTCTTTAGTTGTAAGATGGAGGAAAATAGTTCTGTCAGTGAGCACATACTCAAAATGTCTGGGTTGCATAACCGCTTGACTCAGCTGGGAGTTAATCTCCCGGATGACGCGGTCATTGACAGAATCCTTCAGTCGCTTCCACGGAGCTACAAGAGCTTTGTGATGAACTTCAATATGCAGGGGGTGGAAAAGATCATTCCTGAAGTATATTCAATGCTGAAATCAGCAGAGGTGGAGATCAAAAAGGAACATCAAGTGTTGATGGTGAATAAAACCACTAAGTTTAAGAAAGGCAAGGCTAAGAGGAACTTCAAGAAGGACGGCAAGGGGGTTGCCGCGCCTGGTAAGCAAGCTGCCGGGAAGAAGCCAAAGAATGGACCCAAGCCCGAGACTGAGTGCTTTTATTGCAAGGGAAGTGGTCACTGGAAGCGGAACTGCCCCAAATACTTAGCGGACAAGAAGGCCGGCAACACTAAAGGTATATGTGATATACATGTAATTGATGTGTACCTTACCAGTACTCGTAGTAGCTCCTGGGTATTTGATACCGGTGAGGTTGCTCACATTTGTAACTCAAAGCAGGAGCTGTGGAATAAGCAGAGACTGGCGAAGGACGAGGTGACGATGCGCGTCGGGAATGGTTCCAAGGTCGATGTGATCGCCGTCGGCACGCTACCTCTACATTTACCTACGGGATTAGTTTTAAACCTCAATAATTGTTATTTAGTGCCAGCTTTGAGCATGAACATTGTATCAGGATCTCATTTAATTCGAGATGGCTACTCATTTAAATCCGAGAATAATGGTTGTTATATTTATATGAGATATATGTTTTATGGTCATGCCCTGCTGGTGAATGGTTTATTCTTAATGAATCTCGAGCGTAATGTTACACATATTCATAGTGTGAATACCAAAAGATGTAAGGTTGATAATGATAGTCCCACATACTTGTGGCACTGCCGCCTTGGTCACATAGGTGTCAAACGCATGAAGAAGCTCCATGCAGATGGACTTTTGGAGTCTCTTGATTACGAATCATTTGACACGTGCGAACCATGCCTCATGGGTAAAATGACCAAGACTCCGTTCTCAGGAACAATGGAGCGAGCAACCAACTTACTGGAAATCATACATACTGATGTGTGCGGTCCAATGAGTGTTGAGGCTCGCGGTGGCTATCGTTATGTTCTCACCCTCATTGATGACTTGAGTAGATATGGGTATGTCTACTTAATGAAACACAAGTCTGAGACCTTTGAAAAGTTCAAGGAATTTCAGAGTGAGGATGAGAATCAACATGACAGGAAAATCAAGTTCTTGCGATCAGATCGTGGGGGAGAATACTTGAGTCACGAATTTGGCACGCACTTAAGAAATGTGGAATAGTTTCACAACTCACGCCGCCTGGAACACCTCAGCGTAATGGTGTGTCCGAACATCGTAATCGCACTCTATTGGATATGGTCCGATCTATGATGTCTCTTACCGATCTACCGCTGTCATCTTGGGGCTATGCTTTAGAGACTACCGCATTCACTTTAAATAGGGCTCCGTCGAAATCCGTTGAGACGACACCGTATAAATTATGGTTTGGGAAGAAACCTAAGTTGTCGTTTCTAAAAGTTTGGGGATGCGATGCTTATGTCAAGAAACTTCAACCTGAAAAGCTTAAACCCCAGTCAGAAAAATGCGTCTTCATAGGATACCCTAAAGAAACTATTGGGTATACCTTCTACCTTAGATCTGAAGGCAAGATCTTTGTTGCCAAGAATGGATCCTTTCTAGAGAAAGAGTTTCTCTCGAAAGAAGTAAGTGCGAGGAAAGTAGAACTTGATGAAGTATTGCCTCTTGAACCGAAGAGTGGCGCAGCTCAAGAAAATGTTCCTGAGGTGCCTGCACCGACTAGAGAGGAAGTTAATGATGATGATCATGAAACTTCAGATCAAGTTGCTACTGAACTTCGTAGGTCCACAAGGACACGTTCCGCACCAGAGTGGTACGGTAACCCTGTCCTAGAAATCATGTTGTTAGACAATGGTGAACCTTCGAACTATGAAGAAGCGATGGCGGGCCCAGATTCCGACAAATGGCTGGAAGCAATGAAATCCGAGATAGGATCCATGTATGAAAACGAAGTATGGACTTTGACTGACTTGCCCAATGATCGGCGAGCCATAGAAAATAAATGGATCTTTAAGAAGAAGACAGACGCGGATGGTAATGTAACCATCTATAAAGCTCGTCTTGTCGCTAAGGGTTATCGACAAGTTCAAGGGGTTGACTACGATGAGACTTTCTCACCCGTAGCGAAGCTGAAGTTCGTCCGAATCATGTTAGCAATTGTCGCATTCTATGATTATGAGATATGGCAAATGGACATCAAAACGACATTCCTTAATGGTTTCCTTAAGGAAGAATTGTATATGATGCAGCCGGAAGGTTTTGTCGATCCTAAGAATGCTTACAAGGTGTGCAAGCTCCAATGCTCGATCTATGGGCTGGTGCAAGCATCTCAGAGTTGGAACATTCGTTTTGATGAGATGATCAAAGCATTTGGGTTTACGCAGACTTATGGAGAAGCCTGCATTTACAAGAAAGTGAGTGGGAGCTCTGTAGCATTTCTCATATTGTATGTGGATGACATACTGTTGATGGGAAATGATATAGAATTCTTGGAAAGCATAAAGGCCTACTTGAACAAGTGTTTTTCAATGAAGGATCTTGGAGAAGCTGCTTACATATTAGGCATCAAGATCTATAGAGATAGATCGAGACGCCTCATTGGTCTTTCACAGAGTACGTACCTTGACAAGATATTGAAGAAGTTCAATATGGATCAGTCAAAGAAGGGGTTCTTGCCTGTGTTGCAAGGTACAAGATTGAGCACGGCTCAATGACCGACCACGGCAGAAACCTTGTCGTAAGTTTGGTGGGAAGGTACCAATGTAATCCCGGCATGGAACACTGGACAGCGGTCAAGAACATCCTGAAGTACCTGAAAAGGACTAAGGATATGTTTCTCGTTTATGGAGGTGACGAAGAGCTCGTCATAAAGGGTTACGTCGATGCTAGCTTCGACATAGATCTGGATGACTCCAAGTCACAAACCGGATACGTGTATATTTTGAATGGTGGGGCAGTCAGCTGGTGCAGTTGCAAGCAAAGCGTTGTGGCGGGATCTACATGTGAAGCGGAGTACATGGCAGCCTCGAAGGCAGCACAAGAAGCAATCTGGGTGAAGGAGTTCATTACTAACCTAGGAGTCATTCCCAATGCGTCGGGCCCGATGACTCTCTTGTGTGACAACACTAGAGCTATTGCCCTTGCCAAGGAGCCCAGGTTTCACAGGAAGACCAGGCATATCAAGCGTCGCTTCAACTCCATTCGTGAAAGTGTTCAAAATGGAGACATAGATATTTGTAAAGTACATACGGACCTGAATGTAGCAGATCTGTTGACTAAACCTCTCCCTAGAGCAAAACATGATCAACACCAGAACTCTATGGGTGTTCGATTCATCACAATGTACCTAGATTATTGACTCTAGTGCAAGTGGGAGACTATTGGAAATATGCCCTAGAGGCAATAATAAAATGGTTATTATTATATTTCCTTGTTCATGATAATTGTCTATTGTTCATGCTATAATTGTGTTATCCGGAAATTGTAATACATGTGTGAATACATAGACCACAACACGTCCCTACTGAGCCTCTAGTTGACTAGCTCATCGATCAAAAGATAGTCATGGTTTCCTGACTACGGACATTAGATGTCATTGATAACGGGATCACATCATTAGGTGAATGATGTGATGGACAAGACCCAATCCTAAGCATAGCTCAAAGATCATGTAGTTCGTTTGCTAGAGATTTTCCGAATGTCAAGTATCATTTCCTTAGACCATGAGGTTGTGCAACTCCTGGATACCGTAGGAGTGCTTTGGGTGTGCCAAACGTCACAATGTAACTGGGTGACTATAAAGGTGCACTACGGGTATCTCCGAAAGTGTCTGTTGGGTTGGCACGAATAGATACTGGGGTTTGTCACTCCGTATGACGAAGAGGTATCTCTGGGCCCACTCGGTAATGCATCATCATAATGAGCTCAATGTGACCAAGTGGTTGATCACGAGATCATGCATTATGGTACGAGTAAAGTGACTTGCCGGTAACGAGATTGAACGAGGTATTGGGATACCGACGATCGAGTCCCGGGCGAGTAACGTACCGATTGACAATGGGAATTGTATACGGGATTGATTGAATCCTCGACATCATGGTTCATCCGATGAGATCATCGAGGAGCATGTGGGATACAATGTATGTACATTCAACTACTATTCTTGTTTATTAGCCGTTTGAATTGGAGAGGGTGATGGCAGTATCTAAGGGAGTAACAACACGGTCTTCAGAAAAGGTAGTACTACCAGTCAATGTAGATAGAACCATGGTTGTACTTGACCAAGAACCAGCCGCACCACACATAATTTGGACTCTCGCAGATTGTACCCCTACCCAGTTGGCCAGAGAACCAGCTACACCCCTTCTAACCCCAACCCCGGCAGATAGTAAACCAGTTCCAGTTGACACATCACTGTCTCCAGCATAGAGCACCCAAACACGAGCAGTTAGTAAGGCAACTGCAGTGCCCAAAGCACGAGGACCACAACTCCGAACCCCAACTCAACGCTTAAAGCAGAAGAAGAATTGTTCTTAGGCTAGGTTCTGTAGCTATGGTTCATACTCCTTTGCTCTTGCATCACTGTATTTACCCATACCAACTATTTTCAAATTTGAAGGATGGAATTAAAACTCCAATGGCGCAATAGGTATGTTTTAAACCTATTTCTTTAACTGGTTGCTATTGTAACTTGCTCTATGTTGATTTCAGTTTCAATTGAATAAACAATTATGTTCTCATGTCATGCACATTACAAGTGTTGTTATTGCTTTGTAGTTTCCCACACTTATATTCTGTCTATTCTGCTTTGCCTTAAACAGATATTATTTGAATTGTGTCTCTATCTTCATTTGGCAAACAAAACTAAAATGATATAGACCATACAATGACCATGGTACATAGATATATGTTTGTTTCATGCTGTTATCCTGTCCACTTTACTACTGAGCGGATTTAACAAAATGAGTTTCATATACAACATGGAAAACCTATGATGTGTCTGCTTGTTTCTCTTTTAGAATGAAGACAAAATATTGGAGAAGAGTACCCCGTTATGCAATGGTAAAGGAAGTAATGCATATAAGGTTCAAGATAGTGAGATATCCCTGTTGGTCTCCAAGAAAGCTGATAAAAACTATATTGAAGACACTGAGACAACCCCAAAGTCCTGTGTTGATGTAGTGTTCGAGTTACTGGCCACTACTGCTGGCACCAACTCTTCGAACTTGCTACCTGAATCAGTTCGGCTTCTTGAGTCTCAACTTCAAGTTGAAAGACATAGATCAGATGTGCTGCGACAGGAAGCCGAAGGACTGAGGAAGTCCCTGCAGAATTCAGATGCATACTTTCTGGTGCAATTGCAAGCGTTGGAGGATTTAAGCGCCAAACATGAGAAATCTAATAAGCTTGCTAAGTGTATTGCCAACATGGTGCATACCCAGGATATTGTTTCTTGAGCTCTTATGAAGTCGTTTCAGTGCTGGACTTGTTTTCCTGTGGCGTTTATTTGCACTGGTCGCCAACATTGACAACCAGTGTATGTAATATGTTGCTTTGTTCCCCATATTTGCACTGGTGGTGAACTTTGATGCCCAGTGGATGTAATATGTGTAATAGTCGTGATAGCCTACCGTAAGTTGCTTGCTTATTTATTTCCTTGTTGTCTTGTTTATTTGTTTTCTTGTAGTCATTGCAGTTCTTTTTTCGCGGTTTGCTAGTGGTTGCAATAACCTATTTTTTAAACTAGGCCACAATAACCATGGGCTACGTATTTACTGTAGTGACCATCGGCCTCCTATGGGCCGTAGAAACAATGGGCCTTCTACGGGCCATAGAAACAATGGGCCTTCCACGGGCCGTAGAATCAATGGGCCTTCTACGGGCCATATGATCAATTGGCCAAACATGGGCCAATAACAAGCCGCATTATGGGTCGTAAACGGGCTAGAGTTGGAATTGTCCGTTCATGGGCCGACCATAACGGGTTGTCATTAATCGGTTGTATTTGCTGATGCTATGAAAGCGAGCCAATGGATTAACGGGCCACAAACGGGCCAACTTTAACCACGGGCTGAATTTGGCCTACAACCGGAACAGGCCAGTAACGGACCATAAGTAATCGAATGTTGTGAATTAGCCCAAGAATAAATGGGCCCTAAGAAGGCCGAAAGATAACACAGGCTGGAAATGAGCCAATGGAATGATGGGTCGTTAAAGGGTATAAAGCGATGCACTGTTCATTACGGGCCAGTTTCACCACAGCCCATTAATGGGCCAAGAGTTACAAAGGGCCTCATATGGGCCAAAAGACATCATGGGCCATACATGGGCCGGAAGTTACAATGGGCCGGAATCATATTGGACAGCCCAGACGACACTACTGGGCCTAATTCGGATAGGCCGTAATGGGCCATGAGTTAGCGAGTTGTAAATGGGCTATATGCGAATATATAGGCCGCTAGCAGGCTTTAAGTGGGTTGGCTATTACCTTTTAACCAGGTCAAGCGGGCCGGCCTTTTGACCTAAATGGGCCACTGTTGGGCGAAGCCATGTCTCGACGTATCATAGGCTCGTCCCGTCCATTCTCCGAATGACAACTGTCCCAATGCTGGGCCGACATGTGGATCCGCCGGCGAATGAGAATTTTACACGTGGACAATCCCCATTGGTCTGGGTTGTTAACGGGTTATGGGATCCAAACTGGAACCCCATAGCTTAATGGTTGTCGGTGTCAAAACCGGCAGATCTCGGGTAGGGGGGCCCAAGGTATGAGTCTAATGATCAATGGTAACAAGGGACAATGGGGACATGATGTTTACCTAGGTACGGGCCCTCTTAAAGGAGGTAAAACCCTACGTCATGATTGATTATATTCGATGAGTATAGGGGTTACAAGAGTTGATCTACCTCAAGATCTTGATGGCTAAACCTAGATGTCAAGCCTATGATTATTCTGATAGCCTCTACGGACTAAACCCTCTGGTTTATATACACATCGGAGGGGCTTAGGGTTGTACAAAGTCAGTTTGCAGAGGAAGGAAATAGTATATCCAGACACCAAAATTGTCGTCCATGCATATAGGAGTCCTACATGGACACGGGGATAATCTTCTGTTTTATCTTCATGGCCCATCCGTCCGGCCCATATCGAATAGACCGGATACCCAAGGACCCCCTAACCCAGGACTCCCTCAGTAGCCCCCGAACTTGTCTTCAATGACGATGTAGTATCCAACTTATGTTTTCGGCTTTGCAAGGCGGGTTCTTCATCATACTCCGGATTGATGACAGTCTGGTCTTGACCTCCATGTTCGGCCTTTATGATTCCTTCCAGTCGTCTCCTTGATTTCCACGCGCCGAGCGAGTGCGAACGGTCCATAATATTTTTTTACAAAATAAGCCCTTTACCACGCAAGGGAAGCATCTATATAAGGAGGTTAGATCCCCAAATGCCACCCACATCGCATAAGATCATCAGAGCCAACCACGAAAAACTTCAAAACATGGCCAATGCCCCTAGCTCTTCCTCGTGCCCTCATGGACCTCAAGAGGGTGATTGGCGAAGCTGTTGTGTATCTCACCTCCAGCTAAATCGACTTCAGACATAGGGATATCTTCCTCATGCAGATCTAGTCTCCGTGCGGGCGGGATTGCCCTCGATTGGCAATAATGTGCTAGCAGAGAATTTCCCCAACCCCAACAAGGAGGAGAGGGTGTGCTTCGTCTCGTTTCTTCTGAGGGGCTTAGGATTCCCGATCCATCCCTTCCTCAGGGGTCTATTGGAATTCAACGGGATCCAGCTGCACAACCTTACATCAGGTTCTATCCTGCACATATCAGGTTTTGTCGCTCTCTGCAAACTGTTTTTAGGCTGTGCGTCTCATTTTGAACTATGGAGAAAGTTCTTTTGCCTCGTCCCTCGTCATCAAGGGGGTTCTATATTTGAAGTGCGCGGTGCCGAAGTGTGTCGCATAGCTGGATCAGGTTACCTCGTCGGAACTCCCAAAAAGGGATCCGAAGAATGGACTTCAGAATGGTTTTATGTTGAGGATGTTCCCCTTCCGGACTCAGTTCGACGTGGACTTCCCAAATTCTCCAGCGCTCCTTTGAAGAAATGCCTCAACTGGCACCCCCGGAGCTCCAAGCAAGAAGAAAGTGCGGAAGTAATGAGGTTGGTCAAGAAGGTCAGGTTACTTGCCCATTCCGAACTCTCGATAGTCGAAGTCATGGTCATCGCGATAAAGTGATGCATCCAACCTATTCAGTCTAGAGTAACCCCTTTGTGGTGTTACAACAGATAGGATGACGCATCTCATTATAAGTGCGAAGCCCCGGATACCCCAGCCGCTCTGGCTGCCATTCTGGCAAATCTTTATAATGGGGAGAAGGAAGAATTCGCTCATGTAAATTGTCGAGAAGGTTTCTCCATGTATAACCCCATTGAATGGGTAAGTTTTTGATTATCATCATTGTACCACCTCATTATCAAGGTATGTTAATCGAATTGTTTTGGTCGTCTTAAAATAGACTTGGAGGAAGGTGGTCTAAAATATTCATTGCCCCTCCCCACAGCTAGAGGACTATGGTCGCAACGAGGACCCCCTGCTCCCGAGAAGATCCGGATATATTTATAAAGTTTGATGATAGAGTCTTTTATCAAGCGAGCCTTGATGGCTCGGAAGTGGCTATTATGGCCGACTACCCTGACCTCCTCTCTTTCTCCAATGCAAGTATTCGGAGATCATCCCCAAAAAAGGAACCCCCCCACTTGCGTCTCACCCATCACACTGAATTGTGCTTCATAGGATCGGCGCTCAGCAAGCTGCACCCCATCGAGGGTGGCCCGTAGGAAGGTAGCATCTATGCAGGGTGAGCCTTCAAAACGAAAGGAAACCGGGAGCGCCGTCAAGCCCCCTCCTTCACCAAAGAGGTATAGCCTTTAATATATACCTAGGCATAAGACTAGATTGTCATATTTCTCCTCCCATCTTATTTCAGGAAGAGCACACGGCGAACCATGTCCGAAGTCCCAGTTAGCCAATTATCAGCTAATCCGGCGCTGGGCTCATCAACCAGGACAAGAGCCAATACGGATGCGGCGACAGCTCATCCACCTCATGAGGATTCAGATGAAGAATCCGTCACAAATTCCAAAGTGGAGAGCGTGATGAATCATCGACGACTGAAAGAGACTATGCGCGCTCCAATTTTTACTGAGCAGGAATTTCCTGCCCTCAGCACCGTGGATGCATATATCTGAGCCGCTCGGGACGGACTTGCTGGAGCTGCTCACTTGTTTTCAAAAGATATGCGGGTAATGGTTTGTGTAATTTTTAATAGATATATGCCAGTAGCCCCCGAGACTTGAAGCAGTTTAGACCAACCGATTTAAGGATCATTATGACCGCAGGTTCTCAAAGAGAAGAACAATGCGTTGTCCCAGGAGCTTGAAACAAGCCGGACAAAGCTAAATGCCGCCACCACAGAGCTAGAGGAGATGAAGAAAATCATATGACCACTGAGCAAAAGAACAAAATGGAGGAGGAAAAGGATAGGCAAGCCAAAGAGATAAAGAGCTTAAAGGCTCAATCACCAGACACACAAAAAGAGAATAAAAAGTTGAAAGGAGGCATATTTGGTATGATCTTTGAGCCATCCAGAGGAATCATATTATCCCATAATTCGAAGTGTTATAATACTGTTCTTACAGGGCTGTTAACTGGGTGTCCTGAAGAGGAAGTATCCGGATTCCGACGTGATGTTTTAAAAGAGCTGTCCGTAGTGCATGAGCAGGCTCGGAAATCCATGAAGAGTATGTTCAAAGCCTTATGGCCGTCCGATGCCCCTCCAGAAAGTATGGAGGGGTTGGCGAACCTGTTCAAAGGTGCCATGCACCGTTTTGAGCTATGGAAGGCCTCAGCATGCCGGGAAGGTGCACGGGAGGCATGGGCGATGGTGAAAACATGCTACACCGGGGTCGATCTGAATCATATGGCCCAAGTTGGACCCCAGGGACCAAACGGAAAAGAGATTCCCGTGAACTTGGTGTATGACCAAGTGATGATAGCTGCGAAATATTCGTAAGAAGACTATAGTTTAGACAGTCTTATAGATGGCATAGATAAAGAGTAGGTGTTCGAGTCAATGTATCAATGTACTTTATCATCGAACTTATATCCAACCGAACTTGTCAAAATTTGTCATCGTAGACCTTCGGCTTCAACCTCCGAACCAAGAAGTTGGAGTGTTTCCGGATACCATGTTGGAATGTAATAAACATTCATTATGTACAGAAACCAGGCAATCTGGTCACATTGCTCAAACAGACAAAATTTGTTCGGGGAGTTATGTTATATTACTAATTAACGTAAGAAACATCTTCCGTGGGAAATAGTTTCGTTAAGGGTTCCTTTCCTTGGGTCGGCATGCCTAATTATGCATACCTAGGCTTTGATCCGAAAGATAGAATTACGGGCAGCCTGTCCCTTATTTGTTAGAAGAATTACATAAACATAAGTAATCTGTCGTTATTTGCCAACCAATTATTCCCTTAAGAACGCTAGCTTTCGGTTTCACCCGTCTGAGGTACAGATCTGGATTACCCGGTTGTAACAATCATAGAGGTGCTCCCTTACACCTTAGCCGAACAATCGGGAACATAGGGTATAAACACATGAGCAAGGCAACCTAGCTTGGCAAAAACTTAAGTCATAGAGGTGCATATAATGGCAAAAGGTGTATAGAACAAACAACATAAACAATGTAAGACACAAGCTTTTCATAATAAGCTTCATCAAAGAAGCCCCCGGTTATAGTTGGGTGTGTACATTTAAAGATGTGCACCCCTAACAGTTCGGTAGACCCAAACATACCCTAGGATATGAAAAGGAAAAAATAAAAAAGGAGAGGAGAAAAAGGGACCTAGAAAAGTAAAAAAGGTGCTACCGAACTATCCATAGAATCGTCGGAGCCAAGCAGCGTTCCATGGATTCGGCTCAAGGCAATTATCTGATGCATTGCGAAGGCGATAGGCTCCTCCAGTGAGAACATCATCTATGATGAAAGGGCCCACGCATCTTGGTTTGAGCTTATCCTTCTTCTTATCTGGGAGACCCAAGACGAGGTCGCCAACGTTATAAGTCTTGGCCCGCACTTCTCTGCTTTGGTATCGCCTAGCCTGTTGTTGATAAAATGCGGAAGGAGCTTGTGCAATATCGTGCTCCTCTTTGAGACTGTCGGCGTTCTGGGAACAGGGGTCCCCAGACTTGCCTGCCTGCGGCCTGCGGCGTGGCTCAAAGGGGGGCCCAGCACGGCCCATCTTCATCAACACAGACCCAAGACCCTCACGAGGGGCCAAGCCTCGCGGGGCGGACGACACGGAGCTTCCTCAGGCATGTCCTCATCAGGCTGTCTCGCGAGGAGGCGGAGAGATCAAGGCGGGGTACCTCATGAGGTGCCCGTGATGCAAGCCATGACGACCAAAGGTTCCAGGCGGGCGCCAGCCGCGCAGTGTCCTCCTTTCCTCTTTGGTGCAAAGGGAGCAAGCGCAGGCGAGAGCATCAAGCAAAGGCACCCGTTTCGGTGCAACGAGACCAAGAACAGTCCAACGGCAGGGAGGAAGTCATTGTGGAGCCCAAGCCAGCGTCACCACCAGAGCCTTTGACAGGCAAGGACCAACTTTAGTCAGGATAAGTGTACCAGATGTTCCCCTTCAAAATGGCCAATTGTTAGCGCCCTTCCCGCTCAATATATGGGAAGAGGCCCAGGGCCTTTGCCTATAAATAGGACTAGCCACCCACAGGGTAGAGGAGATCGCAATCAAGGGAGAATCTAGAATCGGCCAACCCAGAAACAAGCTGGGATCGGATCGAGTAGCATCACAGAGAGAGAGAGAGAAAGGGGTGACTGAACTCCTCCTAGCAGTTCATCCCCTCAGCCAAGAACAGACCCTCGCGAGGCTATTCTTCCTTGTATTGCTCATCATCATCATCCCAAGAGGCAATCCACCACACCACACACTGGATTAGGGTATTACACCACAACAGTGGCCCGAACCAGTATAAACCCTGTGTCTCTTGTGTTGTTCTTTCCATAGCTTAGATCTTAGCGAGGCGGAGGGGTGCAGGTAGGTAGAAGGCAAAATCTCTACGCGCACCCCAGTGTTCGAACCTCAAGGGTCTGCGGAACCCGAAATCCGACAGAGATCATCTAGGTTGTCATGCCGATTGATCTCAGCTTCTTGCTCTTCGTACATGCGCACTTGAGGTGAGTCATGAATAATGTCTCAGGGCAGGACAACTTCTGCATCGTACACCATGAAGAAAGGTGTATATCCGGCTCTTCGGTTAGGTGTAGTCCGCAGCCCCCAGAGTATGGAATTGAGTTCCTCAACCCAGTGCTTATCCGACTCCCGTAGGGGGTGCACCAGTCAGGGTTTAATGCCGCTTATTATCATGCCATTAACCCGTTCAACCTGACCATTTATTTGAGGGTGGTAGACGGATGCATAGTCGAGTTTAATGCCCAATTTAGCGCACCAGTTTTTCACCACGCTGGCTGTAAAATTGGATCCATTATCAGTGGTGATGTTGTGCGGGACACCATAGCGGTGTACCACGCCGGATATAAAGTCAATCACTGGTCCTGCTTCAGCTGTTTTTACTGGTTTGGCGGCTATCCACTTAGTGAATTTATCCACCATAACCAGTAAATATTCTTTTTGCAGCTTCCCCCTTTAAGGGGTCTGACCATATGGAGCCCCCATACCACGAAGGGCCAAGTGATCGGGATTGTTCTTAAGGAAGTGGGAGGCATTTGACTTTGATTGGCGAAAAGTTGACATCCCACACAATGTTGGACAAGGGCTTGTGCATCTGCTTGGGCCGTTGGCCAGAAAAAACTAGTCCAGAAGGCCTTGCTTACGAGAGCCCAAGCTGCGGCGTGATGGCCACCCAGACCAACATGTATTTCAGCAAAGAGTTGTCATCCCTCCTCTTCAAAGATGCACCTTTGGTGAACTCCGGTAGTACTTTTCTTGTACAATTCACCTTCATGAACTTTGTAGGCTTTAGAATGCCGAACTATGCGACTGGCCTCATTTTGATCATCAGGAAGCTCCTTCCTATTAAGGTAGGCTAGGAAGGATTCGGTCCATGGAGCAATAACAGCCATGATCTCATGAGCAGAGGGTGTTATATCGGTATCCGAGCCCCCGATGATATCGGTGTTGTGTTCGACTGTTGAGGTGTGATCAGGTCTGTACTGGCTTGTTTTCTCTCATCCTGCCATACCATGGATGGCTTGAAGAGCCTTTCCACAAAGGTGTTACGCGGTACGGGGTCACGCTTATTGCCCGTGCGAGCGAGTAATTCCGCTGCCTGGTTACTGTCTCAAGCGATGTGATGAAATTCAAGCCCCTCGAATCGAGCAGATATTTTTAATACGACGTTTCGATATGCCGCCATTTTTGGATCTTTTGCATTGAACTCTCCATTTACTTGAGATATTGCGAGGTTTGAGTCGCGCGCACCTCTAGGCATTGTATGCCCATGGAGACAGCCATGTTGAGACCATGTAGAAGTGCCTCGTATTCGTCCACATTATTGGAGTCAGTATACATGATTTGCAACACGTAGCAGACTGTGTCCCCCATAGGGGATGTCAAGATGATGCCAGCCCCCAGTGCGGCTAGCATTTTAGAGCCCTCAAAGTACATGATCCAGTTGGAGTATGAATTGTGCTCTTTAGGAAGCTCGGCTTCCGTCCACTCGGCAACAAAGTCGGCCAGCACCTGAGATTTAATAGCTCGGCGTGGCTTGTATGTTATTTCAAACGGTAAGAGCTCAGTGGTCCATTTGGCTATGAGGCCGGTGGCGTCCCTGTTGTTTATGATGTCGTTAAGTGGTACTTCGGATGCCACCGTGATCGAACACTCTTGAAAATTGTGTCCGGAGTTTTTGGGATGCAATAAAGATTGTGTAAGCTATCTTTTGGTAGTGAGGGTATCGGGATTTGCATGGTGTAAGAACCTCCGATACATAATACACTAGCTTTTGGATGGGGAATTTATGTCCCTCTTCCCCTCGCTCGACGGTGAGTACAGCACTCTCTACCTGGTGAGTTGCGGAGATATAAAGCAACATAGGCTCGCCAACACCTGGGGCAGCTAGGATTGGGTTTCCTGCTAATAAGATTTTTATTTCCTCCAATCCGGCTATGGCCGCATTCGTCCATTTGAAGTTGTCGGTGCGTCTATGCAGCCTGTAAAGTGGTAATGCTTTTTCTCCTAATCTGGATATAAAGCGGCTCAAAGCCACCACACACCCTGCTAGTTTCTGCACCTGCTTTAAGTCTGTTGGTGTGGCCAATTGCGATAAGGCTCAGATTTTAGATGGTTTTGCTTCAATTCCTATATGGGAGACAATGAACCCCAGTAGCTTTCCGGCTGGAACGCCGAAGACGCATTTTTCCAGATTGAGCCATATGTCATATGTTCGAAAGTTGTCAAATGTGAGGCGGAGATCGTCCACCAATGATTCGATGTGTTTAGTCTTAACGACCACGTCATCCACACATGCTTCAACTGTCTTGACGATTTATTTTTCCAAGCATGTTTGAATCATGCGTTGGTAAGTGGCAGCAGCGTTTTTAAGCCCCAAAGGCATTGTGTTGAAACAGAAAGGCACATACGGGGTGATGAACGCCCTTGCGGCCTAGTCGGACTCCTTCATTTTAATCTGATGGTATCCAAAGTAAGCATCAAGGAAACACAAAGAGTCGTGTCCCGCGGTCGCATCGATGATTTGGTCAATGCAGGGCAATCGAAAAGGGTCTTTAGGGCAAGCCTTATTGAGGTCATTGAAATCAACACAAAGGCACCAAGAATTATCCTTCTTTGGCACCATCACCAAGTTGGCTAGACAATGCGGGTGTTTGATTTCTCTGATGAACCCGGTCTCGAGTAATTTTGCTAGCTCCTCCCCCATAGCTTGTCGTTTGGGTATGGAAAATCGCCGCAGCGTATGCTTGACTAGTTTGAACCCTTTGATTATGATGAGGCTGTGTTCGGCCAGTCTGTGTGGGATCCCTGGCATGTCCGAAGGGTGCCACGCAGAGATATCCTAATTTTCACGTAAGAACGCACATAGGGCGGCATCTACCGTTGGATCCAGCTATGCTCCAATCGACGTTGTTCTATTAGGATCCGTCGGGTGCACTTGAAATTTAACTATTTCATTTGCTGGCTTGAAGGAGGTCCATTTAGGTCTCTTCTCGAGAATCACATCATCCTTGTCCACCATGGATCGTAGGGTGGTTTGTTCTTCGACCGCAAAGGCTTTGGATAGTGCCTTAAGGGCTAAGGATGCGGGTTTTTTTTCGGCGTGGAGTGCTTTATCCGGATCACTCGTAACTGTGGTTATTCCATTGGCCCCTAGCATTTTAAGCTTCGTGTACCCATAATGGGGTACGGCTTGGAAGCGTGAAAAAGTGCCCCGCCCTAGAAGGGCATGATATGCGCTATTGAAGGGAGCAATGTGAAAGAGCAACTCTTCTAACCTATAATTTTTAGGCGTGCCGAATACTACGTCAAGTTTAATTCTCCCCGAGCATCGTGCTTCTCGACTGGGGATGATGCCTCGAAAGGTGCTATTGCTTTGCTCGATGCGTGTTCTATCGACCTGCATTTTGTCGAGCGTGTCGTCTTAGATGAGGTTAAGCCCACTGCCGCCGTCCATGAGCACTTTGGTAAGTTGAAAGCCGTCCACAATTGGTTTAGTACCAAAGCGGCGGGTGCTCGGACTGATCGGTCCCTCGGTTCGTCGTCAGCGGTGAAGGTTATTGCCGCATCGTTCTATGGGTTCACTGGGATTACTTGGTGGACTTCGGCGAGGTCGCGAAGTGCCCTCTTACGCCAATTTTTTGAAGAGAAAGTCTTGAAGACCATAAGGACGTTAAAATCGTCATCCTCTGGAGGATGCTTCTCTGGAGTGGCGGTGGTGAGGATGGTCTCCCTACTTTTAGCTACCTGTCGGAGTACCCAACATGCCCGAAGGCTGTGAGCTGAGTCAATGCTGGGTGTTGCATGTATCGGACAGGGTTTGTCAAGGAGTTCATCAAGAATGGACCTGTATCCCATAAAGGGTTTGTTTTTCTTGCCGACGGGCTTATGGTCGGATGCCTCGTAGGGGTGTATCCGTTTTGCCCAGGTAATGCACTGCTTAAAGGAAGCAGGTTCCAGTTGGGTTTTCTGGGCCTTCCATGTGCTTTCCATCGTGTAGTACTTCCGTACTACGTGCGATAGTTTTGTGAAACTCTGTATGCGACAGCGGTTGAGGGCATTCCAAATCCCCTCATCGATACAATTACGGTGAAAGACCGAGACAGCATCGTCGTCGCATCAGTCTTTAATCTTGTTTTTGACAAGTAGGAACCTAGCCCAAAAGTGATGGACCGTTTCATGAGGTTTCTGTCGTACATACATCAGGTCATATATGTCTGGAGGGCCTGGATTACTTGGAGAGTATTGATTGTGGTGGGTGGGTGGGCTAAAACTTGAATCTCGACCCAAAGTTGTGTCCGGAGTTTGTAAAATCTCCGAGGTCACCAGTTCGGGTCCAGGAAGATCCAAGTGCTCCCCGGACCCTATGTCCGACCCTGAGTTCAGGGGACACAGAGTCCCATCCAAAGGAAGGGTATCCAGTTCAAGGGATTCGGAGATCCGAACATAGATGGTCTTTAATTTAGGGGAAGAAGTGTTTTCAGCTCGTTCCTCGACGACCGCTGCCAAGTGGGTGATCGGCGGGCGATTGATTTCCCTCTGGCTAGGTTTAAGCCCAATCCGATCATAGTCCGTTGAAAGACCCAGGGCGGCGATGCGATCTAGTAGCTCGTTTAGGTACGAGATGTCCGCTAGATCCATCTTTTCGGAATGTTCGGGACCGATGCAGGGGTGGTGTTTGGTGATCACGGGGGATGTTGTCGGCTTGATGGCCATGCGGGCACCCATGGTAAAACCGCCGAGCTGGAGGATCTGTCCTGAAGTTAGGCTTCTTCCAAAACTGATATCGTCATTGATGACAAGGCGGGCAATGGATCACTTTTCATGACTACACATCAGAGCTCTCTATGAAAGCACCATTGTCGGTGTCAAAACCGGCAGATGTTGGGTAGGGGGGCCCAAGCTATGAGTCTAAGGATCAATGGTAACAAGGGACAATGGGGACACGATTTTTACCCACGTTCCGGCCCTCTTAAAGGAGGTCAAACCCTACATCCTGCTTGATTGTATTCGATGAGTATAGTGGTTACAAGACTTGATCTACCTCAAGATCTCAATGGCTAAACCCTAGCTGTGTAGCCTATGATTATTCTGATAGCCTCTATGGACTAAACCCTCCGGTTTATATACACACCGGAGGGACTTAGGGTTGTACAGAGTTGGTTTGCACAGGAAGGAAATAGTACACCCAGACACCAAACTTGCCGTCCACGCATATAGGAGTCCTACCCAGACACGGGGATAGCCTTCTGTTTCATCTTCATGGCCCATCAGTCCGGCCCATATCGAATAGACCAGACACCCAAGGACCCCCTAATCTAGGACTCCCTCAATGACAACCCGTTACGATGGATGCCACGTGTCGGTTACCCTTGACGAAAGCACTCCATGAAGCGCCATTTATCATCATGGAAGTGTACACTTCCATGATGATAATCTTGGTATTGTCATGGAACACTTCTACGACATCACATGTATGACTATCTTGATTCTGTCATAAAATCGTCATGGCTGTACATGCATGACAGAAAACATGACCTACTATGACAAACAGGTATCATCACAGAATTGTGTTTTTTTGTAGTCCTACCTGATGGTGGGCTTTGAGGTTGCTCAAACATCATTTGTAACAAGGTGATATGACGACAACTTTCAAGCACACCGGAAAGTTTGACAACTGACCCGACAACTCGAGAGTGGGATTTGCTCCTCTGACAATGGAGATATATTCTGAGGGCCCTCTCGGTGTGATGACATCCATCATCGTCTAGACAGACATAGGTGACTACATCATGGGGATGCCGAAACACGTCTACATAATGGGAGCAACGGTATAGTGAACATGGTGATGACTCAGGAGGATACCGATGCACACCGGGTTTTGTAAAATATCGTGAAGCAAAAGGAACATCACATGATAACCAAAGGTTCACTCGAATATTTTTTGTGTAATCATAGGGACCGATATGGATGTCCACGGTTCCGCTATCGGTCATTAAACGAAGGGAGTTTCATTCATGTCTATGGTTTACCGAACCTACCAGGTTACAAGCTTAAGGTAATTACGATCTGCTGATAGTTAGTGGGACAGGAGTGATGAGAATATATTTGTGGAAATGTTTCATTAATATCTGGAATAGTTCCAAGAGGTTCCAGAAGTGTTCAGGCGTCACCGGAAGGGTTTCGGTGAGTATCGAGTAATACCGGGTATTACCAATTAATTACATATAGGTGGAAGATGTTTCCAGGGATGTTAAATGATATGTATAATGCTATAAAAATGTTTAGAACATTTGGTATTTAATTTAAATAGCAATGGGCCTTAAAAGGCCAAGAGGTGGAGGGCAACTTGGGCCACAAGGGCCCAAATAGGAAGGCGCCCCCCTTTCCTTGTAGGGGGGCGAATTGGACTAGGGGAGGAGTCCTACACCTCCCCCTTTGGCCGGCGCCCCAAAGGGTACTTTGCCCCCTTGGTGGCAGCCCTCTCCCTCCCCTCTAACCTATATATACTAGAGGATTTCCACCCTATGGATATACAAGTTTTGGAGCCTCCTCTAGTTGATCTAGTGCATGTTCTATTTGGTCCCAGTTGACTAATTAGAGCAAGCCCTAGCCACCTCTAATCCTCATAATTAGAAGCCGTGTGTGGTTCTAAACTCCTCTCTCTAATTCTCCGGTGACGATTAATTAAGTCTCTTCTTTCACACACCCTGAAAGTTAATCTAGCAAAAAGGAGTATCACTTTATGGTGTGAACGTAGGTAGCTAGGTCTATCCAGGAACCCTAGAAGCCATGTAATTAAAATTTTCCAAACCGATTAGAGGACGTCTAACTTGGTTTTTCGGGGTTTGCATATGATGTGGTATAGCATTCGTCATGATAATGAGTTTATGTAGGAGATGGTTATATGTTGTAATGTTATGTGGCATGTGTGTCACGACATGATGGGTGGAGCCACGAGATTGCCACCTTAATGTAAATATCATAGAGATAGGTTACATGCGATGGTGGCAAGACGTACACAGAGGACCCCGACGAGGAGAAGGTGTACCAAGGCATGGGACGAGGAGTGTCATGGCAGAATTTCAGATTTCAGTGTCATGGCAACACTTTCTGAAACGGCCGCCACGACAACGTTTTCTGAGATTGCCGCCACGGCAACGAAATATTGGCCGTCAAGTCGCATCAACTGAAGATTGAAGATGATCATGGAGAATTCCCGGCACTCAGGGCTATACCATGTCATGCTATTATGAATTGCCTGAGATATTTATCCCTTTGTTGTTTGCACCATTTGATTGCGCAGTAGTCAATTATTAGGGTGATCTCTCACAGTAAATATCAAGTTAAAAGGTGCTCTTCCCAGTGTTGCAACTGGCTATAACACATAGCGTTTTGGACTGGGTCATGTCCACATGAGTACAAACGGGACGTGAGGTGTAAGGCGGGGATGGTCAGACCATGCATGCAGATAGCACTCGGTTGTTTGGAAGTTCTAGCAGAATCGTTTTGAGCTTGGAGCAGAAAGCATCGAAAGAAGAACAAAAGTCATATGGAGATATGATCGGCAAAAGTGTGCCCACCGGTCAAAATTCTCATCATTAGTGATGTCTACAACAATGACTGAGAAGTAGACTTGGATCTTGAATCACTCACTATTATTTAGGAGAGCTATTAATTTGAGTGGGAGCGCACTTTAAATTTAATTTTGTCTTAATTCACTAGTGCAATATTAATTATGAATATGTCTAAAAGTGAATCTTGTGATTGTTGTAGATCAATGGCTTGCAATAGTTTCAATTTAGCACCACTATTTGAGAAAGAAAAGTTAGCTGAGAATGGTGGAAATTATGAGGATTGGATCCACACTCTAAGATGTGTTCTCAGGAGTGCAAAGAAAGAATATGTGCTGGATCAACCACTTGGTGACTACCCGACGCCTGGAGCATCGCAAGATGTCATCAATGTGATGTTATCTCGCAAGAACGATTTTAGTGTTGTCAAGAGTATTATGTTATCTTGCACGGACAATGTGTTACATAATTTTTTGAACATTCCAATACTATTAAAATTGTCGAGACATTGGAACTTCTGTATCACCAAGAACCAGCTGAAGTTCACTAGATAACCGAAGCAATGGTAGAGTGCAAGATAACTAAAGGTGTTAAGCAAGGTGCCAGGCTTGTAGACTATTATGATAGTATAACTGTAGTGGGAATTGATTTTTCCAGGACACCAGAGAACGACCTACTCCTCACTTCGCTTATGAAACAATGCTCAAACCCAATGAGATTGGGTTGCAGAACCAACAAAAGTTATTGGTGAACAAAATAGAAAGTTTAAAAGAAGAAAAACACAACACCAAAAGTTACAAGGGTGAAGCATCTCACGAGACTTCAGGTTTCTACTGCAAAGAGATACCACACTAGAAAAGAAATTGTTAGAAGTATCTGGCAGATAAGAAGAACTCGTCTTTTGGCAAAGGTATAAAAGTTATACAAGTTAATTTTATTGATATTCTACTTGCTAAAAACTCCAAGTCATGGGTATTTGATACCGAATATGTTGCTCATATTTGCAACACAATTCAGGGACTTCAAAAAATTCGCAAGCTGAGCAGAAATGAAGTCGTGATGCGAGTCAGGAATGGTGACGGGATTGTCGCCCTACACGTTGGTGTCATGTGTTTAAGTTTACCTTCATGATTTGTTTTAGAACTAGATAATTGTTATTTTGTTCCGAGGTTATGTAAAAACATTATCTCTGGATCATGTTTGATAAGTGACGGGTATTCTTATAAATCAGAAAACAATGGTTGTTCAATATATTATAAGGATATGTTTTATGGATTTGCACCTATTGTAGGTGGTTTAGGCATAAGGGCATATCCAATGCACAGGCACTTGCGTAGATGCTTAAGGAATAAAAATAAAAGAAGTAATGCTTAGCGTCTGGGTAAGCGCCTTGGCATCCAACCCTGGTGAACTGTGAGATGCTTGATCTCTCTCATCAAATTAGCTTATCCGTGAGCTAAAGCGCTTGGTGCCAAGTCTAGCGTCGCGGGCTAGTAGGCGCTAGGAATTTCTCTCCGCACTAGCAAAACGGCCGGGATTCTTAGCCTTAGCGCTCGTCATTAGCGCCCTGTTGTATAGGCCCTAATGGATCTTGAACATGAAAAAGATGTCTTTAACATTAATGCTAAACGTCTTAAGAAGACTAGTACTACCACTTACATGTGGCACTGTCGTCTTGGTCATATCGGAAAGAAACGCGTGCAAAAACTTCATAAAGATGGAGTATTAACATCATTTGATTTTGAATCATTCGATACATGCGAAGCTTGTCTGATGGATAAAATGACCAAAACACTGTTCACATGCCATCCTGAATGGACGCAAGAATTATTGGAAATAGTACATAGTGATGTATGTGGTCCGGTGAGTATTTCGGCGCGCGGTGGATACGTCTACTTCGTAATCTTCATTGATGATTTGAGTAGATCTGGTTATATCTACTTAATGAAACACAAGTCTGGAACATTTTGAAAAGTTCAAAGAATTTCATAACAAAGTTGAGAATCATCGAGGAAAAAAGATAAAATTTCTAAATGAGATCGTGGAGGAGAATATCTGATGCAGAGCATCCCACGTTCATCCCCATGTACACTCTGACTACTCTCCAAACCCCAAGAGGACATATGATGAGACCTCGAATATACGCCATGGGACGCAAGGTGAACTCGCTCCTCTCCGAACCATCACTTTCCACATATGATACATGGCTACTACCTCAAATATATGTGCTATGCATGACCAGGAACAAAGAGGAAGACCATGGACAAGACGGCGAGGACACCAAGCACACGAAACAAGAGGAAGAACTGCCAGGAAGCATCAGCTCCTGGACGTCCGACAGTCATCGGACGTCCGACGCCTTGAGTCCCCACCAGCCAGATGGAACAGCCGATGAAAGCTACAGCGTCCGGACGACCGACCAAGGCCGGACGCCCAACGACCATCAGCTACCGGACGACCGACAACGTCCGGAAATCCGACGATGGCTATCCCGAGCCAAAACACCAGACGTCCGACAAGTACCGGACGACCGGACCCTCGCGAGCCACCGGACGTCCGGTACCTATCGGATGACCGACGCCTGTCTACGCGTAGAGTAACGGGCCGAGGCCCATGTATCCTCACTTACCACTTCATGGCCCTAGACTATATATACTACTCCACCTCCACCATTTGAGGGTTAGCGTTGTGTTAGCTCATTTGTGAGATAGAGCTTCGCTCATCCATATCGGATCTACTCCTTGAGACAGACTGCAGCCCCTCTTTGGAGAATATCCACCTTGGATTTAAGACCCCTTTACGGGAAGATCCCCTTGTGGATTCAAGACCTCCTCACGGAGAAGAATCAGTTACCCTTTGTATCGTCCTTTGTTGACATTGGATCTTGTATCTCCTCTCGTGTTTCGAGGATCTAGCACATGTGTGACTTAATCTTGTTGGTTAGAGTATTTCTCTTTGTGCCCCTTTGTGATTTCCCCTCGTGTTCTTCGTGTTCTTAGTTGGGATCCTCTTCTTTCGTGAAAGATCGGCCGTATAGGGTTTCACCCTACATCATCTTGGTATCATGAGCCACGTTGATCACGATTTCGGAGCCTCCCCTTGTTGTTTTCTAGCCTAATTTTGTTGTGCTCTTCCCCAATTTCAAAAATCCCCACCAAAAATAGCCCCAATTTTTTTTGTGATTTGTTGGTTTGACGAAGTTTTGTTGGATTTGATCCATGGATTTGCTTGGTTTCAAGTGGATCTAGCAATTCCCCAAGTTTCCTCATCTTTCACCTACGAAATCTCATAAATTTTGACCCCAAAATCCCCAAATTCCGCCCAAAATCGCGTCCCGAAACTCGCATCTCGCGTTGACCCAGACCCACCGGACGACCGTCACTTTACCGGACGTCCGGAGACCCAGGAAGCACCAGACGTCCGACCTTACCGGACGACCAGAACCCCTAACCCGAGCTGAAATTAGCGGATTTCCGAACCGACCGGATGTCCAGCGACCGGACATCCGTCCATTTCCGGACGTCCGCTATGTGTAAAAACTCACTTCGCTGAAATTTTGTTTCCGCCATAACTAATTCATCCGAACTTCGATTTTGACGTTCTTTAACTCGTTCTGAAGCTCTTGACATCCCCATTCGCACAAAAATACCACCAACATCTTTTGACTCCATCAAATTTTGTGAATTTTGGCATCTTTGCCTAGGGCTTCCACCACATCATCCGCTACACCACCGCCGACTTCCGCAACCTAACCAGTTTTGTTCCCCATAGCATTAGCGGTTGTTTGTGTTGTGACTTGAGTCTCCTAAGGTGTTTCGGCTACTTAGGGACGGTTGCTTCTTCATCAACCACCACCACCACTACCGCATAGGCTTACCCACCATACACTTCCACCCCCCCGACTTAACCCAATTTTGTTTGTGTTCTGAGTTGTGTCTCCTAAGGTGTTTCAGCTACTTAGGGACAGTGCTTCCAATTCCGACACCGTGTATATTACACCATCTTACCCTCCATTTCTGCATTGCCTACTCAAAAAACCCATCATTGCATTTCCGCAATCCCATTGAGCTTCCGCCACCACCACCGCATTCCCGCTACCACCATTTAACATTTGAGATTTTGAGTTCACGGTTTTTCCGTTTCCTAAGGTGTTTCGGCTACTTAGGGATGAGTCTCCATCATCTTGGTATCTCCATCAAGATCACCGCCACTCATCATCGACACGGAAGGTAACCCCCATATCATCTTGGTATCGTGGTATCCCTCCATTGTATTTTCCCTTACCATTGCATTGATAACTCCTAGCCTATTTTGCGTCACTTGCCTATCGAGACTAGCCATTTGAGTATTGCCGGCACCGTTACTTGTGCACATTAGTGATCTACACCTTCTACTGCATACATACCATATCATATTGGTATCATATCATCCCTTGTGCCACAAGATTGTTCCCATATATATCCAATTGCTATCTTGGGTTGTGCATTTCGCATTGTGGCCATACAAAAAAGAAAAAAAGAAAAAAAAGCTTTTAAGCAAAAGAGTGAACAAATAGCTTGTAATCAAGTGCCATAGCATCATACCGCATTGCATAAGATTGTCATATCCGATCATCTTGCATCATACCACCGGAACATCATACATAGCATACTTGGGTTAGAAAGCTCATACATTTTGCATCTTATAGGTTGTGCACAAGTGTCGTATCCGCCTATTGAGCAATCGTGCTAGCGTCTCTCTTGAGTTGTGCAACACGAGTGTTTTCCGTGGATTCCACATTTTGTGCTCATTCCTTGGTTGCACGACCCCATTTATCTATCCGTGTGTGTGTTTCCGTGTGCCACATATTGCTATTGATCTACTTGTTTCACTTGCAAATTTGTGAACCTCTTTCAACATAATTGACTCTTGCTAACATTTTGCATCAAATTTTTGTGCCAATATTCTCACCGAGCTCCACCATAAGCCTTATTTGTGTAGGTGTGAGAAAACGACAAGAATTGGTACCAATTGTGCTATTTGCTTGTTACATCATTGAGTGATCATTGATCCATCTTCAACATCAGCCAAGGTACATTTGGTATAGTTCCTCTCCTTTCTCCACTCATATTTACTCGAGTATTGTGATGGATAGGCAAAGCATTTCATCTTCGGTCTTCGACAACAATGACGGCATGAACAACTACATCACCAAAGCGTCAATCTTCGATCTACAATGACAAATACAAGGCGCACAAGCAAGATTGCGAGAGCACATCGAGAACCTCTCCATCGACATTCGTCACTCGAAGCAAGGAAAAGGGACTACATCAACAATAAGCTTTCCGCACAAAAGAAGGATCAAGATGCAAGGATGGAGGAGATTCGGACCTTGTTGATCAACCGTTCTTCCCCTTCATCATCCTCAAGGCGGCGATGTTCAAGTCACAAGTCTTCGGAGTGCAAAAATGATGCAAGCGCAAGTCGTCCACGTCCACATCTCCATGGCGACCACCATCACGTTCGTGATCAACATTGTCATGAAGGGCAAGTCACCTCCAAGCAACATGTACACGATGACGACGAACGACATCTACTACGAGCTCAAGTGCGACAACGACACCATCATCATGAAGATGCTCGCCAAGCGCAAACTTACAAGTCCCAACAAGCCCTACTTCACGCCAAGTCCAAACATCATGAGCATAAGAGAAGACCGCGAGACGAGCACCACCAAGACGGAGCTACAACTACAACAACCACTTTGGCATCTTCTCCAAGTGCTATCAAGGCATCTTCGCCTTTGGACGTACGGCATCTTCGCCTACTTCCCGTGAGTTCGCCTACATCGACATCATCAAGTACAAGGCGACCACCTACGAGCGAGGGTGACACTTCCATCTTCGGAAGCCCCCCAAGGAAGATGGCCGAGCATGGGACATTCCCGTCGGTCATGGAGATGAGTTATGAGGTGCCACATCATATGGGCCTCCTACAACAAGACGGTGACAAGAAGGTCGAGCAAGGGCCATCCCCTTCGACCACAGCGATGAGCACGAAACTCTTCAACAACATGAAGACGGCGCCCATATTGGATCATACTCCAAGTCAAGCTACGAGACCGCACATGAGACCTTATCTTTGGTCTTAGAGGAGAGTGATGATGTGCCATCTTCGGCCTTCATCCATGGCTACGACCACGACATGATTGACCATGGAGAAATTTGCACCTACATCTCTCTGACACCCACATATGATGAGATGCCCCAATTGCCTTATGAGGAGAGCAACCACCCCATGTGTGAGATGAGTGACTCCACCATACGTGACATTGATAGCATTTCCTATGAGAGGATGAGTGTGACCACCGCTAGCCCCACACATGAGAGCATACCACATATCCTATGTGAGGTTGAGAGCCATTTGAGTGACTTCACCAACCATACGAGTGAGAGCATCCGTGAGCGAGTAAGTGAGCCACAACACTTAGTGAGTGGTCAACGTTCTGGGAACGGGGGTCCCCAGACTTGCCTGCCTGCGGCCTGTGGCGTGGCTCAGGTGGGGGCCCAGCGCGGCCCATCTTCATCAGCCCAAGCTCAAGACCCTCGCGAGGGGCCAAGCCTCGCGGGGTGGACGATAGGAAGCTTCCTCAAGAGCGTCCTCATCAGGCAGGCTCGCGAGGAGGCAGAGAGATCAATGCAAGGGTACCTCGCGAGGATCCCATGATGCAAGCCATGGCGATCAAGGCCAGGCGGGCACCAGGCGAGCGTCGGCCTGCGCAGGGTCCTTGTTTCCCCTTTGGTGCAAAGGGGGCAAGCACACGCCAAGGTATCAGGCAAAGGTTACCATTCTGGTGCAACGAGACCAAGACCAGCCAGACGGCTGGACGGAGGTCTCCGTGGAGCCCAAGACGGCGTCATCACCAAAGCTTTTGGCAGCCGAAGACCACCTTTGGTCAGGATAACTTGTACTATATGTTCCCCTTCAAAATGGCCAATTGTTGGCGCCCTTCCCGCTCATTATTTGGGGAGAGGCCCAGGGCCTCTATAAGTAGAGCTAGCCACACAGAGTAGAGGGACGGCGAGAGATCTGGTATAACCCTAGCAGAGAGAGAGAGGCGACGGACCTCACCCTAGCAGTTCATCGCACCAGCTCAAGAACACCTCTCGCGAGGCTGTTCTTCCTTTGTACTATTCATCATCGGCCCCTGAAGCAATCCACCACACCACACACTGGAGTAGGGTATTACACCACAACGGTGGCCCGAACCAGTATAAACCTCGTGTCTCTTGTGTTGTTCATCATTTTCATCTTAGTTCGCACGAGAGGATCGGACGTAGATCGGTAGGGGAGAGATCTCCGCGCGCGCCCCAGTGTTCGAACCTCAAGGGTCTGCCGGAACCCGAAATCCGACAACCACCTACGAGCGAGGGCGACACTTCCATCTTCGGAAGCCCCCCAAGGAAGATGGCCGAGCATGGGACATTCCCTTCGGTCATGGAGATGAGTTACGAGGTGCCACATCATATGGGCCTCCTACAACAAGATGGTGACAAGAAGGTCGATCAAGGGCCATCCCCTTCGACCACAGCGACAAGCACGAAACTCTTCAACAACATGAAGACGACGCCCATATTGGACTCATACTCCAAGTCAAGCTACGAGACCGCACATGAGACCTTATATTTGGTCTTAGAGGAGAGTGATGATGTGCCATCTTCGGCCTTCATCCACGACTACGACCACGACATGATTGACCATGGAGAAATTTGCACCTACATCTCTCTGACACCCACATATGATGAGATGCCCCAATTGCCTTGTGAGGAGAGCAACCACCCCATGTGTGAGATGAGTGACTCCACCATACGTGACATTGAGAGCATTTCCTATGAGAGGATGAGTGTGACCACCGCTAGCCCCACACATGAGAGCATACCACATATCCTATGTGAGGTTGAGAGCCATTTGAGTGACTTCACCAACTATATGAGTGAGAGCATCCGTGAGGGAGTAAGTGAGCCACAACACTTAGTGAGTGATGTAGTTGACACAGCATGTGAGGCCACTATGATTTCTAATGACCTAACCTCTACTCCGAGTGTGTTTTCTTCTTTGGTGCTAGGTCTCCTACATGACGACACGCCTATCCTCGATGATTCCATACCTCCAATGAAGACGACGATGGACATGGTGGACGATGATGAACCCCCCACATGGTTCCATCAAGATTAAGATGACCACGACTCGGTCTTTGACACCTCACCTCCAACACATGAGCGATGCTCCAAAGGTAACATAGGTGATGGTGCTTCTCTTGTCCCACTAGTGGACTACCTCACCAATGATTTTTTGCATGATGTTGATCTACCTATTCCCATGCTTCATGCTAGTGCGAATTCTTCATGTCATGACTTACCAATTTATGATGAATATGATGATGAGCATGTTGATTTGCCTAGTTGTGATGCTATGCTCGATAGGATATCATGTGAAAATTCTATCAGTCACATCATGTTTGACAATCCTTTGAACTTGTCATATGCTATGAGTGAGATCTCCCATATTGCATCATTTCAATCTCAACATAGTAGCTATGCATGCCCCATTACAATAAATCCCATTTGCACTTATGGCATAGATGACGAGATGATGGTCATTGGCTTTTGTTTTTCATGTGATGATATTGCCATGCTTCCTTTACATGATTTGCGCAATTTATCTACTATGCCATGCCATGATCACAATGTTCCAACTATGCATTGTTTTGGATGTTGTCAATATTCTCCATGTGATGTTTCCACTAATGATCATGAGGAGATTTTGATGCATTCCATACTTAGCATGATTCCCATAATTGCTTGCACCATATGCATTCCATGAATAACAATGCTCTACATATTTATCATGATGCATTACACAATTTGAGTCTCCATTATGATATACATAACAACAAACCTATTATGATGGATGACATGTTTATATATCACACATCTCATTTATTTGAGCATTGGATATTTTGTGCTAACCAACACAAGCACGTGCGCATCATGATGGATGATGTGTACATATACCACACACACACAATTTTTCCTTTGCCTTTGTTTTGTGTAGGTACTCATGTATACTCGTCAACCTCTGAATCCCAAGAGTTGGCGAAACAAGCTCTTGAGAGCAATGATGATTTGGGATCCCATGGATTGTCCTTCCCACCGTCCTTTTCATGCAATGACTTCGCGCATTCCTTTTACTTGGCTCTCACACGGCTTTGGGCTATTTACCATTTGTCACCTTATGTCCATTCTCTCGTGTTCATTTTGCATGATGTGCCTCTTTCTATGTCTTTTCCATGCAATTGTGACCCTTGCTTGCATATACCCATGATTCACCATTTTACTACTCATATGTGTATTTGCATGCTTGGTGGAGATCCTTGTTGCTATTTCCATGTTTATCATGTGCCTCAGGATATTGATGCTTGTTGTGTTGCGAGAGTCATGATGTCCCATTGCTATTTACATATGGCCTCTTGCCAATACATTGATGATATTTTGCTCATATCGTGCCTTCGTGCTTGTGATATGTCTTGTGCATTATTCATGACCACCATTTGCACACATGACATGCTTGACATGATTCCCTCTAGTATGTTGCATCTTCGCACTACTTTCTTGCTTAACTTGACCACTATGATTACTTGCTTTGCCGCATCGCCCATGTTCCACTATTACTCGCTTTCTTCGGTTGATGACATATATGCTTGTGCCTCTCACATGATACATCTTGTTCATTGTCGCTTGCCTCCAATTTTTGCATCTATGCTTATTGATCGTGGAGACTTGGACATATTACTTGTGATGCATGCTTGTTTCATTGAGCCTATTGTCTTTGGTTGTTCTCGCATCATATGCCTCCATACCATGAAATTCTCCCTTGTCCTTTCTTATGATGAGCATGATGCATAAACTTGTTGGGTATCTTACCACACAAATGATAGGTTTTGCACTTCTGCTAACCTCATTTGTTTTTCCGAGGGTTTGTTATGTTATTTCATTTCGAAGGATTCACAAGGTGATACCGTCATGAGAAAATTTGGTCATGTGAAGGCATACACGATGTGCAACACCAACATTTGCGACCATCTCCTAAAGGTGAACTCCTTCCCTTTGAGCCATCCTCAATTACGCATATTGGATGGGTCACTCTTTCATTGTTGTCTACATGATACCTCTCGTGAACGAAGGAGCGACATGGGAGATTGGCTATATGGACCTTCAAGTTGAGGAGCGCTTGGACTTATTGGATGCACCTTCGAACCTCCACTCAGGCCACGACATCGAGAATTGGTACACCAACACCTCCATATTTGTTGATTGTGCTCACACATGTCATGCTCGATGGACATATCATACACATGACAAATTTGCATCTTATGCATGGATTGACTCACATTATGATTGCCTTGTTGTATCTTGTATCCCCATGTCATCCATGATATATGAGCTTGTGCATTTTCTTAGCAAAATTTTTGTGATCTACCTTGATGGCATATTCATACATCATGATCATATTGCACATCATCAATTGCATGATCACATACTCATTTTGAGCACCCATTACCATGTTCATGCTTTTGATAAACCATCCCATTATGACATCATTTTGCACAATGGTTGCATTGATCACATTCACCACACCTTTGTGCATACTACAAATCCTATTGTTCCCATGAATGCTTTGCATATCATTCTATATCATCTTGATAAGCTTCATGCACTTTGTCATGAAGAATCTTGCCAAACGGACTCATACTCACTTGATGGACACTTTGTGTGCGCTAACCTTTGTATTTCCAAGTGTCACTTGTGTTTGCTCTTTGTGCATGTCTATCACTTCGGAGACACCTTGGAATACTTGGATTGCGCCATGACTTCCACTTCGTCCAACTACAAGTCCGTCCACGACAACCGTTTCCATAGTGATGAGGATCACGATCCGAGGTCAGATCTTTCCCAAGGGGGGAGATGATGTGGAACATCCCACATTCATCCCCATGTACACTCCGACTACTCTCCAAACCCCAAGAGGACATATGACTAGACCTCGAATATACGCCATGGGACGCAAGGTGAACTCGCTCCTCTCCGAACCATCACTTTCCACATATGAGACATGGCTACTACCTCAAATATATGTGCTATGCATGACCAGGAACGAAGAAGAAGACCATGGACAAGACGACGAGGACACCAAGCGCATGGAACAAGAGGAAGAGCTGCCAGGAAGCATCAGCTCCCGGACGTCCGACGCCTGGAGTCCCCACCAGCCAGATGGAACAGCCAATGAAAGCTACAGCGGCTGGATGACCGACCAAGGCCGGACGTCCGACGACCATCAGCCACCGGACGACCGACAACGTTTGGAAATCCGACAATGGCTATCCCGAGCCAAAACACCGGACGTCCGACAAGTACCGGACGACCGGACCCTCGCGAGCCATCGGACGTCTGGTGCCTGCCGGACGACCGACGCCTGTCTACGCGCAGAGTAACGGGCCGAGGCCCATGTATCCTCACTTACCCCTTCGTAGCCCTAGACTATATATACTCCTCCACCTCCACCATTTGAGGCTTAGCATTGTGTTAACTCATTTGTGAGATAGAGCTTCGCTCATCCATGTCGGATCTACTCCTTGAGAGAGACCGCAACCCCTCTTCGGAGAAGATCCACCTTCGATTCAAGACCCCTTTACGGGAAGACCCCCTTGTGGATTCAAGACCTTCTCACGGAGAAGAATCGGTTACCCTTTTTATCATCCTTTGTTGACTTTGGATCTTGTATCTCCTCTCGTGTTTCGAGGATATAGCACATGTGTGACTTAATCTTGTTGGTTAGAGTGTTTCTCTTCGTGCCCCTTTGTGATTTCCCCTCGTGTTTCCCCTCGTGTTGTTCGTGTTCTTAGTTGGGATCCACTCCTTTCGTGAAAGATCGGCCGTATAGGGTTCCACCCTACATCAATATCTAAGTCATGAGTTTAGCAAACATCTAAGTGAATGTGGAATTGTTTCACAACTTACTGCTCCCGGAACTCCATGGATATATGGAGTGTCACAAAGACATAACTGAACTTCATTGGACATGGTGAGGTCAATGATATCTCTTACCGATCTACCTTTATCATTATGGGGATATGAACTTGAAACAACAACATATACACTAAACAAAGCACCGTCTAAGTTTGTTGAGATGACACCATATGAGTTATGGAATGTGAAGAAACTCAATTAGTCACATCTCAAGATTTGGGTTGTGAAACTTATGTAAAATGTTTACAACCGAATAAGCTCGATCCCAAAGTAGACAAATGTTACTTTGTAGGTTATCCCAAAGAAACAATTGGGTATTTCTTCTACCAAAAGTTCGAAGACAAAGTGTTTGTCGGAAAGAATGGACACTTTCTTGAGAAGGAGTTTCTTGCTAAAGAAGTAAGTGGGAGGACAATACATCTTGATGAGATTAGTGAATATTGAGAAGTTGAGAGGACTAACGAAACGGAATATGTTCCATAAGTTGTCCACACAACTGAACTAAAAGTTACTACACCAGTTGTAGAAACACCGGTAAAAACTATAACTGTATCGCGCTGGTCAACCAGAGTTCTTGAATGATACTTCGCCAACGTATCTATAATTTTTGCTTGTTCCATGTTGTTATATTATCAATCTTGGATGTTATATATTCATTTTGTAGCAACTTTATATAATTTTTTGGGACTAACCTATTGACATAGTGCCCAGTGCCAGTTGCTGTTTTTTGCTTGTTTTTTAATTTGCAAAATATCCCTATCAAACGGAGTCGAAATGCATCGAAACTTTTTGGAGGCTCTTTTTGGACCAGAAGACACCTTTTAGGCCAAGAAAGCACCTGGGAGGAGGCCCGTGGTGACCACAAGACACCAGGGCGCGCCTAGGAGCCCAGGCGCGCCCTGGTGGGTTGTGGGGCCCATGGGGTCTCCTGCACCGCCTCTTCGCACTATAAATTCCCAAATATTCCAGAAACCCTAGGGGAGTCGACGAAACACAATTCCAGCCGCTGCAAGTTCCAGAACCACGAGATCCAATCTAACACCATCGCGGAGGGGTTCATCATCCTCATTGGTGCCTCTCCGATGATGCATGAGTATTCAACCATAGAACTACAGGTCCGTAGGTAGTAGCTAGATGGCTTCCTCTCTCTTTCTGATTCTCAATAAAATGGTCTCCTGGAGATCTATTTGATGTAATGACTTTGTGCGGTGTGTTTGTTGGGATCAGATGAAGTTCAAGTTTATGGTCAGATTTATATACATGGAAGTATTTGAGTCTTCTTTGATCTCTTATATGCATGATTATTTGTAGCCTCATATTTCTTCTCTGAATCTTTGGTTTAGTTAGGCCAACTAGATTGATTTTCTTGCAATGGGAAGAGGTGCTTTGTGATGGGTTCAATATTGCAGTGTCCTCTTCTAGTGACAGAAGGGGTAGCGAGCCACACATGTATCATTGCTATTAAGGATAACAAGATGGGGTCTATTCCTACATGAATAGATCTTGTCTACATCATGTCATCATTCTTATTGCATTACTCCATTTCTCCATGAACTTAATATACTAGATGCATGCTGGATAGCGGTCGATGTGTGGAGTAATAGTAGTAGATGTAGGCAGGAGTCGGTCTACTGATCTTGGACGTGATGCCTATATATTGATCATTGCCTAGATATCATCATAATTATTTGTTCTTCTATCAATTTCCCAACGGTAATTTGTTTACCCACCGTGTGCTATTTTCTCGAGAGAAGTCACTAGTGAAATCTACGGGCCCCGGATCTATATTTTATCACATTTGTTTTCCGATCTATTTTTTGCCACTTTTATTTTTAGATATGTTATTCCAAAACCCCACAAATACATCGGGTTGCAAGTATTTGTTCTTTGTGTGCATGTACTGTTTACATAGTGTTACTTGGTTCTCCTACTGGATTGATACCTTGGTTTCACAACTGAGGGAAATACTTACCTTCTCTGTGCTGCATCATCCCTTCATCTTTGGGGAAATACCGACGTAGTCTAGCCACGTCAAAGAAATTTTTGGCGCCGTTGCCGGGGAGACATCATCAACATCTATCAGGTTCAGAATCATAAATCTCATATCCTTGCAATTTAAATTATTTGCCATTTTCCTCATTATTTTATCTCCCCCACTTCACAAAAAATTGCCTTTTTATTCGCCCTTTTTTCGTTCACCTTTTTCTCGTTAGATCTATCTTTTTGCTTGCAATCTTGTTTGCGTAGTCACGATCTCTCAAGAAAATACTAAATTGTGTGATTTTTCCAATACCAACAATAATTATTTTATTAGCACTCTGATTGCTCCTCCTGCCACTAGTGTGGAGTCTTGTGATATAAATGCCGCTTTGTTGAATCTTGTGATGAAAGATCAATTTTACATTACTCCTAATGAGGATGACTCGTCCCATCTAAACACATTCGTGGAATTGTGTGATATGCAGAAGAAAAAAGATGTGGACAATGATATTGTGAAGTTGAAATTATTTCCTTTCTCTTTGAGGGATCGTGCAAAAAATTGGTTTTCTTCTTTGCCTTGCAATAGTATCGATTCATGGGATAAGTGCAAAGATGCTTTTCTTACTAAGTATTTTCCGCCCACAAAAATTATTTCCCTTAGAACAAAAATCATGAATTTTAAGCAACTTGAGCACGAACATGTTGCACAATCTTCAGAAAGAATGAAATTGATGCTAAGAAATTGTCCTACTCATGGTTTAAATCTTTGGATGATTATACAAAAAAATTATGCGGGATTGAATTTTGTTTCTAGAAAACTTTTAGATTCTGCCACGGGTGGTACTTTTATGGAGATTACTTTGGGTGAAGCTACTAAATTGCTTGATAATATAATGGCAAATTATTCACAATGGCATACCGAAAGAGCACCTACTAGTAAAAAAGTTAAGTCGATTGAAGAAATTACTACTTTGAGTGAAAATGTTGATGCTGTTATGAAATTGGTTGCTAGTAAAAGTGTTGCTATTGATCTTAATGATGTGCCTTTGTCTACTTTGATTGAGAAAAATAGTGATCCCGTAGATGTGAGTTTTGTCCCGTGAAACAATTTTAATAACAATGCTTATAGAGGTAATTTTAATCCTAGGCCTTTTCCTAGAAATTCATCTAATAATTATGGTCATTCTTCTTACAATAATAATAGGAACCCCTCTGATCTTGAGAATAATATTAAAGAATCTATCAATGCTCAAAAAAATTCAACACTACGATAGAAGAAAAATTGAATAAGATTGATGATATGTCTAGAAGCATTGATAGAATTTCCCATGATGTAGAAAATCTCAAGATTAAAAATTTTCCACCTAAAGTTGATACGAATGAATCAATTAAAGCTTTGCATATTTCTATGGATGAAATTAAGAAAAGAACCGCTATGCTTAGAGCTAAAAGAGAATTTTTAGAAAGAGCATTTTCTACCGATTGCTTTCATAGAAATGGTGAAGATCTTAAAATGATTGGTGTTTCTTCTATTGCTTCTTTATTTAGTAATGTTAAAATTGATGATAAAGGGACTGAAGAAGAGTCAACTTTAGCTAGAAGGCATCCCGATGACTCCGAGAGTGAAAATCTTGATGAAAAAATTGCTAAAAGTGTGTTTTGAGAGGTCAAAACTTTAACTAGTGATGCACCCACTCTTTTGGATTACAAAGACTTTAATTATGATAGTTGCTCTTTGATTGAATGTATTTTATTTGTTGCAATCCATGATAAGTTCACCCCATGCCTATGAACAAAACCAGGCTTTTACTAAACATGTCGTAGATGCCAACATGAAAGCTTTAGAAGAAAATTTGGAATTAGAGATTTCAATTCCTAGAAAATTATATGATGAGTGGGAACCTACCATTAAAATCAAGATTGAAAATTATGAGTGTTTTGCTTTATGTGATTTGGGTGCTAGTGTTTCCACAATTCTGAAATATTTATGTCATTCTTGGTCTTACCGATATTGAAGAATGCTCTCTTAATTTGCATTTGACGGATTCTACTATTAAAATGCCTTTGGGAAAAATTAATGATGTTCTTATGCTTCCAAATTGGAATTATGTGCCCATAGATTTTATTGTTCTTGATATTGATTGCAATCTGTCTTGTCCTATCATACTTGGTAGACCGCTTTTACGCAGTATATGTGTCGTGATTGATATTATAGCGAGATCTATTATTCCAAAAAACCCCAAAATACCTTGCTGCACTTTTTCCTTAATTATTTTATTTTGTGTTATAGCGAGATCTACTTATCCAAAGTCATACAAACCAATCTATATTTTTCCCGAGGAGGGATTGACAACCCCTCTTACGCGTCGGCTTGCAAGTATTTGTTATTTGTGTTCAAGTACCGTTTACATAGCGTTGCTTGGCTATCCTACTAGATTGATACCTTGGTTTCACAACTGAGGGAAATACTTACCGTCGCTATGCTGCATCATCCCTTCCTCTTTGGGGAAATACTGACACGGCCTAGCCATGTCATTGAACCTCCTGAATGGTTTCAGAATGAAATATTCATCTTATAAGAAGAAGAACATGTGCACTACAAAGAAGTGATGGCGTTGCCTAGCTCAAAAGAATGGCACAAAGCCATTCAATTCGAAATATAGTCCATGTACGAGAATAAAGTTTGGAACTTGGTTGATCCTCGAGAGGGTGTGAAACCCATATAGAGCAAATGAATCTTCAAAAAAATAGATGCAGATGGTAATCCTACCATCTATATAGGAAGGTTATTAGTGAAAGAGTTTTCGTAAATCGAGGGAGTTGATTATGACAAAACTTTCTCTCTAGTAGCAATGCTAAAGTCTGTATGGATTATGATGGCAATTGCTGCATATTTTGATTATGAGATATGGTAGATGGATGTCAAAACTGCTTTCCTAAATGGGTTTTTGAAAGAGCATGTATACATGATACAACTAGAAGGTTTTGTCAATCCAAAGGATGTCAAAAAGGCGTGCAAGCTTAAAAAATCAATCTGTGGTTTGAAGCAAGCATCAAGGAGCTGGAATCAACGTCTTGATGAAGTGGTAAAAGAGTTTGGCTTCATAAAAAATGATGAAGAAGCTTGTGTATACAAGAAGTTTAGTGGGAGCTCGGTAGCATTTTTAATCTTGTATGTAGATGACATATTATTGATTGGAAATAACATAAAGTTTCTTAGAACAATAAAAGATTATTTGAAGACTGTGTTTTCAATGAAGTATTTAGGTGAAGCTTCATATAAACTGGCCATAAATATCTATAGAGATAGATCAAGACGTCTAATTGCGTTGAGCCAAAGCACGTACATTGATAAGGTTTTAAAGAGGTTTAAAATGGAGAATACAAAGAAAGGTTTTCTCCCAATTTCACATGGCACAACACTTAGTAAGAATCAATGTTCGAAGACAGTTGATGAGTGAGTGCAGATCAGTGGAGTCCCATATGCCTCAGCAATTGGATCCATCATGTATCCTATGATATGTACTAGACTAGATGTTTCTTATGCACTAAGTGTTAATAGCAGGTACCAAAGTGATCCTGGATTGTCTCACTGGGCAGCTATTAAAAATATTCTTAAGTGCCTCAGGAGGACAAATGACATGCTCCTAGTCTATGGATGAGATGAATAACTCGTAAATGGTTACACCGATGCAAGTTGTTGGGAAACGTAGCATGTAATTTCAAAATTTTCCTATGCTCATGCAAGATCTATCTAGGAGATGCATAGCAATGAGAGGGGGAGAATGTATCCACGTACCCTCGTAGACCGAAAGCGGGAGAGTTTCACAACATAGTTTATGTAGTTAAACTTCTTCTCGTTCTGACCGATCAAGCAACGAACGTACGACACCTCCGAGTTCTGCACATGTTCAGCTCGATGACGTCCATCGAACTCTTGATCCAACAAAGTGTCAAGGGAGAGTTCTGTCAACACGACGGCGTGGTGACGGTGATGGTGAAGTAATCCGCGTAGGGCTTCACCTAAGCACTATGTGAAATATGACCGGAGGCGTAAACTGGGGAGGGGGGCGCCGCATGCGGCTAGGAATGAGTGTTCTAGCGGTTGCAAGGGGCATCCCAAGTAGGAGTAATCCTACTTGGGCACCTCCTCCAAATCGGCCTCCCCCCTTCCATATCCATCGGAGGGGGAAGGAAAGAGAGGGGGGAGGAAAGGCGGAGGCCGAATCCTCCCCTTTCCTTCTCCCTTCCCTTCCTTTCCTTCTCCTCCTAATCGGCCTATAGGGGGCGCACCAGCCCCTTTTGGGGCTGGTCTGTCCCACTCTTGGCCCATTAGGCCCATATAGCTTAACAGGGGTTTCTCGGAACCCCTTCCGGTGACCCGATACGTACCCGTACCCCCATAACACTTCCGGTGTCCAAATATTATTGTCCTATATATGAATCTTTACCTCTCGGACATTTCGAGACTCCTCGTCATGTCGATGATGTCATCTAGGACTCCGAACAACATTCGGTCACCAAATCACATAACTCACGATAGAGGCAAAGGTGTCCCGATGTTTCGATGAGATGGTGGTTATCGTTTCTGTGAGAGTCGACCTTGACAATCCGACTACGAACGTGCGAGACATCGCGCCTTAGCAATCACTATACCAACTTCCGAGGGGTTATTGACCACGCCAGAGCACGATCAACCTGACCACGAGGGTCTGTTTCCTGCGAGCAAACGAAGAACATGCAAGAAACTGAGATTGCAATCTGGATATTGCGAATATAAGATGAAGGCTTTATTGATCAAGGCGGGGTTGTGTGACGTCTTGGTCTGGTTGTTGGACACAAACGAAGTACGCGAAGTTGCAGCTATGGTGAACTTTTAATCTAAACAAAATCCAAAGTCTAAACGATGCCCTAAGGGCTGTATATATGGAGGAGAGAGGGGGAATTTCGTGGCCCTTGGTGGAGGGGTCCAAAACCAACCCAAACTCTTGTTTCCCCCCACACACGGACTCTAAAAACAGCCTATACTTAAGTACTTCGAAAATACATGGGCCTGGCCCAATAATAAGGTGACGCAGCACCTAGAATAGCCTCTGGACGAAATTTATGAAGTGGCATCTTGTATATTTCGTCCCATGCTTCATGCACTCATTATGGTGGCTTCAGAGTCCTGGAATCATCACTTGTAACTCCGTTCTTGTTCCCCTTGCGCATGCCATCATCTCCATGCTTGAACTTGCTCCAAGGTTCATCTTTCTTGTCCCGCTAGGCCCTTCATTTGTAAGCAAAACAAATGTATCCAATTTAGGCAGCATCATATTCTCATGAACATTAGAATCGTTACCAAGAAACGAACGTACCTGATAATTCAATTGGCGTGCGCGAGCTCTAGTAATTGGTCCAGTATGTATAGTAGCAGGGGCTGTGGGTGTAACAATGGTATTGATGTCCTCATCATCCTCCCCTTCTTGAAATGAAGTCGTCCCCGACGAAAGTTCATCGTCCTCACCCAAATAAGGCTTCAAATCTGCAATGTTAAAAGTGGGACTAACCCCAAAATCTGCAGGCAGCTCAAGTTTATATGCATTATCATTTATTTTCTCTAACACCTTAAAAGGACCATCAGCACGTGGCATTAGCTTTGATTTGCACAAATTAGGAAATCTATCCTTACGCAAATGTAACCAAACAAGATCTCCAGGTGCAAACACAACATGTTTTCTACCCTTATCTCCAGCAATTTTATATTTAGCATGCATATGCTCAATGTTTTCCTTAGTTAACTCATGCATTTTTAAAATCAATTCAGCATGTTCTTTAGCATCAAAATTAACCTTCTCCGAAGATGGAAGAGGCAACAAATCAACAGGTGCACGAGGTAGGAAACCATACACAATTTCAAAAGGGCACATCTTAGTAGTAGAATGCAATGAACAATTATAAGCAAATTCAATATGAGGCAAGCATTCTTCCCACATTTTCTTATTATTCTTCAAAACAGCCCTAAGCATAGTAGACAATGTTCTATTGACTACTTCAGTTTGTCCATCAGTTTGGGGGTGACAAGAAGTACTAAAAATCAGTTTAGCCCCCAACTTAGCCCATAAACATCTCCAAAAGTGGCTAAGAAATTTAGTATCATGATCTGAAACAATAGTATTTGGCACACCATGCAAGCGAATAATTTCATGAAAGAACAAATCAGCAACATTAACAGCATCATCGCTTTTATGACATGGTATAAAGTGTGCCATTTTCGAGAACCTATCCACGACAACAAATATGCTATCCCTCCCCTTCTTTGTTCGAGGTAAACCTAAAACAAAGTCCATAGATATAGCCTCCCAAGGAACACTAGGTGCAGGCAAAGGCATATATAAAGCATGAGGATCGAGTCGTGACTTAGCTTTTTGACATGTAGTGCAGCGAGCAACAAAACGCTCAACATCCCGTCTCATCTTTGGCCAAAAGAAATGTGTAGCAAGTATATCCTCCATCTTCTTGACGCCAAAGTGTCCCATTAATCCTCCTCCATGCGCCTCCTACAACAACAAAAGACGAATGGAGCTAGCTGGAATGCATAGCTTGTTAGCACGAAACACAAATCCATCGTTAAGAACGAACTTGTTCCAAGTTCTCCCTTCCTTACAATTCTGCAATACATCTTTAAATTCAGCATCATGCATATATTGATCTTTGATGGTCTCCAAACCAAATATTTTAAAGTCAAGTTGTGAAAGCATAGTATAACGACGAGACAATGCATCAGCAATAACATTTTCTTTACCCTTCTTGTGTATAATGACATAAGGGAAAGTCTCAATGAATTCAACCCATTTAGCATGTCTACGGTTTAGTTTTGCTTGACTTTTAATGTGTTTCAATGATTCATGATCAGAATGTATAACAAATTCCTTGGGCCATAAATAGTGTTGCCATGTTTCTAAGGTCCGAACAAGAGCATATAATTCTTTATCATAAGTAGAATAGTTCAGACTAGGCCCACTCAATTTTTCAGAAAAGTATGCAACAGGTTTGCCATCTTGTAATAACACACCTCCTAATCCAATTCCACTAGCATCACATTCAAGCTCAAAAGTCTTATTAAAATCAGGAAGTTGGAGTGAAGGAGCATGTGTCAACTTATCTTTCAATACCGTGAAGGCTTCTTCCTGTGCGGTACCCCAAACAAAAGGCACATCCTTCTTTGTAAGCTCATTGAGAGGTGCAGCAATGGTGCTGAAATCTCTCACAAAACGCCTATAGAAACCAGCGAGGCCAAGGAAACTCCTCACTTGTGTGACCGTTTTGGGCTGCGGCCAACTCTCAATAGCTTCAATCTTGGCTTTATCAACTTCAATTCCTTGTGTAGTAACAACATAGCCAAGAAAAGATACTCGGTCTGTGCAAAAGGTGCACTTTCCAAGATTACCAAACAAACGTGCATCACGTAGAGCAATAAAAAATAGCACGTAAATGTTCCAAATGTTCCTCCAAAGATTTCCTATAAATCAATATGTCATCAAAGTAAACTACCACAAATCGTCCAATGAAAGCACGTAAAACTTCATTCATTAACCTCATGAAAGTACTAGGTGCATTAGTTACCCCAAAAGGCATGACTAACCACTCATATAATCCAAACTTAGTTTTAAATGCTGTTTTCCATTCATCTTCCAATTTCATATGAATTTGATGGTATCCACTACACAAATCAACTTTGGAGAATATTGTAGAGCCACCCAATTCATCAAGCATATCATCTAGCCTAGGAATAGGATGACGATAACGAATAGTAATATTATTAATGCCTCTACAATCAACGCACATACGTGACATACCATCCTTTTTCGGCACTAAAATGATAGGAACAACACAAGGACTAAGGGATTCGCGTATATAACCTTTGTCGAGCAGTTCTTGTACTTGACGCATAATCTCCTTCGTCTCCTCTGGATTGGTACGGTATGGTGCATGGTTGGGTAATGATGCACCGGGAATTAAGTCAATTTGATGCTCAATCCCTTGAATAGGTGGTAATCCCGGTGGCACGTCTTCTGGAAAGACATCAGCGAACTCCTGCAAAATGTTAGTGACAGCATGAGGCAAAGAGGAAGGAACGTCCTCGAAAGAAAATAATGCCTCTTTGCACACAAAAGCATAGCAAACAGATTTGCTGAAATCTAGCTCATCAATATCAGATTTTGTGACAAGTAAAGATGCACTTTTCAATTTAATTCCAGAAGCAACACTAGATGGTTTATTATTAGGTTTCATTTGTTGCTCAAATTCTTTTGCCACAATCTGATTTTCACTCTTATTTTTCTCCTGTTTTGCTTTATTAGCTCTATTAATATCATCTTTCAAAATGGATTCAGGAGTCATAGGAAGCAAAGTAATAATTTTATCTTTATGAACAAGAGTATACTGATTGTTTCTACCATGGTGTACAGAATTTTTATCAAATTGCCATGGTCTACCAAGTAATAAGGAACATGCTTGCATAGGTACCACATCACAATCAACATAATCAGCATATGTAGAGATACTAAAATGCACACGAACAGTACGTGTGACCTTAACCTTGCCACTGTTGTTGAACCATTGGATGTAGTAAGGATGTGGATGTGGTCTTGTGGTGAGAGATAGCTTCTCCACCATCTCCATGCTAGCCAAATTATTGCAGCTCCCTTCATCTATGATGACGTGAACAGGACGTTCCTTCACAACTCCCTTTGTATGGAACAAATTATGCCTCTGATTTTTCTCAGCTTGTGTAACCTGCACACTCAAAACACGTTGAGCAACTAAACATTCATACCTGCCAGCATCTTCAGCAGCCATGTATCGCGTCTCATGAACAGAATCGTCTCCACCGTGTTCTTCATGTGTAATAAGAGCCAAAGTCTCCTCATCATAGTCACTAGCGGACTCATACCCACCATCCTCAGTAACAATCATCACACGCTGAGATTGGCATTCTCTCGCAAAATGTCCTCTTCCCTTGCAACGTCGACAAATAATATCACTTGTGTGCCCTGTTGATGCCATGGAAGAAGAAGAGCTCTTCGCAGGTCCGGTAGGTGTGCTCTTGGCAGATAGTGGTTGTTGTGCCTGCTTTCTTGTACCACGGCTGGAGGTGGCACCTGATGGAGGTGCTGGTGGAGTGGAAGTAGAGGATGCACGTGGTGTCCATGAGGAAGATCGACCTGTAGAAAAGTTAGTGTGCGCCAATGCCTGTCGATCCTACACTTCACGTTCAGCTTTACAAGCAAGATGGAATAAACGAGTGATATTAGTATACTCCTTATACTCTAGAATGGTCTGAATCTCTCTATTTAATCCACCCATAAAATGTGCAAGCATAGCTTCATTCTCCTCAACAATACCACATCTAATCATGCCAGTTTGTAATTCCTGATAATATTCTTCTACAGAATTTTTTCCCTGTCTTAAGCGCTGCAATTTTTGAAGTAATTCACGTTGATAATATGGTGGAACCCAACGAGTACGCAAAGCAGTTTTCAAAGCAGCCCAAGTAGCTGGAATAGGATATAATCTACAATGTTCAGACCACCAAACACATGCAAAGCTAGTGAAAGCACAAACAGCAGCAGGAACACGTCTCTCCTCAGGATATTGTAAACATGTAAATCGTTGTTCAGTTTCTAACTCCCAAGTAAGATATATATCAGGAACATATCTACCCACAAATGGTGGAATATTCAATTTTAGTTTAGGAAGATGGTCATGTACCTCAGGTGGTGGTGCAACCATACCATTGCGATGATATGCATGAGGACGACCTGGTGGTGGTGGTGCTGGTGGTTGCACGTAGTTCTGATTTTGATCAACCTCATCCTCGTAATGGTCCTCTACCTCTGCAGTAGCAGCAGGAGCGACAGAAGCACTACAGCAGCACCAGAAGTTTGACCAGGCTCAATGGGAACGCATTGTGCTCGTCCCACTTGATTTGGAAGACGATGTTGTTGTTGTTGTAGAGGTGCGACAGGTGCAGCGGGCGGTGGAAGACGCGCGAGCAATTCAGTAAACTTGTTATCGAGCTTTGTTTCGAACACCTTCTCAATGCCATCTATCTTCTCCATGGCCTCTTCAAATCTGTTTAGCACATCTTCCACCTGTCCACTCATCATTTGCTGAAACTTATCATGTAACTCTTTGTTCGTCATGTTCTCCCAGTGAGTCTCGTTGGCTTGTGATCCTGCCATGGTTAGCAGCAATAAAAACACACAAGAATATGATCCTACATACTACTAGTAAGTGGTGGACAGTCACAAATCCATCAAGCGAATCTCAAATTCTTACCAGTTCTTACCAAGCAGCAGGCAGTGATCAGCAACCGTTGTAGTCAAAACTCTCAAAGCTTGGATAGAGCGATTACCAGGGAGAGTCAAACACACGACGTAGATGTATGTGGAGCTGGGAAGGCTTATAATATGGTAGCAAAAGGGGTCAGCAATAATCAATTCAGATATGCAAAGTTGAATAAACGCTCAACAACGGTACTGTGCTGGTCCTAGGCTAGACCGTACTAGAGACGCGAGCCTAGAACACTAACAAAATCACGGCGCTGCACGTAAACAAGGTAGCAGCACACTCTGAATTTTATTTTATTTTTTTCACTTTTTTTTCCTTTTTTTTGCTCCGCAACAATTTTTTTCCAAAAAGTCTACAAATGTCCTAAAAACTGCCTAGCCAGAATTTTCCAGACTTAGTTTTTTTTTGAGTTTGGAACTATTTTTCTTCTGCGGATGGCTCGAAAGTTGGGGAGTCCTACTCTGTCACAACTCGGAGTATCGCGTGATCCGGAAATCGAAAATAAAGCAATAATTACTAGACTCGGACTAGGACAGGTGGCGGAGATGAATCTCGTGGAATCTCGAACTGGTGGCGGCGATGAATCTGGTGGAAATCGGACTGGTGGTGGATATATGTTGCAGGTGAACTCGGAGCGTGATGGCGGCGGATATGTGGTGGTGTATATGGACTCGGATTGGTGGTGAATATGTGGTGGTAAATATGGCAGTGACGAATGATGTTGGTGTGGTGGTGGTATATGGCAGCGGCGACGTGATAACCTGTGAACAGAACTCGAAACTCTAAAGGATTAGATGCTAAGACTAGCAACTTGACACGACGATGCAACCGCAAATTCAACAAAGCAAATACAGAAAAGATTATGCAAGGGCTCAGATTGGTTCGGATAGGATGAACTAACCCTAATTTTTTTTGGCTTTTTCGTGGACTATATGTATGAAGAACAGACTCGATCTAAACTACGAAAAACTGTAAAGTCTCACCGAGCAACCTGGAAATCTGATACCACTTGATAGAGGCAAAGGTGTCCCGATGTTTCGATGAGATGGTGGTTATCGTTTCTGTGAGAGTCGACCTTGACAATCCGACTACGAACGTGCGAGACGTCGCGCCTTAGCAATCGCTATACCAACTTCCGAGGGGTTATTGACCACGCCAGAGCACGATCAACCTGACCACGAGGGTCTGTTTCCTGCGAGCAAACGAAGAACATGCAAGAAACTGAGATTGCAATCTGGATATTGCGAATATAAGATGAAGGCTTTATTGATCAAGGTGGGGTTCTGTGATGTCTTGATCTGGTCGTTGGACACAAACGAAGTATGCGAAGTTGCAGCTATGGCGAACTTTTAATCTAAACAAAACCCAAAGTCTAAACAATGCCCTAAGGGCTGTATATATGGAGGAGAGAGGGGGAATTTCATGGCCCTTGGTGGAGGGGTCCGAAACCAACCCTAACTCTTGTTTCCCCACACATACGGACTCTAAAAACAGCCTATACTTAAGTACTTCGAAAATACATGGGCCTGGCCCAATAATAAGGTGACGCAGCACCTAGAATAGCCTTTGGACGAAATTTATGAAGTGGCATCTTGTATATTTCGTCCCATGCTTCATGCACTCATTATGGTGGCTTCAGAGTCCTGGAATCATCACTTGTAACTCCGTTTTTGTTCCCCTTGCGCATGCCATCATCTCCATGCTTGAACTTGCTCCAAGGTTCGTCTTTCTTGTCCATGCTAGGCCCTTCATTTGTAAGCAAAACAAATGTATCCAATTTACGCAACATCATATTCTCATGAACATTAGAATCGTTACCAAGAAACGAAAGTACCTGATAATTCAATTGGCGTGCACGAGCTCTAGTAATTGGTCCAGTACGTATAGCAGCAGGGGCTGTGGGTGTAACAATGGTATTGATGTCCTCATCAACTCATATAATACAAAATCATCATCGAAAGTTAAGCATGCGGACCCTACGGGTTCGAGAACTATGTAGACATGACCGAGACACCTCTCCGGGAAATAACCAATAGCGGAACCTGGATGCTCATATTGTATCCCACATATTCTATGAAGATATTTATCAGTCGTACCATAATGACAACATACGTTATTCCCTTTGTCATCGGTAAGTTACTTGCGCGAGATTCGATCGTCGGTATCTTCATACATAGTTCAATCTCGTTACCGGCAAGTCTCTTTAGTCGTTCTGTAACGCATCATCCCACAACTAACTCATTAGTCACATTGCTTGCAAGGCTTATCATGATGTGCATTACCAAGAGGGCCTAGAGATACATCGCTGATACTCGGAGTGACAAATCCTAATCTCGATCTATGCCAACCTAACAATCACCTTTGGAGATACCTGTAGAGCATCTTTATAATCACCCAGTTATGTTGTGATGTTTGATAGGACACAAGGTATTCCTCCGGTATCTGGGAGTTGCATAATCTCATAGTCGAAGGAATATGTATTTGACATGCAGAAAGCAATAGCAATAAAACTGAACGATCAACATGGTAAGCTAACGGATGGGTCTTGTCCATCACATCATTCTCCTAATGATGTGATCCCGTTATCAGATGACAACTCATGTCCATGGTTAGGAAACCTTAACCATCTTTGATCACAGAGCTAGTCAAGTAGAGGCTCAATAGGGACTCGGTGTTTTATCTATGTATTCACACATGTATTAAGGTTTCCGTTCAATACAATTCTAGCATGAATAATAAACATTTATCATGAATAAGGAAATATTAAATTACAACTTTATTATTGCCTCTAGGGCATATTTCCTTCAGTCTCCCACTTGCACTAGAGTCGATAATCTAGTTCACATCGTCATGTGATTAACAACCATAGTTCACATCACCAATGTGACCAATACCCAAAGGGTTCACTAGAGTTAGTAATGTAGTTCACATCTCCATGTGATTAACACTCAAAGAGTACTAAGGTGTGATCATGTTTTGCTTGTGAGAGAGGCTTAGTCAAGGGGTCTATCACATTCAGATCCGTATGTATTTTGCAAATTTCTATGTCTAACGCTCTACACGGAGCTACTCTATCTAATTGCTCCCATGTTCAATACGTATCTAGCTTGAGACTTAGATTCATCTAGATTAGTGTAAATGCTTGCATCGACATAACTCTTTACGATGAACTCTTTATCATGTCCATAACCGAGAAACATTTCCTTAGTCCTCTTTAAGGTAACTAAGGATAATTTTGACCGTCTCCAGTGACCTACTCCTAGATCACTATAGTAACCCCTTGCAAAACTCATGGCAAGGTATACAATAGGTCTGGTACACAACATGGCATACTTTATAGAACCTATGGCTGAGGCATAGGAAATGACTTTCATTGTCTTTCTATCTTCTACTGTGGTCGGGTTTTGAGTCTTTACTCAACTTCACACCTTACAATACAGGCAAGAACTCCTTTAAATAATCCGTTTTGAACTCCTTCAAAATCTTGTCAAGGTATGTACTAATTGAAAGTCTTATCAAGCGTCTTGATCTATCTCTATAGATCTTGATGTCTAAGATGTAAGCAGCTTCACCGAGGCCTTTCATTGAAAATTTCTTATTCAAATATCCTTTTATGCTATCCAGAAATTCTACATCATTTCCAATCAACAATATGTCATCCACATATAATATTAGAAATGCTATAGAGCTCCCACTCAATTTCTTGTAAATACAGGCTTCTCTGAAAGTCTGTATAAAACCATATGCTTTGATCACACTATCAAAGTATATATTCCAACTCCGAGATGCTTGCACCAGTCCATAAATGGATCGCTAGAGGTTGCACACTTTGTTAGCACCTTTAGGATCTACAAAACCTTCTGGTTACATCATATACAACTCTTCTTTGAGAAATCCATAAAGGAATGCAATTTTGACGTCCATTTGCCAGATTTCATAATCATAAAATGCGGCAACTGCTAACGTGATTCAGACAGACTTAAGCATCGCTACGAGTGATAAAGTCTCATCGTAGTCAACTCCTTAAACTTGTCGAAAACCTTTTGCGACAAGTCGAGCTTTATAGACAGTAACATTACCATCAGCGTCAGTCTTTGTCGGTGTTCTAGGAACGGGGGTCCCCAGACTTGCCTGCCTGCGGCCCACGGCGTGGCTCTCGAGCGGGCCTGTACGGCCCATCTTCATAAGCAAGGACTCAAGACCCTCGCGAGGGGTCAAGCCTCGTGAGGCGGACAACACAAGACCTCTTCAGGAGCGGCCTCACCAAGCTGGCTCGCGAGGGGTGGAGAGATCAAGGCCAGGCAAACCTCGCGAGGTTCCGACGACGTGAGCCATGACGACCAAGGCCAGGCGGGCGCCAGCGCGCATAGTGTCCTTGTTTCCTCTTTAGTGCTAAGGGGGCAAGCGCAGACGTAGAGTACCGAGGCATCAAGCAAAGCTTTCCATATCGGTGCAACGAGACCAAGACCAGAAGGACGGCAAGACGGAGGTCACCGTGGAGCCCAAGACGGCGTCACCACCAGCGCCTTTGTTAGGCGAAGACCACTTTTGTCAGGATAAGCTGTACTAGTTGTCCCCTTTCGAATTGGACATTGTTGGATCCCTTCCCGCTCAATATTTGGGGAGAGGACCAGGGCCTCTACAAATAGGACTAGCCACCACCGTAGTTAGGGGGATCGGCTCATCGAGAGGGGGTCGATCGATCGGTCGAATCGAGAGAGAGCAGAACAACCACAAGTTCACCGAGCACAAGAACACCTCTCCTCAGGAGGTTGTTATTCCCCTTGTAATGTTCATCCTCAGCCCAAGAGGTAATCCACCACCACACACTGGAGTAGGGTATTACACCACAACGGTGGCCCGAACCAGTATAAATCTTGTGTCCCTTGTGTTACGAGTTAATTGAGTTAGCCCGTAAGATCTAAGCAAAGCTAGGACGTGGATCGGTAGGAGGAGATCTTCGCGCGCACGCTAGTGTTCAACACTTGAGGGGTTTTGCTGAAACCCGTGATCCGACATTTGGGGCGCCAGGTAGGGGTGCGTCGAAGCTTCCCTTTCGTCGCTCTGCGTCCCGTTGCTTCATTGTCTCCATGTTGTACGCTCGCCGCTCCCGCGCTGAGCGCCCGACTGCCCTCGCCGCCGCGTTGCTCAGACGTCCCCCGTCGGTGGGCCACCCCATTGTTCTCCATCACCTGCCGTCAATGTCGGCACCGGCCCGGCGGGGAATGAGCAGTAAGCATCCTCGCTGCACCCCTCAGTGCGGCGGGAGGGCCGCAACGCCACTCCATCGCTGACCCCGGCCGGCTCTTCATCCCACGCTCGTCGCGCTCCCGTGGACGTGCAGCCCGCTCTGTGCATGGCGCGCGAGCTCCTGCGCTACCGCCCAATCGATGACCTCTATGAGGACTGGCTCGACCGCGTCGCCGAGCTTGTCAGCACCGCAGGGGGCTCCCCTACACCGTCCCTCTCACCGCCTCACCCTCCGCCAGCCGCGGGCGGCGTGGCCCATGGAGCGCCTCCACCACCTCTGCCCCAAGACAGAGTCTTGGCGCCTAGGCGCACGGCCCCACGACGCGACCTGTCGCGTTCGGCACCCGCGCAAGAAGAAAGAAGCTGCCAAGAAGTCCCTCCACCGCGAGAAAACGCTCCCGCGCTCCTTGCGCCACCGCGGCAAGACCGTGTGCCGCCTGCGGCGGCGGTGCGTGGACCCCATCAAGGACAAGTTCTCCACCAGCGCAGAGTCCCGGTGACCACGGCGGGCTGCCGCGCCTTCACCCCAGTGCTGCCTAGCATCGCTTGTTCGGGCAAGTTCAAGTCGGATCTGCCTCCTCGCTATGACGGCACCCCCGACCCTGCGGAGTTCCTGCAGCTCTATGAGCTGAGCATCGAGGCGGCCAACGGCGACGAGAAAGTCATGGCGAACTGGTTTCCCATGGCTCTCAAGGATGGTGCCTGCTCCTGGCTACTGAACCTGCCTCCAGGCTCGATCTCCTCCTGGAATGAGATGCGTGACCGTATCGTCGCCAACTTCCAAGGCACTCGCGACCGCCCACCAGCTGCGGGTCACCTACGCCACGTCAAGCAACAACCAGTAGAGACTCTCCAAAAGTACATCCAGTGCTTCAACAACGTTCGCCTCAAGATCCTCAAGGTGATGGACGAGGCCATCATCTCCGCATTCTCCGATGGCATCCGCGACGTCAAGATGAAGGAGGAGCTCGCCATCCACGAGGAGTTGTGCACGTCTCTGGAGCTGTTCAACCTGGCGACCAAGTGCGCAAGAGCTGAGGAGGGGCGCCTCTCCATCCTCGAGCTCCCGGTTGCGGATCCAAAGGAGAAGAAAGCCAAGGCCAAAGACATGAAGCGCAAGGGAGCAGCAGTGCTCGCGGCGGAGCCGAACACAAAGCATGGAAGGGACCTGCCCGAGTCATCCAAGAGCAGTCGACCATTCTGCGCCTTCCATAACCTACATAGCCACAACACCAGCGACTGTCAAGAGCTCAGAGCCATTCGAGAAGGACGCTTCGGTCGACGCCCCGAGCGCAACAACCGGGGCTACGGCCGAGGAGGAGGACATGGTGGCGGATGTTGGGATGACCGTGGCCCATGCCAGGAGTGGTGCGACCGGCCTCGTGAGGACCACTGGCAGGATCAGCCTCGCGAGGGCGCCTGGAGGGATCGACCTCATGAGGATCGTCCTTAGGGCAACGCCGGTCTCCCTCCACTACCGCCACCACCAAGAAGGAACGACGACCACCACCAAGACGAGGGGGCTGGGGGCTTCCAGGAACCGCGTGATATCGCCTGCATCTTGGGCGGAGCTCAAGCCCCAGCCTTACAGCGCATCTTCAAGCAGTTTGCTCGCGAGGTGAATGCAGTCCTCCCCAAGCTCGAGGCCACGCGCCCGCTCAGATGGTCCCAGTGTGCCATCACGTTCAGCTTGGCAGATCAGCTCAAGTGCGCAGCCACCGCCGGTGTCCTCCTCATGCTTTGTTCACCTGTCATCAGCAACGTGCAAGTCACCAAGACCCTCATCGATGGCGGTGCAGGGCTCAACATCCTGTCCGTCGAGACGTTCAACAACCTTCGAGTGCCATACGATCAGCTTCAACCCACCAAGCCTTTCTCAGGAGTGACCGACGGCTCCACCACCCCGATCGGGCAGGTCCGCCTCCCAGTCACCTGTGGACAACGCAACAACTACCGCACCGAGCTCATCGACTTCGACGTCGCCCACATTCGTCTGCCGTACAATGCCATCCTCGGGTACCCAGCCCTGGCCAAGTTCATGGCCGTGACGCACCACGGCTACAATGTCCTCAAGATGCCAGGAAGCGGCAGGATCATCACGGTCCCATGCGAAGAAAGAGATGCGGTGTGTTCCCTCGACCGCGCCTTCCAAGCAGCATCAATCGAAGACCCCGGCAACAATGCAGCTCGGTACCCTCCTGAGGTCGTCCCCAAGAAGAAGCAGCTACTCCGCGCTGGACCCCAGGAGGGTAGCTCCGCAAGTGGCACCTCTTCAGAATCAGCACCCGCACCTAGGGCGTCTCCCTCTATCACATAGGAAGGCGCGCCCGGCGCCCTCCTCGGGTAGGGCTCGGGGGCTCTCTTCTGGAGGGCCTCAGACCTTGCAAATGTCATGAGGGAGGCGCTCGGGCACCACTTGGAGGCGTGTTTCGCGGAACATCTCCTTCAGGAGGACACTGGGCAAGGAGAGCCCGACGCTCAGGAGTTCAACACCAAGGTATCTCAGGAGCTTCACGAAGTAAGAGCAATACGCGGCGACCGCCGCCCACCTGGCGTTGCTCCCCACCCAGGCGAGGGTGGTGAGCTACGCGTTTGCATCGACATACTAGGGCTCAACCGAGCCGCATCTCAGGAGCGCTTCTAGCCTTCGCGTGTTGGGCGCTGCGAAGGTCCACCTCACAGCTACGTTCGCATGCCATTCGGCCTGCCGAGCGTGATTGCTGCCTTCCAGCACAACCTGCAGAGCATCATGGCGGGTCAGGAGGCCAGACATCACGTGGTCCTGGAGGAGATGGCGACAGTCCTCGAGGAACCGCCTGGACCCTCAGAGCCTCCCGAGGCTCAGGGCCCCGGTGGCTCGTGAGGAGCAACCCCTTCGCCGCGTACCTACAACTGCCCCAACTCTCCTTCATCAACAGAATCAGGTGACATCTTCCAAGTTTATTTAGCTAAGAGTGCCCTCAGGGCTGCGTCATTCCCAGGCCGCGTGGGTCCGTCCCTATGGCATGTATCCCTTTTTCGTTCTTTAGCTTACCTTGCTGGGGGCGTCCCTCGAGCTACATCATCCCCAAGCCACTCGGGGCTGACGCAGTGGCACGTATCATTCATCCATTTACCTAAGCTAGGTTGCCTTTGATGCTTAATATATCTATGACTATCACCTGCTTGATTGTCATCCATCGCGGGAGCCGCGCGCCGGTCGTCTTTCTTCAGGACCCTTCGCGTGAGAGGGTTAGGCACGACGTCTGTGCTCGGGCGCATCCCTGCAGCGTCGATAAATCCAACAGCTGAGCTCTGTCTGGCGGGCCGGCCCCGTTCACGTCACCTCCTGGGGCCGTTGGTGCTTGGCTTTCTCACGCGATAACCTCAGGAGGTTCGTTCGGCGCAGGTTGTTTAACCACCTCGCAGGACCAACACAGCCAACAAGAATCAAGACCAGGCACAACCCGCCTTGAGGTAGGGCCTTGTGAGTCTCCCGCTGGCTCACGAGTGCCCAGACACACCTCGTCTAGCCCTATCGTGCAAGCCATGTGTTAGGGCGGGGCTGTACACACCCCGGAGGCTCTCCGCAGTAGGGAGTCCCCTCCCACGTACCAGTGGAAGCACCATGCTCCATGCTGGCAGTAGACACTACCGAGGAGCGGCTATGCCCGTGCAAGTGCCGAAGCGCCATGGTCCATCCTGGTGATAAACAACTGAGGGCGGTCTCACGACCGTATCAACCTCAGGGAGCCTCCGGGCTCGGTGTCTGTCAGGGGAAACAACGCCTCCCCTCGGGAGAGCTGCATGAGGGGGCTGGGCACGGGGGCTGCGCTCGGTTCACGCCCAAGCGTATGCCACCCCGCCAGGTCCCTCAAACCTGGTCGTTGCGCGCCCTCCCAAGCGGAGCTAAGGTATGAAGGCCGTTTGAACGTTAAGGGGGACTCCTGAGCATCGCGACTCAGGAGCCTAACTGGTCACGTAGCCCCTCACTCCTTGGGTCCGTCCTGGTCTTCGGTCGGTCCAACGGCGGTTGAGGTATGCGCGGGGCCGGGCCCTGCCGACGTAGAAGACAAGACCAACCATTGCATCTCCTTTCCACAAGTTGTTTGCGTGTCAACGGGGACTCCTGAGCATCGTGACTCAGGAGCCTAACTGGTCATGTAGCCCCTTACTCCTTGGGTCTGTCCTGGTCTCCGGTCGGTCCAACGGCAGTTGAGGTATGCACGGGGCTGGGCTCTGCCGACGTAGAACATAAAGCAAATAGGAAGGAAATCGCAAAATCTTAAAGAAAATATTACAAGACATATTGTTCTCCGGATACCAAACACAAGTTCAAACGCCTCGGCGAGGCACGCTACATGTTGCAGGAGTTTCAACAGGAAGGAAGCCGCAAGCCAGTCATCTCTCGACACCGTCGGCACCTGCAAGAGGTGCCCCCTACTAGGTGGCGTCATCTTCACCTACACCACCAGTCGAAGGCATAGGGGCGAAGGCGTCGAACTTATCCAGCAGGGATTCCACCTAACCCTTCATGGCTGCGGTGGCAGCCGCACAACGCTCCTCATCCACATGTTCCAGCAGCTCATCAAGGCAGGCGGCAGGATCGCGAAGATGGAGGTGGCTGAAGACGCGCGTCTGCGCGGCTGAAGAGAGGACACGAGCCTCTGCCTCTGCCATGGGGCCGATGCCATGCACGACTCTTCCTCAAGCGCATTGACCAAGTACGGAAGCAACTGGGCGGGGCTGTCCTCGTTGGTGGCCAGCGGCTTCTCTAGGCCCTTCTCATAAAGTGACTTCAGGGCCTCGCGAGACCTCTTCTCCAGCAGCGCGACGGCCGTGCGGTCCTCGGCCAGAACCTTTGCCTTGGCGTCAAGATCGACCCCCTTCGCCTCCACCTTCCACTCCAACTCCTCCAGCCAACTGCGTTCAGAGGCCTGCGCCTTCGCCAACTCCCCGAGCTTGGCGTCACGATTCCTGACGGCGTCCTCCCGGGCCTTCATCTCCTCCTCCTTCGCCTGGCGGCCGCGAGCTTCTTCTGCGCGCTCATCACACAGACTCTTCAGCTCGTCCTCTAGTGCCCGACAGTGGTCGAGGGCGGCTTCGGCGTCCTTCAGCGCCGCCTCACGGTCGGCCGCAGCCTGAGCAACGACCCGCTTCTCCTTCTTGGAGGTTGTCGTGGCCTGGCTTAGCGCCGCTCGGACTGCTATGTCAGACTGAAGCCAGCCGGAGGCTAGCTCCAGGCACTCAGCTACCAGGTGCGGATCCGCGCCCAGGAAATCTTCCTGCAGCTAAGCCATCTCTGAAAGGGCACACTCCAAGATAGCAGAGGAGGCAAAAGAACCTGGGAGTAATGGCGCAGAAGGAAGAGGAGGCGTCGTCGTCACCATGGCCTGGGAGGCAGGTAGCTCGTGAGCCTCTTGGACCTCAACACCCGAGCCAGACACTGGCACCTCCTGAGTCAGCAGCGCTTCGGGGGCTGACTCCTCCCGAGAATGCTCCACCCCGCCTTGTGAGGACAATCGGGCTGGAAAAGCGCGAGCACCATCCCCAACTTTGGAAAGGGGCACGGTCGGAGGAGGCGACTCGGACTCAGGGAGCACCACCTCGCTCTCCCTCCTCCTCTTCACCACAGGCATCGGCCTGGTTGCACAATAAGGAAAAAGAGTCGGAAACAAGCACCAATAGCAAAAAAAAGGACAAACGTCGAAAGGCAGCAGTATAAGCAACATCAAGATGAAGCTCAAGCACTTACTGGTCCACAGTAGCGTAGTCCACCCTCCGCTTGGTGAGCTTGAAGTCAGAGAGCTTCGCAACCCGAGGCACGGGCGCGCCAGCTCCGGGAGCAGAAGCAGGAGCGACGATTGGGCCGGAAGCAGCTCCAGGCGGTGTCAGAACAGAAGGAGCGTCCCGGAAGATCAACACCGACCAGTCCCTCATCGAGACGACGGGCGGCTCTCCCCTCTCCAGGCGGTCACCGGCCTCATCGTCGTCAGGAAAGGCGCGGAGGATGTCAGCTTTACTCAAGGGGGAGGTCTCCCTCGTCCCTTCGGGGGTCACTTCCGAGTCTTCCTCCTCCTCTTCTTCCTGCCCGCGGGACTCACCAGAAGACTGCTCCACCGGCGTCGACACCGCAGGGGCCCTGGTGAGCACCGGCGGCACCGGTCCGCGCCCGTCAAAGGTCGGCCTGGAGGCCACAACCAACGCCCCATCCTTATGGTGGAATAAGGGAGTTAAGACACTCGGCGGATACTCCTGATCGTCCCCAACTAGGAGGCGGAGAGCTGCGGCCAGCTCCTCACCGGACAAGGCCTTCGAGCTCAAGCGAACCTTGTCCTCTTCGTCCCCAAGCTCCCACAAGGGGCGCGTGTGGTCTTGAAGCGGGGCCACGCGCAGCATCAGGAATTCCCTCAGCAGCATGGCCCCTATGATCTTCGACGCCTTTGCGTTGCCCGGCTTCAGGTCAGACTTCATCTGCTCCAGCTCCAACGTCGCCCACTCGTCGGTGAGCTTCACGCAAGACCACCCCTTGTCAGACTGGGGCCTCTCCATCGGCAGCGTCAAACGTGGGTGGACGCATTTAGCATCCATCATGGCCCACTTGCTCCGGAAGCCATCGGCTTTCTTCCCCGTCTTTGAGATCGAGTTGGCCTTGGCGGCCGTGATGAAATTGACACACCCGGAGGTGTGACCCTCCTTGGCGCGAAGGAAGAAGTGGCGCAGAAGGGCCACAGACGGCATCACACCAAGGTACGCCTCGCAGTAGTAGGCAAAGATTGACAAGAGAAGGATAGAGTTGGGATGAAGATGCAGCGCCTGCAGCCCGTAGTGATCAAGGACCTCGTAAAAGAAGTCAGAGAAGGGGGGAACCAGCCCAGCAGCGATGCTGCTCAGGAAGAAGCGGTAGAAGGTGCTTCCCTCGGTCTCAGGCATGTCGGAGCCGGCCCGGAGTCCAGTCTTCCCCTTCTCGTTGCTTTCCCCCGCCATCAGCAAGCGTGTGGCGGCGAGGTTCTTCTCTAAAACATTGGGCGCGTCGAGAGCTGGCTTGTACCAAGCCGGCGACAAGTTGGGCTTGACCCTCCGGGGTGCCATTGGTCGCCGATGCGGGAAGGATGGGAGTAGATATGGAGATTTCGGAGGCAGGGGACAAGAAAGGGGATCTGAGCAAGGCGAAAGGAAGCAGTAAAGGCAAGTGATGTCTACGCTAACCTTTTTGACAGTTGGGCAGTTGCCGAGGCAGCGTGGGTAAGCGAAGACGCCCACGTCCAATCAACCGCCGTGCGTCGACCAAGGCATCAGGCTATTGGGGCCCGCGATGCTCCACACTTTCCCCTTAGGCTTTGCCCCGAAGCCAAGCCCGAGCGTGCCTTGGGCCCGGGGGCTACTGTCGGCGTTCTGGGAACGGGGGTCCCTAGACTTGCCTGCCTGCGGCCCTTGTCGTGGCTCTGCGAGTGGACCCGTAAGGCCCATCTTGACCAGCAAAAACTCAAGACCCTCGTGAGGGGTCAAGCCTCGCGAGGCGGAAGACACAAGACCTCCTCAGAAGCGGACTCACCAGGCTGGCTCGCGAGGGGCAGAGAGATCAAGGCCAGGCAAATCTCGCGAGGTTCCGATGACGTGAGCCATGACGACCAAGTCCAGGCGAGCACCGGGCGGGGGCCAGCGTGCACAGTGTCCTTGTTTCCTCTTTAGTGCTAAGGGGGCAAGTGTAGACTTAGAGTACCGAGGTGTTAAGCAAAGGTTTCCATATCGGTGCAATGAGACCAAGACCAGCAGGACGGCAAGATGGAGGTCACCGTGGAGCCCAAGACAGCGTCACCACCAGAGCCTTTGGCAGGCGAAGACCACTTTTGTCAGGATAAGCTGTACTAGATGTCCCCTTTCGAATTGGCCGTTGTTAGCTCCCTTCCCACTCAATATTTGGGGAGAGGACCAGGGCCTCTACAAATAGGACTAGCCACCACCGTAGCTAGGGAGATCGGCTCATCGAGAGGGGATCGATCGATCGGTCGAATCGAGAGAGAGAGAGAGAGAGAGAGAGAGAGAGAGAGAGAGAGAGAGTAAGAACCACAAGTTCACCGAGCACAAGAACACCTCTCCTCAGGAGGCTATTCTTCCCCTTGTACTGTTCATCCTCAGGCCAAGAGGCAATCCACCACCACACACTGGAGTAGGGTATTACACCACAACGGTGGCCCGAACCAGTATAAATCTTGTGTCCCTTGTGTTACGAGTTAGTCGAGTTAGCCCGTAAGATCTTAGCAAAGCTAGGACATGGATCGGTAGGAGGAGATCTTCGCGCGCACCCCAGTGTTCAAACCTTGAGGGGTTTTTCCGGAACCCGTGATCCGACAATCTTCTTCTTGAATATCCATTTATTCTCTATGGCTTGCCGATCATCGGGCAAGTCAACCAAAGTCCATACTTTGTTCTCATACACGGATCCCATCTCAGATTTCATGGCCTTAAGCAATTTCACGGAATCTGGGCTCATCATCGCTTGCTCATAGTTTGTAGGTTCTTCATGGTCTAGTAGCATGACTTCTAGAATAGGATTACCATACCACTCAGGTGTGGAACGTACTCTGGTTGACCTACGAGGTTCGGTAGTATCTTGATCTAAAGTTTCATGATCATTATCATTAGCTTCCTCTCTAATTGGTGTAGGCATCACGGGAACAGTTTTCTGTGATAAGCTACTTTCCAATTTGAGAGAAGGTACAATTATCTCATCAAGTTCTACTTTCCTCCCACTCACTTCTTTCGAGAGAAACTCCTTCTCTAGAAAGGATCCATTCTTAGAAACAAAAATCTTGCCATCGGATCTGTGATAGAAGGTGTACCCAACAGTTTCTTTTGGGTATCCTATGAAGACGCACTTCTCCGATCTGGGTTTGAGCTTATCAGGCTAAAGCTTTTTCACATAATCATGGCAACCTCAAACTTTAAGAAACGAAAGCTTAGGTTTCTTGCCAAACCATAGTTTATACGGTGCCGTCTCAATGGATATAGACGGTGCCCTATTTAAAGTAAATGCAACTGTCTCTAATGCATAACCCCAAAATGATAGTGGTAAATCGGTAAGAGACATCATAGATCACACCATATCTAATAAAGTACGGTTACGACGTTTGGACACACCATTACGCTGTGGTGTTCCAGGTGGCGTGAGTTGTGAAACTATTCCACATTGTTTTTAAATGAAGGCCAAAGTCGTAACTCAAATATTCGCCTCCGTGATCAGATCATAGAAACTTTATTTTCTTGTTACAATGATTCTCCACTTCACTCTGAAATTCTTTAAACTTTTCAAATGTTTCAGACTTGTGTTTCATTAAGTAGATATACCCATATCTGCTCAAATCATCTTCGAAGGTCAAAAAATAGCGATACCTGCCGCGAGCCTCAACACTCATCAGACCGCATACATCGGTATGTATTATTTCCAATAAGTCAGTAGCTCGCTCCATTGTTCCAGAGAACAGAGTTTTGGTCATCTTACCCATAAGGCATGGTTCGCAAGCATCAAATGATTCTTAACCAAGTGATTCCAAAAGTCCATCCACATGGAGTTTCTTCACGTGCTTTACACCAATATGACCTAAATGGCAGTGCCACAAATATGTTACACTTTGCATCTTTTGGCATCAATATTATGAATATGTGTATCACCATGATCGAGATTCAATAAACCATTTATATTGAGTGTATGACCATAGAAGGTTTTATTCATGTAAATAGAACAACAATTATTCTTTGACTTAAATGAATAACCGTATTGCAATAAACATGATCCAATCATATTCATGCTCAATGCAAACACCAAATAACATTTATTTTAGGTTCAACACTAATCCCTAAGGTAAAGGGAGTGTGCGATGGTGATCTTATCAACCTTGGAATCAGTTCCAACACACATCGTCACCTCGCCCTTAACTAGTCTTTGTTTATTTTGCAACTCTTATTTCGAGATACTACTCTTAGCAACTGAACCAGTATCAAATACCGAGGGGTTGCTATAAACACTAGTAAAGTACACATAAATAACATGTATATCAAATATACATTTGTTCACTTTTTCCATCCTTCTTATCCACCAAGTATCTAGGGTAGTTCTACTTCCAGTGACCATTTCCTTTCGTAACATCCCAAATTTTCAATTTGGAATGTTATGCATTAGATCATCATTGCATACCATATTTTATTGCATTTTGGTTGATCCTATAAATTCTAAGCAACTCAAGGACCCATGGAGAGAGTTGGGGATTTCGTTATTTTCATATTTGAGCTTTTCTCGAATTATGAAAAGAGGATCTTTTGATTTTAATTTTATTTCCCTGAAATATTTCTTTTATAAAAAAAGTAAAAGAGAGAGGATAAAATGACTTCCTCAAAATAAATAAATACCAGAGGTTTAATACTAAAATCAAATAAGTTTTTATTTCGGAATTTTATTGCTATTTTATTTGAATTAGGAAAAATACGCGTTTTTCAAAATTGCATTTTAGGCCCAAATAAATGTTCACTTTGTCCGGCTTATTTTTAGAGGACGGGGAAAATTTATTTCGGGATTTTTGGAGTCCGTTTAGTATTTATTTTCTTTCTTTTTCTGCATGTCCAAATTATTTAGAAAAATGCGAACCGTCCTAACCGGGTAGTGTCCGTCTAGGACTCTCGGCCCGGCCGGCCTTATAAGCCGGGGGAGCCGCCCCCCTCAGCCCACCCGTACCCCCGCCGAAACCCTAGCCCGCCTGAGACGCCGCCGCCGCCCGCGCATGCCGCTGCCGCCCGCCGCCGAACGCCGCCGCTGCTGGTAACCGCTGCCGCCGCCGTCGGTTTTCTACGGAAAAACCGATTGGTTTTTTAGAACCCGCGGTTTTATTTTTTTAGTAGATTGGTTTATTTTTTTCAGTTTAGTTATTTAGCGGACGTTCGCCTGTACGTTCGTTTTTACACCGTTTAGCCGCAGACAACGAACGCTCGTTCGTTAGCTTGTTTGTCAGTTTTCTTTAATCGGATTTTATTCGCAATTATTTCTGATCGCGATTTCTGATACGATTTTCGTTCTAGTTTATCTTTTCGCTCGTTTGTCGCAATTGGGCGATTCAAGCGCCTAGATCTTCGTCTCGAGACCCTCTTTTTGTTTAACCAACTTGAACAAGTTTTTGCTACTGTAAAATTTGACCAAGGTCCAAATTAGTAAACGGATCTTGTTTCTTTCGCCGTTTGAGTTTCGTTGCTCCATTTGATTTGATTCTTTTTGCAAACCAGAGTTCTTAAGTTGAACTTTCTGGTTAGATCTTCTTATTTGAGTTTTGCCCGTGCTTCTTTGTTTGATTTCTTATGTATGCTATTGTTTGTTTGCGATAGAATTCCCGGATTGTGAAGCGTGTTATTTGGAGTCCCTAGGTTTCGCGGATCGTCAGCAAGGCAAGTAGCACATTGATCATACCCCTTTATCACCTAGTTTTTATGCATTAGTTTCAATCCTCAAACATTGCATGATTAGGATGTTATTAACATGTGGGTTGGGAAGTAGTTGATGAGGTAGAACCTATTGCCCTGTTACATGAGTTACTTCTACGTGATGCTTATATTGCTATGCTATGCTATGCTCGTAGACGTGGTTTGGGTGAGTGAAATCCACGACAGATGTGAGATTGTTAATTAATGGTTTAACTTAAGGTGGCAACTTAAATACACATCTGGGTGGATTGAGGCACCTGGAGTACCCAGTGTTGCCTGTATTTTTTTGGGAAATCCCGGAGTACCCGTGTGATCTTCCTATGGACCGCCACCCAGGCTCAAAGGGAACTGAGATGATTCATGCTATAAACTTCCGTGTGCAGCCACAACCTATTATGGGCTCTAGCATAGTCGAGTAAGTTACCTGACACTCTTGAAGAGGTGGATCAGCAGGTAGTGGGTTGTAGGTTTGGTATGGTGTGCCCGAAGTAGAGAGTTAATGTTTCTGAAAGACTGTGTCTCGGTCATCCGTTTCTCAAACACCATGTAGTGCGAGAAATTCAACGGAGAAGATCGAGTCTTGTGGGGAAAAGTGCACAAACCTCTGCAGAATGTATAAACTAATCATGGTTAGCTGTGTCCCTGGTTATGGACATCTTGAGTATCTAGTACTTGGAGTATCTTAAGTATCTCATCACTCTAAAATAATATTGTTGGGTTGATAATTACTTTAATTGGGATTGAGTTGGAGGAACCTTCTCAATGATGTTTCAACTACCATGATAGTTAAATTAAAATCTATTCCTTTGTTGTAGGAAAAAATTGGCTTTTCCCAAAACTGTAACCATAGAGCTTTCCACCAGCCAAATATGCATGTAGTGATATCATTATTCTGTTCTTGCTCTACTGTGTTACTTTGCCAGCATATTCCATGCGCTGACCCATTTTTGGGCTGCAACGTATTATGTTGCAGACTTGTCAGACGAGGAGTAAGGTTCGTTAGGTCGTTGCCATGCAGCTCAGCTATGCCGTTGGAGTTGATGGACTCACTTTATCTTCCAAGCCTTCCACTGTTATCGTATTAGATGGCCTTAAGCCATATTTATTGTAATAAGTTCTCTTTGGAGACATTCGATGTAATAAGTGTGTGATTCCCACTCTGTTATAAATCCTCGAGTACTGTGTGTGTCAGCATTACCGATCCAGGGATGACACTAAAGCACAGAGACTTGACTGTTTAAGGTCGAGTCGCTACAAGATGGTATCAGAGCACACGCTGAGTGTAGGACACGACCACTAAGCTAAAAGCCATAGATCACTATTCTCTTCTCATTTCTGACTCCTCTCCATTTTCTACTCTTTAGGATGGCAGATGCAAGGAACAAGTTTGCACAACCGGATGAAGAAGCACCTTTTGGACGACACTTGAAGGAAGTCACTAGGTACCTGAACATAGGAATACCAAGCTTCACCGGGACTTACAATGCCACTTTACCAGAAGAGGAGCAATGGATGATTCAAGTTCAAGTTCCAGGAAGGACCTTCACGCTAGTCACTAAACCCATAGAGTTTTCCTTTGATGCACCAACCTGGAGTCTAGGAAAGAGTATGGCAGATCACATCACCATGGGACGCATTGGAGAAGTTTATCACAAGGAACTTAAGGATACTATCTATCAGATTTGTGGGTGCCGAGATGAGCAATGGGAAATGATCAGCACCAGGAAAGATAGATCAATTGTAGCTTTTATCTAGGAACTAAACCAGCACATTTGACGCCAGGAGAGCCAGATGTGCGCAGGAATGATAGATCTGAAGAAGGCAATGACTAGGATCACGGAACTGGAGGAAGAACTCAAGGCTACATGTGAAGATCATGAGGAGGAAATCATTGTACTAGTGGAGAAGAATGATGATCTGGAAAGGAAGCTAGGAGTATTCCTGGGAGACCCCGCGCCAGGAGGAGAAGACGAAGAACCCAAGGAGATTTGCCCGGAGGACTACATCATCATCGACGACACTGACTCCGACCTTAGCGATGATGAATTTGAAGACGAAGCTGGAGCAGATATCATGGAATCTTCAACCGAGGAATATTTTTAGTAGACCACCACATCAGTAGTAGTATTCCACCATGTAAATAGAGTAGTCCGAGCACTTTTACGATAGTTCTAGATCGATTGTATGCCTTTCTTGATTGATTGAGTGAAATGATTGTGTTTGTCTCATGTGCATATGGGTAGTGCTTTCTCATTAGACCTCATTCTATTCTAATCTCTCCCCTCTAAACCCATCATATGCCTCCGAGATGTGACCCCGGGTTTGCTTTCCCATCGGAGCTCACTCAGTTGATCCAACAATAGAATACCCTGATGCAGTTGTTAGTTCAGAACCAAGGCAACAACAACAACAACAACAACAACAACAATCCACCACCACCACTAGTTGACAACTTAGCCCATTTTCTAAGGTTGCAGCCGCCAGTGTTTTCTAGTAGCACCGAGCCCATAGTAGCAGATGATTGGCTCCGCAGGATTGGAAGGGAGTTAACCACTGCAGGATGTACTGATGCTGAGAAGGTGCGTTTTGCCGCACATCAGTTGGATGGACCAGCAGCATCATGGTGGGAGAATTACACTGTCACCTACCCTATAGCCACGGTGACATGGGACCAGTTTCAGCAAGCCTTCTGTACAGCCCATGTCTCAACTGGAGCAATGAGTATGAAGAAGCGTGAGTTTCGCAACTTACGCCAGGGGAACCGTACTGTGGCACAGTACGCGGATGAGTTTAGCAAGTTATCTCTCTATACCCCTGATGATGTGGCCACAGATGCCGCAAAGCAGGAGAAGTTTATGGAAGGGCTAAATGATGAGATGAGAATGCAGTTGATGGTGGCAACATTCACCAACTACCAGGAGTTGGTAGATAAGGCTCTTATGATTGAAGGGAAGCAGCAGCAGATTGAGAGCCGTAAGAGGAAGTATGGACAAGGGAGGTATAACTCAGGAGCTCAGCAGAAGCCTCGCCTAACCCTGAACTTGGGAGGACTTGTTCATAACCATGGAGGCCACACCCATAATGGAGGAAGTAACCATAACCATACTGGCCCAAGGAATGGGAATGGGAATGGAGCAAGCAACAATCAGAACCGCCCCAATCCAGCCACACCCACCAAGAGAGACCTAAGTCACGTTACTTGTTTCAAGTGCGGGAAGACTGGACACTATGCCACGGAGTGCCCCGAAGGGAAGAATGGAAACAGAAATGGGAGCGCTGGGAAGAAGCCCAATCCATTCAACAAAGGACAAGTGAACCACGTTAACATGGAGGAGGTTGAAGAGCAGCCAGACGCGGTTATAGGTAAGTTTTTGGTTAAGTCATTTACCGCTCTTGTTCTTTTTTATACTGGTGCATCACATTCATACATATCAAGGGAATTCGTGGATAAGTTTAAACTACCGACCCAAACCATTATGACCCCTTTGTTAGTAAGCTCACCTGGAGCAGAGTATATGGCTAGTCGATGGTGCGACCAGATACCCTTAACCATTGGTAGCCATGTTTTTCCGTCCGACCTAATTATCTTGGAGTCATAAGGATTGGATGTGATATTAGGAATGGAATGGATGTCAAAGTACGGAGGAAGCATTGACTGCGTTAGTAAGTCAATTTGTCTCACCACCCCGGAGGGAAAAAGGATCAAGTATGTATCAAGGCATGCGCCGAGAAGTATCCAAGTAAATACCCTCATGGGAGTTGTTCAGGAAGAAGTGCCTGTAGTAAAGGATTACCCGGATGTTTTCCCAGAGGAGTTGCTAGGCATGCCAGCGGATCGAGATATCGAGTTTTTGATTGAGCTATTGCCAGGCACAGGGCCAATATCCAAGAGACCCTATAGGATGCCCGCGAATGATCTGGAGGAGATTAAGAAACAGATCAAGGAGTTATTGGAGAAATGTTACATTCGACGAAGTTCATCACCATGGGGAGCCCCAGTGCTTTTGGTTGAGAAGAAGGATAAGTCCCTAAGGATGGTTGTTGATTATCGAGCCTTGAACGAAGTGACGATTAAGAATAAGGATCAATTGCCGATGATCAATGATCTGTTTGACCAGCTGCAAGGAGCTAAGGTGTTTTCGAAGATCGATCCGCGATCAGGATACCATCAGTTGAAGATACGAGAGAAGGAAATACCAAAGACAGCCTTCACCACACGGTACGGGTTATACGAATATACGGTCATGTCGTTTGGACTGACTAACACCCCTACCTATTTCATGAGCATGATGAACAAGGTGTTCATGGAATATTTGGATAAGTTTGTTGTGGTGTTCATTGATGATATAATGGTATACTCGAAGAATGAAGAAGAACACAAGAAGCATTTGCGTTTAGTTCTCAAGAAACTCAGGGAACATCAGTTGTATGCCAAATTCAGCAAATGCGAGTTCTAGTTGATGGAAGTCAGATTCCTTGGACATGTTATATCAGGAGAAGGAACAGCAGTAGATCCCATGAAGGTTCAGTCAGTCACTAAATGGTTGGCACCCACTTCAGTTAGCGAGATCCGCAGTTTTCTTGGACTCGCGGGATACTACCAGAGATTCATTGAGAATTTTTCCAAGATCGCGAAGCCCGTGACAGAGTTATTGAAGAAGGATACCAAGTTTAAATGGACGGAGGATTGTGAGGCAAGTTTCCAGGAGCTGAAGAAACGTTTGACTACAGCCCCAGTGCTGACACTGCCAGATATACGTAAGGATTTCCAAGTGTATTGCGATGCCTCTCGCTTAGGACTTGGAAGTGTGCTTATGCAGGACGGAAGAGTTGTTTCGTATGCCTCGCGACAACTGAAACCGCACGAGTTGAACTATGCCACGCATGATTTGGAGTTAGCAGCCATAGTGCATGCGTTGAAGACTTGGAGACATTACCTTATTGGAAACCATTGTGATGTGTACACGGATCATAAGAGTTTGAAGTACATCTTCACCTAGAAGGAACTGCACCTTAGGCAGAGGATATGGTTGGAGCTCATAAAGGATAATGACATGAAGCTGCACTATCATCCAAGAAAGGCCAATGTCGTAGCAGACACTTTGAGCCGAAAGAGTTATGCTAATACCCTAGAGAGCACGGGATTGCCGAAGGAGTTAGCAGAGGATCTCCGGGAACTACGTTTGGAGATTGTTCCTAGAGGTTTTGTTGCAACAATGGAGGTTCACTCTACATTGTTAGGAAAGATTCGAGAAGCTCAGAAGGAGGACAAAGAGATTGCCAAGATAAAGGAGAAAATGAGCAAAGGAAAGGCCAAAGTTTTTCGTGAGGATGAGCATGACACCTTGTGGTTTGAGGACCGTGTTTATGTGCCCAATAACATAGAGATCAGGAAATTAATACTACAGGAGGCTCATGACTCACCATACTCGATACACCCTGGAAACACCAAGATGTATTTGGATTTGAAGGAACGTTTCTGGTGGACAGGGATGAAGAAGGATATTGCCGAGTATGTAGCCGTATATCATGTATGTCAGAGAGTGAAGGCCGAGCATCAAAAGCCAGCAGGATTGCTACAGCCTATGCCGATACCCGAATGGAAGTGGCATAAACTTGGCATGGATTTTATCACCGGATTACCAAGGACCAAATCGGGTTATGATTCTATATGGGTAGTAGTTGACCGCTTGACCAAAGTGGCACACTTTATCCTAGTGAAAACAACTTATACTAGTGCAAAATTGGCCAAGATATATATGACCAGGATCGTATGTCTGCATGGAGTTCCGAGGACCATCGTATCGGATAGAGGGACACAGTTTACCTCAAAGTTATGGTATCAGTTACACCAGACTTTGGGAACGAGATTGGAGTTCAGTACAGCATTTCACCCGCAGACGGATGGACAGACTGAGAGAGTCAATCAGATTCTGGAGGACACGTTGAGAGCTTGTGTGCTAGATTATGGATCTAGTTGGGATGACAATTTGCCTTACGCAGAGTTCTCATACAACAATAGTTACCAAGCCAGTTTGAAGATGGCACCGTTCGAAGCCCTGTATGGATGAAGGTGCAGAATACTGCTAATGTGGGATGAAGTTGGAGACCGGCAATTGTTTGGACCAGACTTGATCAAAGAGTCTGAGGAGAAAGTTAAACTAATTCGAGATAGACTGAAGATAGCTCAGTCCAGACAGAAGAGTTATGCAGATTCGAAACGCAAGGAGGTAACCTATGAAATTGAAGATAGAGCGTACCTGCGAGTATCACCTTTGCGAGGAGTGAAACATTTTGGAGTTAAGGGAAAGTTAGCCCTGAGATTTGTAGGACCGTATCGTGTTTTGGAACGGATGGGAGAAGTTGCCTACAAGTTGGAGTTACCTGAAGGACTGTCAGGAGTTCACGATGTGTTTCATGTTTCCCAGTTGAAGAAGTGCCATGCTGAGATGGCCGATATACCGCTAAGAGATATGGTACCCTTGGAGGCGATTCAGTTGGACAATGATTTGACTTATGAGGAGAAGCCAGTCAAGATTTTGGAGTTTGCCAGTCGAGTCACCCGCAGCAAGGTTATTAAGTTTTGCAAAGTTCAATGGAGCCACCATACCGAGGATGAAGCCACCTAGGAACAAGAGGATGACATTCGCAGAGACCACCCACACCTATTTTCTAGCCAACCCGAATCTCGAGGGCGAAATTCATCTTAAGGGGGGTAGGTTTGTAACATCCCAAATTTTCAATTTGGAATGTTATGCATTAGATCATCATTGCATACCATATTTTATTGCATTTTGGTTGATCTTAGAAATTCTAAGCAACTCAAGGACCCACAGAGAGAGTTGGGGATTTTGTTATTTTCAAATTTGAACTTTTCTCGAATTATGAAAAGAGGATCGTTTGATTTTAATTTTATTTCCCTGAAATATTTCTTTTATAAAAAATAAAAGAGAGAGGATAAAATGACTTCCTCAAAATAAAGAAATACCAGAGATTTAATATTAAAATCAAATAAGTTTTTATTTCAGAATTTTATTGCTATTTTATTTGAATTAGGAAAAATACGCGTTTTTCAAAATTGCATTTTAGGCCCAAATAAATGTTCACTTTGTCCGGCTTATTTTTAGAGGACTGGGAAAATTTATTTTGGGATTTTTGGAGTCCATTTAGTATTTCTTTTCTTTCTTTTTTTGCACGTCCGAATTATTTAAAAAACGTGAACCGACCTAACCGTGCCGTGTCCGTCTAGAACTCTCGGCCCGGCCGACCTTATAAGCCGGCGGAGCCGCCCCCTCAGCCCACCCACACCCCTGCCAAAACCCTAGCCCGCCCGAGCCGCCGCCGCCGCCATCGCACGCGCGTGCCGCCGCCGCCGCTGCCGGTAACCGCCGCCGCCGCCGTCTGTTTTCTACGGAAAAACCGATCGGTTTTTTTTTTGAACCCGCGGTTTATTTTTTAGTAGATTGGTTTATTTTTTTCGGTTTAGTTATTTAGCAGACGTTCGCTCGTATGTTCGTTTTTACGAACGGTTTTCGCTATTTAGCCGCAGACAGCGAACGCTCGTTCATTAGCCTGTTCGTCAGTTTTCTTCAATTGGATTTTATTCGTGATTATTTCTGATCGCGATTTCTGATCCGATTTTCGTTCTAGTTTATCTTTTCGCTCGTTTGTCGGAATCAGGCGATTCAAGCGCCTAGATCTTCGTCTCGAGACCCTCTTTTTGTTTAACCAACTTGAACAAGTTTTTGCTACTGTAAAATTTGACCTAGGTCCAGATTAGTAAACGGAACTTGTTTCTTTCGTCGTTTGAGTTTCGTTGCTCCATTTGATTTGATTCTTTTTGCAAACCGGAGTTCTTAAGTTGAACTTTCTGGTTAGATCTTCTTATTTGAGTTTTACCTATGCTTCTTTGTTTTATTTCTTATGTATGCTATTGTTTGTTTGCGATAGAATTCCCGGATTGTGAAGCGTGTTATTTAGAGTCCCTAGGTTTCGCGGATCGTTGGCAAGGCAAGTAACACTTTGATCATACCCCTTTATCACCCAGTTTTTATGCATTTGTTTCAATCCTCAAACATTGCATGATTAGGATGTTATTAACATGTGGGTTGGGAAGTAGTTGATGAGGTAGAACCTATTGCCCTGTTACATTCAAACCCTTGGGAGTTACTTTTACGTGATGCTTATATTGCTATGCTATGCTCACAGACAGGGTTTGGGTGAGTGAAATCCATGATAGATGTGAGATTGTTAATTAATGGTTTAACTTAAGGTGGCAACTTAAATACACATATGGGCCGATTGAGGCACCTGGAGTACCCAGTGTTGCCTATATTTTTTTGGAAATCCCGGAGTACCCGCGTGATCTTCCTATGGACCGCCACCCAGGCTCAAAGGGAACTGAGATGATTCATGCTAGAAACTTCTGTGTGCAGCCACAAGCTATTATGGGCTCTAGCATAGTCGAGTAAGTTACGTGAAGCTCTTGAAGAGGTGGATCAGCAGGTAGTGGGTTGTAGGTTTGGTATGGTCTGCCCGGAGTAGAGAGTTAATGTTTTTGAAAGACTGTGTCTCGGTCATCCGTTTCTCAAACACCATGTAGTGCGAGAAATTCAACGGAGGCGATCGAGTCTTGTGGGGAAAAGTGCGCAAACCTCTGCAGAGTGTACAAACTAATCATGGTTAGCCATGTCCCCGGTTATGGACATCTTGAGTATCTAGTACTTGGAGTATCTTAAGTATCTCATCACTCTAAAATAATATTGTTGGGTTGATAATTACTTTAATTGGGATTGAGTTGGAGGAACCTTCTCAATGATGTTTCAACTACCATGATAGTTAAATTAAAATCTATTCCTTTGTTGTAGGAAAAAATTGGCTTTTCGCAAAACTGTAACCATAGAGCTTTCCACCAGCCAAATATGCATGTAGTGATAGCATTATTCTGTTCTTGCTCTACTGTGTTACTTCGCTAGCATATTCCATGTGCTGACCCGTTTTCGGGCTGCAACGTATTATGTTGCAGACTTGTCAGGCAAGGAGTAAGGTTCGTTAGGTCGTTGTCGTGCAGCTCAGCTATGCCGTTGGAGTTGATGGACTCACTTTATCTTCCAAGCCTTCCGTTGTTATCGTATTAGATGGCCTTAAGCCATATTTATTGTAATAAGTTCTCTTTGGAGACATTCGAAGTAATAAGTGTGTGATTGCCACTCTGTTATAAATCCTCGAGTACTGTGTGTGTCAGCATTACCGATCCAGGGATGACACTGAAGCACAGAGACTTGACCGTTTGAGGTCGGGTCGCTACACCTTTGCAGTAGAAGCACTCAGTTTCAGGCTTGGGTCTAGCTTTGGGCATCTTCATGGGAGTGGCAGCTTTTTTGCCATTCTTTTTTAAGTTTCCCTTTCTTTCCCTTGCCTTTTTTCTTGAAACTAGTGGTCTTGTTAACCATCAACACTTGATGCAATTTCTTCATTTCTACCTTCGCTGATTTTAGCATCACGAAGAGCTTGGGAAGCATTTGCGTCATCCCTTGCATATTATAGTTCATCATGAATTTCTAGTAACTTGGTGATAGTGACTAGAGAACTCTGTCAATCACTATCTTATCTGGAAGATTAACTCCCACTTGATTCAAGCGGTTGTAGCACCCAGACATTCTGAGCACATGCTCACTAGCTGAACCATTCTCCTCCATCTTGTAGGCAAAGTATTTGTCAGAGGTCTCATACCTCTCGACACGGGCATGAGTCTGAAATACCAATATCAGTTCTTGGAACATCTCATATGCTCCATGGCTTTCAAAACATTTTTGAAGTCCCGGTTCTAAGCCATAAAGTATGGTGCACTAAACTATCAAGTGGTCATCATACCGAGCTTGCAAAACGTTCATAATGTCTGCATCTGCTCCTGCAACAGGTTCGTCACCTAGTGGTGCATCAAGGACATAATTCTTCTGTGCAGTAATGAGGATAATCCTCATTTCACGGACCCAGTCCGCATCATTGCTACTATCATCTTTCAACTTAGTTTTCTCTAGGAACATATCAAAAATAAAATAGGGGAGCTATACGCGAGCTATTGATCTACAACATAGATATGCAAAAACTATCAGGACTAAGTTCATGATAAATTAAGTTCAATTAATCATATTACTTAAGAACTCCCACTTAGATAGGCATCCCTTGAGTCATCTAAATGATCACGTGATCCATATCAACCAAACCATGTCCGATCATCACATGGGATGGAGTAGTTTTCAATGGTGAACATCTCTATGTTGATCATATCTACTATATGATTCATGTTCGACCTTTCGGTCTCTAGTGTTCCGGGGCCATGTCTGTACATGCTAGGCTCGTCAAGTTTAACCCAAGTATTACGCACGTGCAAAACTGTCTTGCACTCATTGCATGTGAACGTATAGCTTATCGCACCCGATCATCACGTGGTGCCTCGGCACGACGAAGTGTCGCAAGGTGCATACTCAGGGAGAACACTTATACCTTGAAATTTTAGTGAGGGATCATCTTATAATGCTACCGTCGTACTAAGTAGAATAACATGCATAAATGATAAACATCACATGCAATAGAAATATGTGACATGATATGGCCATCATCATCTTGTGCCTTTGATCTCCATCTCCAAAGCACCGTCATGATCTCCATCGTCACTGGCTTGACACCTTGATCTCCATAGTAGCGTCATGGTCGTCTCGCCAACTATTGCTTCTACAACTATCGCTAATGCATAGTGATAAAGTAGAGCAATTACATGGCGATTGCATTTCATACAATAAAGCGGCAACCATAAGGCTCCTGCCAGTTGCCGATAACTTTTACAAAACATGATCATCTCATACAACAACGTATATCACATCATGTATTGACCATATCACATCACAACAAGCCCTGCAATAACAAGTTAGACGTCCTCTACTTTGTTGTTGCAAGTTTTACGTGGCTGCTACGGGCTTCTAGTAAGAACCATTCTTACCTATGCATCAAAACCACGACGATGTTTCGTCAAGTTTGCTATTTTAACCTTCAACAACGACCGGCCGTAGTCAAATTCAATTCAACTAAAGTTGGAGAAATAGACACCCGCCAGCCACCTTGTAACGCCCTCGATGTGGCTGTATCTTCCACGTGTCGAAGCACGACTTAGAGGCATAACTGCATTGAAAGCAATGTCGCAAGTGAGGTAATCTTCACAAACAACCCATGTAATACAATAAGGGAAAATATACATAGTTGGCTTACACTCACCACGTCACACAAAGCATAAATAAGTCATTACATTCATCCAAATACACTCAAGGTCCGACTACGGAACCAAAATGAAGATAAACCCCAAATGCAACATAGTCCCCGATCGCCCCAACTGGGCACCACTACTGATCATCTGGGAAAGACACGTAGTATCGTCCTGAGTCCTCATCGAACAGCCACTTGAGCTCAGTTGAATCACCTGGAGCGGTATCATCGGTCCCTGCATCTGGTTTTGGAAGGAAATCTGTGAGTCACGGGGACTCAGCAATCTCACACCCTCGCGATCAAGACTATTTAAGCTTATAGGTAAGGTAAAGGTATGATGTGGAGCTGCAGCAAGAGACTAGCATATATGGTGGTTAACATACGCAAATGAGAGCGAGAAGAGAAGGCAAAAGCACGGTCGAACAACTATGAACAAGAAGTGATCCTAGAACAACCTACATTAAGCATTACTCCAACACCTTGTTCACTTCCCGGACTCCGCCGAGAAGAGACCATCATGGTTACACACGCAGTTGGTGCATTTTAATTAAGTTAAGTTTCAGGTTATCTACAACCGGACATTAACAAATTCCCATCTACCCATAACCGCGGGCATGGCTTTCGAAAGATCAAATCCCTACAGGGGAGTCCCAACTTAGCCCATCACAAGCTCTCATGGTCAACGAAGGATATTCCTTCTCCCAAGACAATCCGACCAGACTCGGCATCCCGGTTACAAGACATCTCGACAATGGTAAAACTAAACCAGCAAAGCCGCCCGAATGTGCTGAGAGATCCCGATAGGAGTTGCACATATCTCGTTCTCAGGGCACACTCAGATGAGCCAGATGTCGGGTAGGCCAGCTCAGAGTTGCCCCTGGTAGCCCCGGACATCGCTCAGTTGGACCAACACTTAGAGAAGCACTGGCCTGGGGGGGTTAAAATAAAGATGACCCTTGAGTCCGCGAAACCCAAGGGAAAAAGGCTAGGTGGCGAATGGTAAAACCAATGTTGGTCCTTGCTGGAAGAGTTTTATTCAAGGCGAACTGTCAAGGGGTTCCCATTATAACCCAACTGTGTAAGGAACGCAAAATCCGGGAACATAACACTAATATGACGGAAAACTAGGGCGGCAAGAGTGGAACAAAACATCAGGCATAAGGCCGATCCTTCCACCCTTTACCAAGTATATAGGTGCATTAAAATAGACTAGATATAATAATGATATCCCAACAATAAACATGTTCCAACAAGGAACGATCTCCAACCTTCACCTGCAACTAGCAACGCTATAAGAGGGGGCTGAGCAAAGCGGTAACATAGCCAAACAATGGTTCGCTAGGACAAGGTGGGTTAGAGGTTTGACATGGCAATTTGGGAGGCATGATAATCAAGTGGTAGGTATCGTAGCATAGGCATAGCAAGAGAGCGAGCATCTAGCAAGCAAAGATAAAAGTGATTTCGAGGGTATGGTCATCTTGCCTGCAAAGTTCTCAGAGTTGACTTGATCCTCATAAGCGTACTCAACGGGCTCCTCTATCACGTACTCCTCTCCCGGCTCTACCCGAGCAAGAACAACAAGCAAAGGGAGACACAATCAACCACGTGCAATGCACAAACAACATGATGCAAAACATGGTATGATATTCGGGATGCAGTATGCAATGCATATGCATGATTTGGAAAAGAATGATTGAACCTGGCCTCAACTTGTAAAACCAAGAGTGCCACTGGAAAGGTGAGTTGATTTCGGTCGAAATCGATATAAAGATCACTGGAATCGGAGGCACGGTTTGGAACTGACAAGCAAAACAAAAATGGTACCGGTCTGCGATTAACAGCATGAGGCCATCTAAATGCATCAAGAACAACATGCTACAACACTCCAACATAACAACAAAATACATGGCAGGGATGCACTCAAGATGCTTGACAAAAGATGAACACTAAGCTATGGCTAATTCAATCAATAGAAGGTTCAAACAAGCATGGCAAAAGTGCAAAAGATAACGGGTTTCAGACTTACTCAAATTAACAGCAAGTCAGGAATTTAACATCAGGAAGCAATCTTTAGAGCATGAAAACTACATGCTACAAGAACATATCATGGCAAAGGAAGGCATGGCATGAAGCTACTCAAAGCATACGACAAAAGTCCCTTACTGACCATAAGCCAAAAGGGATCAGAAAATACAATTGCAACCACATGAACATAGCAATTATCGTTAACAGATTCAGACTTAGTGAAAAAATGGAGCATGCAAAACAGACATCAAGTAGGCATGTTTACAAGCTCGATGCACTCACCACGAGGCATTGCATGACAAACTAAGCATACACCCAGCAAGTAGACATGGCATAGAAGCTAGACATGGCAAAAACAACAACATAGCATGCACGGATCAACAACAACAAGCTTGGCAAAATTGCAAAACATGTTAACAATCTGCCAGGAACATTTTATAGCAAAAGTAGAGCTCGAGTGAGTCAAGCTAGGATGCTCCATAATTACAAACAAAGACACGGATGGATAGAGCACCACAATATCTACAAAACATCCTTACTGATCATGCTCAAAAGAGGCACGGATCACTAGGTATCAACATGAACATATGTCATACAAATTACATCAAGGCAATGACTTAGAATATTTCTAAGTCCCTGAAATCAACAATATTAAGTAAGCTACTTTGCATGCTTGTGCTAGTCAACACAGAGATCACAAAAATACATGGCATACACCCCTGTAAAGATGGCATGGCATACTTGAAAACACATGTAGAGCTCAGGATCATAGCATGCACACATTAATCATGGCAAAAATGACAAAAGTGCAAATGCTGATAACAGATCTGAAATTAACATCACATAGCCCTCTTCCAACAGCATTTCGGGCATCAAAATGAGCTCAAATGAAAATGATGCAATGAGATGAAATGATGTACTCATCGAGACGAACATTTTGATATGCTACACGCACGAATCGGAGCAACAGTGATGAAGTTATGATGCGTCAAAGTATGCAAAAAGTTAGGGTTTCGGGGAGAAAAAGTCAACCCGAGGAATCTGGATCTGAGATCGGGCCGGAACTGTAGCAGCGCGGATCTCGCCGGAAAAGAACTCGTCGTCACCGAGGAAGGAGGTCGGAGCTTGGGGCGAGGTGGCCGGAGGAGCTCGCGGGGGATCGGGGGCAGCGAGGCGATGCACGGCGGAGGGCGGCCTCCGGTGCGCTCGGTCGCCGGACTCGGAGCGGCGCCGGTGGAGGAGTTCCAGAGCTTGGCACGGACTCTGGTAATGGCGTGCGGCGGCGCCGGCCGGATGGCTGCGGCGAAGGGCGGCGCACGACGTCGGGTGCGAGGAGGACGAGGCTCGGGGCGGCGCGGGAGGAACCGGGCCGAGAGGGCCCGCGGCGGGCTCGCCGGGCCCGCGGTGGGAGGTGGCCGGCGGAGCCACGTGTTGCTCTCTCACTGGCTCGGGGCGCTGTCCGGCGCGACGGCGGACATGTCCGGCGGCGGCGCGAGCGGTTTTTTAGGGTTAGGGTGGTTTTAGATCCGGAATTTCGAGAGGGTGACCTTTATATAGAGGTAGATGGAGCTAGGAAGCTCCAAATGAGGTGCGGTTTGCGGCCACGTGATCGTGATCGAACAGCCTAGGTGATGGAGGAGGTTTAGGAGGGTTTTGGGCCATTTGGAGGGGTGTTGGGCTGCAACACACACGAGGCCTTTTCGGTCCCTCGGTTAACCGTTGGAGTATCAAACGAAGTCCAAATGGCACGAAACTTGACAGGCGGTGTACCGGTAGTAAACCAAGGCCGTATGACAAGTATCGGTCCAATCCGAAAACGTTTAACACCCGCACACGAAAAGAGGTAGAAAGGGACATCGAGGACATAGGAGCGACGGAAAGCAAAACGGATAACTGGGAAAATGCTCGGATGCATGAGACGAACACGTATGCAAATGCAATGCACATGATGACATGATATGAGATGCAAGACAACGACAAAACACACAGAGACAAAAACCCGAGAACGAGGAAATAGAATAACTTAGTGCCGGAAAAGACAAGAGTTGGAATACAAATAAGGTAAATTACAACCGGGGTGTTACACACCTTTGTGCAAACAAGTTGCATGTCTGTCGGTGGAACCGTTCTCATGAACATGGTCATGTAAGGTTGGTCTGGGCCGCTTCATCCAACAATACCGCTGAATCGAAATAAGACATTGGTAGTAAGTAGTATGACGACCACCGCCCACAACTCTTTGTGTTCTACTCGTGCATATTATCTACGAATAGACCTGGCACTGATGCCACTGTTGGGAAACGTAGCATGCAATTAAAAAATTTCCTATGCTCATGCAAGATCTATCTAGGAGATGCATAGCAATGAGAGGGGAGAGTGTGTCCACGTACCCTCATATACCGAAAGCGGAAGAGTATGACAACGCAGTTGATGTAGTCGAACTTCTTCTCGTTCCGACCGATCAAGCACCGAACGTACGGCACCTCCGAGTTCTGCACACGTGCAGGTCAATGATGTCCCTCGAACTCTTGATCCAGCAAAGTGTCGAGGGAGAGTTTTGTCAGCAGGATGGCGTGGTGATGGTGATGGTGAAGTAATCCACACAGGGCTTCGCCTAAACACTACGTGAATATGACCAGAGGCGTAAACTGTGGAGGGGGCGCCGCACACGGCTAGGAATCAATTATGTGTGTTCTAGCGTTGCCCCCCACATGTATATAGGTGGGAGAGGGAGAGGGGCTGCAAGGGGCATCCCAAGTAGGAGTAATCCTACTTGGGCACCTCCTCCAAATCGACCTCCCCCCTTCCATATCCATCGAAGGGGGAAGGAAAGAGAGGGGGAGGAAAGGCGGAGGCCGAATCCTCCCCTTTCCTTCTCCCTTCCCTTCCTTTCCTTCTCCTCCTATTTGGCCTATAGGGGGCCACCAGCCCCTTTTGGGTCTGGTCTGTCCCTCTCTTGGCCCATTAGGCCCATATAGCTTGCCGGGGGTTGCCTGGAACCCCTTCCGGTGACCCGATACGTACCCGGTACCCCCGGAACACTTCCGGTATCCAAATACTATCGTCCTATATATGAATCTTTACCTCTCAGCCATTTAGAGACTCCTCGTCATGTCCATGATCTCTTCCGGGACTTTGAACAACATTCGGACACCAAATCACATAACTCATATAATACAAAATTGTCATCGAACTTTAAGCGTGCGGACCCTACGGGTTCGAGAACTATGTAGACATGACCAAGAAACCTCTCCGGTCAATAACCAATAGCAGAAGCTGGATGCTCATATTGGTTCCCACATATTCTACGAAGATCTTTATCAGTCGTACCGTAATGACAACATACGTTATCCCCTTTGTCATCGGTATGTTACTTGCCCGAGATTCGATCGTCGGTATCTTCATACCTAGTTCAATCTTGTTACCGGCAAGTTTCTTTACTCGTTCCATAATGCATCATCCCGCAACTAACTCATTAGTCACATTTCTTGCAAGGCTTATCATGATGTGCATTACCAAGAGGGCCTAGAGATACCTCTCCGATACTCGGAGTGACAAATCCTAATCTTGATCTATGCCAACCTAAAAATCACCTTCGGAGATACCTGTAGAGCATCCTTATAATCACCCAGTTATGTTGTGACATTTGATAGCACATAAGGTATTCCTCTGGTATCCGGGAGTTGCATAATCTCATAGTCGAAGGAATATGTATTTGACATGAAGAAAGCAATAGCAATAAAACTGAACAATCAACATGCTAAGCTAACAGATGGGTCTTGTTCATCAGATCATTCTCCTAATGATGTGATCCCGTTATTAGATGACAACTCATGTCCATGGTTAGGAAACCTTAACCATCTTTGACGAACGAGCTAGTCAAGTAGAGGCTCACTAGGGACTCAGTGTTTTGTCTATGTATTCACACATGTATTAAGGTTTCTAGTCAATACAATTCTAGCATGAATAATGAACATTTATCATGAATAAGGAAATATAAAATAACAACTTTATTATTGCCTCTAGGGCATATTTCCTTCAGTCTCCCACTTGCACTAGAGTCAATAATCTAGTTCACATCGCCATGTGATTAACAACCATAGTTCACATCGCCATGTGATTAACAACCATAGTTCACATCGCCAAGTGATTAACAACCATAGTTCACATCACCATGTGATCAACAGCGAAAGGGTTTACTAGAGTTAGTAATCTAGTTCACATCGCCATGTTATTAACACTCAAAGAGTAATAAGGTGTGATAATAGGGGTGTCGTTGCTTAAGAAAAGGAACCAAGATCCCACATGAAGACCAGACATATCGAACGCAAGTATCACATTATATGACAACATTTTGAGAAGTGTTTTGTGAAAGTTCTCATGGTTCACACGGATTTGAATGTGTTAGACCCGATGAAAAAGGCTCTACCACGAGCAAAGCATGAGAAACATCAAATAGCCATAGGTGTTAAAGAGACTATGTAAACTACATTATTAACTCTAGTATAAGTGGGAGACTGTCGGAAATATGCCCTAGAGGCAATAATATTGTATTATTATATTCCCACTATTCAAAATTAAGATTTGATATTTCATGCTATAACCGTTATCATCCTGGATTATGTGATTCAGTGGAAAACTCATAAGCACGTGTGAAATAATAAACGGTAAACAATAGGTTCCTAGTCCCGCCACTAAGACCGGCTCAAGTCTTGTTGGTGATCACGTTTTCTGGATCTTAGGATATCGTTAAGTGTAACGATAGTCCTAAAACAACATTGAGGGTATGACGTTAGAAGAATGATCATATTGAATCGACCCAATACTTGTCAGTTATACTATGTGATTATATCATCTGAAATCATCTATTATAACGCGAAGTGTTTGCATGTGTTTTAGTTACTCATACCATGAAAGTGTCTCAGTCACTTCCTACCAGACGGTGGGCTTTGGGGTTGCTCAAACGTCATCTGTAAAAAGGTGATCCTAACGATAACTTTTAGGCACACCGGGAAGTTTGACAAGTGACCGGACAGCTCGAGAGTGGGATTTGCTCCTCCGACGGTTGAAGATATTCTTAGGGCCCTCTCGGTGTGACAAATCCATCATCGTCTGGCCAGACACAAGTGACTACATCACGGGGATGCCGGAACAAGTCAACGAGAAAGAAGAACAAAACTGGTAATGGGAGCAATGGTATAGTTAGCATGGTGATGACTCGGGAGGATACCGATGCACACTAGGGTTTGTAAAGTATCGCGAAGCAAAGGGAACATCACATGATAACCAAAGGTTTACTCAAATATTATTCATGTAATCATAGGGACCGATATGGATGTCCACGGTTGCGCTATCGGTCATTGAACGAAGGGGGGTTTGTTCATGTCTATGGTTTACCGAACCTATGGGGTCTCAAGTTTAATGTAATCACGATCTGTTGAGTGTTAGTGGGACGGGAGTGACAATAATATATTTGTGGAATTGTTTCATTAATATTCGAAATAGTTCCCAGAGGTACCGGAAGTGTTTCGGTGAATATCGGGTACTACCAATTAATTATATATAGCCGGAAAATGTTTCCAGGATGTTAAATTATATATATAAATATATATAATGCTCTGAAAATGTTTAGAATATTCTATATTTAATTTAAATATCAATGGGCCTTAAAAGGCCAAGAGGTGGAGGGCAACTTGGGCCACAAGGGCCCAAGTAGGAAGGCGCCCCCTTTCCTTGTAGGGGGGCTGAATTGGACTAGGGGAGGAGTCCTAGTCCTCCCTTTGGCCGGAGCCCAAAAGGGGACTTTCCCCCTTGGTGGCAGCCCTCTCCCTCCCCTCTAACCTATATATACTAGAGTATTTCCACCCTATGGATATACATGTTTTGGAGCCTCCTCTAGTTGATCTAGTGCATGTTCTAGTTGGTCCTTGTTGACTAATTAGAGCAAGCCCTAGCCACCTCTAATCCTCATAATTGGAAGCCCCGTGTGGATCTAAACTCCTCCCTCTAATTCTCCAATGACGATTAGCTCTGGACGGTGAAGCGTTGCCAGATCATGAAGACCGTACGCTTGCAACCAAGTAGAGAGGCCATGCTTTCGGTCTTATGTTCGAGGGATCATCCGAGCGAGGTTCATGGGATCGTCATCAATGTTCGAGGGACTCCAAGTTCGATCTACACTAACTCATCTACTTCCGCTGCACTCTCGGAGTCGGTAACAATTGTTGATCACGACCCATTATGCATCTTCATATTGTTCCTAGGTGATCGTAGGGTAATTTTTTTGTTTTCTACTTTGTTTCCCAATAGCTGAAATGTCATGTGTAACTAGGTGATCATAACGACAACTTACATGTTCATCGGGAAGTTTGACAAGGGACTAGATAGCTCGAGAGTGGAATTTTCTCCTCCGACGATGGAGAGATATTCTTAGGGCCTATCATTGTGACGCCATCCATCATCGTCTAGCTAGACATAGGTGACTATGTTGCGAGGATGCCGGAACATGTCAGCGAGAAAGAAGAACAAAATTGGCAACGTGGAGACCGGTATAGTGAGCATGTGTATGGCTCAAGAGGATACCGATACATCTCACCTCGGATTTTGTAAAGTATCATGAAGCAAAGGGAACATCACATGATAACCAAAGGTTCACTCGAATGTCATTCGTGTATCCATAGGGATCGATATGGATGTCCACAGTTCCACTATCGGTCAATGAACAAAAGGGTTTTGTTCATGTCCATGTCTTATGGAACCTATAGGGTCACAAGCTTATGGTAATCATGATATGTTGAGTATTAGTAGGACAGCAGTAATGAGGAAATATTTGTGAAATAGTTTCATTAATATTCAAAATAGTTTCGAGAGGAACCGGAAGTGTTTCGGGGTCACCGAAAGGGTTTCAGAGTTTATCGGGCAGTACTGGTATACCGATAAATAATATATTGGTGGAAATGTTTTTGGAGTTGTTAAAGTAAAAATAAAAGGATCTAATCATAGTTAGGGGGTTTTATATTTAATTTAATATCAACAGGCCTTAAAAGGCCAAGTGGTGTAAAGCTACTTGGGCCACTTGTTTTGGGAAACGTAGTCGAAAACAAAAAAATCGTGCCTACGCACACCCAAGATAAATATGAAGATGCATAATTGGTTGGCATCACGATCTTTACCGTCATTAATTTTCAGTGAACGAAGAACGTGTTGGTGTACATCGTTCTTGGAGTACCTTGTGTTGGTGTCAAAACCAGCATATCTCGGGTAGGGGGTCCCGAATTGTGTATCTGAGGATCGATGGTAACAAGGGACAATAGGGACACGATGTTTACCCAGGTCCGGGCCCTCTTAAAGGAGGTAAAACCCTATGTCCTGCTTGATTATATTCGATGTGTATAGGGGTTACAAGAGTTGATCTACCTCGAGATCGTATTGGCTAAACCCTAGCTGTCTAGCCTGTAATTCTTCTGATGATCTCTACGGACTAAACCCTCCGGTTTATATACACATGGGAGGGGCCTAGGGTTGTACAGAGTTGGTTTGCACAAGAAGGAAACATTACACCGTACCCGGACACCAAACTTGCCGTCCTATGCTCATAGGAGTCCCACGCGGACACGGGGGATAGCCTTCTGCTTTATCTTCATGGCCCATCAATCCAGCCCATATCGAATAGTCCGGACGCTTGAGGACCCCCTAGTCCTGGACTAACTCAGTAGCCCCTGAACCAGTCTTCGATGACGATGTGTTCGGCACACGAATTGTCTTCGGCATTGCAAGGTAGGTTTTCTCCTGAATACTTTAAGTTAGCTTCCTGCATAAAGGAACTGTGTCCGGCTCTGCATAATCAATACAATCCTTAGGCACGAAGGCAAGATGTCAAAATAGGGATAGTGTCTTTATTGACAACTTTTTCGGTGAAGCATCACACTTGACTCTTTAACATTTTGAACGAACCAAGAAGAAGAAAGGCAAGGAGGCCAAGGGTGGCCCCTGCCCCAAAGGTCCTTCGGAAACAGTGTCCGGAGAGACCGAAGCCCTCTCTTCCCACGAAGGACACAAGGAAGAAGAGGAGGAGGAGGTGGTGGAAAGCGACTACCCCTGTAAGGGGATGAAGAAGAAAAGGGTGGCCTCCAAAGACCCGAAGGGGGAGGCACCCAAGAGGGGGAAACTGCCCCTCTCGGACAGTTCGGACTCAGAGTCTGAAGTCCCCAAGAGACCTCACAGGGTCAAGCCCCTGGCCGAATCGTAAGTATTTAGAAACTCATTGTTATCTTCGATCTACTTGCTTCCGTTATGTAACTTATTTTGTTATTTGCCTTTCAGCCCTCCCTGCGTGCTCCCACATACTCCATTATCAAAGGGGAACTCTCTGCCGCCCGAAATGGCAGAGAGTGATACGCCCCCACGAGCCCCCTCGCCTATTGCCATGGAGGACACCAAAGTGTCGTCCCTAAGGACATCCCCTGGCCGAGAGGGGGTGAACGAAGCCGTCAAGAGGTTGCCCGAGGTCAATACCTTGGTCACGGAAGACCTAGGGGAGGTGACCCCTATAACAACCGACAGTGGGGAGCCCCAGCAATCCGGGCTCCAGCCAAACACCATTGCGGAGCCTTGCATGGCTCCGGGATCGGATAAACATCCCCCCTCGAAAGAGGGGGGAGGAGCACCAGCTCCATCAGCGGCCTCCACTAATTCGGAGGCACCCAACACTTTGGAGGAAGCACTGTAGAGTGCTTCCGTCGTGGCGGAGCACCGCACCCTGATGGGTGTGGTGATGGAAATAGTTTAGTCTGCTAAAAACGGACTGAATGAAGCCTTCTGCAGCCTACTGACAAGCTTTGAGGTATGTGACGTAATGTTCTGATTTTTTTTTCAGATATAAGAATAAACCTGTGTATAGACAGTAGCCCCTGAGGCTTTGTCCGGTATAGAAGAAACCGGACAGAGGATCTACATAGTGTTCGGGAGAGTAACACATTATGTTGCTATTGTAATAGGCATCCATGTTGGCGGCAACCGCCCAGGCCGCAGAAGTTTCCGAACTCAATCGGAAGCTTCAAGTGGCAAATGAGGAACTCAACTGCATCAACAAGCGGTTTGATGAAATGCAAGGTATGCATATGATGTAGAAAAGAAATTAAGTTTCATGCTAGAAGTGATATGCATATTTAGAGGCTAAATCATAGAATGTTTTGATTATGATCATAGTTGCCACAGCCGAGGTCGAGACCCTCAAAGGCGCCCTCGCCCAGGCCAAGAAGGAAGCCTAGGCGAATAAGGCATCTGCTGACAAAGCGGCTGCTGAGCTAGAGGCTAAACAAACTGCCCTCCGCCAACACGAAGCTCGGGTGGCCGAAGTCGAGCAGGGGCTGAAGGATGCCATCAACAAATGCAAAACATTGGACCAGAAGACCTCGGCCCAGTCCTCTGAGCTTGCCAAGGCTCTCCAGGACACCAAAGAGGCACGGAGCGAGTCCCGGAGCGCTCGTGAAGAGATCCGCCACGCGAGGCAGATAGCGGCTGGTAAGGCCTTTCTTTTGCAGAGTATATTTGGAGGTCAGAGGTACGCTTTGCTCACACGAGTGTGGAGTTCTCCGGGCGCTTTTACGGATCTTCCAAAGAGTGCCACTGATGTCATGCATTTCTTCCGAGCCCAGGAGGGGAACTCGACTGAGAAGTTGTTCTGGTCGCAATTTCTCGCACCAGGATACCC